>NC_141698.1:457041515-457656407 GCF_964263255.1 Lissotriton vulgaris | reverse complement strand
GCAGCGGCGTCCGAGGGAGCAGCAGCAGTGGTGCTCTCGCCGAGATCGCTTCCCTTTGCTGTTTGCTTTTCTTTTTCCAGGTTTTAATATGGAATTACGCTACGCTACGCGGAGTTAAGTGGAGCCCTCCAGGAGTATTATCGGAAATAATTTCATTTTGTGGAGAACTCACTCGATCCTGTTAACATCCTGCCTTTCCTGCCGTTCCTGGAATGAGGCTGGACTTGTGGTGTAGTCTTCGGCGCTCATTACAGCTTGCGTGGCTTTTTCCAACCGTTGATTCCACTCGGCATTGGCGGCTCTGGAGGACGGAGCGGACTACAGCGGCTCAGAGCCACGAGAGGAGCTGCGAAAGGAGCTGCGAACGGAGCTGCGAACGGCTTACAGATTGTCATCAATCACCTTTCAGGGAGGCGCGGTCCCATTTACGGCTGAATCAGGGAAGGAGCGGTCGAGGCAGGATGGCCTCCGGCATAACCTCCAAGACCCAGAAGCCAAAGACCCAAACAGCCACGGCAGCTGCGGAATTGGATCCAAGGCAGAATCCGGGGCTGATTGAACGCAGCACTATTCCCACTCCAGGTGACACTTTGAATAATCAAAATCAAACCTCTGCACCCGATGCATCTGATGCAGGCGCAAATTCTTTTTCTGAATCAACTGAACTCGCTCCCGCACAAACAGTGCTAGTGGATTCTGGGACATGAAGGACTGGCGCGATCCCCAAAATACCGGGGATGTTTAAAAAGAAAAAAAAACTAAACACAGATAAAGGCAACCAAGTAACTGGCGATAATGTGTTAACTATTGACAATGCAAATGTGTCTCAGATGAGCGCATCTACCCAGATCTCCGTCTCTCCGTATGTAGGGAATGTTGGCAATGCTGGTGATGCTGATAGTGTGGGGAGTTCCGGTATTTCAATTGAAAGATCAAAACCGGCTCATGGAAAAGCTTTTTTAGAACCGCCCCTTCCTTCTACAAACTTGGTCTCTGGTTCTTCAACTTTGCAAGACCTTCCTGAGTTGCTACCTGCTGGGCTCAACTTACAGGAGGCGCCGACTCCCTTGTTTGACACGGATTCCGTTGATTCGGCCGGGAATTTTTACTCCATGTCGGATTTGTCTACTACCCTCTAGTCAGAGAGTTTAGATGGAGATGCGGAGTGGAGGGATCATGTGAGCGCCAATAGTATGAATAGCTCAACACAGGAATTACGCATCTCTGTCGGAGAAGAGGATGGTGATACGGATGGGTCACCTGAAAGGCCAGAATGGGGTGCAGAGGAAAATACAGTAGTCACGGTACAAGGTGACAGTGTTGGCTCTCCACAAATTATGCCTGAAGGCATTACAGACATTACAGAGAGGCCTCAGATTCCTGAAGTTACATTGGGCATGTTATATCAGGTTATGCTCCAGCATCGGGAGGAAACAAGAGCTGAGAACTTGCGCACTCAAGGTGCAGTCCGCAGGCTGCAAAACAACTTAAGACGTGTGGCTAAATCTTGCAATGAAATGACTGCTAGAGTTGTAGAGGCTGAAGGCAGGATCTCGGCGATCGAAGATACGATGATCCAGCAAAACTCACAACTGTCCTCCTTGGAAGGTCTAAGGGATGAGATCAACTGGAAGCTTGTTGACTTGGAAAATGTATCCCGGCGTAATTACTTAAGAATCCTGGTCATTCCCGAGGGGAGTGAGGGAGGGAATGTCAGGCAGTATGTCAGCAAGCTTTTCTTGGAGGCCTTTCCAGAGCTATCCCACTGGAAGTGGGATGTGGAACTTCAACGGGCTCATAGATTTCCCTTTCAGAAAAACACTAGGCTTGATACAAATCCCAAACCGAGAGCCATACTGATCTCTTTAAACAACTTTCTGGCTAGAGAGGCTCTCTGTGATCTTGCCAGACCGGATCGAAAACGGAGGGGGAAAGGCCTGGAATTTTTTGTTCGCCCTGATTACTGTCATGTTACCGTTCAACAGCGCTGGCAATTTCGCCAGCTAATTCCATCCTTTCAGGCCAAGGGGGCTCAGGCCTTTCTCCTTAACCTCGCAAAATTGAAAGTGATTTATAAAGAGAGATCATATTTTCTAACGTCTGAAGGGGCTGCTAAAGAGTTACTAGCCTCATTATGATTCTTATTTATCCTATCTCTGGTTGGGGTTGACTCTCTGTTCTTTATTCGATGTTTCTATGTGTTTGTTTTCATTAGGGAAAATTAATCAGACGTATATTTAATACTTTTTGTTTTTCTGATCATGATACATTCTGTGAGTGTAAAAATCTTAAGGCGAGGGGAAGCGACCCGCGTGGCACAAGATGCTTCTCACTTCATAGATGTCAGGGACTATTCAGTCCCTTTGCCCTTTTTGGGTTGCGGTCAGGGAGGGGGGGGAGAGTAAAGGGGGGGGCACTGGGTGGCAGGGGAGGGGTCAGAGGGGGAAAGCAAGGTCAGAAATGTAAACTTGAAGACGAATTTCAAGCTGAAATTGAATCATAAAAAATGTATTTTTTCTAAAGGGGAATCACTGATGAATATAGAGTCACCAGAGGGATTAATGCTATTTTTGTTGAATAAACCATCAAGATGGGTAAATTGAGGATCTGTTCCTGGAATTTTTGTGGTCTCAATAATAAGAAAAAGAGGGGGATCTGTGCACAAATTGTACAGAATATGCGGATAGACTTATTGTGTCTTCAGGAAAAGCACCTCACATGGAATGATAGGCAGCTATTTAACGATCTCGGTCTGCAATTATTAGGCTGTACTCGCCAAGGGACCACTACAAAAGGGTTGGCCATTCTCATGAGAAGAGGATTGGGGTGTCTCAAACGTACTAAAGTGGATCAATATGGTTCTGTTCAATCTACTCCCCAAATTCGGATGATCCGGATATTCTGAATTTTTTAAGTCTAGAATTAGCTGATTGGCCATCCCATATAATTATTTGCGGTGACCTAAATATTCATCTGGAAGGCGGGCTGGATTTATGGGGGCCTCAGTATATTCAGGCCTAAAAAAAGACATTTAAGGCATTAAGAGGTCTAGTAGTGGAATTTGGTTTGTGTGATGTGGGGTTTGAGAAAAATCCTTTGTCACCGGGTTTTACATTCTTTTCCGCCCCACACCAGAAGTTTGTCCGGCTGGACTATTTTTTTGTTACTGCTGGCCTTATTCATAATACTTTATTTGAGACATACCCTCGAATAATCTCAGACCACAATCCAGTGCTAATAGAGGTGAAAACAGAGGTTGTTGGTATAGCAGCAGTGAGACCTTTGTCCTTCGAGCGGAAATTGTTGGCAGATCAATCATATCTAGAATATATGGCTAAGTGGATCAGGGATTTTTTGAGTTTAACAGAGGAAGTGCTTCTGTTGAAAATGTCTGGGACGCTTTTAAAGCCGGGGTGCGAGGAGAGACATTAGCATACTCGATCAAGAAGCAAAAAAATACTCGGAATAAACCTAATGTATATTATCAAGCGGTAAAGGAATGGGAGGAAAAGTTAGTTACTGCTATTAGTTTATCACAAGATGCAGAGCATATTAAAACATCTCTTGCTATACACAAAACAAGGCTATATGAGATATTTGCAACCAAACTGGCGGAGCAGGCAGCAATTTTTAGATCACAGATTTATGAAATGGGCGAAAACTCGGGTAGGATTTTGGCGAAAAAGATAAAACAAAAAGAGGTCCTCAATTCTCTGAACGCAATTCATGATGAATCAGGTCAGATCCATAATAATCCTGAGGAAATTCTTGAGGTCTTCCGGCAGTTCTACTCTAAGCTTTATGATCAGGATAACCTAACATACTCTAGCGAGTCTATTTTTAATTTTACCACCTTAGATAACACCCCGAAATTAACCACCGCTCAGGCACAGACTTTGGACGCTGATATCACATGGGATGAAATCGAGACCCCTTTGCTCTCTCTCGCTGTTGGCAAAGCTATGGGAACAGATGGTATCCCTCTGGAGTTTTTCAGACTATTTAGGCACATATTAAAACAAAACCTGTTGGGTACTTTTCTGGAAGCACAGAAGGGGGTCGCTATAGCTTCTTGGAGACAATCGACAATAATGGCATTGCTTAAAAAAGATAAATCTCCCCTCAATCCGGCCTCTTATAGGCCAATCTCGTTAATTAATGCCGACAGCAAAGTCTTCTCGAAAATTGTAGCCACGCGAATCTCAGGGATAATTTCTTCTACAGTGTCACGTTGGCAACATGGGTTTATTCCCGAGCGGGACACCACGGACCATGTCCGTAGGGTTATTGCCCTAATGGACTGGGCACAGGGTACTAATACTTCTGTAGTAGGGGATCTCTGTGTATAGTCATAATCTAGTGAATAGTCCCGCCCATGTGCGTGGACCCCGGCAATCAAAAATAATCTCTTAAATTGTCAAAATAATGCAGAAACTGCAAAGACACTTAAGAGAGAATTTAAAGACAAATAATGCAGCCTATATCCACAGGCTACACTGTCCAGTACTTCAACTAGAAATTCCACCAAAAAACACTACACATAATACAGCCTGCCAGTTTCTACCATAGAGAAACTTGCCTCCCCCAGTAAAAGACTCTGGAATGATAGAGAGGAAGGTAGGGACAGACAAGCCCCATAGGCTGCCATTATGTGGCTTAAATAGGATACTGTGCCTTTAAGAGAACTTTCCAGAACTTCTCCCAGTATCCCAGAATGCATAGCAGGTCCCTCTACTTTCAGTTCTTTTTTCCGGCTCCTGCTTACAGGACCCTGGCATTGAGCTCTCCCTTGTTTCAAGGGTTTATTGGATATTTTGGCACTTTTGTGTTCTAAAAGTGTTTCAGTTTACTTTCTTGGTGTTCTCTTTCTCTTTTTTGTGCTGTTTTAGGCGTTTTAGGGCTCTAAAATGCCTGGCCTTTTTGATAAGTGCCCAGCATGTGGGAGGAAGAAGGCCAAGAGTGATCCCCATGATGTCTGCATCGTCTTCCTCCCTGAAGATCATGTCCCTGAGGATTGTGTCATCTGCCAGCAGTTTACTGCTCGGACTCTGAGGGACAGACTGAAGATCAGGCTTTCTGGCCTTGAGGAGAGGCGTCTGCAGGCTGCAGGTGGGTCTGGGCCGGCTGGGAAGGTTCCCTCTGCCTCTGCTGAGGCCTCTGGGGGGCTCCCCAGGGGCAGGAAGTCCAGCAAGCGGTCCCGGTCTCCGTCGACGTTGATTGCATCGACGACGACGTCGAGAGGGATGACGGCGGTGTGCTCCCCTTCTCCCCGGGGCTCCGGGTCGAGACGGCGTGACGGCTCGACGTCGAAGATCATGGAGAAGTCGCCGTCGAAGCCACCGTCGACGTCATCGTCTTAGCCAAGGTCTTCCTATCGACGTCGAAGGCGAAGTGAGAAGCATCGACGATCGCCGTCGAGGCGACCCCGTCGATCGCCGTCGAAGCACCGGTCGACGTCGAGGGGCTCCTCGACGTCGAGAGCATCGAGAAGACGGCGACGCTCGTCGTCGAAGACGGAACGCTCGACGTCGCGGAGGCGGCGTACGACGTCGCGGAGGAAGAGATTGACGTCGAGGGATCGGCGTTCGGCGTCGAGGAAAAGAGGGTCGACGTCGCGGAGGCGGCAATTGACGCCGGAGTCACGGAAGCGCCGTTCGACGCCAGAAAAGCAACGCTCTGCGTCTAGCAGAAAGCGGTCGGCGTCTAGGAGTCGTTCAGCCTCTCCAAAACGGCGCAAGAGGGATTCTAGTCCCAGGAGTCACGCAGCTTCTAGTGGAGGCCGCAAGAGGAAGCGATCACCTGCTGATGGGGCTGGCTCTCCTCTCCCTTCACCTAAGGGGTCACCGGGCTCGGTGTACTCAGAGGTGTACACACCATCTCGGCCTCGGACGCCGACTCCTCCTCCTGTCCCTAAAGAGGATCCTCCACCCAAACCTCCACTTCCTTCAGGCGACCCGCCACCACCTCCTGTCCCTCCGCATGGGCCCACCCCGCAGCCGAAGGTTCCTCCGCCGAGGTCCACTTCCCTGCCGTCTTTGCCTGTTCCTCCTAAGGGGACCCCAAAACCGAAACCCCGTGAGGAGCCAAGGAAGACCCCGCCACGAAAGCCGGCGGAGCGGCCGCGGGCTGGCAGGTTTCGATCTCGCTCTGGCAGAAGGGAGAGATCGCGACGCAGATCATCCACGAGGTCGAGACGCCGCCATAGGAGGCGCGAATCTCGCTCACACACGAGGTCCTCTGGGACCCGGGACTGTTCTCCTACCCTGTCGGGGTCACCGGACACGAGGGTGTCCCCGATTGATGACCTGGTGGCGTTCCATGACGTCCTTTTAAGGGTAGCTGCGAAGTTGGGCATATCCCTGACGGTGCCTACTCTGAAGACTTCAGTCATTTTTGAGACATTGCATCAAAAACATCTGTCTCGTCCTCTCCTACCTCTGGTGCCGGGCTTGGAGGAACCGGCTATGGCCCTGTTTCTCACCCCTGCGGCGACGAGGGCGGCTCCATCGAGGTTGCTGAAGAAGTACCAGGCTCCCGATTCGGACCCGGCCTTTCTGAGAACGGACCCCCCTCCTGACTCTGTCATTGTGACGGCGGCCCGCAAGCAACATGCCACCACTCCGTCCTCCACGGTTCCCCCGGATAAGGAGTCCAGGTGGATGGATTCGGCGGGGAGGAAGGTCTGTGGAACTTACGCTACCTCCATGAAAGCTGCGAGTGCCACGGCTCTGTTGGGCCGATACGGGTATTGAATATTGTTTGCAATGGATACAGTCTCCGGTTCACCAGCCCTCCTCCAGCAATTCCCCCGGTCAGCTCGCAGTTTCAGCTGCGCGAGCTTCAGGCGGAAGCGGATATCCTGTTGAGGAAAAGGGCGATAGAAGACATACCTCTGTCTCAGAGAGGAGGAGGTCTGTACTCCAGGTTCTTTCTGGTTCGCAAGAAGGACAAGAACGAGTTCAGGCCCATTCTGGACTTGCGGCAGGCAAACAAATGGATTCGCAGGGAAAAGTTTTGCATGCTGTCGTTGCATCAGATTTACCCTCAGTTGCAACAGGGAGACTGGCTGTGCGCTATAGACCTACAGGATGCTTACTTCCATGTGCCCATTGCACACAAACACAGGAAGTTCCTGCGGTTCCAAGTCGGCACCAATCACTATCAATACACAGTACTCCCATTCGGACTGAAGTCTGTGCCGAGAACATTCTCGAAGTGCATGGCGGTGGTAGCAGCACACCTGAGGAAGAACAAGGTGTTCGTCTACCCGTACCTGGACGATTGGTTGATCAAGGCATCCTCCTTCTCGGAAGCGCGAGCACACTTCCAGAAGACGTGCGTTCTCTTGAACAAGCTGGGGCTGCACATCAACATGGCCGAGTCTGTCCCGACTCCGGTCCAATGCATACAGTACTTGGGAGCCTCCATCAATACGCTGTCAGCAAGTGTGTCTCCTTCGGAAGAGCGACGATTATCACTCCTTCGGAAGGCTCAGGCTCTTATGACAACTCCATCTACAACAGTGAGGACGGTGTCTTCTCTACTGGGATCGATGGCCTCTTGTATCTTCCTGACTCCACACGCACGGCTGCACATGAGACCGCTGCAGGAGTGCTTGGAGGACCAGTGGGATCAGAGGAAAGGATCTTGGGACGACAAGATTTGACTGTCGCTGCATGCTCTTCAGTCTCTGAAGTGGTGGTGTTCGGCGGAGAATCTCCTCAGAGGGGTTCCCTTTCACAAGGACATTCCCACGCAGACTGTTGTGACGGATGCTTCTCTCCTGGGATGGGGAGCGCACTCCGGGACTCTACAGATTCAAGGAACGTGGCCGCCGATGGAGGCCACGTATCACATCAATTTCCTGGAACTCAGGGCTGTTCACTTGGCACTGAAGGCCTTTCTTCCGTCCTTCCAGACCGACTCTCTGCTTGTACAGACGGACAATACCACCACGATGTATTACCTCAACAAGCAAGGGGGCTCGAGATCACGCACTCTGTCACAGGAGGCGCAGACGATCTGGCACTGGCTCCTAGCCAGAGGATTGACGATAACGGCCACCCATCTACCAGGTGTGAAGAATGTTCAGGCAGACGCACTGAGCAGACTGGTTCAGGAAAACCACAAATGGGTCATAAACTACGAAGTACTAGGAGAAGTCTTCGCAAGGTGGGGAACTCCAGACGTAGATTTGTTCGCCACCGCTGAAAACAGCAAGTGCAGAAACTTCGCCTCCAGGTACTTCCAGCAAGGGACGCTGGGGAATGCGTTATGGATCAACTGGATGAACAGCTTTCTGTACGCCTTTCCTCCCATTCCCCTGATTCCGGCAGTGCTCATCAAGCTGGCCCGGTCCAGGGCTCGGATGATACTCATTGCCCCGGAGTGGCCCAGGTAGTGGTGGTTCACGGACCTACTTCACCGATCTCTCCTTCCTCACATTCGGTTGCCGTGCAGGCCGGACCTTCTCACGAAGTTCGGGGGGCGGATGTTACACCCCAACCTCTCGTCTTTGAATTTGGCGGCATGGCTCCTGAGATAGTGCAATATGGCCATCTGAATCTGCCCGATGATTGCATGGACATACTGAAGGAGTCTAAGAGACCTTCCACTCGAACTTCATATGCTTACAAGTGGAAGAGGTTTTGTATCTGGTGCCAGTTTAAGAACCATGACCCTACGACCTGTAAGGAAGATGTCATCCTTCCTTACCTTTTACATTTGGCGCAGTCTGGCCTTAATGTGCATTCCATTAAGGTTCATCTTGCTGCATTGACTGCCTACAGGAAATGCCCTTCACAGACTTCCTTTTTCTTGATCCCTGTGATCAAAGATTTTCTGGAAGGATTGAAGAAAGTATTCCCTCCTGTCAGGCTTCCTTCGCCTTCTTGGGAATTGAATGTGGTGCTGTCCAGATTGATGAAGGAGCCTTTTGAACCTATTCATAAGGCTATTTGCCGCTTTTCTGCACTTCCTAGTTCCGGACGTGACGGCACTACCACGGCCGGCACCGCCGGATTTAATCCCAGCCCCCTGGTGCCCCAAAGAGTGATTGACAGCTCAGCCCGTCCCCCTGCAGACACTGTGAGGAGTCTGAGAGTAGCCGCGCCGGCGCCGCACCATAGATTTCGTGCATTCTGTTTCCAGGACAACAGGAGCCGGACAGCAGGCAGCTCCTGGCAGGGACTGATACATTGTAGCGCGCCGCTCTCAGCTACACAGAGCTGAGAGCTGCAGTCTCCGTCAACTGTTAGGCACTCGGGCTCTCTCTGAGCAGCACAGAGAGCCCAGGCACAGGAGCGCCGCTGGCGCACCTGGCACAAGACGAAAATGCGTGACAATGCATTTCAGTACGGTGATGCGGATCACCCCACTGAAATGCCTGAGCGTCACACCTGTTGCGTGACGCTTGGCAGGACTGCGCAGGTTCCTCAACTGGGTGATGGTGCGCAGGAGCTTCCACAGTGTTTCAGCTTTTCTGGCAGTGGTTGCAGGTCAGCTCACAGTTCTTGATGCTCCCAGTCACCTGCTCTGGCATACAGGATTACCGTAGCTTCACAATACACGGGCCCCCACCCAATCTGCCCACTGAAGTCCTTGGCGGCGGCATCTCCTGATATACGCGGTCAATCAGTGAATTTATAGAGCATGCTACTCACCCGTAAGGGTCTCAAGGCTTATAGAGCGCGCTACTCACCCGTAAGGGTCTCGGGGCTCACTACCGCAAAATGCTATGGCCATTAGTGCATTGCAGGCTTTTCACAGCAGCCCATTTCGGCATATGGGATTGCCAACTCTGCACTATGCAAGGATTCTACCTGACTGGCACAGTGCATTACATATCTCAATTCACAATAGCCCTCCTCTGGCATTCGGGGGTCACTGACTTTGTCGTGCACACAGGCAACAACCTGATCAGTGCAGAAGTCGCCCACCCACACCTCGCAAAGGGAGTCTACCCAACCGGGCTCCCCACTGAACATCACTTCCTCCACCGCTGTCCTCTTTCTCAACGGGTACACTGGTTTAGTAAGCAGGCAGGCAGGCACTGGTGCGCCAAGACAGGTGGTTTTGTATTCCCTGGAAGATGTCTTCTCAACCAGCAGGGAGATTAGCAGGCCTTAGACCTCAGTCCTGGTCACACTTAGAAGTCTTGCAGAGCTTCCCCTTCTCACAATACCCTTCTGGCTGCTTGGCAGTTGAATATTTTTGCAGTCTCAACCTCCCCTTCTTGATTCACAAAGGTAACACCTATACTTTTTGTAAGTTTACTACTGTTTTGGTATTCACAAACTACAAGTGTAATTTTACTATTAGTAAAATTACTAATAGTAAAATTACACTTGCAGCAAAACAGTAGCAAACTTACTACAAATTGTAAGTTTACCTGTATGAATTAGGCCCCAAATAAGATTTAGCGTCTGAGTCTTTGAAGTTTTATTATCGGGGTTCTGCTTCTTTTGAAGTGTCCTCTTCTCTGCTGTCTATTCTTCTAAACACACAAGATGATGGACGGAATGTTACACAATGGCAAAACATTCACCCCCAGTCACAGATCTGGGTTTAATCCGTCGCTATTTTGCTCACCAAGCCACCCAGTTCAGACATGGCCATATGCAAATCAGTCTTGACCCTGTGCCTCATGGGAACAGTCCAGCCCGAACTGCCAAGCCATGTCTTCCCTGGACCGGAATCAAGCATCCTAGGACCGGTTTCTGGCTATCAGCCTTCTTCAGTCAGGATAGCTTGACTCCAGTGACGTAGTGAGCACGGGACCCACGTCTGGGCATACCCTTCCCACATAGAGTGAACAGCAAAACACACAAGATGATGGACGGAATGTTGCACAATGGCAAAACATTCACCCCCAGTCACAGATCTGGGTTTAATCCATCGTTATTTTGCTCACCAAGCCACCCCAGTTCAGACATGGCCATATGCAAATCAGTCTTGACCAGTAGCAAACTTACTACAAATTGTAAGTTTACCTGTATGAATTAGGCCCCAAATGAGATTTAGGGTTTGAGTCTTTGAAGTTTTATTATCGGGGTTCTGCTTCTTTTGAAGTGTCCTCTTCTCTGCTCTCTATTCCTCTAAAGCAGTCCAACACAGCAGGAGTGACTCCAAAGCTAAAGGCACCGCAACACAGGCTATGGGAGTGACTAGAGTTCACACCTAGATGTCAGCCATAATGATATGTGCATCAAAAGGTTTGCCCAGGCCCTAGGCCTACCCTTTATCAATATGTTATCAGCTTACTCTTTATGAATCTCCTATCAGCCCCATCTTCATGAGATGTACCACGGCCCCTTCCTTGGGACCTCTCACTGAATCAAAAAGCAACCTTTGAGGTGTACAGGGGACGCCTAGCTCTCCCATCTCCAGTGTGTGTCCCACCCAGCTTTCAGGGGGTCAGCAATATACAAATATGTGTGAAGGGATTTCTTTGCCTCCTCATCACATGTCAACATGCATTCCTGGGCCTCCTAAAATGGAACCTAGGGCCCTCTAAGTATTGTGCCATCCACAGACACTCATATACCCAATACATGTATACAACCTACGCTCATTGATGAGCACTGTATCCTTTATGTACTGTACCACTCATAGGCACACATAATCCTTTATGGGTTCCGGAGTAACATGCTATACGCTGAAAAAGTGCTTCAACACCTCGTCAAGGGAAGCAAGCGCTATATGCAATTACAATACAATGCAATTACATACATCCAGCTGATACATGTAACATGCATGCACTACACAGCAATACAGCCTGCATGTATTGTACCACTTATGTGCACAAATACACCTAACACATGCACTCGCCATGAACACACTGCTCAGTACTGCATTATCCCTGTATTTTACCCTTCCTAAGCACACATATACCCAGTACAGATACACCACTCCTGTGCAGCTCAGCACTTCTCAACAAACCGATGTAGGCCAAGGGTGAGTTATGGTCACAACAGCAGAACATTAATATGAGTGAGCCTGTAACCCTCACATCCGTGACACAGATTAAAAAGGTCCTGTTCAATCCCACATGTCACTACATGGTATATTGCCACCACCAATCTAGTGCTGATTAACTCCTGGTGAAGGCAGTAGCCTTCCATAACTGTGAGGGTAGCACTTTGGTGCCCCTCACGGTCCCACAAGACCGCAAACCAGGGACAGTCCAATGTCATGCCGCACACACATGATCTATGTTTTCTTATGACAACAAAAAACAGCATGAGAGATCCAGACATCAGCTGGGCATTCAGGGAAGGGTTGCACATCCATTTCCATGCAGAGGACTTTTCTGTTACAACATTCATGTCCTCAGTGCCAAAACAGTGCCACTGCAAAATATTACCCGAATAAACAGGTGCCAACTCAGTCTCATGTCAGATCAGGTAATGGTTTTAGGACAACCAGCTTCTGCCTGTTGCATTGCATCTGCAGTGGAAGACACACATGGATGCAGATTTCCTTGGCTGGCAGCAATATACTTCAAATGAGCGGGCAGGTAAATAGCAACTTCAGCTTTCCACTGATTGATCATTTCACCACGGGCATCATCACTGAATGTCCAGAGCTTGCATTTTGCCCTGCATGTGTACAAAAAGTCCTCAGGAGATGCTTCCTTTCTGGACTTTGTGGTGGGTGAGAGTGGATATCTGTATGCATGGCTCCAAACTGGGGAACATCCTTTACAACGTGGATGTTACACCGCAGTTCCCTTACGACGCAACTTTTATAACGCAAGTTGTAACAACGAATTGCGCTGGGGGGCGCTCCAGTATAGTAAATAGTTTAATTTACTATCCAACTCCTTCCCTACTATCCACGGGGACTGGAGTTGGAATAGTAAATTAAACTATTCACTATCCAGCCCCCAACAACGCAAGTCGTGGTAACGACTTGCGTTGTAAAACATGCGTCGTAAAGTACTGCAATATAAAACATTGCGTCGTAATGACATACATCCCTCCAAATTCCATCAAATGTTTCGAAAGAGGTCCAGGTTTATTCTGATGGGGCTCTTTTGACCTTGCCAAATATGGCTCACAGAAATCCTCCTTTTGAGGAGCTGCTTTTTGGTTCTTTCTGATTCATCCTCTCTCACTCCCATTGCTAAATATGAAAGCCTAGTGCTGGTTTATGCATGTTTGTATTTATTGGAAGAGAATGTGGTCATCATGTTTAGTGGTGCAAAAAATCAACCCAGAAGCAATGTAAAAGCATATGGCTAGAGCAAAAGTTCTTCATTGGGTCATAGAGGTGGCAACCTCTTTGACGGCGTCTTTAAATTATGTTTCATCTTTAATTTTACATTAGGACTCTACGCCAATCAATTTTGGTTCCTGTAGGAAGCTGCCATATAGTGTATAAAATGAAGTACACTACGCAGAGAGTCCAGTAGGTCCCCAATTGGCTTACAGAGGCAAAAGTAGATAATACTTATGCTCTATTTCTGGTAGTGTGTGCGAGCAGTTGGGCTTATCAGAGGGTAGTGCTAAGCATTTGTTATACTAACAGAGGCAATAAATGAGAGACACACTCAAAGAATAAATCCAAGACCAATTAAAAAGAAATAATCTTTTTAGATATATTTTTGAACCAAGAACTGCGTTTAAAGGTAAGTACTGTATTTCTTATAGATTTTTAAAGATAAGCAAATAGTTCAAAGCTGTGCGCTATTATGCACCAGGCAATCCTATAGGACGAAAAAGTAGGTAGGCAAATCACACAGCATAGAGAGTTGTAGGGGTTCACCTTCCGGGTTCAGAGTAGCAGAAAGCCATGGTCCAATGTTCTACCAACAGTTTGTCAGGTGCACCCTGAATTCCGCCAGGAGCAGGGAGTCACTGGACTTGGTAGCTGGCGCTCTACGGAAAAGGAGGACCCTCAAAAAACAGGCTGCACAAGGGGACTTGCAAGCAAGTCTGAGACCTCCCAAATGGGGGCTTAGGTTGCAAGGGCCTGAGGGACAAGAGAGCACAGCCGGTACGTCGTTACCCGGGTGGGCTGGGTGCAGAGCGTGTAGGTTGGATGACCCTGGTTCGTAAAGGTGCTCCTCGCGGTTAGGAGCCAACAGATGGCAGAGGCCAACAGATGGCAGGGGCAAATTCAGGACTGCTGGGCCACTCACTAAGAGGGTCTCAGGGGTCTTTGATGTCCCTTGGCAGCTGCTGGGCTTGGGTACAGTTGGAATCCCGAGTATTGGTACTGCATGACTCTGGTAAGTCATGCTGCTTCCACACTTGGTGGGGGGGGAGAGACAGATCTGACCTTCCAGAGCATGAGTACCACTTCCTGGTCAGTTGCTGAGCCGGTCGGGCCAGGAAACTGCAAGTTGGTGGACCGGACTCTTCGGTTTCAGTGCCTGCGGTCTACAAGGGAGTAGCTCTTCTACCCCGAGGGAGTTCTTGGGCAGTAGTTTGCAAAGGCTGGTAGTCCTCTGGGGTTCTTAGAGGCCACACAGCAGCAGGACAACACAGTTTGCCTCGAGTGTCAAGTCTTGAAGTGGCAGGTAGGAGTTTATGCCAAAACACTGTGGCAGGCACTCAGTTCTCGGTTTCAGCAGCTGTTCTTTGTCCTCTTTGTCTTTAGGTCCATCGAATATAAAGTTCTGGGCCAAGGTGTGCCAACTAAAAACACAATTTAGGGGTGTTAAGGGGAGTACCAGGTAGTAGCCAATGGGCTACCTTCCTTTTGGGTGACAACACCCTCTATATGGCCACGTCCTGTGTTAAGTGGGCATAACCCTGACTCCAACAGGCTTATTCTCTCCAGCACAAGATGGAAAAGTGTGAAAAGTGATGTCCAAATCAGCTGCCCCACCTTAGGGGTGGTGCTGGCTAGGTGTGGGTACACCTCTTAATTTAACTTTCCTGTCTGTTCTCCCACCAAAAGTGGGAACAGGGCAGGGTGGTTGGCATCTTCCACTAGCTGGAGAGGCATGGGTCACATTTCAAAGGTGACATAGCCTTTGAAGCTTCCCATCCTGGAAGGCAGTTCCTGCTTGGGCGAGGTGTGGACATCTACACCCAGAGCAGGATTTGTTCCTGGCCTCTGAGAGCGAAGGCTGTCACCCCAGGAGGCCAGAAACACGTCTAGTGGTGGCAGGCTGACTGAGACCAGGTGGTAACCACACTAGTAGTTGTGAGGTTTTCAGGGGGCACCTCTAAGTTGCCCTCTGCATGCATTTATTAACAAATCCAACACTGGCATCGGCATGGGCTTATTAGAATGAGATGCTGTTACCAAACAATTTGGGGTACAGTGAAGCCATCATGGGCCTGGAGAACTCCTAATGGCGAGTGTCCAGCCCATGTACTCGTAATGGCTTTCCTGTTCACTTACAAAGTCTAAGAATGGACTTAGACATTGTAGGGTCATATCTGCTCAGGCAGATATGTCTACACATGGGGTATAGTGCACCATGCCTTTGGGCTGTAAGGCCTGGTGTATGAGTGGCTTACCTATATCTCATTCCCTGTCTGTAGGCATGGCACACAGGGCTTGTGCCATGTTGACTCTTCGGTTTTGTCTGCACCCAGACAAGCAGCCTGCAATGACATTTTGCATGATCTGGGTGAGGGCTCCCTAGGGTGGCACAATTCAAGCTGCAGCCCTAGTGGACCATCTTCAGTCCCAATGCCCTAGGTACTAGGGCTACCAGTCACTAGGGACTTACAGGGGGCTGATGTTGTGCCAATTGTGGACCATCAGTACTGTTTTGGGAAAGAGCTCTGGCAATGGGGAACTGGTCAGCAGGGCCCCAGTGCACTTTTCAGTCGAAATCACATCAAGTGAGACACAAATTATTTTATAATTATGGAGTTATATTTTTTAGATGCTTTTTCAATTCTGTCTGCCTCCCAGGCAATTTGCATCCATCCAATTGTGAAGGAGGGAGAGTAAGAATTAAGAGTACAGAAATGACAATCAGTTATTTTTCCTGGGTGATTAAAAAAAATGTGATAACGTAGTAGTATAAAACGAGAGACCTAGATTTGAATTAGATAGATCAAGAAATAGTTGAACCATTAGGTAACTGTTGGGATCGCCTCACATTTGAGGGTGTAGCTAGCTCATCTCTACAAGACTTCAAATGACACCTACTTTGATCAATGAATGAGTATGTTAGTATAGCTATGTGTTTTCCCGATATGTGTTTGCTCCCTTACAAATGGGAGTCGGCATTTCAAGTGAAGATGTTTTGCCATAGATAAGACAAGTTCTAAAATGGCCTAGAGTATACAAGTAAGAAGCTGCATTATCTGAACACAGAGCTCTTCTGCCACATAAGTTCCTGCATGCCTGGAAACAATGTAACTTCTTTTGCATTACACCAAAGGGTTAGATGTGAGGATTCTTGGTATTCCTTTATTAAAAGTCCAAGCTACTCTTCTGATTCCAACACTATGATCAACTGTGGACTATACATTGTTTCCCAGAGAAAATACCCATACATTAGAAGGTTGTGTCTGTGAGCAAACATTGATGTTAATGATATATTGAACTTTACATAACAAACAGTTTTGTATATTATAGCAATGAACATATAGGCTTCAATTAGATAAGACTCTGGTCTAAACCTAATAAGCAGTGCTTCTTCTTCATGTTGCGCACCATGAATCTGTAAGAAGCTCTAATTACAAAATTCCCAAGAAGGGTACTGTGGATTGAACGGTAAATCCCATTTCTTGATGATAAATCAAGGATTAGATGACGACAGCCAAGCAGGCAAGCCGGTGCTAAGTGGTAACAGTGTGCGGACACTCACATCCACGCAATTCAGCATAACATAATCTGGTTGCAAAGGCAGAGGAAATTCTCAAAGTGACACTATGCCTTAAACCCCAGACAGGAATCAGCCGAAAGCAGTGCATCTGATGGCAAATATTCTCCTATCTTTTCACTCTCCCCCCCCCCCCCACCCCCCTCATCGCAGGTCCCACTGGAATGTATGGCACCTTCAATCTGCTGTTATCTGAGACCTGCCTTGGGTTAATGACTTCAACATTTGGACTTCACCTTCTTGCCGCATATATTCAGAAGTCCCTGTCACTGGTAGCATAAAGTGATCCAGTGGCATAACATAAGTTAAAGGTGAGGCCTGTGTTCATAGAACATGCAATTTAAAATAGGAATCTTCTTCCCTTTTGTTCATTTTAGGGAGAATTAGTGGAGGTATCAGGATCTAAGAAGATTTCATGGCAGGCGGTGAGTTTCCAGTCATAACAGTGAACCTTGAGTTATAGTGGCCTCTGTTGAGTATCCAGATGAGATGTCATGCAATGTTGAGAAGAAAAACCGAGTTGTGAGCATTTCTTACAGGTTGATCTACCTCACCAAACAGGCAAGTTTAGCAGAATATAGAGTTGCGGCGTGGAAGTATATAAAGTACATTAAAAAATGTTTCAAGTTTCTATACTGTTGCTACCCTGTCTTAAATTGAATGTAATGGCTCCCAAACCTTCCTCAGATCCAATGTAGTGCAGAATGTGATGTGACATTGGCAACAAAACGCAAGTCTGCCTAATTAAAATGGTTGAAATTCAGCACGGTCAGACCTTCTTCTTGTCAACCTTTTCCCTGACAATCCAAGGCTTGCAGACTTTATTCCCTTGACATGAACATTCTATTCACATATTTCAAGCCTGGTTCAGACCTTCCATTTTCTGTACAAGTAATACACATGTTTTTTATATAAATTGAGCAAGTCTTCTAGTGAACTAGTAGTCTACTGTTCATACCTGTTCCAATGTTTGATAAACATTATTTTAGTTTTTACCAAACTGTTACAAAAAAAGACAGAGAACTTCTAAAATGGTTACCTCTAGTAATGGCCTGGGGACCTCATGCATGCTTAGAAGCAACCAACATTTTAAAAAACATTCATACAGCTATATAGAAAAAAGATTGTTACTATTGTTTTATCTGTTTGACTATTTCTTCAAAAGCAAGATTGTTGTTTGTATTGCTTCAGGTTCAAAAACAAACTTGCATAATACATTAAGTTACCTTGGTAATATAAACCAGTTGACAAAATTCTTAAAGAAAAGCTTCAATCGAAAAAGTATTTTCCTGGCTGTTGTACCTGTAGCAGCTCAGTCTCCACAGGGTGTTGATTTGCTATCTTTGAAACTTAGAAAGGAAATCTCTAAATATAAAATGCACCCTTTACAGGGCATTGGGTGCTGCCATATTTATAAGGGTAGAAATTTGGGTTCAGAAGGTGGATTTCCTGAAATTTAAATGTTGCTGCATTGCAGAGATTCCTCCAGACCTCTTTTCTTGGATCTAATAGAAAAAGCTGCATTTGAGCTATCTGATGTTTCACTTGTTTGATTCTCTCAGTGCTTCCCCAAGATCGTTATTTATTGATTATCCCTCAAGCAATATCAGTCTGTTGCCGTTGTACTAATCTAGTAAATGTCACTTGTACAACCCCCCAACCTCTCCTCCGTCCCCTCCTCCAATACGCTAATACCGTCTAAGTACGAACATGCATGTTTGGTTCATTCTTCATCAATGAAAGAGCTGATCATGACAGCGAGGGATAGTTTTTACCACGTATAGGCCTATTCCAGACATGCCTTTACCTCGCATTTAAGGTAAGTATGGCGGATTGGGGTTACATTAATATATATATATATATATATATATATATATATATATATATATATATATATATATTCCAAAACCTGACAAGGAGAGTGCCACATCCAGCGGGTCGGGGTCTGGTCTCGAGGTGTGTCAGACACCTCCATTAATTGCTGCAAAGATACGTGCGCACTCCGTCACGCAATCCAGACCACACCGGCAATACTTCAAAGTTTATCTTTATTAAAAAGGTAGGCATGACGCGTTTCGAGTAAAAACCCTTTTTCAAATGCCATATGCTGTGTCACTGTGGGTTCGTTAGGTTTAAATAACGGGACTTTTAAACATTGAAGAAGGACCAAGTCCATTACATCCAGATTTAAAGGGACAGTTTTTAGTCTTTTGTGAATATCGCGCTGTTTAATGTCATTTCAAAAGCAAAGGAGAGTACTTTTTCTTACTTTAAGTTCTTTGGTAACCCCCAAGTGGTGAAGCAATGCAGGTTTCCCCAACATAATAAAGACGTAGATATGCTATTATGGTCACTTGTGGCCTGTACTTGGATCCTGGGTGTAGAATGCAAGCATCTTGCATTACAAGAAATTAACATGTGGGCAATATTAGATACAGCATTCCTTCCTGTAAAAGTTGGACATTTCACATTATTCATGTCAGTCGCACAAATTAATAAATCCAAATTAAATTTAGCAATAACAGCATTAAGGGCCAATCCATAGTCACAGTGAGGGAAATGTATGCAATCCTCTTTGTCAGTTCCCCCCCTCCTGAAACCGCATACGTTAGTCGATGAGAGGGGGCACACCTGAACATTAAATCGCCCACCCAGATGATGACAACCGAATTTCTAATGGTGCCAATCATATTGTCAAGTTCTTTTTCCAGGGCATGGACCACCGCCCCTCGAGTAGGTCCAAACACATTATTATAAAAATTAACTATGATTACATCACTACCCTCAGGGGATTGGAGCCGCATTATCTGACTGTGTGGGCCAACCGAAATACAATGTTTTACTTTACATATCCTCACTGGTTAGAGGAGGCAGGCCTGGAAGCAGAGGTCAGCCCGGGACCAGGGTTCAATTCCCGGCTCGGCGGGGTCTTGAATCCTAAAATGTCCATGGACTCGACAATTCTCGCTCCGGTGCCTACTCGATTCACGGGTTCACACTCTGAGACTCTGGGCAATAGCTTGCTTAATCTCCACAACGGCCCCTCGCGGGGATGCCTGGCTTTCACCTTGTGGATACCCTGCCGGGGTTATCTCACAGGGGAATACCAGGACGGGTTCCCTAAGCAAGCGCTTAGATACCGGGTCGGTGATTTGCGCTATATAAATACATGTACATTTACATTTACATTTGTACTCTTGACCCATCCACAGTGAAAGCACCCCTACGCTTCTTCCCCTTATCGCCCCCCTGTGGGCTAGGGCCTATAGATAAACGTCTCTGGGTGTGATCAATTTCCTCAGAGAGTACATTTACCCGCTTTTACCAGATAAGTATCTATAGTGGTGCATGATTTTTCGATCTCCCTTTTGTTAGTTTTCCTCCTTGCCATCATATAGAAACCAATTTCAATATATTTAAGTACACATTTGGTGTCTACTTCATTAATACACTGATGAACCGGCTTACAAATGTCCCTTAAATTAAACCAGAAATAAAATACAGAGTCCCACTTAACACTGGACAGAGGGGGGGCCCAGCCCAGCCTCCTCCGGCCACTGACGGCCTAAGACGGCCCGCACTTGTCCCAGGCTTCTCCCGGCGCCGCCCGTGCGCGACCCGCGACGCAGGGCTTGATGTCCCTTTTGAGTGCCTCCTGGCACCTCTCAACGTGGTGGCGTTGTGCGCTCCACGGAGGTTGCTGGGGATTGTAGTCCGCTGACTCTTGGCAGTGGCGGCTCCCCCGCATCCCCCAGTGAACAGTAGAGGCGATTTGGCAAGTGAGGATATAGCGGTAGATATTGGGCCAAGTTCCAGAAAAGTATTTCTTAGAGCTCCCGCTCCCGCTGGGGCTCGATGTCCCTTTTGAGCGCCTCCTGGCGCCTCTCAACACGGTGGCGTTGTGCGCGCCGCGGAGATTGCTGGAGATTGTAGTCCGCTGACTCTTGGCAGTGGCTGCTCCCCCGAATCCCCCGGTGAACAGCAGCAGCGATTTGGCAGGTGAGGATATAGTGGTAGATATTGGGCCAAGTTCCAGAAAAGTATTTGTTGGAGCTCCCGCTCCTGCTGGGGCTCGATGGTCCATCGGGCTCTGCACAAAGAAGGATCACTTGCCCTACAGGAAGCGGTTGATATTTAAAGCTTTAAGCATGGTCCATCGGGCTCTGCACCAAGAAGGATCACTTGCCCTACAGGAAGCGGCTGATATTGAAAGCTTTAAGCATGGTCCATCGTACTCTGCACCAAGAAGGATCACTTGCCCTGAGGTTAGCTTTCCAACAGTACGCACCTAAAACGAAGCTAAGGTCTCCTTCTCTGAGGAATGTGTTTGTTCCGAGGGCTCGAAAGGTGAGATTGGGGAACCACATCTCAGTAGCGGCTGCCAAGTTGTGGAATACATTGCCAAACCACATTGCTCGTCTAACTGATCACATGTCTTTCCGTAGGAATTTATGGACTTGGTTGTATTCCCTCTCTTAAGTGCCCCGCCTGCAGAGTGCTCCTTTCTGATGGCAGTACCTTGATGCCTTAGGGCATAGTACGCTCTATAAATCAAAAATCAAATCAGAGCTATACTCTAACGTACAACCTGCTCGATCTCTGTAATGTGAATAGTATTGATTAGATAAGAAAGTGAACAGCAAGGAAACGGAACTGCTTCCTAAACCCCAGTCAAGATGACATCATAATGCAGGCACCCTAATCACACTTGATGATGTTGGCTTGCCAGGCCTTGATCTCATCATAGCAAGTAGCAACCTTCCAAAGTCGAATTTCCTCTTTCTTACCTTCACTTAATGGAGAACTGCAAGGGGATAGTGAAATTCCCCGAAATAAAGTCACCCGTGGGAGTGTTTTGGCTGCCCTCACAAAGGCAAGTATAATCAGGGCAGTGCTGATATACAATGTTCCTGAAAATGTTATAGGTTTATCTGACTGACAAAGGATGTGTATGTGATTCTTAAGACCTACATTTTTCAATCCATTGTTTATTGGCTTTTGTGTTACGATGTTATTGAATGGAACCACCACCAGTGTTGTGCTCATGTATTTATGCATTTTGTTTGTTTGTACACTCATACAACTACAACTCATACTCAGGTAAAGGACTTAGGTCAACATTTGGATGCAAGGTCGGGATTGGTGTGTGGTTCTCAGCTCTTATATCTAATATTGTGTCATCATAAGTGTATTTGTAGTGTCTCTGGAAGATATCTGTTCCCATTCAAGTGCACATTCCAACTGGCTATCCAGGTACACCATGCTGCATTCCAGTAAGGAGCATTGATGAGAACAGACCCGAACGATTTTGCCATTTCACCATCTGTCCAACCCAGTAAATGGTCACTTCATTGGATGTCCTGATCAAACAATCAGGATTCTTGTAAAGAATGACTACTTACCCGTTAGAATCTCAAGGCACAGGGGTGGTGGTGGGGGGGGGTGGAGATCTGCGGTTCAGTCAAAGAGCCAGGTCTTGAGGCCCTTCCTGAGTTGAGGCAGTGACAGTGATTGCCTGAGATGTAGAGGCAGGGAGTTCCAGGTCTTCACAGCGAGGTAGAAGGATCTTCCTCCAGCCATGGTCTTCTGGATCCGTGGGATAGTGTCCAGGGACAGTTGAGCAGAGCAGAGATGTCTGGTGGGTGTAGAGGGAGAGGCGGTGGTTGAGGTATGCAGGTCCGGCATTGTGGAGGGCTTTGTAGGTGTGCATGAGGAGTTTTAACCCCTTCACTGCTGCGGCTATTCCGCCGCAGTGCTAAGGGGGCGGGGCGGAAATGCGGCGGGCGCATGCTGGTGACGGAACCGCTCCGTCACCAGCGTCGATTGCGCTGTGCTTATGACGGAGCGGTTCCGTCATGGCCTCGCACGCTCAATAGAACGCTCAGCGCAGGCGCGGAATTCGCGCCGCGCATGAGCGTCGGGCGGGCCATGACGGAACTGCTCCGTCATCAGCACAGCACCACCGCGGCTGATGACGCAGCGGTTCCGTCATCAGCAGGGGAGGTGTTAAGGTAATTCTTTTGTTGATCCGGAGCCAGTGGAGGTCTCTCAGGTGACTGGTGATATGGCAGCGGCGGGGGATATTCAGGATGAGCATGGCAGAGTCGTTCTGGATGTTCGGCAGTTAATTAAGGAGTTTTTTGGTGGTGCCGGTGTTGAGTGTGCTGCTGTAGTCAAGTCTGCTGCTGATGAGTGCATGGGTGGCAGTTTTCCTGGACTCAGTGGGGATCCGCTAAAAAATCTTCCAAAGCAGGAAGAGTGTGTTGAAGCAGGAGGCTGAAACGGCATTGATTTGGCAGTAATGGGATTTAAATATTGTTCTTTACCATGCTTTGAAAGCTTCTTTGTGAGTCCCTGGCCACTTACGAAGGTTTTTTATAGTAATCATTACCTTTGTCAGAAATGTGGGTGAACCTAAGAATCATTGTTTCAGAACTTTAAATTATTTTTCATAAAACAAGGAAGGCGTCCCCTCTCATTCATTAGTCATCACATAGGTTATTCATATGTTGACATGTCCGCCAGGAGATCACATTTTCTGGCTTATTTCATTAGGCATCCCACCACACTGGCGAATAAAACTCTTGGAAACCTTACTATAAAACATTCTTTAAGTATTTCAGGTAAGCACATAATTAATTGTTGGGCTATTTGGGATAAGGTGAAAATTGTTGTTTTCAGTACTTTTTAAAGGGAGGTTGCCGTTACATTATTGTGCAACCAATGCACATGCTAGATGACCTGTTTCCAAGAAGTGGCAATATGAAGGACCCCCAGGACACACATGTGCTCGTTCTGAGGACTTTGGGAGTACCAGTTCTTTGCACAAGTGTGCATCAGGATAGGAATTTTGGGCCTCGCCGGAAAAAAAGTTATGTTGGATAATTTTCTGCTTTAACATTTCTCGAAACTAGAAAAAAATGGCAAAGAAAACTACTCAGAAAGAAACAAAACTTGCGGAAACATATGTGCAAATCTGTGATTCCACATATTATTCCCCATTTTAAGCAGGAAAATTCATAACATTTTGGTAAAACCACAGACGGTAAGTACCTGAAATTGTGGTACCTGTATTTAATGGTTGTGGTAGTCCTACAGAAAAACTGAGACATTCCAAATGCGCCCCAAAGTAGGGAGTGGTTATTCACTGTAGTAACTCTAATACTGTAAACATCAAACCTTCCTTCACATGTTAACTTCAGAGTAGATTGCATGCAGTGTTGTAAATCATGGTGTGACATGCTTGGGGTGTGTGAGGAGAAGGGGCAATGGAATGGGATGATATTCCTAACGTTGCTCAGGGTTTTCCTTCTGGCCTAAGGTTCCCAAGTCTTGGTAGTACGAAGGAGTCTAGGGAGCAGGTGCTGTGATTTGTGTTGCTGAGTAACATTTTCTTCCCATCCTTTTCCCTAACGTTTGCCCTCCACAGAAGGGAGCTAAAGGAGGCAGCACCGTGACCTATGTGCGGCTGGAGTTTAACAACGTTCACCTGGGGGACTCCCCGAAGCACGAGCTGTCTGCTGCTGAGCAAGCGGTGGAGTACAACTTCACGGCCAGCTTCGAATGCAACGCAGAAGGGCCGATCACGCTGGACGACGTCGCCCACAAGCCTGTCATCTGTAAGTAAGGCCTGTGAAGCGCAGTGTGACGTGGGTGGATGCAGAACAAGTATTGGGGGGGGTGGGGGGGGGGGGGCAGGAGCCCCGACTGGGGGAAGCTCTCACAAGCTGTCTTGTGGCATCTAATCCTACAGAAGCGTGCTTTGTATTAGTTGACATGTAAACAATGTAAAGTTCCGTCGAATTCCAGTGAGAATCACTGTAAAGCAAAACCGCTACTGAAATTATATCCCTACGGGTCGCCATGCCGTTTACAAACTTTACAAAAATACATAGAAATAGAAAATACAATGGGAAACCCCCTATCTCTGCAAACCCCAGAAAGATGCACAGTATACTCTATCGTGGCAGACTCTGAGAAAACCACGACCATCACTTTAGAAATAGCACATGCATGTCCAAAAAACAAATACAAAATAAAAGAAGCTTCCCTTTCAGGGGATCCTCATCAATAGTCATAAGCACTGAATATTCCCGCCCATGTGCGGGAATATTCAGTGCTTATGACTTTGATGAGGGTACCCCTGGAAAAGAACTAGGATTACAGGTAAGTAACTTATCCATTACACACATCCATTCAGACGTGAACCTTCACTTTGTAAAGTGATCAAACCTCATTCAGATATTTAAACATTGCCCCACTCACCGCTGTCTAAGTTAGACAGCATCTAACGAACCGCTTCTGTCTTTCTTCAGGGAACGGTTTGGGACCGGTTATGGTGCGCGGTGTTGGCCAAGGCCTCATAGAGAATGTTGTAGGTGTTGACGGTTAACTTTTATGAAGCCTAGCAGTTTCTCTAGTCACATCCTTTTATAACACCACAGTTTAGTCACAAGCTTATCGAACATCCCAATGTGTTTCATGAGAGAATTCCAATTTTAATTCGGACAAAGGAAGAAAATAAAACAATATCTTCCTAATAATGTTCTGACTCAATTCTTCTCCACAGACCACAGTCTAATCCAGTCTGAAAGCGTTGGCATAACTGTGGCCAGTGAATAACAGACTCCTATTCTAATGGTTTATAGTGCATTTATAATGAATGAATGAATACTTTATTGTTTGGTTACTCAAAACCATTACATTAAAACCAAAGTACAAAATTACAAAGTTACAAAAGTTAAAACCAGGAGAGTTTATAAGATTTGGCTTGAGGAAGCTTACGGGTAACTCCACCCTGGGAGAAGCATGTGTTGGTATGTAACTCTCAGAGTAAGGATAACCTGCACTCTTCCTTGTATTGGATGACATAATGACGATACAAAACATAAAACGTTACGTAAAGAAGATCCTAATCCGAATCTATTGATTTTGAATTATAGATAATAAAAACAATTAAAGACTCCAAACGTAAAATTGGTGTATAAAAATCTTTCATCTTACAGGTGTGCTGTGCTAATGTCCAATAGACCGGATTTTGAACTACCACCTCAGTTTCCTATTTTCTTGCACAGCTGTCTCTTTGTGAATTTGTATGAGCAACCTTATTTTGTCTTTTCCTGCAAGTCACATTTTCTGACATTTTTAATTTAGTCAATGTATTTGTTATGGGATTTTTTCAATGACCTTCTCTGAGGTATCAGTGTTGGGACCGTTTTGCGTAGGTGTTGGGTGTTTAGAGAGAAATGGCCATCTGGGATATCCTAGTGAGTTATATGCATTTAATAATTGTGCCGCATCCTTGTTTGCTTTCCTCGCATGACCAGTGTGTGCTGTTTCAGGAGCCTAGTCAGAAGGGTCTCATCTCAGTACACGCAGGTGCCAGTGTAAAATGTCCATGCGTCATTCTTACATACATCAAATACAGATACAAATTATTACAACAGGTATCTAATGTGTCACAACAAATCCCTTCTCTCTATCAGTAGCCCTACCTGGCCGTATTTCTTATCATGTGCCCAATCAAAGAATCGACCAGGTGGACCTCGTTTCTTGAGCTAGATTTCCATAATAGAAAGCAAAGAAAGGACTATAAATTCACGGCATTCTGAGCAGCACTACCTGCTAATTTGGTGCATTTTTTCAAGGTGTGTTTGTCTTTCCATTAAGTTCCCCTTCTGAATTTAGCTCGACCCAAAATCATGAAATAATCAATATAATATAATAAGAGAGAAATGAGAGTATTATTACAACCATGTGGGTTTGTGAAAGTCCTTTTTTGTTATCAGTAGCCCTCCCATGTCCAGCTTCTTAGTCATGTGAACTACCCCACTTGCTTATGCCTCCACTTGACCATCTAATTTCCATGTTTGCCCATCGTACCACACATTGCTGGGTGGTTATGGCTCCGTTTGAGGAGAAAATCATGATTGAATAGATCCCCTCTTTGGCCTATGAGATCTGCCTGCTCACTTCTCCGCCTTAAATCCCTTCTTGCGAGACCAAAGGCCAGGCACAAGCACACACTTGCACCAGAATCGGGATTTAGATATTTTTTTAGGAAAAAATGCACAAATCAGCAGGCAGGTTAAAGGTTGACTTCCTGTTGCAAAAACCCACATGGTTGCCTCTGTTCAGGCCTGGAAGTGTTCAGAGCTAGGACCCCTGCTCCCTTCTCCAATTCATCACATTCTACTTCTAAAACTGACCACCATTTTTACTATCCCATTCTTTCCTAGCATGGAGACCACACAATCACTTCTGACGCTTTTGTGTTAAAACCCTAGGCCACTGTGTGCCCCATTTCTTCCTCTTAACCACTGTCACCAGCACACACAGTCAGTAACCTCCATTCTTTAAATAAAGTGTACCAGGAAACTGTCTCCTCTAGTTTTACCTTTGGCATCACAGGGTGGGTTATATAATCTGTAGTAACTCTGGATTCCTCTCCCCTGCTTGTTTACCCTGGGATGCACCAGCCCTACCTTCAGCTTCCAGACTACTGTAAGTTGCTTTAAGGGTATATTTCTTTTATTTCTGATCCAGGAAGACCCTTCATCCGTCATCAGCTGTCACCATGGCTGACAGAGAGATGAAGTCTCTTTTCAAGTCCTGTTCATTTCGTGGGCAGAAGAAAATCTTTACTGATGACCCACAAGAACAATGCATTTATTGCCTTTATCCAGCGTGCAAGCCTTCGCTCTATGACATGTTTAGTACCTTTCAATCTAAAACCATAAAGGACAGAACGAGGCAGCTGGACCATAATCTATTAGAAAAGAAAACACACAGCCCTGTGATCCTAGCTTAGTGCACTCAGAGCAACCCCAATAAATGAACTATTAATAGGAAGAGGAAAGTAGTCATCTCTCAGCCGTGGTCCCCTCTTAGTGACACTTCTCACACAAAGGATAGCAAGTCATTCTGGAAGGCTGTCTCTTGTATGCATTCCCTAGATCAAGCTGGATCCGCAGTTAGTTGTCACATAATTGGGGAGGGCGGGGGGTCCCACTTTGGAAAAATTAATTCTGACGCCAGTTTGATCGGTTTGCAGCTACGTCCCAGTGAGGCTCCATAATTCCCATCCATTTCTTTACAGGAAGTGAAGGCCGCCATCCAGGACAGTGCAGGAAGGAAAGCACCTGGCTCGGATGGTGCCCCGATTAACATTATTAAGTGTAAGATGGATCTTTGGGCCCCACTGTTGACAAACAGCCTTTACAGGTCATTGATCCACTGCTCCTCGGCTTTCTCAGTCATAGTCTTGATCTTTAAAAAGGGCAACAGTGCGGAGCCTAATGTTATCGTCTGATTTCCCTTTTAGATATACCAGCCGAATATATGATTTTTCCACGAAGACAAGTTCCACGCATGGCATTACCACGCGAACTTTAGTTCGCATGTGTCTTCACCACGCAGCATTTGACAACGCATGTTTTTACTCCGCAAAATTAACGTTACGAAACATCTCACGTCTCATTTAAATTTACATAACGATGCTGATAGGCTACATGCAGTATGACGGAAAAGATCGATGTTTTAAACAATTAAAAACAACAGATTCCCTTACATTTTATTTTTATTTTTTTCATTAAATAATACCTTAATTAATAAAGTTTAGATTCTTATCTGACCCCTGTACGTCTTTCCCCATCAGCCCTTTCTTCCACCGACCACTGAAACAAGCGTCAAAACACGTCTATCAAAACTGTGAAAGGACTTCAATTATGACGTACACGTCTCCTTGTTGGTGAGGCTAGTTCCTTGTTCGTTTTTTAAGTTTTCTTATTTATTTATTGTTATCCGCTTGTTTTTTTTTGGGGGGGAGACCCCCCCAACCCCCCCTAGCCCCCCCAACTCCCCCCTAGCCCCCCCCCAGCCCCTAAACCCCCCCAAGCCCACGCAGATCGTACAGGCAGAACGACACGAAGGAATACCACTCGCGTGGTAAAGACGGACGTTGAAGGCATACGCGTGGAAAAGACCTTTTCGTGGTGAGTGACGCGTGGTAAACGTTATGCGGGGTAATTCCTTCGTAGTAAATGATGTTTCCCATACCAGCCAACATTTTAGGCAGAGTCCTGTATAATACAGTAGTAGATTGGGTCACTGAAAATAACATGTTAAATAAATGTCAATATGGATTCCGCAGTGGTATAGGGACGATCAATCAATACCTCAACTTAAACCTGATCATTGGGAAATACAAGGTGGCCAAGCAGTCTGCACGATATCTAGCCTTCCTGGATCTGACAATGGCCTTTGAAAGTGTTAATCAGGCTCAGCTGTGGCAATCTCTTACTAATCTGCAAATGGATCCGTCCCTAGTCCCCTTTTTGGTCTTCTTGCATATGGACACTAAGGCAAGAGTCAGGTTTGGGAACAAAGGAGAACTCACTGACGAATCTAGTATCCGTCGGGGGGGTTCGCCAGGGGTGCGTTTTAGACCCACTTCTTTTTATTTTGTACAGAAATGTTCTTAGAAAGGACTTAGTAAGTGCACCCCAGACATGCCCATGGTGAATGGGATGAAACAGTGTTAATTGTTTGCACCCCCAAAGCCTTGCGTCATCGAGTGCACTCCTTTGTCAATTTTATGACCAATCTGGATTTATCAACAAATTTTACTAAGTCTTTCATAATGACTTGGGGCTAGGGGCGGGCGGAATTTGCGTAGTTGCGCCATGCAAAATTCAGCGAAACAGTAAAAAATCTCCGCGACACAGTTCAGCGGAACACACAGAATTGCTTGTTTGGCCCGTTCACAATGTTTTTTTCCTGTTCGTGAACGCTGTTTGCGTGCTCGGGGAGAAATATAACTCGCGAACACGCATTTTGAAAGTGCAAACAAGCAAAAAATTCCGCAAAGCTGTTGAATGCGGAATTTTGGACAATTTCGCGTTCTCCGCGGAACACGACATTACCCAAATTCCGCAATTTCCGCGAGCGGAACAGAATTTACAGCCAAGGCCTACTTGTGGCCCAAAGCACATGCAACCATTAACTATTACGGTGGGTAAGGAAGTGCTGTTGAGCACCACATCCTTCTCTTACCTGGGGGATCACTTTCAGCACAAAGTAGGACCAAGTTTTCCAGGGCTGTTGGCTCACTGTTAAGTCTCCCATCACCCAAGGCAGAGAGGGTTCTCACACCTCTCTTGCAAATATATTCAGCACAATGTGTCCCTATAGCAACTTATGGGGCAGGTATATGGTGCCTGGGTGACTCGGCTACCCTCAAAAAGGAGAAAAATCGATTTTGTCAGAGGGACTGTCAGCCCCTGTGTCAACCTCCAGCACTTTCTGTGCGACTTTATCAGTAGCCAGCCAATCCTCTTGTGGCTTTCTATATGGACTCAGAACAATCAAAATTAATTACAGAGATAGTTTTAGACTTCTTAGCTTGCTATAAGGGTCTTTCGATCCCCTGGCTAGCGTGCGTCAAAAAATATCTGGAAGCCATTGGATTTGCTGATATGTTTTTAGATAGAACACCACAAGCAGCCTCTGTTAGAAAGCAAGTGCAAGTCTTGCTGCTAGAACAAGTCAAAGAAGAGAGGGTTAGGGATGAAAGATAAAAATCGAGTGTTAAGCATTATTTATATCTTAATGTCGGGGATATCGCTACCAACTACCAGCAGAACACTAATAAGAGGTGGGATAGTCTTTTATTGTTCAGCTGCTGGGCTGGTATTATTAAATATTCACTTTGTTTTCTGGCTGAACACCAACCCCAGCTCAACTCTAGAGAATGCCCATGTTCTAACTTGCATAAACAAACTATGGTACATTTCCTTTATTTCTGTGAATATTATAAAATGTATACCAAGAAATTCCTCATACCATTTTTGGAAGTTTCGGAATCTACAGCTTCTTATGTAAGCATGTCATTTACAAATGATGATGAAATGTGGTCACGTGATTCTGTTTCTTAAAGCAGCAGTCTTCTCCAAGAGGTCAATGATTTTAGATTTAATTTCAGGAAATCGATGAATCAGTACTTGACTCTCTTTTAATTTCTTTTTTTTTTTTTAAATCTCACCCTGTTTTTATCCTGATTGTTGGTCATTAATATCTCTCACCTGATGATTTTATGTATTTCACTTGCATGCTTTAATAACTTGTATGCATTTTATTGCTTTTTTTGCACATCTTGTATGTTTTTATGGCTGTTCACAGCTGAATAAAGAGAATTCTTATTCTATTAGAAATGAAAAAATAACCTTCTTTTAAGAAGGAAGCCCCATCTTCGTGGGATCATTCCACTAAAAGTGCTCCTCCAAGCACTTCCACGATGATGGTCCAATAAAATAAAAGCTTACAAATTATCCTGAGCTGGACCTTCAACTTAAAGCGCCTTCAGCCGCCTTCTCAGTCAAAAAGAATGGAACTTCCACAGAAAAATCTTCAAGCATGATCATAGCCAGCCTGTGCAAAACACTCAATCAATCAATCAGGATTTTGTTAAAGCGCGACTACTCACCCGTGAGGGTCTCAAGGCGCTAGGGGTGGGGGTGCAGGTTCCATTCCATCAAGGAGGGGGTCTGTCGAAGAGCCAGGTTTTGAGGTTTCTTGCGAAGATGGGGAGCGATGTTGTCTGTCTGAGGTGAAGCGGAAGGGCGTTCCATGCTTTGGCCGCGAGGAAGGAGAAGGAGCGGCCTCCCGATCTGGTCTTTCTGGTGCGAGGGACCACGGCGTAGGAAAGCTGGGCTGATCGTAGGGTCCTTTGGGGTGCGTGGAATTTGAGTTGGCTGTTCAGGTATGCTGGTCCGGTGCCGTGGAGGGCCTTGTGTGCGTGGGTGAGCATCTTAAAGGTGATTCTTGCCTCGACGGGGAGCCAGTGGAGTGTGCGCAGGTGCTGGGAGATGTGGCAGTGTTTTGGCAGGTTGAGGACCAGTCTTGCGGCGGCGTTCTGGATGTTCTGTAGCTTGCGGATGAGGTTTTTGTTTATCCGGCGTAGAGTGCGTTGCCGTTGTCGAGTCTGCTGGTGACCAGGGCGTGAGTGACTGTCTTTCGGTGTTTGAGGGGGATCCATTTGAAGGTCTTACGAAGGACGCGGAGGGTGTGGAAGCAGGAAGATGAGACAGAGTTGATCTGGCGGTCCATTTTGAGCTCAGAGTCCAGGATGATTCCGAGGTTGCGTGAGTGGTCTGTGGGGGTTGGCGGGTTTCCGAGGGCGGTTGGCCACCAGGTGTCGCTCCAGGCGTCGGGGTTTGGGCCCATGATGAGTACTTCTGTTTTGTTGGTGTTTAGTGGTAGGCAGCTGTTTTTCATCCATTTGGCGACGGCTTCCATGCCTTCTCGAAAGTTGCGTCTGGCGGTGTTGGGCTCGTTGGATAGGGAGAGGATGAGCTGGGTGTCGTCTGCGTATGACACGATGTTGAGTCCGTAGGTTCTGACGATGGGGGCAAGTGGAGCCATGTAGACGTTGAAGAGCGTCGGGCTGAGGGAGGAGCCCTGGGGGACTCCGCAGGTGGTAGGTGTGGGGTCCGAGAGGAAAGGGGGGAGTCTGACCTGCTGCATCCTGCCGGAGAGGAAGGAGCAGATCCAGTCGAGGGCCTTGCTGGCCCCTCTGACTAACTTTCAACCTCTACAGGTGTCTTCATCCTTGTTGATGTTGAAAAATCCACTGTCATCAATAACAACTCCAGGGTCACCGTCGTCGACTACTGTCAACGACCAGGACACCAATGTCAGGACCACTACCAAAGAGCAGACAAATCATCAACTTTGAGCTCAACAACCCCACGAATGTCCTTGACCTTGAATTCAACTCCATCGACCTCATCGACATCGAACCCAACAACATCAAGCCCTTTGACAACAAAACACCAATGACAATATTTCCCACACCAGTCACCTTTTCACCTATTCAAGTAAAGGCAAACCTTCCAGAGCACATTCTAGACTCAGAATTGGAGGTCAAATGCAGCTACCAATATGGTTTTACAGACTGGTTATAGCCCTACCGGTTGGCTACTTGCCATAATTTGAAGGAGACACAATGAATGAGGAGACTACTTTTCAAAACTATGAAGATCAGCTTTCAACTTTTGTTGTTGAACATACTTGTCAACACTATCAGCATTATCATGGCTATGCACAACATGATATGTACAAGGTATCTGTTGGGATATTAATGGCAATGCACTAGACGAAGGAGTCCTTTCAGAGACATTCTCCTCAGCAGCCGGCTAGTCATACCAGACATGCCTCATCTTTGTCTCCATCTTCTCCACCACTGCTACCCCAACCACCTCTCATACAACCTCCAACACCTTAGCCTCCAAGTGAACAACTTCCAAATACAGTGACTAGAACAAGTCCTGCTAACTCATAAATATATGGGAGACAAGGATTCTTCTATTCACCTTTTGATCTAAAGGAAGAGGGAGAATTACCAAACAATGATGGTCCAGATGAATGCGATTATTATGTAATACCTCAGGAAGGTGACAAGTTCAACCAGACTCACCAGAAGGTGACAGATCTAACCAGACTCACCTCCAATGCCCCATTTCCATGCTCTAATGGATTGACCTGATTAAAAGGTCAACCTTCCAATGACCTCCGAAGAGCAACAGTGCTTTCTATATCACTTCAAGGAGCAGTTACATAGAGCAACTAGATCTGTTCATATACGGCATTTTGTCTGGTCAAAAGGCCTTAAATGAATGAAAAAACTGTCTACAGTACTGTCAGTAATGCCATGTTTGGAGAAGAAATGCGGGGGTACATACACAGCCCTTGCTACCTTGAGGGCTACCCTAAACCTGATTCTGTCATAGCATCTACAGCTCAGCACAGGTAAAAAAATCCAATACCACCCTCCTTCATACCTCCTGATAGAGATGGCAAGTGCATAGATCATTTGGGTCATAGAGCTGAATCCATGGCAGCCACATCAGTCAAAGCCTCAAATTCCTTGGCGTCTTTAAGCATATGAGCGCCAAATGTTGCATGACCTCTCTCCATTGATCGATCTCATACTGGAGGAAAAAGAGAAGTTACAAAATCAATAGTTAAAGGAGGTGCCACAACTTCAGCTCCCATTGTTGATGCATCCATGGATGTCTCTAATGCAGCTTTCAAACACTCTAGGGCCCAGGGTCCTTTTCTCTGACATAATTACACTCAATCCAGGTTTGTGGGCTCAAGCCCTGGCAGCGGTGTTTGGAGCAATAATCAGCAGTCATTAGATACCGAGATCCAGAAAGGTAGTATTTGGGTCCCTCTGTACATAAAGAGGAAGTGGGTCCTGCCGAAGAGTTACCGTATAAATACACTGCTGAATATCCCCAGTAAGGTATATGCAAAACATCTCCTGCGGTTGTTGCAAAATTGGGTTAGCACCACTAATATCGTACCTAAGGTCCGAATGGGCTTTCACAAAGGCTATTTAACGATGGACAGCTGTCTAATATTAAATCTTTCGACTGAAAAATATGCTGTTTAAAAGAAACGACCTCAGTATGTGTCATATATAGATTTATCAACAGCGTTTGACACTATAAATAAGCCTTTGGGAGAAAATTAGGAAATGAGGGTGCCTCCCAGGTTTTTTAAAGCGGATTATCCAAATACACGAAGGCTCATGGACCAGGGTTGAACTATGGGGCAATGGAGCACTGTCTGGAAAAATTGCCACCCCTAATGGATTAAGGCAGGGGTATGTGATGGCCCACTCCTGTTCTCTATATGTATTGCAAATGCCATTGTAGAATTAAATCAGGCTTGATCCTTTACACGAAAAGAAGGCAACGAGTCAATCTCAGTAATTTTTTTATGTAGATGATAGGGTTTTGTTGGATCTTACTCTAGTTGCCCTTTGGTGGCAATTGAATGGTTTACGGAATACTGGAAGTCCAATGACCTGCAAATAAATACGGCAAAAACCAAAAGAATGGTCTTCTCGAAAGGGAGGGTCCAGAATAAAAGGTTTAAGTGGCGGCTAAGTGGTGTCTCAGCAGAGGTGGTAAAGGAATATCGCCATCTTGGCCTTCTTTTTAGATATAACCATAACTTTACGCCTCATATTGACCTCCAGGAAACACAAGCTAAAGCTATTGAAGATGCTTTAGATAGGTTGGACTTAGCTTTGTACCATAAGTCCATTAAAGTGCCTAAGAGAGACTTATAATGCCAAAATTGTTAGTCTGCTGCCGTGTGGATGTGAGGTACTGCTTGTAAAACATTTGAGGAGGGTGCAGAACATAGAAATTAATATATGGAAAGGTGGCTTGGCCTGCCAAGAGGTTCCTTAACTAGTGCCTGGAGGTTAGAATTGGGCCTTACTAGTGTACTATTTATATACAAACAGCAGCTACTTAATTATTGATTTAGTCTCCTTAGAGCTGAATAGCGCTCCTTAAGGCACATAGTAAATTATTACCTGCTGCAAGAGAAGTATGGTGGTCGATGGGCTTCTTATCTCCTTTATAAGGTACCCCTGGACACTCCAGTAGGGGTAAAACTCTAAAGATTGTCAGTGGTGCACAGAAACAAACAGTAAAGCTCTTAGTAAAAGAGGACTCCAGGAGGAGTGATGCAGAAGACTTGTGTAAGACATATAATTTGCATCATCTAAAGGAGTCAAGTTATGGGGGGCATTTTTAGCCTTACTACTGGATATAAGGCGTTTATATAAGGATGTGGGCCTTGAATGTTAGGCTGAGGCAGGTCCTAGCCTTTATAAAATGGAAGTTGGCTAGGCAGGTAGGGGATGAAAGAGGTGTGTCCCTTTTGCCTATAAGTAAGTGCATCATTAACCTTTCTGCAATTACTTATAGTATTTACATGCTTTGACAAAAGTAGGGAATGTGGAGTTTGGTGCCAAGAATTGTAATTTCAAACCCTCTTTAATGGTCTAGTTGGATTTTAAGTCACACTTCTAAAAATTCCACTTTTAGAACGTTGACATTTTCCTGTCTTAACCAATTGGTGCCTGCAGCCTATATCCTGGGTCGCAAGACTCTGTGTAGCTGCAGTTGGTCTTTGCATATCACTCCCGGACAGTGAGACAAAGGGGGAATAGGTGTTGGCAGGATGAGCCATCTCTGACTTGATAGGGAGGTGGAGCTGTCACCAACTACACTTTACCATCCGCAAAGACTTTGCCTGAGCACATGCACAAAGGTTTTGCCAATAGACTTTTGTGGATCCAGACAAATCGGTGCCATGGTCGGGTTGCAGGGAATTCCAAACACTTCTGGGGGTGGAAACCCTCCAGAACTTTCTCCTACTTCAAAGCTGGAACCAAGAATAAATATTGGACCCTCAAACCCAACTCTTTATTACACCTCTGGAAGGCTCCGAAGGGCTGCTGTGTTGCTCTGCTGCAAGAAGGACTGCAACTTTGCTGCCCTGCTACTCTGCTGCCCTGCTGCCTGAGTGAAAAGGACTGGACCTGAACCCAGGACCATCGGGTGAATCCAAGGACTAGTTCGCTGGCCTCCTGATTAGAGCCTCAGGGACAGAAAATGATCCAACCATCTTGAACCCAACACCTAGGCTCTGCCTTCTGTAAGTTTTGCCCACCGAATGGTGCCATCCCAGTCCGGGACATTGAACGTGGGCCTGAAGGTGTTCGTCAGCCCAGTTGTGGTCTCTTAGGCAGAAACATGAAACACAATGAATCTCTTCTCAGCCCTGCTTCGGAACTGCCACTGCGTGGCACATTCCCAATGGAAGACATAGCATCACAGCCATTCAGCTTCTTAGAACCGCCGCTGCGTGATGCATCTCTAATGCAGGACTTTGCTTAGCTAGCCCCCCCATCCTTGATGATGACACAGGTCCTTGCATTACAAGCACAGTTGACCGCCTCATTCTATCCGTCGCTGTGCTATACATTTCCAACACAGGACAAAGGACCTTGCGTAGCAAAATACAGCCTCTCGGAACCGACACTGGGCAATGCATCCTCAATGCGGGATCTCCCAAACCTTGCAGCCAGGATTTTAGGAGCTTTGTTCAGTGGGCCTAACTTGGTCCCTGTATCCGTCCCGCGCTCCATTGTGGTCGGCCTGAACTTGCGACTCTGTCTTACTCGGCGCAACAAGAAAACCACAGTTGGCACCTTGTGATTAGGCACTATTCTAAATCTTTAAAATTGCATATCTCCTTTTCTACTTATTGAATGTTGGTTGTTTTGGTGTCTGGCTCATAAACTTCTCCATAATAAAGGTCCACCCATTCTCAATAATTTTATCATTCCCTACAAAGCTACAAGAGACCTTCGATCAAACAACGAGAACTTTATCACTGTTCCCAGAGTGAAAAAAGCTCGATCGGGAGGCCGACGCTTTTCGGTACACACTGCTAAACGCTGGAACAGTCTCCCCCGGAGACTAAGAACCGAACCAAACCTCCTCCAGTTTAGGAAGGCACTGAAAACTCTTCTCTTCCCTTAACTCTTCGTCCCTCCCGCTGCTATCCCCTCCTGAAACTCAGGTTCTAGCGCTGGGATGCTCTAGGGTTACTACGCGCTCTACAAAAACCTTAAATAAAATAAAAAATAAAATAAATGATTTATTACATTTTAATCTATTTGTCTAAATGGGTGTGGGATTTTTCTTGTGTTGTGTTTTCACTTTAGTACTTTTTTGAGGTGCTGAATAAGTACTTTAGGAGTGTAACAGTTTTGATTGATTTTTGAGTTACAACACCCTGCACCTACATCCATTGGCAGGCGAGGTAGCTGAGAAGCAGGAAGGGGAGAGGGAGGGGAGGGAGAGAAGTGGAAAGGGGATGAGTACAACATAATCACATCGGTGCGGCGCATTTTCCCGCTGTGCGCTGAAGATTTGAAACTCCCACGGTTCATGACGAGCTCAGCTCGTCATGAGCGTATGAGAGGTGTACTTCATGACGAGCTGAGCTCGTCATCAGCATCGAAGGGGTTAATCAACATCAGCAATAAACAATGAATAAAGAAGAACAATACGTGCTCTTGTCACAGTTGTAGTAGTCATCACTCCCCCCCCCCCCCCACCCCGGGTCTGCTGTGGCGGTGCAGGGTGTAATCTGCAGTATGTGCAGATATATCTGGCACGTGAGTTCCTTGAACTCTCCCAAAAGGTGTTTAATGCATGTTCACCATCTTTTCTCGAACATGGGTAAGATATGGCTAGTCTTTCCTGTTTTCAGTTTCTATTTTTGGTAAATTCTGGTGGGGGTTTACAGTGTTTTCAAGTGATTTCAATACCTTAAAAAAACAGTGGTTATCAGTGGTTACACATTTTCACGCCATTAAAAACAGCCGAAACAGTGTTTTTTCGGTGTTTATGACATGTTTTGCTTTTATTATTGCTTGCTTTCTGCACTGAAAGGGCATGGTATATAGTTTGTGTACGTACAGTGTATATGAGGTCCAAATATATTTTTGCAAATCAAACTTATTGTAGTACACCATAGAATACTTCTTCAGTCGCTCTTTCCTTCCCATGTAAACTTTTTTTCTGTGAAAAGGCCTTCTCAACATTGGCACTTGGGATGGGCAACGCCAAAACAGCCAGTACACAATTTGCTAACTCTGCCCACTGACATAGCTTTCCATGCCAATACTGGTGCACTTGAAGATTCGATTCTCTGAGCAGGTTCTGCAACATTTGCCTGGAACTGGACGCTTATGCCCTCAGAGTTATTGAGTGGCAAAAAGAAAGAAACATAGTTGTACCAGTTTAAAACGTTTTTTTGTATTTCAAACAAAACAGATAATACTGTAATTTAACTGTGACATACATATAATGTACAAAGTGCAATGTGTCCCAAGTGATATTGTGAGCGAAACAAAAACGTGTACAATTGAGTGAGCTATACAAGTTTCAGCTGTGACTATTTACAAAAGAAGGAAACTTGACTCAGGGCAATCATTTTAACCAAATATTAAACAGCAGCTATAGAATCATAGAGCCTGTGTTAGTCAGGTTCGTTTCCTAATGCGTCGACGGCGTTTCGACCCTTAGGGTGAGGGTCTCGTCAGGACTGGGCAGTGGGGGACGTCTTGCAATGGGGTGTATTCCAGAATGTAACCCATGCGTGACAAAGTAAAGTAAATTTACTTACAGTGAACCCAGCCGGGCACACTGTGTATGACAACTGGTAAAGCGTCCTATTTGAATTATGGCGGTCAATGCCGTCAGTGCGCAGGGTATTCAGGAATTGCCTGTGCGCTTTCGTGATCCAGCTCAATCGCTGCTTCCAATCGTTTGTTTGATACGAAGTTTGTGTCTGGTAAAAAACGTTTTAAACTGGTACAACTGTGTTTCTTTCTTTTTGCCACTCTCCCTCTAACGATTGAATTGCCATTGAGCCTGTTATATTTACTAAGTATCATATAAGTGATATGCCACAGGAAGCATTGTTTTCTGGATAAACGCATTACCCTGGTTCCGCTGTGAGTAGGGTTTCCCTTGTTCTCTTTTTCTCAGAGTTATTGAAGCAGTCAAAAATGAAGTAACACTTTTGAAACTATGGAGAAGATTCCCTTTATGGAGGGCTCTAGAACTTGTACAGAGTACCACAGTGAGGTTTCATTGACTTCAAATGCCATGGTTGGCGAAGGGACATTTCTATGCATCATTGCAAGCCATTTCTCATACATTGTAAAATAAAAGTTCCTAGATGTCTCTTCAACATTGCTTTGCCTTCCAAGTGGCAAGCAGTCTAACATGGAACATGCTGCAGTGCCAAATTCACTAAAGGTGTCACCCGGCCAACTTTCAATGAGATGGTTCACATCTACACCAATAATGCTGAACACTTGGCCGACAAGGTTGTTTTCAGACTCTAGTTTTTTTATTATCTCCACTACAGCAGTTATGTTTTTCTGTAAAAATCTAAGAATGCAGTAGAGGTTTTTTCTCACATCACTATCAATATTGGACCAAAGATCCTCACATTTCTTTCCTTTGGCATCATTATTCAGCAAATATTCTGTAAACTGTTGCCACATGGATAATATAGTATTCACAGCCACTTCCCTTGGAAAGAGAACCATCAACTAAATGACACAGTTGGGATGACTCTCTGATGCCACACAACATACAAAATGAGAAATATTTGTGTTTGAGTTCCCGCGCATAACAAATCAGTGCATCAAAATGGACTAAAAAGTCAATAGCATTCTTCATTAACTCTGAAGATTGTAAAGATGCTTTCAGCATACCATCTAACAAGTGGCAAGGATCTCTTACAGAAAAGCACTTCAGCTCAGGTATCGATTTCGACAGGTCATCACACAACTTTTTAATATGCGTAGCTGAATCACTGCAAATACAAACAATATCACTTCAATATTTGTTGAACTTGGAAAGAACCTTTTTGCCGCAGCATTTCAAGTGAGACTGCATTCCATGTTTTCCAAAAGTCTGGTGTCATGTTTTCACCACTATCCAAGATGCTTGGTGATCACACTTTTCACATATATTTGTCACTATACCTTGCATTGAATGTTTAAAGCATGAGGTGTTGGCAATTCACCTACTATCAATACTGACTCACTAGAAACTGGGGGCTGATGTATCAAGGGCTTTTACCCATTCTCTGTGGGTAAATGTGATGGCACATATTAGGAAAGAATGTTATGAAACCAGCCATTTTACATATCAGTGAAAGAATCAAACGCCACCAAAATATCAAATATGATTTTGATATTTCCTGATTCTTTACAGTTTATAAAATAATTAAACAAGACCTAAAACATGCTTCTAAACTCTGCATATTTAGACCAAAGACCACAAAACTGAAAAAAGGAAAAGAAAGAAAGAACAATATTTTTGTGAGATCCCTAACCAACAAAGCTCAAGCAGAATAATGTTAGCAAGTATTTCTTGCTGCTAGCTTGTATAACAAAGTTAATTTGTATTGGCCCCTTCAGGAAGAAAACAAATGACTCTTTCACTCTCCTTTTCCTTTCTTTGAATGAGATTTAGTTTGTGGTTGTGCAGGTGTTTTTCAGTCTTTATATATTAACACTGGCGAGGGCTATTACCCTTTCGGTGGTGTTTTATCAGTTATTATAGGCATAAACCTAAACCCGGACAGCCTAGGTATGGCTAATGACTGCTGTCAATTTCTCCATCCCCAATAAGTTACAAAGCTTATGTATCCAATCTTTATGTATTGGGACGATATTGGTGCCCTATTTTGATAACAGGACTTGCTTTGCTGCACAAAGTGATAACGCAATAGCCTTACCCTTTTCAGAGTGTAATGGATACGTTTGAACATTGGGTAACCCTAACAATACATAAGTGGGAAAGCAGGGTATTTCGTTATCAAACTTCAGGTCAGTGTCAGCCAGGACTGCCTTCCAATACCTATGGAGTTTGGGGAAATGCCACAGCAGGTGGGTGAGTGTGCTTGATCTGGCGCAATGTCTCCAACATGTGTCTTCCCTTCCCTTCTGCCATTGAGCCAGACAGGCCAGAGTGTAGTACCAGTAGTGTGTTAGCTTCAACAGTGTTTCTTCGCCAGTGGCTCTAGTGGCAGAGGTGCGCGCGCGATGCAAGAGGTCTGTCTACTCTTTATCAGTAAAACTACGCTCGCACTCCTGCTCCCACCTCTTCCTAGTTGGGGTCTACGAGGGGGAAATCTGTGTATTTATAAAGGAATATGGAAGTGTGTTGCCACCAGGATTGCAACCCCCACTTTTTTCCCTTGACCGGAAGACCAGAAATGACGGTCATACCATCTAAAGGGCATTCTGTTCCAGTCTTTTGTTCAAGAGGTAGGTCTCTTGTAGAAGACATATGCCACATTGGGCCGCCCTAAGCTGGGTGAGGATTGCTATTCTTTTGGCTGGTGAATTAAGACCCCTTACATTTAGGCTAATTATGCTAACCATGTTTCTGAAGAGGTGATACCACTATGGGAGCCCCCGGCATCATCATTCATCGCCCCAACCCCCAACCTGGTTGTGGAGTGTGACAGCTCAATTAAGCTTTGAGCACAAATACATGTAGTGAACATAAGAACATAAACAGTAAATAAAACAAAGGCACCAGCTGGTGCACATCTTGCAGTTCTGTAATGTGGGTCCATGTTGTTTGTCATCCGCAGGAGTCTTGAAGAGAAGTATGTGTCCCATGGGAAGCCCACCTGCTCCTTTCTACAGAGGTCACTGCCTGCTCGAGTTGCCATTAGTCGGTCTCCCACTGCAGAGATTGGTGTTGCTCTGAAAGCAGGGCAGAGCGCTCCTTAATGCTTTCGGTTTTCGTAGGCCTGCTGATTTGTTGTGGCGGGTGATTTCTTGAGGTTCGTCGTCTTTGTGGCTCTTGAGATGACAGTTGTATGTTTGATCGTGGAGGGGAAAATTGTTGGCCAAGCTCTATGCCCAGGATGCCTGCTGCCTCCATGGATGTGTGCGTCACTCGCGTCTCACCTTGCCATGCGAAGACCAGATGGAAAGGATGGCCCAACTTGTATCGCACTCCTTTGTCACTCAGGAATGCCGTCACTGGTTTCATTGCCCGTTGTCTCTGGAGTGTAATAACTGACAAGTCCTGATACAAGCAGACTTTAATGCCCTCAAAGAGGACATGTGGCTGATCCCGCACTGCAGCTATTATTAGTTTCTTGTGCTTGTAATTGTGGAGGCATGTGAGGATGTCCTGTTGGGCTACCGGTGAAGCAGAGGGGTGCCCCGCCCTATGTCTTTGATCCAGTAAGAGCTCTTTCCCATCTAAGGCCAGTACTATGTGACGGAAGAGACGCAGCACGTAGTCCTCCAGACGACTCACATCCGCTTGCATTAGCACCCCTTAATTCGGATGCTTGATCTCCGGGATCTGTTTTCCAGGTCTTTGAGATGGAAATTGAGGTCAGCTTTGCGGTCCCTAAGATGCCGGAGCTCTCTGCGACACTCATCTGTTTCTTCTTCCCTAGAGTCCCCGGCACATTCCACTGAGTCCCCTCTCTGTTCCAGTTCCCCCATATCCCGGTGCAGATCTTTAATTTCAGTAGTTACTTCTGCACCGAGGGCCACTATGTCATTCCGCAGCGTTCCAATGAGCGCTTCCATAAAGCCTGTGTGATAGGAGCCTCGTCGTGCACCTCTTATTTCATTGGGGCAGTTGCATCTACTTCATCCGGAGAGGTCAAGACAATCCCAGGCTTTTTGGCGGAGCCCTTATCCAGGAGGTCTTTAATGTTAGCAATGTCCTTTTTGGACTGAGAGGTGGTCATAGTGGTGCCGTAGAACTCGCAGTGCAGGCCCTGTGCTTTAAGAGTGCCAACTCAGGGTGTGCTAACAGATAGGTTGGTGCCAGACAGCGCACCTACTCTGGCTTCTGGATTCTTTACCACTCCTCTTGTGTCCTCTTACAGCTGGTGGGTTTGCCTAATCTTGCGTGGAGACCCACTGTTCTATCATTTCAGTGACCAGCTCTGTGTCACCTCCCCAGCTTACTTCTGCTGTGCGTCAGTTCCTTTGGTTACACCTCTGTCCTTGGGCCCTCTGCTGCTAATGGTTTGCCAGTGGTGTCATCCAGATCTCTTATTTATAGCCCTCCCACTTCGAGTTTAGCCACCACGTCCTCAGAATCTCGAGAGTCCACGTGTGTCTCCAGCTCTGTCGGGGATCAGCTGTTTCTGCGCTCCAAAGTCCAAACATAGCCCCAATGTCTAAATAGGCCTGAGCGTGCTGTGTGTGTGTGTCCCGCCGCCTCACTTATTACTGCTGACTCGTTTTGGCTGTGCAGATGCCCCAGCTGGACACTGCACTCTCCTGGGGCTGTGTGCGGCTGTCGCTGAGTTGGTGGACTGAGGCGCAGGTGCCGCTCTGTGTTGTGCCACATGTAGATCCTCCAAAGCTATTTCGCTAATGTACACCGGCAAATATCAGCACTGTGGCTCCATTTTGTAAAAGAGCTTGGTCTCCTACCCTCTATGGGCTTTGGCGCTGCAGTGGCAAATTTCCTCAGACATGGGAGGCACTTTCTGCTTTCTTCGGTCACTTCTATGTGCTCTGTAGGGGCAGCATGGACAGCCTTTCGCCTGTGTAGCTTCCCCTGGTCCGTGCGGCTCTGAAGTTTCATTTGGCCACCATCTTGCCGCATCTCCGGCTGGCAGCGCGCCTTCCTTCACCACACACGCAGCCTCTGCAGGAATCGGCAACTTCTCTGGATCCCCCCAAATGACTTCGCACACCTTTCGCTCTCACTGCTGGCAATTTGGGGCAGGCATTCCCCAGGGAACTGCCAAGTTATGGTCCGGTGCAGGGGAGCTCCGTGACTTTGCTACCACACGGGCGCCATCTTGGACACGCCCCCTGCGTAAATACTTTACACATTGCATCTCAGTTAAGCCTGACTGTTTTTGTGCCAAGCCGCCAGAGGGTTAAGCACAGGTTAATTTGGGGTTTGCTTGTGTTTCACTCCGACAAGAATTGTGGTTGCTGTTTGTGCAGGTTTTTACCCCCCTCAACCAGTCATCCAATTTCCTACACTGGTGTTCAGCGGTAGGACTAGGACTTGTGTTTGTGCAGTGCCAGTGATTTTGTGTTACACCAAAAAGCCAAGATAAATATTTTGATACAAATTCAAGTTTTTATTTAAATTCTCCTTAAAATGGCCCTTTTTTAGTTTTTCCAAATCGTCATCTGAGAAGCTGGCATACTGGAAGGCTGACAGAGAGTTTAGGCTTCAGATGGCCAAGCTCAAGATCTAGGAAATTAAACTTACCACGGAGGGAAATGAGAGGAAAATGGAATGGCTCATAAAAGGAGCCCCAGTGAGCTAGACATAAGAGCTAGGCAACCAGAGTCAAGCAACAATGGTGGCAGCATATCCACAGTGTCTAAGATGGATAGGAAAGTCCACATACCTAAAAATCTGGTGTCAAGCTATGGGGTAGGGAGTGACATTGACAAATGGTATGTTGCCTATCAGGTGGTCTTTAAGATGCACAGAGTCCCAGTAGAATATTGTTGGTGGTGGGGGGCATCCCTCTGGAAACACATCACAACAGTTGGGAGCTACACCTTTCTTACACTGGAGCTGGGGACCAGATTAGGTACACTCCCATGAAAACCATCTATGTCACCATGTTTGGGCTTAGTCCAGAGAAATACTGCATTATTTTCAAGGATATCCAACAGTTGCATTGCCAGTCATAGACAGATATCTAGGATTATGCCAGCACGGCACTGAATGGTTGGGTGCGGGGCAGCAAAGTTGATGATTTTACTGGCTTATTTAATCTGATACTAAGGAGTTCTCTAAAGGCCTACAAAATAAAGCCCAAGAAAACAGCAGTAACTAGTCCCATTCTGAGTCTAAAGTAAGTGGTATTTTGACAAACTGCCAGTTAGGTTTGTTCCCCCAGTACTCTTTTTAGAAATAATGACACTCCAAGGGAGACGCCAAATGCCCCAAGAGGGCACAGCCCCCCATCAGTAGACAGACACCTGGGTTGGCCATTGTAGTGCTTGGAAAGGAGGTGGTCCCAATTAGCATGGGCTAGAGAACAGAGGTTACATTAGTATCATAGGGAATAGAGAGATGGTGCCAAAAACCTTTATGCCTTCTAATACTTCTAGGTGTATGCTGTAGGTTCCCATCAGTGGGCGAAGAGTAAAGTCTCTGAGAGACTACTGCGAGTTATCACCTGGTGCCCTCACTGCAGGTCATCGCTAATACTTTCCACAAGGTCATAATCTTAGGCAACTGTGAGAGTCGCTACCCAGTGACTGGTTCCCTTTGAGTGGTGGGGGGTCTCAGGTTCTCTCAAAATGGCTGTGAGCCCTGCCATGAGGCACAGGGTCAAGACTGATTTGCATATGGCCAGGTCTGAACTGGGGTGGCATGGTGAGCAAAAGAATGATGGATTTTACCCAGATCTCTTGACTGGAGGTGAATGTTTTGATTTGTGTGGAGAAGCGTGGCTCAATGGTTAGAGCGGCAGACCCTGATGCAGAGGTCTGGCCCGGGACCAGGGTTCAATTCCCGTCTCGGCGGCTCTTGGACTCAATCTACCCTGACCTGAAAATTCTCGCCTTGGTGCCTAGTCTAATCATGGGTCCCACTCTGTGACTCTGGGCAATAGCTTGCTTAATCTCCACAACGGCCCCAGCAGCGCTTGGATGCCTGACTTCACCTTGGGGGTGCCCAGGAGTGTACATCTCACTGGAAAGCCAGGAAGGGTTCCACAGCGGTAGGAATACAGCGCTACGAGACCTCTGGGTAGAAGGTGCTATATAAATACAAACACATTTACATTTGCTCTGCATTCCGTCCATCAATTGTGTGCCCTGTGAGCCATGCCTGTATATTGTCTGTTGGGCAGTGACCTAGAGCACACTGTATGAAAGGAAGTGGCTCCCAGGTCCCAAATGGAGATGTTTGCCTTGCCTGAATGGGTGTGTATGACCACAAGGTCCATGGCTGCCCAAGAGGGGATTCACGGAAGCCTGGAGCTTGGAAGAATGACCGAGCTGAAGGTTCTCTTGGTTCCTTTTCTTGTCATTGACACACCCTTTGAAAGGGTGGATGTCGACATTGTTGGGGCCTTGTTCCCCAAGACAGCCTTAGGCAACAGGTTCATCCTGGTCTTGGTGAACCACGTCACATGGTACCCAGAGGCCATTACTCTGAGGTCCGTGGCTAGGCCCAAATGGGAATTTTTACCTGCATAGGGTTCTGCAAGGAAGTGGTGTCTGACAGAGGCACTAACTTCTTGCCAGCATACTTGAAGTCCATGTGAGGTGAGTGTGGCTTACCCTACAGGTTCTTCATGCCCTATCACCTCCCCCAAACAAACTGGTTTATTGAGAGACTCAACAAGACCCTGAAGGGCATGATAATGGGCCTTCCTAAGCACATGAGGTGGAAGTGGGACATCCTGCTATTTGCATACAGGGAGATGCCACAGAAGGGGGTTGGGTTTAGCCCACTTGAGCTTCCCTATGGACACCGTGTTAGGGGATCTCTCAGCCTCACGAGAGAAAGGTGCGCGCAAGCTCCCAGAACACCTCAGGATGTGGTCAGGCACATGCTGGTTCTCTGTAACAAGATGCAGTGCTTCTAGAAGAAGGATAAAGACAATCTAGAAGCCAGTCAAGAAGTGATAAAACTCTAGTATTACCAGATGGCCACACTGGTGAAGTTTCAGCCTGACTAGAAGGTGTGGGTCATGAAACCGGTGGAGCCAGAGGTCTCCAGGATTGTCCTATGAGGTGAAAGAGCACAAGGGGAAGACCACCTAACTTGTGGACCTCAAGACCCCTAGAAACCCCGTAAGGGTGCTCCACATAAACCGCATCAAACTGTACTTTGGGAGGTCTGATGTCATGCCCCTGGTAACAGATGAGGGAATTGAAGAGGAAAGGGAAGCTCTCCCTTACCTGGGAGCACAATGGGTCCATAGAGGTTGTTAACCTCTCCCTACTCTGACCCCAAGAGCAGCAGAACGACTGTCAACCAGTTACTGGGACCGTTTTTTTCCATGTTCTCTATCACCCCTGGGCTCACACATTTGTGTATCCAATGCATAGATACTGGAGACAATATGCCTGTTAAAAACAAAATGTACAGGCTGTCGAACAAGGTGAGAGCCAGTATCAATGAGGAGTTTTACAAGATGCTGGCATTAAGGGTGATTGAGCCCTCAGCAGTCCCTGGTCCAGCCCAGTTGTGCTGGTACCCAAGGCAGCCCTACCAGGCACCATGCCAGAACTCTGATTTTGTGTGGCCTACAGGAAACTCAATTCAGTCACCAAGACTGACTCTCATGCCATCCCCGAACTGATGAGCACATAGACAGGATGGGCACTGCCATATTCATCAGTACTTTTGAATTTATATCAGGGTACTAACAGATTGATCTGACGTAGGGGGCCAAAGAGTAGTTAGAATTCTCGACCCAAGCGGCCTACTTCCAGTATAGGGGGATGGACTATGGATCGAATAATGCCCCTGCTTCCTTCCAGAGGTTCGTACACAGGGTCCTGGTTGGGAAGGACACCTTCTGTGGCACCTGTCTGGACAACATAGCTGTCTTCAGTTCTAGCTGAAACACCTGTACCACCTTCAGTAGGTATTTAAATTTCGGTTCCAGTAGAAGGTGAGTCCGACTATGAGGGCCACATAGTGCCACATAGGGCAGAGAACGGTAATGTATCTGGGCCAGATGGTGGGTGGGGCCAACGTGAAGCCCCTCAAAGCCAAGATTGAGACTATCCTGGTATGGCAACCCCCTACAACATTGACCCTGGTGAGGACCTTCCTGGGCCTTACCAGATATTAGAGGAGGCTTGAAAAGGGATATGGCACCATTGTTGCCCCCTTAACTGAGTTGACTTCCAAGAAGCAGCCAAAAAAGGTGATCTGGACAGAGGGCTGTCAGAAAGTCTTTGACACCCTTAAGGAGGCCAAGTGTACAGCATCTGTACTGAAGGTGTCTGACTACTCCAGGAAATTAATTATTCAGACAGACGCTCCAGAGCATGGCATAGTGGCTCCCTTAGCACAGTTAAATGAGGGCGGCCTAGACCAGCCTGTAGCCTTCATTAGCAGGAGGTTACTTCCCCGGGAACAGAAGTAGAGTGCTATTAAGTGGTAGGCCTTTACTGTGGTCTGGGCACTGAAGAAGCTGAGGCCATACCTGTTTAGGTCTCCCTTCTGAGTTCCAATAGACCACAGGCCTCTCTGATGGTTCATGCAAATGAGGGGTGAAAATTCCAAGCTATTGATGTTATCCATTTCTCTACAGGAATGGGCTTCATGATGGAACTAAAAATACAAATAATGTCACCGGGTCTAAAGAAGAAAATGTGGTATTATTAACAGTATGTGAGAGTACTTACATCTATGTGTATGTAAGATTAGGTGGGCACCTTGTGATCCTTAACAGGGTTCCCATCAGTCACCACTCGGAACCGCCCTTCATCATTTGGGATTCCTGTATAGCCATTTGTTAGGAGTCGGCACAGTGGAGGAGATGTTAAACCTCTGATGTTACCGATGCCGTCCTTGATGGTCTGAGTCTCACAGGCTATTTTGAAGCTGGAAACAGAAGTGAGAGTGACTGAGTGTGCAGTGCATATGGTGAGAGTGAAGAGTGAAACTAAAATTGGGTGAGAGGGCAAAAAAATATGTTTTATTCCGTGTTTTGCCTGCTCCACCAATGTTAAAAAGCAGTGGGGTAAATTAAACAAATATTCACCCAGATGTATTGGTCAACATGTTTCTGCAATTAGTTGACCACAGAGTCCGTTGCATTCATCAGGACCTATCTTAACTTAAGCTACTGCAATAGTGAAAAATAATGAAAAGTGACTACAAATATTAATCTGCGACCTTAATGGAGATCACCTGGATCCTTTAGGTGTCATCTGATTCCGCAGTTGTTGTATGTCACATTGTAGACAAAGTGGAAGGCTGCGCCTCGCCTGGCAACGGCTCAGGATACGAGGGAAGTACCGCTCTGTCCGTCGGTACCTCGCCGCCTTCCTCTGAGCCGATGGGGAGGTGTTCATGATGGAACACCTTCCTAGGTCAGACCATTCCAATGCTGATGGTCTCTCCAGGTTCTTCTGCCTCCGTGATGAAAACTGAAATGAGGTTGGGTAGTTCTCCCAACTTTCAGCGGGGGGACTTTTGTTAGATCTGTCAGCCTTCGGGTAGCCTTCCCCCGAACACTTTATTCTTACTTCTCAATTTTTGCTGATCTTATTTTTGTTGGCCTTTGGACTCTGTGCACTTTACCAGTGCTAAAGGGCATGTACTCACCCCTTAAAATATGATAACATTGGCTTACACCCAATTGTCAATTTAATTTACTTATAAGTCATGTCATGAGTGATGTCACTGACCATGTCATGAGTGATGTAATATGTGATGTCATGAGCAGTGCATTGCGCGTGCGCGAGCGATATTTAGCTCAACTAACTATAACGGCCGAATAGGTCTGGTTTTGTACTAGTGAAATGTCAACCTAACTATAACGTCCCTAAAACCTGTGGGCTTTTCGCTGAATTTAATATATATATACATATATATTTCCAATGTTGCTCGCTTCAGCCACCAACTCCAGCAGGGTTAGAAAAGAAAACGAGGCAGACCCATCTCGGTGCAGTTTTAGTTTATTTTCACCAGTCCTCATGACGCGTTTCGGCAGATCCCTGCCTTGATCACATGACCATATATATATTTATATACTAATATATTTATATATATATTTATATACTAATATATTTATATATATATATATATATTTATTTTCCACAAAAAACAAAGGTTACACATCAGTTATAGTTAAGAAAACTTAATTTTGTTTTGATATACAAACCCAGATTAAGCCCCGCTCCACAAACATTAGAAATTCTACAGTTATAGTTATCTCTTAGGTTTAATAAATAAATAAGTTAAATTAATAAGTGACTTGCACACTTATTTCTATTATATTTGTGCCAAATACACGTTAAACAATACACCTACAGTAAATACGTAACTTAGAGTTAACTCTTGAAATTATCATTCATGCACTGCTTTTATAGTACTGTAAGTCATACTTATCACTCACATTTATACTTATGCACAACTTTCGATTAATATTAATTGCACACGTACGTGCACACTCTTGTCACCTCATCCCTACACTACATTAACTATAACAGGCATCTTCTCCATGCACTCCCTATACCCTTGGATATTCCATGAACACTTATGACATGACAAATTATATTATTAGCCAGAACACTGTGCATGGTAGAGTGGTGACTTACAGTTAATGTAGTGTGGTAAGTGAGGTGACAAGATTGTGTGTGGAAATATGTGAGATATTAATTGAAAGGTGGTGCATGAGTGTAATTGTGAGTGATACGTACAGACATTTGAGGTAAGCAGATTCAGAGTCTCCCTGGTGATGTAGGATGCTCTATACAGGAGCTGCTTTCCACCTAAACTTGGCAACTGCCTTGAGTTCTTTGCTTCTTTTTTTGTGCATAATTTATGTGGCACTCTAACCCGAAAATGGTATTGGTTTGACTTGTACTGGGGGCTCTCTTGTGTATGGACAAAGCTAAATCTCTCAGAAGAACTACCAATCCAAAGCTGTAATACCGTGCCTGGAGTGATAAAAGGCTCTTGTCATTTTACAGCTTGGTGTGGATGGCACTGTTTTAATCCTGTACATAAAGACCTTGCATGTATAAATGGCAAAATACTTTGTCCCTTTCTTAGTCGACATGGATTGCTAATCCTATGCTCAAAAACTGTACTACAAAAACAGACACTTGAGGTGAGCAGATTCAGAGTGCTGCTGCTCTGTACAGGAGCTGCTCTCCACCTAAACATGGGAACTACCCAGAGATCTCTAGTTCTTTTTTGCATAATTTATGCAACGCTCGAACCCTGAAAGGGTATTGCATTGAGATATATATATTTGCTCATGCAGGGTGAGAGAAAGCGCAGGGATTTTTTAGATAACCCTCACCCACTAGGGTTGCCCCTTGGTGGCATGTTTCATCATAGGGTTCCTCCGTTCCCCTACAGAACGTGGCATGCTACAACCTGCAAAATATGCTGGAACAGTGAATGGTACCCTCTAGATGGTGATAGAATAGGAGTAGGAGGATTTGCTTTAAGTGCAATATAAATATATCTGCCTGGTAGGGGAGAAGTAATTTATTCCGTCCTCCAGACGGTATGGTTAAACAAGCATTTACAATGCAATGGTCTCCGTTTTTTTAAAGTTAGAGCTATTGGCATTGCTCATGACATTATTTTTATTTATGTTTTTTTTATACATAAATAAATGGCATTGTCATTTATAATGCCAATAGCAGGGCAGGAGAGCAAGCACAAGCAACAAGGGGGAAGGACAGCAAGCACAAGCAATGAGGGGGGGAGGACAGGAAGCACGAGCAACGAGGGGGGGCAGGACAGCAAGCACAAGCAACAGGGGGGGCAGGGTAGCAAGCACAAGCAACGGCAGGACAGCAAGGGGAGGCAGGACAGCGAGCACAAGCAACGGGGGGCAGGGGAGCAAGCTCAAGCAACGAGGGGGGTAGTACAGCAAGCACGAGCAACGGTGGGGCAGGACAGCAAGGGGGGCAGGACAGTGAGCACAAGCAACGGGGGGCAGGGGAGCAAGCACAAGAAACTTTGGGGGAGGACCGCAAGCACGAGCAACGAGGGGGGCAGGACAGCAAGCGCGAGCAACGGGGGGCAGGGGAGCAAGCACAAGCAACGGCAGGACAGCATGGGGGGCAGGATAGCGAGCACAAGCAATGGGGGGCAGGGGATCAAGCACAAGCAACGAGGGGGGGAGGACAGCAAGCATGAGCAACGAGGGGGGCAGGACAGCAAGCACGAGCAACGGGGGGCAGGGGAGCAAACACAAGCAATGGCAGGACAGCAAGGGGGTCAGGACAGCGAGCACAAGCATGGGGGTGCAGGGGGGCAAGCACATGCAACGAGGGGGGAAGAACAGCAAGCACGAACAACGAGGGGGCGCAGGACAGCCTGCACGAGCAACGGGGGGCAGGGGAGCAAGCACAAGCAATGGCAGGACAGCAAGGGGGGCAAGACAGCGAGCACAAGAAACGGGGGCAGGGGAGGACAGCAAGCACGAGCAACAAGGGGGGTGGCAGAACAGCAAGGGGGGCAGGACAGCAAGCACAACCAACAGGGGGCAGGACAGCGAGCACAAGCAACGAGGTAGGGAGGACAGCAAGCACAAGCAACGAGGGTAGGGCAGGACAGCAAGTACGAGCAACGGGGGGCAGGGAAGCAAGCACAAGCAACGAGGGGGCAGGACAGCAAGCACAAGCAATGAGGGGGGGCAGGACAGCAAGCACAAGCAACGAGGGGGGCAGGACAGCAAGCATAAGCAACAAGGGGGGGCAGGGGAAGCAAGTACGAGCAACCAGGGGGCAGGACACATGGTGCATTTTTTTCAAACATGGACTTGATCTGACAAATAGAAAAGTGGGTGAGGAGCTCCTGTCCAATTTAACACGAAAGCTATTGAAGGTTTGAAAACACGAGATGGTAAATTTGGAACGGGAAAAGTGTTTACAACTATAGCCAGCACGAGGCAATGAAGGGTTGCGAGATGATTGTACCGTTTGATGTCCAGCGAGCGGTGAATGTTTTAAAAGGCTGAAAGACATGAAGATGTGGGAGGAAACATGCAATCAGTGCCGCTTGCAGCATGTCCGAGAGTCACAACTGCACAACGAGCGCTTCTTACCGTATGGGTTCCTGCTTTGCCCTGCTGCAGTCAAGCCTCCTCATCAAAAATAGACGTGGACGAGCAACGAGCCAAGGGTCTGGGAGCAGAGTCTGCTCACACTGCCTGCACGCGCCAGTCGGCCCTCTGATTGGATAATAAGGAACACCAATCAGAGAGCTGACTTGAGCGTGCAGGCAGCGTGATGAGGGGCGTGCTCTTTCCCGATGACGTCAGGGAGAGAAAGAAGAGAAAAAAACAATCCCGAATCGGGAAAAGACGGGGCTTAAAGGGAGTGACGCCCCTCTCCTCAAATGGCTGGCCAGCATTTATGAGGCCAGCCAATGGAGAAGAGGGGCGGATTAATGCCCCCATACTAAGTAACATTAAATCTCTGACCGAGACTGCGCAAGCGGAGCCTACGGTCCTCGACCTAAAAAGGGGGGAAAAGAAGTAGAAAGTATGTAGGTGATGACCATTCATTCTACAGGTCTTTATGTATCAAGTCATTCCCAGTGACTTTTCTTCAGGACCAAGGAACTCACTCCCTGATTCCACTCCTGATCAAATAATATAATTATGCATTGCAGAATGGTCTACTTGGTTCACGCCGCCATCCTTGCAGGTGTCAATATGGGATGTAATGAATTTGCCTTCAGTTGCTGCAGTTTTTGTTCCAGAGGTGTACCTTATGAATCTAAATATGATACAATGCCCTTACTTCAGTTAACCGTGTGTGTCTTGTTCTGTTTTTGTGCCATCAGTGACTGTTATTGAAGTGTTGCCAAAAGAAAAAAAACATAAGGAGGAGAAAACGTTGGTTCTGGCACAAGCAACAATGGGCCTGCTCCCTCTGCTCCAGGGTGAGTGTTCTAATTTCAACCATATCTCCACGAAGCCTACATTATAAGCCCCATTGCTGGGAGCATCCAAAAAGAGAAAGCAAAGTGAGAAACTATGTTCTTTTTGATGTTGAAGATGTCAATGCGGAGAAGATGTACATCACCTACACGCTCGCCGTTGAGGGCACATATGACATCGCTAAGAAGGAGACTATCGATGTTGAGAGGTTCATTGATGTCATGATGTAATTTGACTTTGATGCAAAAAAACAAAAGAGGAACCGTGAGGCCTAAAGAGGATAAAGGGAGGGGGAGCAACCCACCAGGGTAAAATATATATGGAACAACATGAAAAAGGGAGTTCCTAATTATATAAGGGACCAAAAAATTCCAATCATAAATAGAAAGCGCCCACAGAACAGCTAAATATTTTTCAAATGTTTATTCTCTTATTTATTTTCATAGAAAAATATATCAAGTTTAAATAATAGAGAGCAATACATACTTCATTTCATATAAATAGTGCAACATCAGCCCTGGCACACAGAGAGCAATAAAAAAAATGGCACCCAAATCAATCACTCATTCTATCGACCACTGACTCATTCTCAAACCATTACATCCATACCAACTCAATCAACTACCACATTTCATCAGGCAAACGAGAGAAGCGCCGACGCGCGTTTCGGAACAGTGCCAAAATGGGGAATTCCTTCATCAGGGCGCATATCATCAATGTAATGGTTAACATGGTCTCTTAAGATCCGAGGACAACACGATATGAAAGAGTCCCAATCATTAATCAGGACAGGGAAAGCGTATCTGTGGGCGACAAAAGTTAATCAGTAATGCAACAAAATTCTGACAAAAAGTAAAAGAACTGGTCACAATAAGGAGCAAAGCCGGGTGCACTCACACACCTACAGTACATACATCCACATAAATCGTGCAGAGACAATGAGGTAGTGGTTCAGAAACTACCTTTATAGCCCAAAGTAAGGACAGCCCCCACCACTCAGTGCGGCAAAAAGCATTGAATGAGAATTCAGATAAAAAAATTAAAAAATTAATTGCAGCTCCAAAGAAGGAGCCAAAAATCTAAGTGTTTAAGCAGGGCACCAAAGCAAAGAGCAAGAAAGACATTCCTACTAGAGACATACCCTAAAGCCTAGGAAATGGCAGCTTCCTTTCAGGCTTCAAATTGGGAAGAAAACACAGGTGAAACACACGCGATATCCTGAGGTTGATAGCGAGGGAGCGCAATTGAAGGTAGACATTTGGGAGAATCTGTAAAAAATATGTCAAACAGGAAAGAGTTTCAGTATTAGAGTGGATCTCAGTGGGTGATAGCACTCACATAAGAGACTCCTAAGTGGAAAAGCCCGCAATGAAATAGGACTACTGGCACGGCGTGCGTCCTAGAAGTACACCATGGATCAAAGCCTAAGGGGGGCTCACCTGAATTTAAAGTAGATCGATCAGGGTCGGTCAGGATACCGTTAATATCTCGTCCGAATGTATGGTGGACGCAATGTTGAGAATCAGGACCTCAAAACTGGGGCAGCAAGCCTGAATATAGAGCACATAAAAAAGTAAGGCTAAGTCAGATCGGTAATGCCAAACCGCAAGAGGCAGGGATAAAGCAGCAAAAAGGATAATGGTCTATGGCAGAGAGAGGAGAAAAAGCCCTTCAAGCGGTAGCAAACACAGTATTACCAGATAGGGGCTTAAACCCATTTCAACATAGTGCTCAGAGAAGGCAAAGGTCTAAGATCGAATCCAAGTAGCAGGGTTGTCAAGAAAAATAGGCATACCTGAAAACAGGACGCAGGGCGACTGTAGCGCTCAAGTGGGAGACACCGTCACAGGATCCGCCAGAGTCAGGGAGGTAGGATGAAGCAAATAGGGTCCTACGACACGAGACAAAGATCTCAACTCAAAATTCTCGTCAGGAGAGGGCTCCGCCATAATTGCAGAATGGGAGAAAGCAGCTCCCGCATACACCTCACTGCATACGCCACACAGGTCCGCCACCCAGACTTCCGGGGGCCAGGAATAACAACCCGAGGCTGGCCTGTCGGTATAAATACTGTCGACCCAAAATACAAAGTGAAACACCTGTGTAGGGGCGTCCCCGGTCTACGCGATAGTGATACAAAAAACACTGAACCGCTAACTCGCAATACAGCGAGAGGGAAAAACTGGTGGCCATATTTCTTCACGGTTAGAAAGCCATAAGGGGGATATCAAAACAAAGTCTATGTCTAAATTCTCAAAAATTGGTCTCCTGAGCCACCACAAATATTGCGAGTGTCAATAGGGTCAGGGAAGAATTGATGTACGAAACCCCAGAGAAAGACCTGTAGTGAAGATGGAACAAACATAGACATAGAGGAGAGACTCGCAGGACGGGTGAAAACACCGGCTGAGTCCTACACTATGATACCCTGAGGGAGACGAAAAAACGGGAAAAAAGATGGGAAAAAATTAAGAAAACCTAATCCAGGATTCCCGCAGAGAAACACTACTCATAATTCGATTACAGAGAAATAATTGAAAAAAATATATAACAAAAAAAAAAGATACCCATGTAAATTACAAGTACACATCAAAAGTCAAAAATTACCATGAAGAAACAAAAAAACTTCAATAAAAGAAGAAGGATCAAATAGTGCAAGATAATGAGAAGAGGTATCTAAAGGATAGCATTTCCCCAAGGTATCTGCTCGTTCAACCCTGAGACAGCCGTCTCAAGAGTGAAAATCCAAAAGACTTCCCTTTTGCCTCTAAGGGCATCGATGTTCCCGTCCTTCGGGCAGTGAATGCGTTCAAGAATATGCCATTTGAGATCCTCAACAGCGACCAGCGGGCCCCAATGCGCGAGTTCCTGATACACGATTTGTGTTCAGAAAATCGTGTCCGCAACGTCCTTCCAGTCTCCCCCACATAGCCCTTGGAGCAGGGGCAGAGCATGAGATACACCACATTACTTGTCCTGCAATTAGTCATTTCTTTTAACTCCATTTTTCTCTTGCCCCATTCCAATTCAGGAGTAGTGATTACTTGGTCACAGGCATGGCATCCGCCACACCTGTGGCTGCCAGTAATGGGATTGGCACCAGTGATGCTCCTTTGACTAGGAGCTGGGAGGCCCACACGGGAGGCCCTGACTAGCATATTTCTCAAGTTTTTGTTACGTCGAAACGCAAAGATGGGTTTACCCAATTTGTCAGCAGTCTTATCCATATTTAAGAGGTACCATTGAGAGTTGATAATGTATCTCAACTTCTCATTGAAATTGGAGTGTGTCGTGACCATGACGAGTTTGGGATCCTCATTTTTTTCTTTCGGCTTCAGGAGAGTTTCCCTGTCAAAGTATTTGGCTCTTTTGTAGGAGTCCCTAATCAATCTCTTAGGGTAGCCCCTATCCAGAAACTTGGTTTTCAATTGTGCAGCATGTAACTCAAAGTTACTCATATCTGTACAGTTCCGGCGGAGCCTAAGAAATTGGCTAAAAGGTATGCTGTTTCTCTGGCTCCGCGGGTGGTAACTGTCATATAGGAGCAACGTATTCCGGGCCGTAGGTTTGGTGTAAAGCGAAACCTCAATGCGGCTATTGATAACTTGGATCCACACATCTAGAAATTCAATTTTGGACGAGCTGATATTCGCACTGAATTTCAAATGTGGATCACAGAGATTTATCCATAGGATAAATTCATCAAGTTGTTCCTGTGGGCCTCGCCAGGTAAAGAAAATGTCGTCGATGAAACAATTATAATTTGTGACATTTGCAAAGAAAGGGGCAATCTCATTATAGATATACCTTTCTTCGAAGGCGCCCATGTAGGCGTTTGCTAGATTGGGGGCACAGGCCGCATCCATGCTAATGCCCAGCACTTGCTGGTAGATGACTTTATCGAACTCAAAGAAATTTTCTTTGAGCACGATGGCTAAGCACTCCAGGATAAATAGTTTCTCTGATGGACAGTCTGAGCCATCGAGCATCTTTTTAACCGCCTCAAGTGCGCCTTCCTGAGGGATGATGGTATACAATGCCTCAAAATCCATTGAGACAAGTATATTCGTGTTAGTGTTAAAATCCAAGCCTTCAATCTTACTGATCAAATGGCCAGTATCACGGACATAGGCAGGAAGGCGACAAATAATTGGTGAAAGACAGGCGTCAACAAATTTGGACAATTGTTCTGTGAGTGATCCAATGGTAGACACAATGGGTCTGTAAGGCGGAGCCGAAAGGCTCTTGTGCAATTTGGGTAATCCATACAGAACCGGGACTTTGAAAAAGGTTTTGTTGAAAAAGTCAAATTCTTGGTCACATATAGAACCCCGAACTAGGGCGCTATTAGTGACATAAAAAAATTCCGACATGATTCTCCTCGAGGGATAAGAGCTGATCTTGCGGTAGTGTTCCGGGCAATTAAGCCTAGACAGGATTTGTTCTTTGTAGTTAAGGCTGTCAAAAACCGCAATACCACCCCCCTTATCGCTCGGTTTCACAATGAGGGTGTGGTCAGCAGATAACTTTTTAAGTGCCTGGTATTCATCATAGCTTAAATTGTAAGCTGGTTTCGGAACAAATTTAGTCAAACTCTGGATTTTAGTGCACACAGCCTTTTCAAAAATGCCCACTTTTGGGCCGACCTGTTCAAGAGTCGGAGTAAAGACAGAAGGTGGTCGGAAACCTGATATGTTGTTAGTGGGTTCCATTTCTCTACCCGAGAAGAATTTATTAAGCCTGATCTTTCGAAAAAAGGCCTGCACATCTTTATTAAGTTCGAAAGCATTGAAGGGAGCACTAGTGACAAAAGAGAGTGAGAGAAGGTCCGAGGTAATCTTCTTTAGGGTTTTTTTGGACAGATTAAAAATGGGGATAATGGAGGTGTCATGGGTTATTTCTTCTCCCTCCAGTATTGATTCCGCCTTGTCTCCAGGAAACGCAGCGGGTTCTCTGTCTGTTGGTATCTAATTTCAAGCATATCTCCACAGAGCTTACATTACAAGCCCCCTTGCTGGAGGCATCCAAAAAGAGAAAGCAAAGTGAGAAACTATGTTCTATTCGACGTTGAGGATGTCAATGCGGAGAAGATGCACATCACCTACACGCTCGTCGTTGAGGGCACATATGACATCACTAAGAAGGAGACTATCGATGTTGAGAGGTTCATTGATGTCATGATGTAATTTGACTTTGAGACATTCCTAAACTACATAAAATAAGTGGAGAAGTGACTTTTGGGGGTGAAAGCATGAAAGCTTCCTTCCCTATCAGGCTCTGAGTACTCCACTGCATATTCACCTTCAAGTCCTTCTCTCCAGTCATCATTATGGATTCACCTTCCTTACCAGCAATGCCACCTCCTTCTCTACCTCCTCAGCCACCTATGAAGGCTCCTACTCCTCCTCCTCCACCGGTAATTGCTGTGGAAATTCTTCCATCCACACCTTCTTGGCCTCCATAACTACCTGCTTCAGTGGCACCTCCACCAAGTCGTTCCAGGTTTCCATTCTGACATACCAGACCACCCCAGAGGTCTAGGTAAAATTCGAGGTCTCACCATTGCATTACCATTCCAGGTCACCCAGACTTTCTCCTTCAAGACGTAGATTAGGCCTAGTTCTCCCATTCTGCTCTGCCACTCTGCTTCCTACCTGTTTTTCTGAGTTCTTTCTCCTTCTTTTGTCTCTTTTTTTTACTGCTTTCTCCTTCATCTCCCCTGTGTTTTTGAGTACTTTCTCCTGCATTTGCCTTGTTTTTAAACTGCTTTCTTTCTTCCTTTCCCCCATTTTTCTGAGTGCTTTCTCCTGCTTTGCCCTCATTTTTTACTGCTTTCTCCTTCCATCCCCTAGTTTTTTCTGAGTGTTTCCTCCTGCGTTTGCCTAGTTTTTAACCGCTTTCTCCATGAAGCAGCTAGCAACTCCAGTTCCTTGGGACACACACAGGTGATTTGCCATGCTTTATAAATCCTGATTAATTGATTGATACCGGATTCCACATCCTGATTGAAGTCCTCATGGTCCTACCACACAACCTCGTCCACTTGACGATAGTCATCTTCTCTAACAGACTCTCCTCCAGTGAGGATATCTCCTATTGACAACATCAATACCTTCCCGGAGGTCCTTTTCAGAGGTTCTAACAAATTAAGTATCCCTCTCCCACATACTACTACCTCTACGTCTGTAATTCTTTTCGACATTGCATTGGTGAATTGCGACAAGGCCAGTAATAGTTTTGGTCCCAAATCTCATTAAACCTGCCATAGACCTTGTTCTAACTCCAGCCTCTGTCAAGGCAGCTTCTTATTCTCTACAGAACTAATACAGGCCTCCTGATCAGGATCTGTTGTTCCTCTGCTCATATCCTATACCAGTCTCCGTTACTGTATCAGCCGCTGGCAGGCTTAAAGCACCTTCTTCTAAAGTTCCTCCAGATAAGGAAAACAAAAATATGGATTTGGTGGGAAGGACTATATATGGCCCATCCACCACCACTATGAAAGCAGCAAGCTCTTCTACACTCCTAGGGAGGTATGATAGATTGCTCTAGGACTGTCTACAGTAGTTCATAGATGCATTGCCTAGAGACTGACTTGAAGATGTCAAATAAATCATGACCAAATGCATGCTGCTATCCAATCAAGGCATCAGTGCTTCAGCTGTTACAGCCCATGAAGCAGCCTATAGATACTGTCATCATTTGTCCTTACATCGCTCCTCTTGGTTCAAACTCACTGGAATAAAACCTGAATCGCAACAAGGATTTTAAACCTTCTGTTGTCAGGCAACACATTATTTGTCTCACATTCTTAGGTCGAGATGTCTCACGTGAAAACAGATGGTTGGATTCAATAAAAAAAAAGAAGATAGGGAACATCCCTACAGACCTTACGACCACTGATAAGGTTCAAATCCCTCACTGGCCTCAAGGTCAAATGCAACAACAGCAGAGGCATCAATCCAAAGGCAAAGGAGGTCACCTAAGATTTGCCCCAGCCCCTAAACCAGCCAGCGATGTTAAACAATGGTTTACCATTTTCCTCTGATCCGTTACCCACTCCGGTGGGGTGTACATCTTACCTGGAAGAGTACAAAACTATAACCAGCAACAAATTAGTTTTGAATATTGTGAAAAAAGGGTACTGTCTTGGATTCAATTATCCTCCGTCAGCAATTCTATCAAAGAAGTCTGCTGTCAGGTAATAAAGACCCAGACACCTGAGCTCAGGCAATAACTACCCTTCTACGTAAGCCTACACTGTTTGAGGGTTTTAGACCTATATCATTATTAAATTATGATTTGAACATTTTTGCTTGGGGTTTTGCTAATATTCACATAACTTTTTCATCTCACTTGTTCACTAGCAAGAAAAAGGCTTAAATTGTGCTGAATCTAAGTGATCATAACCATTATCACAGTTGACTGGATCTATTGATTTGGTGGTGACTACTTTGCCCTAGCTCTATAAACATTAGACGCGACTAGTGGTCTTCAATTAATTAATCAATCAGAATGTATAAAATGCTGCTATTCAACCACAATGGTATCCAGGTCCATAGGAGGAAGGGAAGGCTGTTCGAGGCCTTCATGACAAGGTAGTAGAAGGAGCATCCTCCACTCTTGCTTTGGCGGATGCGAGTGGGTGTGAGAAAGGGAGACGGAGGTGAAACGCAGGTGTCGGAGGTTTGGTGGAAGCTCAGGTGGTGATTGATTTATGCTGGTCCTTGATTGGATTTTGTTGGTGTCAATTGCCTATTTCTGTGGGCCACCATCTAACATCTTAGATTTCGAAATGGAATGATGCCTATACGAAAACCTACAGGATAATTCTACACGTCATTAAGTCAGTTCAAAGATCACATGACCAGCTTCTTTGTACTATATCAACGCCTGTTATTAGAACACTAAACCTGCAAACAGTAGATTGGTTCTCTGAGAGTCACAATTCACCATAATGCCAAGGAATGTGTGAGTACTGGACAGTACTACATTCATGTAACAATAAAATATATGCTGTTTGGATCGACAAATGAATGATTAAAATTATTTTAAATTAGTGATTTACTTTGAGCATCTCCTTCTGGAAGGCCGTGCCTGGGGTCTTGGCAGAAGTGGTTGAGATCTGAGTTTAGGCACAACTCCTTAGTTACTTGGTAGGGTTCATAGCTACATCTATCATGTAACCTATCCGGTTTCTAGGCTCGCTTCACTAATTGTTCATAAGTGTATTACCCTCCCTCTGTATGTTCTCTGATACTTGCAGAATGCAGTCCAGCATGCTGTACAGCACAATTACTATACTAATAAATGTGTTTCTGTTTAAGAAATAAGAGTTAAGTTAATGACATCAGAATGAGTGGACTATTTTCATTTACACCACTGCTTAAAAATTAGATTACTGGGAAGATTAACTTAAATGCTATATTAATACACCACAGGTAACTTAATTTAAATGAGAACTAACTAATGGTAAATATATGCTTAAAATGGGAAACATCGTTTACAATGCAGTGTTTACACCGCATGACCTTTACCACGCAGCCATTACAACGCAAGTCATTACAACGACTTGCGCTGGATGGCGCTCTTGGTTAAGGAATAGTGATTTTCTATTCCAACACCTTTCCTACTGTTACGTGGGCTGGAGTTGGAATAGAAAATGATATTAATCCTCAATCCAGTGCCCTCCAACGCAAGTCGTTGTAACGACTTGCGTTGTAAAAACCGCGATGTAAAGTACAGCGATCAAAATGATCGTGTTGTACTGTCATACATCCGGTTAAAATCCATAATGGATTGGTGAGTAGTAGACAACACCTACAATCTTTATGTAAAACTGAATTGTTGTCTTTATTCCGAAGCTGCTCAGTTATTGCTTGGTAAATCTGACTTCTGGGGTTACCAATACCAGGGTTATCATGAAGGTCCCCTGAGAAATCGGGAATTACCGGAAGAACCAGATCATTAATTCTGGCACTTATTTCCCTGGCTTCTCTTCATTTCTGCCCTTCCCCTCACTGCAGTATTTCACCTAGAAACCAGAGTTACTTTTAGTAGGTGGAGTCTCCAGGTGGATAGCACCAAACCCATGATGTTAACAGCCCCAAAGGAAATGGAATTAAGAGAGCACTCACAGTGAGACTGCATATATTAGATGTAGGTGGCCATTGAATGGTGATATAACTTTTTTCAGCCCTTGTAGGAAGCTGGCTCTGGATATACGATACCAAGAAGAGGTATAGTGTGCAGAGTCCAGTGGATCCACAAATGCTTACAAAGGTTAAAGTAGATAATACTAATTCTCTCTTTTGTGGTAGTGTGGGCGAGCAGTTAGGTTAATCAGAGGGTAGTGTTAAGCATTTGTTGTACACACAGTGGTAATAAATGAGACACAAACTCAATGAATAAATCCCAGGCCAATTTCTAGAAATAATACTTGGTTATATTTATTTTAAAGAACCACAGAACTTTATCATATATAAGTTCATTTTTCAATACAAATACTTTTCAGTTTCAAAGATGGACACAGTGCAATTTTTAGACTCTGCAATGTTAACCTATGGGAGGAAAAAAACTTTGAGCATACATAGGGATAACATCGGCTTACAAGACCGGTCTTCGGAAGTTAAGGTCAGTATTGGGAAGGTTCAGGTCAGGCAAGGCCATCCCTCCCGAATATTTCTGGATCCAGCGCATTGGTTTCCATATCATCTCCTTCTTTGACCGAATTTTCTTTTGTTGCTTCTCAAGATACACTGACTATCCTGAAATCATTGAACTCTGGCTCCCCGGCTGATCCTTGTTTGGCTCGGTTGCTAGCCACTGCTGCAGAGGCGGTAAACTTGGAGGTTAACACTCTTATTAACATGTCCCTCCAGACCGCCACTGTTTCACAAGAGTGGAAGCAGGTCAAACTTCTTCCTTTACTTAAAAAGCCATCTCTGGATGCTTCCACTCCTGCTAGCTTTTGTCCTATCTCCCTTCTTCCGGCGGTGGCCAAAGTGTGCAAGAAAGCGGTCTTCAAACAGCTTGCCAATTTTGTCGAAACAGCTGGCATGCTCCATCCAGCCCAATCTTGATTCAGAGTCACATAAAGCACAGAGATAGCGCTTGTGGAAATTTCAGAAGCTATTAAAGAGAGCTTAGATGCTTGTGGCAGAGCGCCTCTGATTTTATTAGACCTTTCTGCCCCCTTCGATATGGTGCCACACTGTCAGCTATTAGCCAGTCTCTCAAATATTGGTGTCACTGGTCTAGCGTGGCAATGGCTTAACTCATTTTTAGAGGATAGATCACAGCAAGTATGGCTACCTCCGTTCTCCTCCGCCCCTCGAAAGGTGACTACTGGAGTGCCGCAGGGCTCTACTCTGAGCCCTCTTCTTTTTAATTTATATGTCACCCCCTTGATTTATCTTGCGGAAGAGCTGGTAGCAAAGATCATTGCCTATGTGGATGACACCCAGCTCCTCTTTACCTGGAGGGATACAGATACATCCCCAGTCCAGGCTAAAAACTCTCTCACTGCAGTTTTTAAATGGTTGGCATTGGCTCAGCTTAAGTGCAACGAGGATAATTCGGACGTTCTTCTATATGAATCTTTTCCTCCGCAGTTCAGAGAGACTCTTTGGCCAACAGACTACCCTCTACCTAGCTCTACTGGTCAGGCAGTCAAGAACTTGGGAATCTGGTTCAATGAGAATCTCCGCTTCTCCACGCAAATAAAGAAATTAGCAGACCAGTGCTATGGCACATTGACATCTCTTAGAAAGTTCCTGCCTTTGCTACCCAGGGTAGCCAAGAAGATGGTCATCCGTGCATTGATTCTTACTCTTCTTGATTATGCCAACGCAGTGTACATCGGCCTGCCAGGATACCAGTTGAAGTTATCCGCGTTATACAAAATGCGGCGGCCAGATCTTTGCTTAACATCCCTGGCAGATCTAGTTTAAAACAACACTTGCTTGATTTGCATTGGCTTCCTGTGGCGCAACAAGTGAAATTCAAAGCCCTTACTTTGTCCCACACAGCCCTTCATGGATCTGGCTCGCTCTATCTTAGGAAACTTTTTTGTGTCTATACTCCACGTAGACATCTGTGTTCAGCCTCACAATGTCTGGCAGTGATCCCCCGCTTTCGTCTTGCAAGAGTGGAAGGCAGCTCCCTGTCTTTCAGGGAGGCTGTGGCGTGGAATTCCATTCCATTCGAGTTGCGGAACACTCAAGATCCCAGACTGTTTAGGAAACAATTAAAAACTTTGCTGTTCACCTACATTTACAGTTGCTTTCAGCTCCTCACCGTTTTTTGGGCTTTGACGCCGGGACACTCTTGAGTAGCCGTGCGTGATATAAATGTATATAACATAACATAACATTCAGTTCAGCACCAACAGTGCACGACCAGTGGCACAGGTACGGCCGGCTACAGGGTGCAAATTCGAGGTTGGCGTTCAATGCAAATCAATGGGAGTTGGGGGCAATCGGTCAGAGGCTGCTTACAGACAAGTAGCAGCAGTTTAGTGGGCAAGTCTGCAGGGGCTGAAGCAAGCACTGGATGGGGCCCAAAGCAGCACCAATGCTATACCTCCAGAGACATCGGGGCGGCCAGGTGCTGGGTGCCAACACAGCATCGGGAGCCCAATGCAAAGCAATGGAGACAGCCACAATCCGAAACAACCTACAGGCTCAGGCCAGGAGGCCGATCGAAGGAAACCTGTAGCTACAGAGGTAAGTCGCACTGCTTGGGGACGTAGGACACCTTTTGTCCTCTTCACCAAGACCCGGGACAGTGAAGTGCAGTGGTGCCTTTTGGTGTCGGAAATGGTTTACCTGAGCAGGTCATGGTTGGGGGTGTTTCCTTCCAGAGGCTACAGGCGACGCCAAGGAGTCCAGGAGAGATCAGCTCACGGCCTACTCAGGCGCTGGAACGCTGAAAAACCTTGCTGAAACCAGTGGGCCTCCTGGACTTGTGCCGGAGGCATCGGGTGCAGAGGGAGCACGCTTTGCGGTTCCTCAGGTCACAGAGCATTTACTCTGAAGATGGTTGCTTGGTGAACAGGTCCACTGTTCTGGGGAGTCTTGATTTTTGTTGAAGGCAGCAAGACTTCCCTAAGCTTTGGAGGTAGCTGGGCTGCAGGACAGGTCATTTTCTGGCACAGGATCATCCAGGGCTTCAAATAGGCTGGCAGGGCTGGGGCCAAGTCAGTTGGTGTCTGCAGTCTTTTCTCCTGGTGCAACTTTTTACTGATCTTCTTAGGAAGTTAGCTCAGGACTCAGAGAGGCATCAAAGTACTCCATTTAGGGGCATTTAAAGGTTGTGCCAGGTAGGAGCCAATGGGCTGCCTACATTAAGGGTGACTACACCCTTAAATGCTCACCCCACTTGGGGGGGGGGCATATCCCTAATCCTGATTGGAGGAATCCCACCATCTTCAAGATGGTGGGCACTGAAAAGTGTACTTCACCTTGTCTTCAGCACCTGAGGGGTGGAGTTGGCAGAGAGAGCACACCTCCTATTCTTTCTACGTGTTCCCGCCTGTCCTCCCACCAAAAATGTGAAAGAGGACTGGAAGGGGGCCTTCTCCCTCTAAAAGGAGAGGCTGGGGTCGCATTAAAAAGGCAGCAAGGCATTTGAAGCACCCCACCACCTATGGCATTTCAGGAAAGGCATTGTTCTCGGCCTCAGAGGTCAAAGGCACACTCCCCATGAGGTCAAAACACTGTCTGATGGTAGCAGGCTGGCTCAGTCCAGTCGATGACCACACTAAGAATTGGTAGGTTTCAGGGGACCCCCTAAGGGGCCCTCTGTGTGCACTTTTTAATAAATCTGACACAGGAATCAGTGCAGGTTATTATGCAGAGATGGCTGGTACCAAACATCCCATATTTCAGTGAAGTCATCATGGAGCTGGGGAACTCGTAATGATGAGTGTCCAGTCCTTTTACATATTATGGCTTCCCTGGTCACTTACAATATCCAGGAATCAACAAGGATATTGCAGGGGCATATCTGCTCAAGCAGAAATGCCCTAACAGGAGATATAGTGCTCCCTGCCTTAGGGCTAAGCAGGCTTGCTAGAGTGGTGTCTTACCTGTATCTCATGCAGTGTCTATGGGCATGGCACACAGGGATGTGTGGTTGAGAAAGGTGGTTCTGTTGGGTAAGGCAAAAGATTGCTTTGACTTTTCGATTAATGCACTCTAGGGTGAAGGCTCTCTGGAATACACAGCTGAAAGCAAACAATGTTTTCAACAAATACGTCATACGATCAAGTAGTTGTATTGTTTTTCTTTATCTGAATTAAGTCATTCAATGATTTCATACAATACATGAGAAGACTGTCTAAATTTGTGTTATAGTGTAATTTAGTGTCATTTGTGTGTAGTGCTCAAAAGTGCAAGATATATACAGTGGGTTCAATCACATATATACAAATATATAAACATGTTAGCGGCCAGCTACTGATTTATTGCCGAACATCCCTATTTCCCTTGGTGGAATCCTAGTAATGCTGGACCTAAGACAACCGTCGACGTTTCAACCCTAAGGTGCCCCAGTGGGTGGTCACGGCGGGTCTTTATCAAGACAAGTGGTGGTTGGGGGCGACAGTCTGAAATTAAACAAGAAGCTGTGTATCAGAGAGACTGGGTGCACTAAACAGTTGCAAATAAGTTGGGTGGGGGCTGGTGTACTCACTCAGTTTTTAAAGGTTGGGGTCCTCAGCCTTCGTGGGTACAAAGCATGGGTCGATGTACCTGCGGTAGAGCGAGTATGTCACGTTTGTGATGCCATTTCAATGGAGTATTTGGACTTTAGAGAAGGCATGCGTGGTGACCTTTATAGTGCGTGGGGAAGCATCTATTAGTTACAGTTCGCCCAGTGAGTAGTAATGCTTAACTGTAGTCGAGTTATCAAGTGTCATCTATTCGACGCAAAACAGGAAAAGATATACCCGTTGCTGGTTGCATGTATTTATCAGATCATTGTGCCCAAGTGGGCAGGCGGAAGGCTCTGAAGAAGTAGCTCGTGGTGAGTCCCTGTTGGGAGAGCATGCCCTTCACCGTTAGAGACTAGGCGGAGGGGTGTAGTATGTTACTCCATTTGCTGGTGGTGACAATACTACGTGCTCATCTATATTAGAGGCTGGGCGGTGAGGTACGGTCTGTTACTGCTTGTGTGGATGTTAACAAATGATGTTATTGGAGTGTGAACTAAGGGTGGCCCACGGTGCGGAATTAATGAGCGGATTTGGAAGGTGCTCGTGGCCCATGGCGTAGAATTGTACGTGAGCTTGCCTGCAGCTCGCATGAGTTAAAAGGCATCAGGTAGTGGAATGTACAATGAGCGTCTATAATCAAGACCGTGGACATGCAATGGAACGGCATGCTTGCGGTGTAGCAATCGAGGCAGTGAATGGCGGGGAACGAGTGGTGCCCAAAAGGGGAAAGATCCCGCAAGAGGTTCTTGCTCTTACCCGTAGTGTAATAGAAGAATCCAGTAGATTAGTTGCCCGGAGGTACAGCGTCCCTTCCATCTTCTGCCAGGAGGTCAGTTTAGACGGCTCCTGCTTGCCTCTACATTTATCTGTTTGTGTAATAACGCTGCAGCGAGGACGCAGGCAACGTAGGGCGCGGTGGTTGTTTAGCAACGGCGTCGCTTCAGGTAATGTATCACGCAGCACGCGTGAGATGACATGTCAGTTTATTCGTGAAGGGGATATGACTGGAGAAACCCTACGTGGCATCTAAGTGTGCAAGTAGAGGGGTATTAATCAAAATTGGGCCAAGGGCTGGCTGAACCAGGCGGTGCTATGGATTAGCGGTTTATTAACCCAAGGCGTCTCTGAAATTGAAACATGAAAAGCTCGTCATGAAACAGATATACTTCATGCGGTCATACAGTGTGTGCCAAATACGCATATGGGTACATCAAGAATCACGAATAGCGGGCATAGCATTTACTACGCATTATTTACAACGCATATTATGACAAGTATATTATGAGAAGTGTGGCTCAATGATTAGAGCGGCAGACCCTGATGCAGAGGTCTAGCCCGGGACCAGGGTTCAATTCCCCGCCTCGGCGGGTCTTGGGCTCAAAATTCCACGGACCTGATAATTCTCGCCTCGGTGCCTATTCCAATCATGGAGTCCCACTCTGCAACTCTGGGCAATAGCTTGCTTAATCTCCACAACGGCCCCCACAATGCTAAGGATGCCTGGCCTCCACCTTGGGGGTGCCCAGGAGTGGACGCCTCACAGGGAAATCCAGGATGGGTTCCACAGCGGTATTCGTACAAGCGCCTTGAGACCCTTGCGGGTGAGTAGTGCTCTATACAAGTATCAATTTACAATTTTCAATTTACAAAAAAGAGAAATAGAAATCGTGTGCATACATTGTGTGCCATTTCAAATCAAGCAAACATGCATTTTGGTGAATCAGAATACATGGATGGCGGGCATGGTGTTACTACGCCAGATAAGAGAAAAGCATGAATTGTCTGACATGAGAATTACGAATCACATGCATATATTGGGTGTCGCATGACTGACTGGCTTGGTGTGATGCTGTTCAGGAAGTAATGCAGTTCAGTGTGGTATACAATAATGGATACATGAATGTGCACAGATCGCGTGCATGAATAGCAACAAGGGTGCATCCGCATGGTGTGCTCAGTGAGAGCGTCCCTTGCAAGTGGGGAAATGGTTGTCTTGGAGGAATGGTGGTCTTTAAGGGCCAGTGTTTTTACAAAAGACCCATCTGTTTGGCTATCTCTTCATGTTCATTTAGGCCAGATGCCACGGAGTTGAGAGTATGGATCCATTTGCATTCTTTCAAATTGAGGGTCGTTGACATTGATCCCCCTCTTGGGTTGGCGTTGATCTTTTCCAGAACTCTCCATCTTATGCTTTCTGGTGGGCGGTTGAGTTTGGTGAAATGCTCCACCAGCGGTGCACCTTGGACCTTACACCCGATTTTGCTCATGTGTTGAAGGATTCTCATCTTGGCCCTCTGGGTGGTCTGACCGATGTATGGTGTGTTGCATGGACACAGGATGATGTAGATCACATTTGTTGTGTTGGAGTTTGTCAAAGATGGCAATGTGTAAGTCTTGTTTTGGTAAACCAGGGTGGGGCCCTCCATACAAAGAGGACATGTTTTGCATGTGCCACATTTAAAGTGTCCCAAAATCGGTGGTAAACCTAGCTGGTCACGCAAATCAGGTAGTTTCCGAGGTTCAAGGTAGGCTGTGACCACACTGTCTTTCAAATTGCGACCTCTCTTGAATGCAAACAGAGGGTTTTCTTTTGTGTTTAGCTCCGGTGCAACCAGACTCCAATGTTTCATGATGATTTTCTTTACAGTATTGCTTTTCGAGTGGAAGGTAGTTACGCACACTAGGTTGTCTGTGGCAGGTTTTTTCTCTTTTGGTGTCAATAGCTGCTCTCTTGGGCAGTACCAAGCTCTTTTCTTTGCTTGTTTCAACAGTCCCAACGGGTATCCGCGTTCTCGTAGGCGTTTAGTAAGTACCTCTGTCTCTCTAAAGAAATCCTACCTTCTGATGCAGTTTCTCCGCATTCTTAGAAACTGCACATCCCTACAGACCTTACGACCACTGATAAGGGTCAAATCCCTCACTGGCCTCAAGGTCAAATGCAACAACAGCAGAGGCATCAATCCAAAGGCAAAGGAGGTCACCTAAGATTTGCCCCAGCCCCTAAACCAGCCAGCGATGTTAAACAATGGTTTACCATTTTCCTCTGATCCGTTACCCACTCCGGTGGGGTGTACATCTTACCTGGAAGAGTACAAAACTATAACCAGCAACAAATTAGTTCTGAATATTGTGAAAAAAGGGTACTGTCTTGGATTCAATTATCCTCCGTCAGCAATTCTATCAAAGAAGTCTGCTGTCAGGTAATAAAGACCCAGACACCTGAGCTCAGGCAATAACTACCCTTCTACGTAAGCCTACACTGTTTGAGGGTTTTAGACCTATATCATTATTAAATTATGATTTGAACATTTTTGCTTGGGGTTTTGCTAATATTCACATAACTTTTTCATCTCACTTGTTCACTAGCAAGAAAAAGGCTTAAATTGTGCTGAATCTAAGTGATCATAACCATTATCACAGTTGACTGGATCTATTGATTTGGTGGTGACTACTTTGCCCTAGCTCTATAAACATTAGACGCGACTAGTGGTCTTCAATTAATTAATCAATCAGAATGTATAAAATGCTGCTATTCAACCACAATGGTATCCAGGTCCATAGGAGGAAGGGAAGGCTGTTCGAGGCCTTCATGACAAGGTAGTAGAAGGAGCATCCTCCACTCTTGCTTTGGCGGATGCGAGTGGGTGTGAGAAAGGGAGACGGAGGTGAAACGCAGGTGTCGGAGGTTTGGTGGAAGCTCAGGTGGTGATTGATTTATGCTGGTCCTTGATTGGATTTTGTTGGTGTCAATTGCCTATTTCTGTGGGCCACCATCTAACATCTTAGATTTCGAAATGGAATGATGCCTATACGAAAACCTACAGGATAATTCTACACGTCATTAAGTCAGTTCAAAGATCACATGACCAGCTTCTTTGTACTACAACAACGCCTGTTATTAGAACACTAAACCTGCAAACAGTAGATTGGTTCTCTGAGAGTCACAATTCACCATAATGCCAAGGAATGTGTGAGTACTGGACAGTACTACATTCATGTAACAATAAAATATATGCTGTTTGGATCGACAAATGAATGATTAAAATTATTTTAAATTAGTGATTTACTTTGAGCATCTCCTTCTGGAAGGCCGTGCCTGGGGTCTTGGCAGAAGTGGTTGAGATCTGAGTTTAGGCACAACTCCTAAGTTACTTGGTAGGGTTCATAGCTACATCTATCATGTAACCTATCCGGTTTCTAGGCACGCTTCACTAATTGTTCATAAGTGTATTACCCTCCCTCTGTATGTTCTCTGATACTTGCAGAATGCAGTCCAGCATGCTGTACAGCACAATTACTATAATAATAAATGTGTTTCTGTTTAAGAAATAAGAGTTAAGTTAATGACATCAGAATGAGTGGACTATTTTCATTTACACCACTGCTTAAAAATTAGATTGCTGGGGAGATTAACTTAAATGCTATATTAATACACCACAGGTAACTTAATTTAAATGAGAACTAACTAATGGTAAATATATGCTTAAAATGGGAAACATCGTTTACAATGCAGTGTTTACACCGCATGACCTTTACCACGCAGCCATTACAACGCAAGTCATTACAACGACTTGCGCTGGATGGCGCTCTTGGTTAAGGAATAGTGATTTTCTATTCCAACACCTTTCCTACTGTTACGTGGGCTGGAGTTGGAATAGAAAATGATATTAATCCTCAATCCAGTGCCCTCCAACGCAAGTCGTTGTAACGACTTGCGTTGTAAAAACCGCGATGTAAAGTACAGCGATCAAAATGATCGTGTTGTACTGTCATACATCCGGTTAAAATCCATAATGGATTGGTGAGTAGTAGACAACACCTACAATCTTTATGTAAAACTGAATTGTTGTCTTTATTCCGAAGCTGCTCAGTTATTGCTTGGTAAATCTGACTTGTGGGGTTACCAATACCAGGGTTATCATGAAGGTCCCCTGAGAAATCGGGAATTACCGGAAGAACCAGATCATTAATTCTGGCACTTATTTCCCTGGCTTCTCTTCATTTCTGCCCTTCCCCTCACTGCAGTATTTCACCTAGAAACCAGAGTTACTTTTAGTAGGTGGAGTCTCCAGGTGGATAGCACCAAACCCATGATGTTAACAGCCCCAAAGGAAATGGAATTAAGAGAGCACTCACAGTGAGACTGCATATATTAGATGTAGGTGGCCATTGAATGGTGATATAACTTTTTTCAGCCCTTGTAGGAAGCTGGCTCTGGATATACGATACCAAGAAGAGGTATAGTGTGCAGAGTCCAGTGGATCCACAAATGCTTACAAAGGTTAAAGTAGATAATACTAATGCTCTCTTTTGTGGTAGTGTGGGCGAGCAGTTAGGTTAATCAGAGGGTAGTGTTAAGCATTTGTTGTACACACAGTGGTAATAAATGAGACACAAACTCAATGAATAAATCCCAGGCCAATTTCTAGAAATAATACTTGGTTATATTTATTTTAAAGAACCACAGAACTTTATCATATATAAGTTCATTTTTCAATACAAATACTTTTCAGTTTCAAAGATGGACACAGTGCAATTTTTAGACTCTGCAATGTTAACCTATGGGAGGAAAAAAACTTTGAGCATACATAGGGATAACATCGGCTTACAAGACCGGTCTTCGGAAGTTAAGGTCAGTATTGGGAAGGTTCAGGTCAGGCAAGGCCATCCCTCCCGAATATTTCTGGATCCAGCGCATTGGTTTCCATATCATCTCCTTCTTTGACCGAATTTTCTTTTGTTGCTTCTCAAGATACACTGACTATCCTGAAATCATTGAACTCTGGCTCCCCGGCTGATCCTTGTTTGGCTCGGTTGCTAGCCACTGCTGCAGAGGCGGTAAACTTGGAGGTTAACACTCTTATTAACATGTCCCTCCAGACCGCCACTGTTTCACAAGAGTGGAAGCAGGTCAAACTTCTTCCTTTACTTAAAAAGCCATCTCTGGATGCTTCCACTCCTGCTAGCTTTTGTCCTATCTCCCTTCTTCCGGCGGTGGCCAAAGTGTGCAAGAAAGCGGTCTTCAAACAGCTTGCCAATTTTGTCGAAACAGCTGGCATGCTCCATCCAGCCCAATCTTGATTCAGAGTCACATAAAGCACAGAGATAGCGCTTGTGGAAATTTCAGAAGCTATTAAAGAGAGCTTAGATGCTTGTGGCAGAGCGCCTCTGATTTTATTAGACCTTTCTGCCCCCTTCGATATGGTGCCACACTGTCAGCTATTAGCCAGTCTCTCAAATATTGGTGTCACTGGTCTAGCGTGGCAATGGCTTAACTCATTTTTAGAGGATAGATCACAGCAAGTATGGCTACGTCCGTTCTCCTCCGCCCCTCGAAAGGTGACTACTGGAGTGCCGCAGGGCTCTACTCTGAGCCCTCTTCGTTTTAATTTATATGTCACCACCTTGATTTATCTTGCGGAAGAGCTGGTAGCAAAGATCATTGCCTATGTGGATGACACCCAGCTCCTCTTTACCTGGAGGGATACAGATACATCCCCAGTCCAGGCTAAAAACTCTCTCACTGCAGTTTTTAAATGGTTGGCATTGGCTCAGCTTAAGTGCAACGAGGATAATTCGGACGTTCTTCTATATGAATCTTTTCCTCCGCAGTTCAGAGAGACTCTTTGGCCAACAGACTACCCTCTACCTAGCTCTACTGGTCAGGCAGTCAAGAACTTGGGAATCTGGTTCAATGAGAATCTCCGCTTCTCCACGCAAATAAATAAATTAGCAGACCAGTGCTATGGCACATTGACATCTCTTAGAAAGTTCCTGCCTTTGCTACCCAGGGTAGCCAAGAAGATGGTCATCCGTGCATTGATTCTTACTCTTCTTGATTATGCCAACGCAGTGTACATCGGCCTGCCAGGATACCAGTTGAAGTTATCCGCGTTATACAAAATGCGGCGGCCAGATCTTTGCTTAACATCCCTGGCAGATCTAGTTTAAAACAACACTTGCTTGATTTGCATTGGCTTCCTGTGGCGCAACAAGTGAAATTCAAAGCCCTTACTTTGTCCCACACAGCCCTTCATGGATCTGGCTCGCTCTATCTTAGGAAACTTTTTTGTGTCTATACTCCACGTAGACATCTGTGTTCAGCCTCGCAATGTCTGGCAGTGATCCCCCGCTTTTGTCTTGCAAGAGTGGAAGGCAGCTCCCTGTCTTTCAGGGAGGCTGTGGCGTGGAATTCCATTCCATTCGAGTTGCGGAACACTCAAGATCCCAGACTGTTTAGGAAACAATTAAAAACTTTGCTGTTCACCTACATTTACAGTTGCTTTCAGCTCCTCACCGTTTTTTGGGCTTTGACGCCGGGACACTCTTGAGTAGCCGTGCGTGATATAAATGTATATAACATAACATAACATTCAGTTCAGCACCAACAGTGCACGACCAGTGGCACAGGTACGGCCGGCTACAGGGTGCAAATTCGAGGTTGGCGTTCAATGCAAATCAATGGGAGTTGGGGGCAATCGGTCAGAGGCTGCTTACAGACAAGTAGCAGCAGTTTAGTGGGCAAGTCTGCAGGGGCTGAAGCAAGCACTGGATGGGGCCCAAAGCAGCACCAATGCTATACCTCCAGAGACATCGGGGCGGCCAGGTGCTGGGTGCCAACACAGCATCGGGAGCCCAATGCAAAGCAATGGAGACAGCCACAATCCGAAACAACCTACAGGCTCAGGCCAGGAGGCCGATCGAAGGAAACCTGTAGCTACAGAGGTAAGTCGCACTGCTTGGGGACGTAGGACACCTTTTGTCCTCTTCACCAAGACCCGGGACAGTGAAGTGCAGTGGTGCCTTTTGGTGTCGGAAATGGTTTACCTGAGCAGGTCATGGTTGGGGGTGTTTCCTTCCAGAGGCTGCAGGCGACGCCAAGGAGTCCAGGAGAGATCAGCTCACGGCCTACTCAGGCGCTGGAACGCTGAAAAACCTTGCTGAAACCAGTGGGCCTCCTGGACTTGTGCCGGAGGCATCGGGTGCAGAGGGAGCACGCTTTGCGGTTCCTCAGGTCACAGAGCATTTACTCTGAAGATAGTTGCTTGGTGAACAGGTCCACTGTTCTGGGGAGTCTTGATTTTTGTTGAAGGCAGCAAGACTTCCCAAAGCTTTGGAGGTAGCTGGGCTGCAGGACAGGTCATTTTCTGGCACAGGATCATCAAGGGCTTCAAATAGGCTGGCAGGGCTGGGGCCAAGTCAGTTGGTGTCTGCAGTCTTTTCTCCTGGTGCAACTCTTTACTGATCTTCTTAGGAAGTTAGCTCAGGACTCAGAGAGGCATCAAAGTACTCCATTTAGGGGCATTTAAAGGTTGTGCCAGGTAGGAGCCAATGGGCTGCCTACATTAAGGGTGACTACACCCTTAAATGCTCACCCCACTTGGAGGGGGGGCATATCCCTAATCCTGATTGGAGGAATCCCACCATCTTCAAGATGGTGGGCACTGAAAAGTGTACTTCACCTTGTCTTCAGCACCTGAGGGGTGGAGTTGGCAGAGAGAGCACACCTCCTATTCTTTCTACGTGTTCCCGCCTGTCCTCCCACCAAAAATGTGAAAGAGGACTGGAAGGGGGCCTTCTCCCTCTAAAAGGAGAGGCTGGGGTCGCATTAAAAAGGCAGCAAGGCATTTGAAGCACCCCACCACCTATGGCATTTCAGGAAAGGCATTGTTCTCGGCCTCAGAGGTCAAAGGCACACTCCCCATGAGGTCAAAACACTGTCTGATGGTAGCAGGCTGGCTCAGTCCAGTCGATGACCACACTAAGAATTGGTAGGTTTCAGGGGACCCCCTAAGGGGCCCTCTGTGTGCACTTTTTAATAAATCTGACACAGGAATCAGTGCAGGTTATTATGCAGAGATGGCTGGTACCAAACATCCCATATTTCAGTGAAGTCATCATGGAGCTGGGGAACTCGTAATGATGAGTGTCCAGTCCTTTTACATATTATGGCTTCCCTGGTCACTTACAATATCCAGGAATCAACAAGGATATTGCAGGGGCATATTTGCTCAAGCAGAAATGCCCTAACAGGAGATATAGTGCTCCCTGCCTTAGGGCTAAGCAGGCTTGCTAGAGTGGTGTCTTACCTGTATCTCATGCAGTGTCTATGGGCATGGCACACAGGGATGTGTGGTTGAGAAAGGTGGTTCTGTTGGGTAAGGCAAAAGATTGCTTTGACTTTTCGATTAATGCACTCTAGGGTGAAGGCTCTCTGGAATACACAGCTGAAAGCAAACAATGTTTTCAACAAATACGTCATACGATCAAGTAGTTGTATTGTTTTTCTTTATCTGAATTAAGTCATTCAATGATTTCATACAATACATGAGAAGACTGTCTAAATTTGTGTTATAGTGTAATTTAGTGTCATTTGTGTGTAGTGCTCAAAAGTGCAAGATATATACAGTGGGTTCAATCACATATATACAAATATATAAACATGTTAGCGGCCAGCTACTGATTTATTGCCGAACATCCCTATTTCCCTTGGTGGAATCCTAGTAATGCTGGACCTAAGACAACCGTCGACGTTTCAACCCTAAGGTGCCCCAGTGGGTGGTCACGGCGGGTCTTTATCAAGACAAGTGGTGGTTGGGGGCGACAGTCTGAAATTAAACAAGAAGCTGTGTATCAGAGAGACTGGGTGCACTAAACAGTTGCAAATAAGTTGGGTGGGGGCTGGTGTACTCACTCAGTTTTTAAAGGCTGGGGGTCCTCAGCCTTCGTGGGTACAAAGCATGGGTCGATGTACCTGCGGTAGAGCGAGTATGTCACGATTGTGATGCCATTTCAATGGAGTATTTGGACTTTAGAGAAGGCATGCGTGGTGACCTTTATAGTGCGTGGGGAAGCATCTATTAGTTACAGTTCGCCCAGTGAGTAGTAATGCTTAACTGTAGTCGACTTATCAAGTGTCATCTATTCGACGCAAAACAGGAAAAGATATACCCGTTGCTGGTTGCATGTATTTATCAGATCATTGTGCCCAAGTGGGCAGGCGGAAGGCTCTGAAGAAGTAGCTCGTGGTGAGTCCCTGTTGGGAGAGCATGCCCTTCACCGTTAGAGACTAGGCGGAGGGGTGTAGTATGTTACTCCATTTGCTGGTGGTGACAATACTACGTGCTCATCTATATTAGAGGCTGGGCGGTGAGGTACGGTCTGTTACTGCTTGTGTGGATGTTAACAAATGATGTTATTGGAGTGTGAACTAAGGGTGGCCCACGGTGCGGAATTAATGAGCGGATTTGGAAGGTGCTCGTGGCCCATGGCGTAGAATTGTACGTGAGCTTGCCTGCAGCTCGCATGAGTTAAAAGGCATCAGGTAGTGGAATGTACAATGAGCGTCTATAATCAAGACCGTGGACATGCAATGGAACGGCATGCTTGCGGTGTAGCAATCGAGGCAGTGAATGGCGGGGAACGAGTGGTGCCCAAAAGGGGAAAGATCCCGCAAGAGGTTCTTGCTCTTACCCGTAGTGTAATAGAAGAATCCAGTAGATTAGTTGCCCGGAGGTACAGCGTCCCTTCCATCTTCTGCCAGGAGGTCAGTTTAGACGGCTCCTGCTTGCCTCTACATTTATCTGTTTGTGTAATAACGCTGCAGCGAGGACGCAGGCAACGTAGGGCGCGGTGGTTGTTTAGCAACGGCGTCGCTTCAGGTAATGTATCACGCAGCACGCGTGAGATGACATGTCAGTTTATTCGTGAAGGGGATATGACTGGAGAAACCCTACGTGGCATCTAAGTGTGCAAGTAGAGGGGTATTAATCAAAATTGGGCCAAGGGCTGGCTGAACCAGGCGGTGCTATGGATTAGCGGTTTATTAACCCAAGGCGTCTCTGAAATTGAAACATGAAAAGCTCGTCATGAAACAGATATACTTCATGCGGTCATACAGTGTGTGCCAAATACGCATATGGGTACATCAAGAATCACGAATAGCGGGCATAGCATTTACTACGCATTATTTACAACGCATATTATGACAAGTATATTATGAGAAGTGTGGCTCAATGATTAGAGCGGCAGACCCTGATGCAGAGGTCTAGCCCGGGACCAGGGTTCAATTCCCCGCCTCGGCGGGTCTTGGGCTCAAAATTCCACGGACCTGATAATTCTCGCCTCGGTGCCTATTCCAATCATGGAGTCCCACTCTGCAACTCTGGGCAATAGCTTGCTTAATCTCCACAACGGCCCCCACAATGCTAAGGATGCCTGGCCTCCACCTTGGGGGTGCCCAGGAGTGGACGCCTCACAGGGAAATCCAGGATGGGTTCCACAGCGGTATTCGTACAAGCGCCTTGAGACCCTTGCGGGTGAGTAGTGCTCTATACAAGTATCAATTTACAATTTTCAATTTACAAAAAAGAGAAATAGAAATCGTGTGCATACATTGTGTGCCATTTCAAATCAAGCAAACATGCATTTTGGTGAATCAGAATACATGGATGGCGGGCATGGTGTTACTACGCCAGATAAGAGAAAAGCATGAATTGTCTGACATGAGAATTACGAATCACATGCATATATTGGGTGTCGCATGACTGACTGGCTTGGTGTGATGCTGTTCAGGAAGTAATGCAGTTCAGTGTGGTATACAATAATGGATACATGAATGTGCACAGATCGCGTGCATGAATAGCAACAAGGGTGCTTCCGCATGGTGTGCTCAGTGAGAGCGTCCCTTGCAAGTGGGGAAATGGTTGTCTTGGAGGAATGGTGGTCTTTAAGGGCCAGTGTTTTTACAAAAGACCCATCTGTTTGGCTATCTCTTCATGTTCATTTAGGCCAGATGCCACGGAGTTGAGAGTATGGATCCATTTGCATTCTTTCAAATTGAGGGTCGTTGACATTGATCCCCCTCTTGGGTTGGCGTTGATCTTTTCCAGAACTCTCCATCTTATGCTTTCTGGTGGGCGGTTGAGTTTGGTGAAATGCTCCACCAGCGGTGCACCTTGGACCTTACACCCGATTTTGCTCATGTGTTGAAGGATTCTCATCTTGGCCCTCTGGGTGGTCTGACCGATGTATGGTGTGTTGCATGGACACAGGATGATGTAGATCACATTTGTTGTGTTGGAGTTTGTCAAAGATGGCAATGTGTAAGTCTTGTTTTGGTAAACCAGGGTGGGGCCCTCCATACAAAGAGGACATGTTTTGCATGTGCCACATTTAAAGTGTCCCAAAATCGGTGGTAAACCTAGCTGGTCACGCAAATCAGGTAGTTTCCGAGGTTCAAGGTAGGCTGTGACCACACTGTCTTTCAAATTGCGACCTCTCTTGAATGCAAACAGAGGGTTTTCTTTTGTGTTTAGCTCCGGTGCAACCAGACTCCAATGTTTCATGATGATTTTCTTTACAGTATTGCTTTTCGAGTGGAAGGTAGTTACGCACACTAGGTTGTCTGTGGCAGGTTTTTTCTCTTTTGGTGTCAATAGCTGCTCTCTTGGGCAGTACCAAGCTCTTTTCTTTGCTTGTTTCAACAGTCCCAACGGGTATCCGCGTTCTCGTAGGCGTTTAGTAAGTACCTCTGTCTCTCTAAAGAAATCCTACCTTCTGATGCAGTTTCTCCGCATTCTTAGAAACTGCACATCCCTACAGACCTTACGACCACTGATAAGGGTCAAATCCCTCACTGGCCTCAAGGTCAAATGCAACAACAGCAGAGGCATCAATCCAAAGGCAAAGGAGGTCACCTAAGATTTGCCCCAGCCCCTAAACCAGCCAGCGATGTTAAACAATGGTTTACCATTTTCCTCTGATCCGTTACCCACTCCGGTGGGGTGTACATCTTACCTGGAAGAGTACAAAACTATAACCAGCAACAAATTAGTTCTGAATATTGTGAAAAAAGGGTACTGTCTTGGATTCACTTATCCTCCGTCAGCAATTCTATCAAAGAAGTCTGCTGTCAGGTAATAAAGACCCAGACACCTGAGCTCAGGCAATAACTACCCTTCTACGTAAGCCTACACTGTTTGAGGGTTTTAGACCTATATCATTATTAAATTATGATTTGAACATTTTTGCTTGGGGTTTTGCTAATATTCACATAACTTTTTCATCTCACTTGTTCACTAGCAAGAAAAAGGCTTAAATTGTGCTGAATCTAAGTGATCATAACCATTATCACAGTTGACTGGATCTATTGATTTGGTGGTGACTACTTTGCCCTAGCTCTATAAACATTAGACGCGACTAGTGGTCTTCAATTAATTAATCAATCAGAATGTATAAAATGCTGCTATTCAACCACAATGGTATCCAGGTCCATAGGAGGAAGGGAAGGCTGTTCGAGGCCTTCATGACAAGGTAGTAGAAGGAGCATCCTCCACTCTTGCTTTGGCGGATGCGAGTGGGTGTGAGAAAGGGAGACGGAGGTGAAACGCAGGTGTCGGAGGTTTGGTGGAAGCTCAGGTGGTGATTGATTTATGCTGGTCCTTGATTGGATTTTGTTGGTGTCAATTGCCTATTTCTGTGGGCCACCATCTAACATCTTAGATTTCGAAATGGAATGATGCCTATACGAAAACCTACAGGATAATTCTACACGTCATTAAGTCAGTTCAAAGATCACATGACCAGCTTCTTTGTACTACAACAACGCCTGTTATTAGAACACTAAACCTGCAAACAGTAGATTGGTTCTCTGAGAGTCACAATTCACCATAATGCCAAGGAATGTGTGAGTACTGGACAGTACTACATTCATGTAACAATAAAATATATGCTGTTTGGATCGACAAATGAATGATTAAAATTATTTTAAATTAGTGATTTACTTTGAGCATCTCCTTCTGGAAGGCCGTGCCTGGGGTCTTGGCAGAAGTGGTTGAGATCTGAGTTTAGGCACAACTCCTAAGTTACTTGGTAGGGTTCATAGCTACATCTATCATGTAACCTATCCGGTTTCTAGGCTCGCTTCACTAATTGTTCATAAGTGTATTACCCTCCCTCTGTATGTTCTCTGATACTTGCAGAATGCAGTCCAGCATGCTGTACAGCACAATTACTATAATAATAAATGTGTTTCTGTTTAAGAAATAAGAGTTAAGTTAATGACATCAGAATGAGTGGACTATTTTCATTTACACCACTGCTTAAAAATTAGATTGCTGGGAAGATTAACTTAAATGCTATATTAATACACCACAGGTAACTTAATTTAAATGAGAACTAACTAATGGTAAATATATGCTTAAAATGGGAAACATCGTTTACAATGCAGTGTTTACACCGCATGACCTTTACCACGCAGCCATTACAACGCAAGTCATTACAACGACTTGCGCTGGATGGCGCTCTTGGTTAAGGAATAGTGATTTTCTATTCCAACACCTTTCCTACTGTTACGTGGGCTGGAGTTGGAATAGAAAATGATATTAATCCTCAATCCAGTGCCCTCCAACGCAAGTCGTTGTAACGACTTGCGTTGTAAAAACCGCGATGTAAAGTACAGCGATCAAAATGATCGTGTTGTACTGTCATACATCCGGTTAAAATCCATAATGGATTGGTGAGTAGTAGACAACACCTACAATCTTTATGTAAAACTGAATTGTTGTCTTTATTCCGAAGCTGCTCAGTTATTGCTTGGTAAATCTGACTTCTGGGGTTACCAATACCAGGGTTATCATGAAGGTCCCCTGAGAAATCGGGAATTACCGGAAGAACCAGATCATTAATTCTGGCACTTATTTCCCTGGCTTCTCTTCATTTCTGCCCTTCCCCTTACTGCAGTATTTCACCTAGAAACCAGAGTTACTTTTAGTAGGTGGAGTCTCCAGGTGGATAGCACCAAACCCATGATGTTAACAGCCCCAAAGGAAATGGAATTAAGAGAGCACTCACAGTGAGACTGCATATATTAGATGTAGGTGGCCATTGAATGGTGATATAACTTTTTTCAGCCCTTGTAGGAAGCTGGCTCTGGATATACGATACCAAGAAGAGGTATAGTGTGCAGAGTCCAGTGGATCCACAAATGCTTACAAAGGTTAAAGTAGATAATACTAATGCTCTCTTTTGTGGTAGTGTGGGCGAGCAGTTAGGTTAATCAGAGGGTAGTGTTAAGCATTTGTTGTACACACAGTGGTAATAAATGAGACACAAACTCAATGAATAAATCCCAGGCCAATTTCTAGAAATAATACTTGGTTATATTTATTTTAAAGAACCACAGAACTTTATCATATATAAGTTCATTTTTCAATACAAATACTTTTCAGTTTCAAAGATGGACACAGTGCAATTTTTAGACTCTGCAATGTTAACCTATGGGAGGAAAAAAACTTTGAGCAACAAGTGAAATTCAAAGCCCTTACTTTGTCCCACACAGCCCTTCATGGATCTGGCTCGCTCTATCTTAGGAAACTTTTTTGTGTCTATACTCCACGTAGACATCTGTGTTCAGCCTCGCAATGTCTGGCAGTGATCCCCCGCTTTCGTCTTGCAAGAGTGGAAGGCAGCTCCCTGTCTTTCAGGGAGGCTGTGGCGTGGAATTCCATTCCATTCGAGTTGCGGAACACTCAAGATCCCAGACTGTTTAGGAAACAATTAAAAACTTTGCTGTTCACCTACATTTACAGTTGCTTTCAGCTCCTCACCGTTTTTTGGGCTTTGACGCCGGGACACTCTTGAGTAGCCGTGCGTGATATAAATGTATATAACATAACATAACATTCAGTTCAGCACCAACAGTGCACGACCAGTGGCACAGGTACGGCCGGCTACAGGGTGCAAATTCGAGGTTGGCGTTCAATGCAAATCAATGGGAGTTGGGGGCAATCGGTCAGAGGCTGCTTACAGACAAGTAGCAGCAGTTTAGTGGGCAAGTCTGCAGGGGCTGAAGCAAGCACTGGATGGGGCCCAAAGCAGCACCAATGCTATACCTCCAGAGACATCGGGGCGGCCAGGTGCTGGGTGCCAACACAGCATCGGGAGCCCAATGCAAAGCAATGGAGACAGCCACAATCCGAAACAACCTACAGGCTCAGGCCAGGAGGCCGATCGAAGGAAACCTGTAGCTACAGAGGTAAGTCGCACTGCTTGGGGACGTAGGACACCTTTTGTCCTCTTCACCAAGACCCGGGACAGTGAAGTGCAGTGGTGCCTTTTGGTGTCGGAAATGGTTTACCTGAGCAGGTCATGGTTGGGGGTGTTTCCTTCCAGAGGCTGCAGGCGACACCAAGGAGTCCAGGAGAGATCAGCTCACGGCCTACTCAGGCGCTGGAACGCTGAAAAACCTTGCTGAAACCAGTGGGCCTCCTGGACTTGTGCCGGAGGCATCGGGTGCAGAGGGAGCACGCTTTGCGGTTCCTCAGGTCACAGAGCATTTACTCTGAAGATGGTTGCTTGGTGAACAGGTCCACTGTTCTGGGGAGTCTTGATTTTTGTTGAAGGCAGCAAGACTTCCCAAAGCTTTGGAGGTAGCTGGGCTGCAGGACAGGTCATTTTCTGGCACAGGATCATCAAGGGCTTCAAATAGGCTGGCAGGGCTGGGGCCAAGTCAGTTGGTGTCTGCAGTCTTTTCTGCTGGTGCAACTCTTTACTGATCTTCTTAGGAAGTTAGCTCAGGACTCAGAGAGGCATCAAAGTACTCCATTTAGGGGCATTTAAAGGTTGTGCCAGGTAGGAGCCAATGGGCTGCCTACATTAAGGGTGACTACACCCTTAAATGCTCACCCCACTTGGGGGGGGGGGCATATCCCTAATCCTGATTGGAGGAATCCCACCATCTTCAAGATGGTGGGCACTGAAAAGTGTACTTCACCTTGTCTTCAGCACCTGAGGGGTGGAGTTGGCAGAGAGAGCACACCTCCTATTCTTTCTACGTGTTCCCGCCTGTCCTCCCACCAAAAATGTGAAAGAGGACTGGAAGGGGGCCTTCTCCCTCTAAAAGGAGAGGCTGGGGTCGCATTAAAAAGGCAGCAAGGCATTTGAAGCACCCCACCACCTATGGCATTTCAGGAAAGGCATTGTTCTCGGCCTCAGAGGTCAAAGGCACACTCCCCATGAGGTCAAAACACTGTCTGGTGGTAGCAGGCTGGCTCAGTCCAGTCGATGACCACACTAAGAATTGGTAGGTTTCAGGGGACCCCCCTAAGGGGCCCTCTGTGTGCACTTTTTAATAAATCTGACACAGGAATCAGTGCAGGTTATTATGCAGAGATGGTTGGTACCAAACATCCCATATTTCAGTGAAGTCATCATGGAGCTGGGGAACTCGTAATGATGAGTGTCCAGTCCTTTTACATATTATGGCTTCCCTGGTCACTTACAATATCCAGGAATCAACAAGGATATTGCAGGGGCATATCTGCTCAAGCAGAAATGCCCTAACAGGAGATATAGTGCTCCCTGCCTTAGGGCTAAGCAGGCTTGCTAGAGTGGTGTCTTACCTGTATCTCATGCAGTGTCTATGGGCATGGCACACAGGGATGTGTGGTTGAGAAAGGTGGTTCTGTTGGGTAAGGCAAAAGATTGCTTTGACTTTTCGATTAATGCACTCTAGGGTGAAGGCTCTCTGGAATACACAGCTGAAAGCAAACAATGTTTTCAACAAATACGTCATACGATCAAGTAGTTGTATTGTTTTTCTTTATCTGAATTAAGTCATTCAATGATTTCATACAATACATGAGAAGACTGTCTAAATTTGTGTTATAGTGTAATTTAGTGTCATTTGTGTGTAGTGCTCAAAAGTGCAAGATATATACAGTGGGTTCAATCACATATATACAAATATATAAACATGTTAGCGGCCAGCTACTGATTTATTGCCGAACATCCCTATTTCCCTTGGTGGAATCCTAGTAATGCTGGACCTAAGACAACCGTCGACGTTTCAACCCTAAGGTGCCCCAGTGGGTGGTCACGGCGGGTCTTTATCAAGACAAGTGGTGGTTGGGGGCGACAGTCTGAAATTAAACAAGAAGCTGTGTATCAGAGAGACTGGGTGCACTAAACAGTTGCAAATAAGTTGGGTGGGGGCTGGTGTACTCACTCAGTTTTTAAAGGCTGGGGGTCCTCAGCCTTCGTGGGTACAAAGCATGGGTCGATGTACCTGCGGTAGAGCGAGTATGTCACGTTTGTGATGCCATTTCAATGGAGTATTTGGACTTTAGAGAAGGCATGCGTGGTGACCTTTATAGTGCGTGGGGAAGCATCTATTAGTTACAGTTCGCCCAGTGAGTAGTAATGCTTAACTGTAGTCGACTTATCAAGTGTCATCTATTCGACGCAAAACAGGAAAAGATGTACCCGTTGCTGGTTGCATGTATCTATCAGATCATTGTGCCCAAGTGGGCAGGCGGAAGGCTCTGAAGAAGTAGCTCGTGGTGAGTCCCTGTTGGGAGAGCATGCCCTTCACCGTTAGAGACTAGGCGGAGGGGTGTAGTATGTTACTCCATTTGCTGGTGGTGACAATACTACGTGCTCATCTATATTAGAGGCTGGGCGGTGAGGTACGGTCTGTTACTGCTTGTGTGGATGTTAACAAATGATGTTATTGGAGTGTGAACTAAGGGTGGCCCACGGTGCGGAACTAATGAGCGGATTTGGAAGGTGCTCGTGGCCCATGGCGTAGAATTGTACGTGAGCTTGCCTGCAGCTCGCATGAGTTAAAAGGCATCAGGTAGTGGAATGTACAATGAGCGTCTATAATCAAGACCGTGGACATGCAATGGAACGGCATGCTTGCGGTGTAGCAATCGAGGAAGTGAATGGCGGGGAAGGAGTGGTGCCCAAAAGGGGAAAGATCCCGAAAGAGGTTCTTGCTCTTACCCGTAGTGTAATAGAAGAATCCAGTAGATTAGTTGCGCGGAGGTACAGCGTCCCTTCTGTCTTCTGCCAGGAGGTCAGTTTAGACGGCTCCTGCTTGCCTCTACATTTATCTGTTTGTGTAATACCGCTGCCGCGAGGACGCAGGCAACGTAGGGCGCGGTGGTTGTTTAGCAACGGCGTCGCTTCAGGTAATGTATCACGCAGCACGCGTGAGATGACATGTCAGTTTATTCGTGAAGGGGATATGACTGGAGAAACCCTACGTGGCATCTAAGTGTGCAAGTAGAGGGGTATTAATCAAAATTGGGCCAAGGGCTGGCTGAACCAGGCGGTGCTATGGATTAGCGGTTTATTAACCCAAGGTGTCTCTGAAATTGAAACATGAAAAGCTCGTCATGAAACAGATATACTTCATGCGGTCATACAGTGTGTGCCAAATACGCATATGGGTACATCAAGAATCACGAATAGCGGGCATAGCATTTACTACGCATTATTTACAACGCATATTATGACAAGTATATTATGAGAAGTGTGGCTCAATGATTAGAGCGGCAGACCCTGATGCAGAGGTCTAGCCCGGGACCAGGGTTCAATTCCCCGCCTCGGCGGGTCTTGGGCTCAAAATTCCACGGACCTGATAATTCTCGCCTCGGTGCCTATTCCAATCATGGAGTCCCACTCTGCAACTCTGGGCAATAGCTTGCTTAATCTCCACAACGGCCCCCACAATGCTAAGGATGCCTGGCCTCCACCTTGGGGGTGCCCAGGAGTGGACGCCTCACAGGGAAATCCAGGATGGGTTCCACAGCGGTATTCGTACAAGCGCCTTGAGACCCTTGCGGGTGAGTAGTGCTCTATACAAGTATCAATTTACAATTTTCAATTTACAAAAAAGAGAAATAGAAATCGTGTGCATACATTGTGTGCCATTTCAAATCAAGCAAACATGCATTTTGGTGAATCAGAATACATGGATGGCGGGCATGGTGTTACTACGCCAGATAAGAGAAAAGCATGAATTGTCTGACATAAGAATTACGAATCACGTGCATATATTGGGTGTCGCATGACTGACTGGCTTGGTGTGATGCTGTTCAGGAAGTAATGCAGTTCAGTGTGGTATACAATAATGGATACATGAATGTGCACAGATCGCGTGCATGAATAGAAACAAGGGCGCATCCGCATGGTGTGCTCAGTGAGAGCGTCCCTTGCAAGTGGGGAAATGGTTGTCTTGGAGGAATGGTGGTCTTTAAGGGCCAGTGTTTTTACAAAAGACCCATCTGTTTGGCTATCTCTTCATGTTCATTTAGGCCAGATGCCACAGAGTTGAGAGTATGGATCCATTTGCATTCTTTCAAATTGAGGGTCGTTGACATTGATCCCCCTCTTGGGTTGGCGTTGATCTTTTCCAGAACTCTCCATCTTATGCTTTCTGGTGGGCGGTTGAGTTTGGTGAAATGCTCCACCAGCGGTGCACCTTGGACCTTACACCCGATTTTGCTCATGTGTTGAAGGATTCTCATCTTGGCCCTCTGGGTGGTCTGACCGATGTATGGTGTGTTGCATGGACACAGGATGATGTAGATCACATTTGTTGTGTTGGAGTTTGTCAAAGATGGCAATGTGTAAGTCTTGTTTTGGTAAACCAGGGTGGGGCCCTCCATACAAAGAGGACATGTTTTGCATGTGCCACATTTAAAGTGTCCCAAAATCGGTGGTAAACCTAGCTGGTCACGCAAATCAGGTAGTTTCCGAGGTTCAAGGTAGGCTGTGACCACACTGTCTTTCAAATTGCGACCTCTCTTGAATGCAAACAGAGGGTTTTCTTTTGTGTTTAGCTCCGGTGCAACCAGACTCCAATGTTTCATGATGATTTTCTTTACAGTATTGCTTTTCGAGTGGAAGGTAGTTACGCACACTAGGTTGTCTGTGGCAGGTTTTTTCTCTTTTGGTGTCAATAGCTGCTCTCTTGGGCAGTACCAAGCTCTTTTCTTTGCTTGTTTCAACAGTCCCAACGGGTATCCGCGTTCTCGTAGGCGTTTAGTAAGTACCTCTGTCTCTCTAAAGAAATCCTACCTTCTGATGCAGTTTCTCTGCATTCTTAGAAACTGCCCGTAAGGCAGGTTGTCTCGTAGATTACGAGGATGGTGTGATTCATATTTCAACAGAGTGTCCTCTCTGCTGGTTTTCTGTAGATATCACAGTAGATCAAGCCGTTGTCAACTTGGAATGTTAAATCCAAAAAGTCTATGTTGTTGCGGTTATAGTTTATTGTAAATTGGATGTCACAACTTCTTTCATTCAGCCATCTGAAAAAACTTTGTAAATCTGCCTCCGTACCTGACCTAATCATGATGATGTCATCCATATACCTCTTCCAGACAGCTATGGAATCAATGAAAGGGTTTTCATGCGTGTACAGGTGTTCCTCCTCATAGCTGTCCATGTAGATATTTGCCAGGCTTGGCGCATATGTAGCACCCATGGCCAATCCCTTACATTGGAAATAGAATTGTTGTTTAAAAACAAAGTAATTCTTCTTCATAGCTATTTCTAGAAGATTAATCACAAAGCTGGTAGGGATCCAGTGTGGTGCTGGGCGTTTGTTCAATGTTGTACGTATGACTTCTATTGCCTTGTTTTGGGGTATGGAGGTGTAAAGCGAGCAGACGTCCAATGTTACCATGAATTGTGTGGTATTGTCATAGGACTAGTTTTCTAGCAGTTGTATGATGTGCATAGAATCACGTACAAAGGACTTGGTTTGGGGGACCAGAGGCTGTAGAAAAAAGTCTATAAACTGGTTCACTGGTTCCAGGATTGATCCATAACCCGATATAATCGGTCTTCCCGGTGGGTTTTCCAGACGCTTATGCACCTTAGGCAAAGTGTATATGGTTGGAATGTGTGGTTCCTTGTTGATAAGGAATTATTTTCCCGGTATACTCAGGCAGCCTTCATTGACACCTTCCTCTGCTAGTGTCTGTATGAGTGCTTTGATGTTTAGCGTGGGGTCTCTCGGTGTTGGCTGGTAACTGCTCCGTATACTGAGCTGTTGCTCAATTTCTTTGGCGTAGTCACAAGTGTTCTGCAACACCACCTCTCCACCTTTGTCGGCGGCCTTTACCACAATGGACTGGTTCTCTCGTAGTTCCTTCAGTGCAATTTTTTCCTCCATCCTAACATTATGTTTAATGTATTGTCTCTCCTCCAGTATTGCCATCACTTCTTGCATGAACACAGGGATGTGTGCTATGTCGACTCTTCAGTTCTGTGTGCATCAAGACACACAGGCTGCCGTGGAAGTGTGCCTGTGCTTTGTGAATGGTCCCTTAGGGTGGCAACATTCATACTGTAGCCCTTAGAAAACCTCTTTAACCACAAGAATCTTGGTACCAAGGGTGCCTTTTACAAGGGACCTATATGAGAGCTAAAGGGGTGCCAAATATGGAAACAAAAGGTACAGTTTAGGGAAGGAGATCCATTTAGGGCAAGAGACCCTGTGCACTTCCAGTCGAAACTACATCATTTTCCAGACAAACAGTGGGGGCTAATCATAACAAAAGAGGCACTTTCCTGCAGCCATGTATTCAGGTCATTGTCATTTGACTAAAGAATGCATTGTCACCTGCCACTCCATTTATTTTTAAATAACTTGTGATGTTAAATGCCTAGTATCTCATATCAGAAAACAGATTGTGTTCTGCCGTGGATTTTAGAGCACAAAGGCTTTGTTTGTCAGCAGAATTAGTTTCTACATAATGTACATTTACACATAAAATATGGATGGGCAACCTAGAATATTCATCACCAAAGTGTCAGGGGGTCAGTTGTCGATCACACTTTCGATATATATATAATTAAACATACAACAAAATCAGTCACAATAACATGAGAGAAAGCATCAACGCCATGATTAAAGTCCTTGCCTCTCCCCATTATCCACACATGTGTAATTTTAAATGTAGCAATATGATTGACTTGACTCTGAATCAATCAGCTCATTCTTCATAAAAATACCTGATTCAGCCAAACCTTTAGCTCTGTTGCAGTATGTTTGTACATCCAGTAGGTCTTTGCATTTCACTAGGATTTTGTGGTCATAATGAACCTTCAACAGCAACCTGATGCTCTCTCCCACAAAGTACTTCCTGACTAACTTTTAGAAGTGTCAGCAGATGTCTCTCCTCATAGCTGAATGTATCAATATATTTTTGACAGATGTCTTGCATCCCAAGTGACTCGAACAATTCATCTTTTTGCAGGGGAGAACAATTTGAAGCTGATGGTTCCATTGCACTCCATTCCATCCTCTCCTCTGGACATCTCACACCAAGAAAAGGTGAAGAAATAGCCTCAATGCAGTCCATCTGGGGGGGGGGGGGTGTTTGTCTTGAGTGTCTCTCAGTGGTGAGGGGGTTGTATAATAATTATTGTTACATTTTCTTTATTGAGTTTTAACAGCAGGACACATCATTATACAATGTCACTAATCGGCAATGGGATCATCAGCAGTGTACATTTGAACACTAGTGAGACAGTTTCCAATGGATTTTGACATCCACTATTGTAATCAAATGCCCCAGTGATAACACTGTCAATAAGTAGTCTGGGTGAGAGAGCCACAATTTTGCCCAACAATAACCCCCCCCCCCCCCCACACACACACACAAAACCCCCTGTAAACTATAAACCATGAGTGAGATTATCAAAGTAAAATGTTGTGAAATGGGTGCAGGTGAACCAGGCCAAGGGGCCCTCCTTTGGGGGGCTCAAATAGGTTCAGATTCCACATCAGTCCTGTTATAAAGTTATCTAGGAGTATGTCAGCCATCCTTTCCATTGTGAGTGCCTGCTACAATCGGGCATGACACTGTGTAATTGAGGGAGGTGTTGTCTTTTTCCACGAGGCTGCCAATGCTATCTTGGTCGCCCTAGGCAGAACCATAAGATAGAGCAGTCATTTAAGGGATTTGTCTCGCAATCCCAATGGGGCAGACAGCAGCGCGTATGCTGCAGGTTACATTGGACTTGTACCTCCCTCTTTCTCTTGCAGCCGTCACTAGAAGTGGCAGTGTCCATGCACGAGTCTCTGCTGTCCAAGACACAATTGTTGAGTGGCAATTTGCTGAAGGTGACGCTTGAGGCAGCCTATTCTGTCCCAGAATCATGGATCCCCACTGGACCCCAGTACAACTACGTGGTCAGTCTGCAACTGCCAGCCTTTGGAGAGGTAAGAAGCGGTCAATAATGTTTTTTGTATGTGTGCGCGCACCTGCATACTGCTTAATGATGGTAATGAAATACATTTTGACGTCATATGTTTGATTGTGTCATGATCGCTGCTTTTTCATCGCCTTACTATCGGTGGGTGTACTACTATGGAAGTGGATCTTAGCGCCTCTTGGAGACTGTATCATTTTCCATACGACTAGGCTGGTGTAGAGTCGTGTGTGCTCCTCAATGTGTCATTGTGTAGTGAGCACCTGCAAAATCTTGCCTCTCTTGGTGTGTGCTGTATGCATGTACTTTTGAATTTTTTTGGCACCAAAACAGCAGGGCAGTTTGGCCATATTTTAGATCTCTACAATGCGGGTTGGTGTGGTGGCTGCACTGCTCCTTTGGTGCCGATGGGTGTGCTGTATAGAGCTTAAGTGCCAATCAGGAGATATGTTGGCTTGGGCCTTTTCCCAGCTCTTTGAGTTACGTTGGAGGCCAGCACGGAGTGGTACATCAAAATACAGTTTAAAAAACAGTGCAAGGACCATCATATCTAGAATGTAACTGGGTATAGGTAATTATAGGTTTGCTATTCCTAAATCCACTTCAACATGTGTGTGTGTGGGTGTGTGTGTGTGTGTGTGTATGTATATATATATATATATATATATATATATATATATATATATATATATATATATATGTGTGTGTGTGTGTGTGTGTATATATATATATATATGCCACACACGATCACCTTCACACCAGGAAATCCAGGGGCACAGCGGGGTACAGATGGGAAGCCTTTAATCACCAAAAACAACCAGCATGATGCATTTCGGCCATTACGCCTTCTACAGATGCTGCAATGTTTCCAGGTGTCTCCTCCTCCCTCCTATGTAATTGCCAGGGCGCTCCCATTGGTGGGAGCTCAGCCTATCCTGCTGCCTGGGAGTGCTGTAGCGTTGTGAACAACTACAGCTCCCAAAATGCACTGTGAACAGTCCGTTTGGCAGCTGGATATAGAACTTGTCACGCTGAGTTTTTGCCACGCATAGGAGGGGCCCTGTAGCGGCTGGTGACCCCGTTTTCACTGTAGGTGTACAAGGCTCCCTTATGTCCCCAACATCCAAAACCCCAAGAGATTGGAACACGGCTATATATATATATATACATACACATATACATATATTTTTGTCACCAAACCAAACTTCCCATCAAAATAAGGCGCTGACTCTGTGAATCATAATCCAATAATATATATATATATATGTATATATATATATATATATATATATATATATATATATATATACAAAAAAAGAAGCAGAGAACTCTGGGAAGTTCCCAAGTTTAGGTGGAAGGCAGCTCCTGTATAAAGGACCCTCAACACCAGCGACACTCTAAATTTGCTCACCTCAAATGTCTTCTTTTCTATCAAAGTTTGTAAGCATAGATTAGCACAGTGCTATCCACGTCGAGAAAGAAAGGGCGTCACAAGCATCCACGGCCCCTTCTGTAATTCCGAAGTGCCCCGGAGGCGCACATATATATCCCGGGCGCCCCAGCACTTTCCATAATACAGCCCCTGGACTATTCTCCATGTAGGTTCATTGAAGTACCTGTTGAAAATCAGATGAGCTGCGGACCAATTAGGCAAGAGATTCTTACTTCTCCATTTTCTTAAAAGCAAATTATCGTGGCTATGTAAGGTTCATTAGCAGAGCCAATAAAATGCCATTACAGCTAGTGTGGAAAGAGATGATGTGATAGAATGGGTATTATAACATGGTACAAAGACCTAATCTTTTAAAGTCTCTATCCCTGAAATGTTTTTACTTTTTTGATATCCTGAATAACAGTGCCAAGAAAATCCTGAACACCAATAGTAAGAACTTAGAAAAAGCTTCCAAAGCTTTGTTTCATACTCTAAAATGTTGGTACCAAAGACCCCATCCTCTGCTGAAGGCTAGTAATTAAAAGGGAAGGATGAGATATAGGCATTTTCATGCCCATCTCATAATGCGCATGTGCTCATTCCTCAGTCCTGGTTTCTGAACCGTAAACAGATTTAAGAGTGGTAGTAAGGATTTTAAGCATATCTGGCCTTTTCAAATATCACTCACTTGCCTATGTTGATTCATTGCACTCTGCTATCTGTGGCTTTGATGGCATTCCAAGTGCTTTGCAGATTTATCCACAATTGACTCACCACAGACCACTTCTGAAAGTCTCACTCTGATGTAAGTAGTAAGTAATAATTCCTTTATTTAGATATAAAACATATCTTTAAAAGATTTCCCAAGTCACATTATATACAGTTTTGTGAATAAAAAGTAATTAAAAGAGTAGAAAAAGTACAATTAAAAATCGTTACAAGTTTTATTAAAATACATATTCGATCTAGACAGTGAGCAATGAGGCCTTAGCAGTGTCCATTTTATCTAGATTGCGATATGCTTGCTGAATAAATTTGGCCAATTTTATATTTAAGACAATGTTATCTAGAGACAAAGCAGCAATAATGGCATGCCTACAAGTCCGAACTCCCAACCTGTTCCATTCTGGCCTAAGCAGACACCTGCGTTGAGAATTGAATGAAGGACAGATACAGAGCACATGCAAGATTGTTTCTGTTGCTAACCCGCATCCTCTACATGTTGTGTCCTCTTTCTTGCGACGCCAGGTGGGTAGGTTTTGAAGGAAACGCCAATCTCCCATTCTTAGGGCAATCAGGCAGCGCTTTAGATAGAGTGAAAATGTCGTAGAGAGGTAGGCGGCGGGGGTTAATCGCTTGTAAGAGTTAACTACTGCCCAGGAATGACTACGTTTCGTGACAAGAGCTTTATCTGAAGCTAGAGATTTCAGTCTTACACATTTTTTAATTGTATTTTTAAAAACAGTCTGACTGGGGTTAAGAGCCCAAAGGTCGGCAGCTCACATTTGATGGATATAGTCATTCAAAAGGCAGCCGAATGTTCCCCCTAGATTAATCTCGTTGATTTCTTTCCAGACTAGAGATTCTAGTGTACCTGGTTCGGCCTGTCTTAATTTATGACAAAGCTTGAGATAGGTACCAGCATTAGAGGCTTTATAGTTGGTTAATCCCAGCTCTAATCTGATCTGGGCCGGGGAAGCGGTACTCGGCAGATGAAGTGCCTTTTTATAGATTTTAGTTGTCAGTTTATTTAGGACAGTGTTCATTTTGCCTTTAAAGATCTCTATGCCACTCTGATGTCTTAAGTCCAAATGTCAATCTGTTCTGGATATATTGATCTGATCCACCCTGTTTTCTGAAGCAACAATTCCAAGTATAATGTTCTAATCCAAATCTTTAATAAGTATGGACTAAGTGTTTTACTCACCACAGCTAAAGCCTGGAAACATAAGCCAGTGCCTTTTCAGAACTACAGCCACCAACACCAGTTGCCTACTGTGCCGTTGTATGTGCAGTATATACAACACAACCAGTCTTTGTGGTAACTGTAACAACCAGATTTGATTTTTACAGCTGTTGATGCACATGAAGACATACACTGAAAATGGCTGGTTTTTGCATTGGTAACAAATGTATAGAACATGCATTGATGTGTGTTGCGACTCATTGACTGTCAACCTGTACCTGACCTGCATTAGCTGGCAAATTTCTTCTGATGCCACGTAAACTGTGAAGTGGTGATGGAAGTGATGTGCCAAATGCATAATGATCCGGTGGCTCACAATGGCATGGGTGCAGTAAGCATGTACTAAACCTAGAATATGGAACGAAAGCTTCATAGCTAAGCTGCAATGGAACATCTTGACAAAGCGTATAGACTCGGTTAGGATGACAGAAAGTAGGATTCTGTGGAAAACACTTAGAGGCAATTTGTAACTGTAGTGATGTGCTACCCTAATTGATCCACCTATCCATTCATTTACTTATTTTGCATGGCAACACCGTCCGTCTTTCTTACATGCAGAGTTCTTAAATAGCTCTCTAGACAGCAATCACAGGTGCCTAGATAGGCTTCTTGGGGGGCGAGGGAAACACTACCCTGAAAGACCCACTCCAGCTTCCATAGATAGGGACACTTCTATACTCTGTAGTTCTTTATTTTCTCTGACAAAAGCAGGGCCGGACTGGGAACCACAACCGGCCATGGCAAAGTGCTCGGCTGCCACCTCCCCACTGGGGGGGTTGGAGGTGCCGCCGAGCTCTTTGCCGGGGCCGGTTTTCGGACGATTTTGGTACAGGGCCGATTTTGCAGCTATGAACCAACCCCCACCGGTGGAGGTTCCCTTTCATGCTGATCACGACAGCTCTCTTTTAGACTAGCCAGATCTAGTTCTTAGACACTGTGAATCTGGTGAAACTTTCACATTAGCCTCCACTGTTTCAGGATCTAAACTGGTTCTTAATCTGGCCCAATAAGAGAATGTAGTTTAACTCCGACAAGTTGACAACATCCGTAATATTTTTGTATTATCAGATACCAGAAAGGTCATTAATGTTGGTATTCCGAAGCTAAAGAGGCAAAACATACATTGCAGACCTTAAAAAAGGTTCATATTCTTTCTCTCCGGAAAACAACACTAATCTGAGAATCCATTTGTAACGTAAATGGTGCTCATGTAAAGTTTTCTGATACCTTCGGGTCAAGTTCACGCTATATAAAACTGCGACAAAAAAAACATCTCTACAATGCGGAAATTTGCCACTTCTTAACAGAGCAGCCCTCTTTCGCTCCATAAGCCTTTTAACAATGTTAGAATGCTTCAGGTTTTTGATGACGCCATATGGACGTGTGTGCGTTTTCAATACTTAATTACAGCAGGCCGGACTTCTTGTATGTGACACAATAGGTTAAAATCTGGCCACTTGCAATAAGATATTCTAGACCTCTTTACTAAGTGTCTGTTCTACAATGTTTTATTGCACGTGACCGGACTCGCTCAGGAATGTTTAAATCCACTTTCACCAAAATAGGCTTTACAATAAGTTAGAAACATAACACACGACATACATGTGTTAAATTAACTAGTTGAGGAGGAAAGTTCTTACTCAGCGTGAGACTCCTAAGATGTGATTGCCCATACAGGCTACTAGGTGGCAGTGATTCTTCACCAAGTGCTGCTTTGAATCTTTACACTACTAATGAATGAGAGAAAAAGAAGACGCAGTTCTTCCATTCATTCTACTGTCCAGCTTTCTCATTAACGAACAAGCATTTATAATGCAACAGTCTCGCCTTTGCAAAAGTTAGAGCTATTGGCATTGTAAATGAAAAACGTTTTATTTATGTGTTGGTTTTGAAAACAGATAAATAAAAATGGCATGTCATTTACAATGTCAATAGCTTAATCTCTCGCAAATGCGAGACCTGTTGCATTTGCAATGCAATAGGTTGCGTATTTGCGCGGGTTTTAGCTATTGACATTGCAAATAACAATGTGTTTTATTTATGTTTCAAAAACTAAAACATAAATAAAAGGTCTCACACTGCTGTCTCTCACACTGCTGTCTCTCTCACACTGCTGTCTCTCTCACACACGCTGCTGTTTCTCACACACTGCTGTCTTTCTTACACACATTGCTGTCTCTCACACTGCTATCTCTCATACACATTGCTGTCACTCACACTGCAGGTGTGGGTTGTGGGATGTGGGTTTCCAGCTTATATCTGGAGGGTGGGCGCTGCTGCTTTTCGTGGGTATCTCTTAGGCATGCACTCATACGTAAATGCCTGTTTCGTTTTAGCAAATTGAGCAGTCATATAAAGCAAAACACTACACCCACAGGTATATATCAGTGTTAAACAACAAATATATGGTAACATATGCCTGTATTAAGAATATCTCATCCTGTTTTTCAACTCCCCATGAGGTGTATCTGCTCAGCTTTTGCCTACAATTCATGACAGACAGCATTGAGAGTCTCTCGCAAGAAACACAAGTTTCAATATTTGTCCGCTCTTAAAAATAAATACAGACAGAAAAACATTGTTTTCTGTATGTATTTATCGGCTTTAAAAAAATCTGTAAAAACTGAAAACTGGGAGATTTAAATATGCATAAATAAAATGAAAAAAAACATACTTTAAGAAGCTGTCACTGAAAGAAAAGGAACTGTTTTAAGCAGAAGTGAACAATGTGCACAGTTTCGAGCAGTCACTCGAAGTGAACAGAACACCTTGGAAAAGCTGGCTCACCCACTGCACCAAGCTGTATACTCTGGTGGTCTGAAGCAAAATGTTTATATCAATTCAAGAAACCCATGGAGGAAATCTGCTGATCAAAAGCCCCTCTTTGTATAAATATTATGTGCGGTGTGTTGGCAAAACAATGGTCTGGCTACACTGCTAAAGCTGTCTCAAAGGCCAGACCTAACAAAAGAAGAAGAAAAAAAAAGCAGCTCTAAATTTTAATACAATCTTGTTAAATCACTCGTACTCAATGTGTTATCTACCATATAACAGCAACATACTCACTATAACTGGCCTTGCCTAAAACCTCCATGGCAACTTTAAGAATATCTCACTGGGAGGTTTCCCTGCTGCGGTACACAGGATCAGCACAACACAACATTGCCAAAGAAATAGCCAGGGAGATACAAAGGTGTCACATGTTCATAGGGCAGAGATGTTAGGTAGACCACTGCCCAGCAGGCTGGTGTTGAATTTTACATTCTCCCACTCTGAATGCACACCTGCCAAAAGAAGGCAATGCATTACCAAAAACTTATAATCATGCAATACTTATCAATGCTTTCCATGAATGTCCTGAGACAAACCAAATGAGGGATGTCTGAACTTTAAATCTGCAAAAATTAGACTGCCTCCCCTTTGTTCCTCTCTCTCATATGGCGAGCCTCCATTCAATAGACCCTAGTGAAAAAACAATAATTGAAAGCAGCAGTATTTGTTAGTCAACTTTTTAAACCATTTTGCATAAAACACAGTCATGGGCCATTTAACCGGCTAAACTTATGTCATCTAAGCATCACATTTAGATAAAGCCATCACTCCGCATCACAGTGCCAGACCATTGCACATTAGACAACTCCTGTCACCATTATGCATACAAAATGAATCCAAGGAAAATAGTTGGCCAAAAAGTTGCCATGTCAATGGCCCACTCAGATAAATCCTTATACTCTCTTAACCTTAGAAAAACATTAAGCAATAGACAACTCCTTACAACATCTTAAGCAAGTGGCTCCAAGCCATCTAGTTGACTAACATTTGCCACCTCAACTGCACATCTACATCAAGCTATTGTTGGAGCTCACTCTTCGCCAACATATAGCATACAACCATTGCCCTTCAGTTGTGCAACAAGGCTCCAAGATATATAGCTGGCTCAGCATTTGCCATTGCAACAATACACGTAACCTATCATCAAATAGCATCAGATACTTCTAAAAGGCTAAGCTGCAAAATGTCACAACTAACCAGAAGCCAAGGCACTTCAGGCGAACAAACGGCAACATTAAATGGCGCACACACATCAATTCACATAATTACAGCATTCATAACATGATCTAGCAGCTCACTTCCATTTACAACGTACAATTACAAACATAAAACGTTAAGACTTCTCAAAACGTTATCACTTTCACCTAACCTAAAACAACAAGCCCAGGGAAAATCACTTTCTTCAACCTTCTTTTTATTTGACAGTTTTTGATCCAACACTGCTATCCATAAGAGCAAGAGTCTTTCACAATGAATGAAAATATAGGAATAACTTTCCCAACATTTATGGTGGAAGATGAATTAAATAATAAATGAAATAGTGATGTAAGTTAGAGGAACTACTAATCTTCACCCTGCCAGTTCCAAAACATTGCTATATGGAAGGAATAACAGGCGCTCCCCATTAACCCCTTCCACACTCATGACGAGCTGGGCTCGTCATGGTGTAGCCTCCTCGTACACTCATGACGAGCCCAGCTCGTCATAAAACAATGTAAAACAACAATTTGCAGCACAGATGGGGAAAACGCATAGCAGCCATGGAGTTAAGTTACACAAAAAATCTATTTGTAGAATGCCCTCTGAAATGTACTAGTAGGTTTTCATGGCTTGCTGTTTATCACTGTTATTTCATTTAAGTGCAAGGAGCACGCCCCTCGGGCAGATAAGCTTCTGGTACTAGGGCCCTGCAGAGGTAGGATGCGAGCACCCGCAGGGGAAGGCTCCGCACCAATGGATAGAGAGGACCGCCCGCACAGGTTGCAAAAATGTTTACAGGGTAGCCCCCTGCCCAGGTCCACGCCCCTGGCCCAAGTTTTATAGAGCTTCTCATGGACCACCGTTCATTTAATGTGTGTCCGTGCGCCTACTGGCAAGCAGTCACTCTCAATAAGCACCAGCACCCGCCCCCTTACCGCTTACCTGGGCCGGTATCCCGCAACACTCGCTCCAGCTGCGGGAAGGTGAATTCGGGCAGCTCCAGGAATGAGCAGACCACAGCGAAATCTGACAAGGAGCCCGGGCAGGTGTCTTCCTCCACGGGTGCCTGCGTCTCCGCCATCTTGGACCTTCTGGGGAAGGAGGGGGTGACCAGGCTCGAGCCTCCTGAGGAGCCCACCGTGATCCCACAATGCACCGAAAGAGGCAGCAGAAGCAGCCCAGGTTGCGGTGACGCTCCTCCCCGACTGTCCTCTCGCACTCCCTCCCCCCGTCCCCCGGGAGCATTCTAGTCTGGCCTTGTGTGACACAAAAAGACAGTTACTGAAGTTAAACTTCGCTCTTCAGACTGTCGCACGGCTGCACGCGCAGAGATGGGTCCTTGAACGTTCGCCTTCCAGTTAGCCCCATATCTGTTTCTATGAAGTGGGCGTGTGGTTTTAAAAGGCACAAGAAACTGAAATCACAATTGGCCAGTTAGGAGGGGGCTGTGTTAAAACGTGTCACAAGGAAACCCAAGTCATTTTGGTATAATAGCGGCATCCGCGTATTACTTTGAAAATGTAGCATTTTAAAAGTAATGCGCGGGTGCCGCGGTCCCACTAAAATAAACAAAATTACTCTTCACAGCCCGTCCCTTTCAGACTGGGTGCCCTGACTTCCTGCTAGTAAAAGGTTCCTTATCTTCTTTTTGGGGCCATCTGGACCCATAAAGAAGATATGAAACCTTTTACTTCAGCAGTAAGTCAAGTAACCCAGTCTGAAAAGGACGGGGCTTAGCGAGAAAGGAGAACGTCACTAGGACCTCTTCTCCAATGGCTGGCCACCGTTTAGGAAGCGAGCCAATGGAGAAGAGGGGCGGGACTTAACCTCGCTAGTGAAACTCTCCCTACATCATTAAATCTCAGTCTTTCGCAGGCTGAGACCTAAAAAGCAGCGAACCGAGTGTTTGTGCTCAGTGGAGTCATGAGAGGCATGTGTGTTGGGAAATGGATAGGGAGGCGGAGGATGTGGCGTAACAGCCATATACGCCTACTTTCTGAGGAACTAGGTGCGAGTCTCGGCGTTGGCTCCTGTGATTCTCTGCTAATCGCGTAATCTCCTTCTGCCTACAAAATTGAGTGTGTCCTTGTGTAATGTAATTGGTTCTCTTATAAAACGCTCCAATACCTTTGGGTCAAGTTCGCGCTGTATGAAAACTGTAACAAAAATAATGGAGTATTTGATTATAAAAAATGTCCAGCTTCCTCCTCAGGTCGTTAAGGGGGTGGGGGCAATTTGGGCGGCATGGGGGGGGGCAGCTGCAGCCCATAAGAGGGAGCGGGAGGTAGTGTTCTGGGAACAGCAGGGAGTTTAAGTGAACTGGGACTAGCAGCGAGGACAGAGCAAAAGACAAACTAGTGCAATGAAGGAAAACATATAGCCAACAGTGAAAGGATTCATGTAGCAGGGACAGTCTCCAGGGCGGTACAAAAGGTGGGACTACAAAATGTATTCACCAATGATAAGCCAGCATTTCTAAAGGGCAGTAATAGGAACTAATGAAAAAGATGGGCATTTTTTTATGCCCATATCCTAGATACTGGGGAGAGGATGTGGTCTGACAGCTAGAGCTGCCGACTTTGATGCTGGAAACCAAGGTTCAAGCCTCGGGTCGTGTCCACATCCTGTGATTCTGGACAAATCACGTAATCTCCCTGTGCCTACCAAAATGAATATGTTCTTCTGTAACGTAACCGGTGCTCATGTAAAATCGCTCCAATACCTTTGGGTTGAGTTTGTGCTATATAAATCTGCAAAATATTAATAAATACTACATGGCTCTTTGAGACAGCGCAGGCAGCACATGCGCTGCTTAGGCTAGGCCTAAATATATAGTTTGCCTTCCTTAAAGGAGTCTGGACATTGGTCCAGGTTCCATATTTGGTTAAATATTTTTAATAATAGTATTACTAATGGCAATTGTGGTGGTGCAACTCTGAGAATGTTATATCATTTTCTGAAAGGCAGACCCTTAATTGCCCGGTCTCTCTCTGCTCATAAGACTGGGGACTCAAGACAAGTGGCATGTTGAGCACAGTCAGCATTGGCAAGTCTCTGAAAAAAATAGCATTTGTTCTGTGGCAGAGCTAAGGTCTTGGTTATAAAACTGAATTAAAATGGTGCTAGATATTTCTATTTTAGCCCTCTTAGTTCAGGCCTGGAAAACCAAAAGCCTCCCAAACTTGCTCCCTTTTCAGGTCTTGCCTACGCAGCTCGCATGCGCTGCATAGGCAAAAAGACCTTTTGCAATCCTTTGGCTTTTCAGCCAAAAATGTGCACGCGTTCCATTGCCTTCAAAGGCAATGCTTGCACGTGTGGCGATTCACTTGTGGGAGCACGCGGCGCCATATGGTAGCAATTATCGGCTGCTCGCAAGTGAAACTCTTTCACTCGCCCCCTCCTCTCGCCCCTCCACCCACTGCCTCCTTTTAGCACGAGGAATGAGCTTGTTTGACTTGCTTTCATTGGGAAATGACCAGTGATTCTTCTAGAAGTTGCATTTTGAAGATCCTTTGGGTCACACGAGGGAGGGGCACGAGGCGCCTACATTGAATTTTGTTTTTAACTGTGCCAGCCCACATATGTGTTTTTTCGGGGAGGCGAAGAGGTTACGTTTATTGACAAGTAATATGGGCTTAGTTTCATTAATATGTATAATGTGTTTCAATTAGGGTGTTTAATCTGGGTGCTAATTGCAGTCTATTTCTGTGACAGACCATGAACAGGCTCGTTATTGATACCCCTAATCCCTTCCTCGCCCCGTGGGAACTGGAATCATGTACTGTTTATGATGACGGCTGCTGAGTGCATGTCTTGATCATCTGCCCCCAGAAATTATGCTTGTTTTCTGGCAGTCTTGCGGCCTGCGTCTTGCGTACTTTTTCTCACCTTTCCCCTTCACTCTCACAAGTTATGTGGCCACCGTGCAAGACAGTAGCCAGCGTTCCCTGGACGCCTGCCACCAGCTGCTTTGCAGTCCCATTGCGTTTTTGGCACCTGCTGCGTCTGCCTGGGAAGCAACAGGAGCTCCGTCGCTCTCCCGCCTTCTAATCATGATAACACATCATTTTGTATATTTAAATATGCACAATGGTGCTCTTGTGCTAAAAGGAGGAGTCATGAGAGGAAGAGACTTTCGTTTTGTAACATGAGGCTGAGTGCATGCCCTTTGTTGTGAGGTTTGGTGGGCTGTGGTAAGCCTGCACAATTGTTTTTTCTATCTATAGTTAAGATATTTACGTTGGGTGTTAGCCTGTCCTGTCACAAAAGAAAGCCTGCTTCAAGCCAGTGGGAGCTAGTTCCTTTAGTAAACCATGCCATGCTACTGCTTTGCCCAAAATGACTGACAATCTGCATAGAAATGAGGTCAAAAGATTTATAATGTTGATGTATATATTTATCTGCTTTTTTTTTTCTTACTTACGCAGCAACTGCATAAGTAAGACATTCTCAAGCGAATTATCCGTTCTCAGGCAGATTATGACAATGCTAGTCACTGGTTCGGATGATGTTAATCCTTTTCTTTAGCCCTTCTTGCATTTACAGTAGTTTAGCCACCTCGAGACCTCTCACATATCTTCTTGATTTTGGAGGCTAACAAGATGTAATATGGGGGCGCTAAAGAGCCCTGCTCTAAAATTGCTGCACTCAACTTAGGCTCTGCTGGAGACTATAATCCGCTATTTAGCCCAACAAACTGGGGGCATCGGGCACCCCTGGACTCATTGCAGCCCCATTCTGTGGGCTGAGTCTGACAATTGCTTTAGCTACTGAATTGGATCGATGGGTGCAGCGCAGGGATTGCAGTGCAGCTCAGACCTGGGCCATTTTGACCTCTGTGGTCCCGCCTGATTTGGGCTTACGGTTGCCACTATACGGACACGGCTTGGTCAGCTGCCTTCCTCCATTGAACTTGAGTGAGTGGTGGCCTGAGCTTGATTGACCTGCCGGGGACCGAGTTTATGCCAGCCCGATGTGTGGGCTGCTCGCTGTCCTCAATTTGCCGCAAGCACTTGGTGGTACGTGGCCTGCCGTGGAGTGCCTGGACCCTCTGAGATTCGTGGGGACTGCACAGTCGCTGATCTACTCCAGCGAGCCTGCTCCTGGTGGCGTTTCACCTCTCCCACCTCTCCACATCCCCATAGTAAGCACCCCTTCCTGTACTGTATGCCAGCCTGTTCTCAGCTGCAGGGCACAAACTTTGCAGACCAGACCCTCCTCTTTGCCCCAAACTCCCCAACCTGTTCTGTCACACCACTCACCTACACTCAGCAGCTCACTCTCACCTGCAGAGCACTTGCTTTCCAGAACAGACCGCCTCCCTTCCCCAAACTCCCCCTTCAACCCGTGTTTTCACACCTCTCTACATTCCCACAGTAGGCATCGGGCAAAGTCTGAGTAGTTGTCACACATCTCCCAGCTTTCCCACCGACAGACCTTTGTATCGAAGCAGCTAGACACTGGACACACATTTGTGCACCTGGTAGTTGGATGAGTTGGATAGGAATAGAGAAAAGTTGTGAAAGAATTTTTGGGAGTTCTCTGTAGTCCAAAAGGTTTGGGATGATTCAAGAGGGGAGGGAAAGGTAGAGGTGGAATGTTTAAAATAAATAAATAAATATATATATATTTTAAATAATCAATATATTCTTTTTTACAGATATAGATACATCTAAACATATACATATATGTATACATATGTTAATACCTATAGGTCTCACTTTTGGGACCTTATAATCATTTAGTTATGCAGCACAGTATCCTTGGTGCAACACCATCAACTGTTGCATGGCTAAACACGTATAAGGTCCCAAAAGCGAGACCTATTGGCTATGCCAATGCTTGTTCTTACGGCTGTTGTTGATGCAAAGATTAGTGGAGTAGTTGTTCTTTATCAAACACGGTCTGAATTTTGGCAAACTTAACATGCTATCTCCTTCTGGGCTGAGAAAAAAGAGGGGTCCCAAAACGTAAAACCCCATGCATTTTCTATAGACTTCTTTGAAAACGGCTACAGCAAAAACTGGTGAATGTTATTACACCACATTTTGCAGGAAGCTAGATCTTGGTCTGCCGATAGTGCTTTTTGTGATTTGGTGTACAACTGTTCAGTAGGTTTTTAAGAGAATAAGGGTCAAAACTATATTTGGACGGTTGGGTCCGTGAGAGGCTCGAGAGATTCTCGCAGGGGCGCCAATTTAAAAATAGAGCCTTCTGACTGGCACAGGGAGCCTTATTTTCCTGGTGCCTATTCACTTCTATATTAACGAGCGCTCTGTTTGGCTGCCAACAACATCAGAGAAATGTTGCTGGCAGCCATTACAGGATTCGGGGACTTAGCCCCCTGTCATTAAGTAGTAAATTAAAAAAAATATTAAGGCGCAGGGTAGGGATACTTTGCCCCTTGGACTCCAAGGGGTGCCTAGATAGCCCCCCTTCACCCTGATGCCAAAATAGAAACAAAACTGCAGTTTCTGCTGCGATCCCACTGGACTACTGCAGGATAGAAACAAAATGGTGACCTTGGAGGGGGTGTGCGTCCCCCTCCCTGAGTCATATTCGGCCCCAGGGACCCCATCCACTGGGTCCTGGTTAATTAGTGTGGGGAAGGGGTAGTGCAACCCCCTCTCAAGGCGCATTTGACCCCAGGGACCCCATCCGTTAGGGCCCGATTTCTCAAATATGGGAAGGGAGCCACGTGGCTTTCCTTCCCGAGTCTTTAAATGGGCCTGGGGACCCCATCCCCCAGTGCCAGCCTTCAAATTTTATGGGGGGAGGGAAGCTGCGTAGCCCCCTCCCTCGGACTTCTGTGGCCCCAGGGACCCCATGCCCTGGGTTTGGCTCACATGCTGTGTCCAAGGAGCCCCCCGTGACATAACGGTTACCGTGCCAACACTGGAGCTGGCAGGGGAACCTGTATTTGGTCCAGACTGGCGGGAGCATTTTCAAAACTCTCACTACACGGAAGAAAACACAAAGTCTGCTCCCAGTCGGTGGGATCTTTGAAAATGCTCTCATAGGCTGGGAGCAGACTTTTGATCTGCTTCTCTGTCGCATTAATGCAGCAAGGAAAACAGATTAAGAGATTGCTCCTGCTCGGAAGGAGCAGCATAAATAGCTGATTCCTGCGAGAGGGAGCAATGCAGGTTCCCACACATTGGGAGCGCTGGTATCCTGGGGCTCCTCGCTGTGGCCCCCCAACACTGTGGATGGTGGCTTACCTGAGTGGGCACCATCATTAAACAGGGGGGGTCCCTCAGGCTGAAAACACCTGTGGGAGGAGGGGCTGCACTCCCCACCTCCCCAAAGGCCTTTTAAAAGCTCAGGAATGGGGGACATGCGACCCCCTCCACATAAAATATACTTTGAGCTTCGGGGGTTGGTATCCCCTGGGCCGTAAACATGACTAACCTCCCTCTTAAAAAACAGAAAACTGCCCTGGGGGATGGGGTCCCAAGGGCCTAATAAGGCTTGGGGAGGCAGGCCATGTGGTCCCCCTCCCCTTTAAAAAGACACACCACTGAGAGGTGGGGTCCCCAGGGCCATTTAAAGGCTCAAAGCGAGGCAGGTTGAATGGTATCCTCTCCGTAAAATATACTTTTAGCCCAGGGGGATGGGGTTCCGAGGGCTGTAAACCGCTCGTGAGGGGGGCCACGTGGCTCCCCTCCCTTTAACTTTATTAGTGGCCCTGGGGGATGGGGTACCCAGAAATTATTGAGGCTCTGTAAGGGGGGCCCACACAGCATCCATCTCCTTTTTTTATTGGTATGGTCTCCAAGCTTAATAAGCTTTGGGAAGGGGGCAGAGAAGCCCCCTTCACCTTTTTTATATTTGGCCCTGGGGTTGCGATCCCCAGGGCTCGTAGGCCAACCCTATTCTGCTCACAGCGAAGAGTGCCCATGGTGTGGGGTTCGCAGCCTGCTTGTGGGTTTGGCAACAGAGTCTGGTTGGCAAGCGTCTGTGATCAACCCGCCGTGCACTGCCAAAGACTTCGTAGCATTGGGTTGGCTGTCTCCCGATGACTGCCTGCAAGGAGTTGCCGCAGGGCCTGGCTGCCAACCCCATGTGTGAAGAAAGAGCATGTGCAGTGTGAGGTTGTCAGCCTACAGGGGGCCTGGCTGTTTCTGGTTGGGTTGTGCCTAGATTGGCGTTGGCTGGCTGTGTGGGGTTTGCCGCTGGCCAGGCCCTTTGGCCAACCACCGGCTGCACATGGCCAAAGGCTGTGCGCAGCAGAAGGTTGACTATAAAATATTACTATACATTATAAAAAACATAGAAATTCACTGAGAAACAAAGGTTAAAGTAATGTTATAGTTAGTTGTGATAAATAGATGTTTTTGTTTAACAAAAAACTTAGAAATTCACTGAAAAAACAAAAGGTTAAATTATTGTTTAAGTATAACTTGCATCATTGATGACATCTCAAATGACACCATTGATGACAGCACAGATTACATCATCTAAGCTTCTTTTGAACACATTACTCTATAAACTAGTAGTTGTTCAGAATAACATGAAGCATCATTAATGCATCACAGACACATATCCCTTAGGTGTAGCAAGCATGTGTTATGTGCAACCTTGACCCTATACAATACACTTCACGGGTAGCCAAGTTCACATTAGCAATCAACCATAGATATACGGCAATCCCTTATTGCACACGGTTTTCAATATTTATACCACTGTTCAAAGAAAGCCACGTTCCTCAAGATACAAAAATCTGTTCCAAAACTAATGCCCTACTATGAACAGCTTTTATGTGTATGAAACCCTTCACAGTCACTGAACCTACAGTGAGAAATGAAGTTGATATAAGCATAAAAGTGGGTAATATAAACAGTGTTTACTATATGGAGAGAGTTTACTCTATATCACACTGTTTGTAGACAGTGAAACTCTCATGAGAAATACACCACAGAGTAGTACAAAGTATCTACTAACAACAGTGTACACTCTATGCAACACTTCTCAAAAGAGACACTGTTCGCTTGAAATAACCAAGGTCTGAAGGTGCTAAAGATCAGAATACCTACAACATTCATTATGTGATGAAAACTTTGCAGATAGCCCATATTCTGAAGCAAAACAAGCACATGTACATAGCTTAGTATGTTATGTAGAAATTGTCATGGTGAGGTGGTTCTGTCTAATAACTCAAGGCTGCTTACAATACTCAGTATCTATTATGTAGAATCTTTGCCCTGTTGGAAACTTTTTCAGCAGAAACAAAGAAATTGTGCAGAAGATGCTGGACACAAGTTGTCAACTGTCACCAGAACACAGATTTACTCTTCTATACAATTATTTATAACATGTTCAATACCTCTACTCACCTATGATGTATAAGGAGCACATGTGTTTTGTAAAAACACTGATTAACTGGACACAGGCTGTACAAAATTAAGTAGAAAACTAATATGGTAGCCACCAGTTACTATGTAAACTATAATCAAACTAACACACTCATTAAATGATGTCATCAGTGATTAAATCAATGACGTCATTTGTGATGTCATAAATGATGCCATAGAACATGTCATGAGTGATGTAATATGTGAGGTCATTAGCAGTGCATGGGTGGCGGTGCAAGTTATAGTTAACTCTGCCAACTGTAACTGGTGAATTTCTGTTTTTTCTCATTTCAAAACGTTAATGTTGTTACTGAAATATTCACCAAACTATAACATTTCCTCAACCTTTGCTTTTTTCAGTCAATAAATATATATTACCCACAGGCAGTCAACAGTAGGTAGTTATAGTTAGGACCTAGTTTCCATAGGAAAAGAGTTTTTTGACTTGCCAACATCTTTGGCGTAGTTTGACGAACCACCACAAATCTTTCAAAACTATTGGGGCAGTCAGGTCAGCTGCTGTGTTGAAAGTTTCGGGGTGATTAGTCATGCGGGGGCCGAGAAAAAAGGGCGGTCCTAAAACATTTTTTTTTGTTTTTTTGTTTTTTTGTCCTCATTCTGCCAATTTACTTGCTGGCTGTACTCATACCGTTCTCTGGTGGACCAGGGCAGGTTAGAGTTATTCAAATCAAGAGAGAAAAGCTGTTTCCAATTCCACCCTTTCCGAAAGTGCCCATATCACGGAGGGAACACAGGACAGACAGATCAACATTGGCTTAATCATGGACCACAGATTTTTGGATTCAGTCCACCAACTTAAGCCATACTTTCTCTTTACTACTAGGATCACACAGTAGGACCTGCTTACTTATATATATATATAATACTTTTTTTACAGTCCAGAAAGTTCGGTGGAAGATTCGCCTTCCATGATTTACAAATCTCTCTTCGCCCTAAAAGAATTACATAGAAAACAAATCTTGCGTCTAATCAACTAATATTAATGATGCTATCAATGCAGATTTCAAGAAAGACCAGGGCGGGACTGACCTTCACAATGATGCCTGTAACTTCAGTTCGAAATTGGCACAACTCAAACCAAAACTTCTTAATTTCAGGGCATGTAAGAAACATCTGAATGTCATCAGCTACGGGATCTTTGCATCTTGGGCATTCATAATGTGTCCCAAATTCTTTTTCTAGTCTCACCAGGGACCAATATACCCTATATACAGTGAAGAAGTGGTTTCATTCTAAGTAAGCAGCTTTAACACTTTCTCTCAGCAATGCAAAGGAGGCCAACCACGCTTCCCTCAAATCAATAGTCAGGATTTCCTCCCCCCAAAGCCTCTGAATATCTCTTTCTAAATCATCTTCTGCGTTGATCAGAAATTGATACCACATTGCTGCCTCCTTCTTGATATCACCAGGTTTAATCGCTTGAGCTAACCAGATGTCATCCTCATCTTCACTCCAGTTTTGATCTCCCCACCACACAGCGAGCTGATAGTATTTACACCTAGTTAAATTTCCCCCCGCAATTACATTTAGAGTTTCCCAACTAACTAGCTTGGTTCCCATCTTCAAATCCCCCCAGCAAGAAATACCTAAAAGCTTTAATGGGAGACTAAGTGAATCATTTAAACACTCCAGGGTCCCTGGGGACCCCCAAATCGGGACCCTAGATGAATAATATGGAATTCCTAACTTTTCCCCAATATGAAACCATGCTATCAAAACATCCAATAAAATCTTCAACCTTACTTTTTTGAGGAACTTCGGGTCTCCGAACTTAAACAGAAATTGATCTTGGCCCCCCCTTAGTTCTTCAAGCATGGCCCCAAATAAACTGCCTATAGCAGAACTGTCAACCCTTTTTAAAAGCATCCTACAATTCTTGAAAAAGAAAGCATACCCACACGTCATCAAATCCGCTAAAGCCAGCCCACCCTTATCTAATCTCCTCCTCATTCTCTTCTAAGATATGCGTGAACCCTTGAAGGCCCAAATAAAGCTTCCTAGCATTCCTTAGAGTTTAGCAATTTTTGTTCTATCAAACAATAATGGTATCAAATTAAAAAGAAAAGTTATTTTAGGTAAAGTAATCATTTTGATAAGATTTACCCTACCATACAAATTTGCCCATCTAACCCGCAATTTCTCTACTTCTTGCCTAATCTTTTCCCAATTTGCCTTAGTGACTTCGGCTAATTTCTGCGTAATTACAACGCCAAGATAGCGCATATTCGATTTTGCCTGTAATTGTTGAACAGGTTGATTCCATTCCATAATTTCGATCTTATTTATATTCACTCTGTATCCTGAAACCCTTCCGAATGCTTCGGCTTTAGCCATTAATATGGGGATAGACACTTGTGGATTCAGGGTATGAAGTAAAAGATTGGCTGCATAAAGCGCTCTCAAGATTCCCATGTCTAATCGGAATGATAGCGGGATCTGAAAGAAACAGGTTAGTGTTAGATTCCTTACCTTAGAATATCCCCAGGCGTCAGGCAGTACCCTTGCGCGTCGGTAGGCGTCGTCTATGGCTCCGCGTCCGTCGTTGGCTTCGTGATCGCCAGAACGACGTCGTCAGAGTACTTAGACGCTGCCCTCGCGCGCTGATGTCAGTTCTTCTTTTTTCCGCGCCAGCTAGCGCAGATCCGAGAAGAGCAGTACTCTTAGTCATTTTTTGACTAACTTTTTGATCTATTTTGGATCTCCTTTTCGAGTCGACTTCGACTCCTGATGCCGTAGGGATGCCTGGCTTCAAGCTGTGCGATGCCTGTCACCGCCTGATGTCGGTGACAGACCCCCACCATTGGTGTCTCTACTGCCTCGGGCCGACCACGACGACAAGTGAACTTAAAACGTGCAACAGACTGTACCTGGGACGCTGCCCTTCTGGAACGACTCTGCCTCTATACCATGCCGCACCCGCTTCGCGGGTGCCGCTGCGCAGTTTGGGAGCCACCGCTCAGGGACTTCGCCTTGTGTGCCTGGGGAGAGAGGACTGACTGCATCAGGGGTGGAGCGCTGCAGGGACTCGCATTCCCAGGAATCCCTGCGTGACCTTGTCCCCTGGTCTGCGCCCCCTGACAGCCCCGCCCCCTGGACGGCAAACACTTTAAAAATCATCGACTTTCCTGGCTTCGGCGGGAACTTTAAAACGTGCAACAGACTGTACCTGGGACGCTGCCCTTCTGGAACGACTCTGCCTTTATAGCTTGCCGCACCCGCTTCGCGGGTGCCACTGCGCGGTTTGGGAGCCACCGCTCAGGGACTTCGCCTTGTGTGCCTGGGGAGAGAGGACTGACTGCATCAGGGGTGAAGCGCTGCAGGGACTCGCATTCCCAGGAGGCCCTGCGTGACCCGTGTCACCTGGTCTACGCCCCCTGATAGCCCCGCCCCCTGGATGCCATTTTCTCTATTTAACAGGCCGACTCCCACGCTACGCGGGAGCGCCGGGCGAAGCCCGGGCAAAGGGCGGGCCCTCTTAGGCCCTCAGAGGCCTGAAGAGACTGGACTGGGCAACCCCCCTTTATTTTTTATTATTGTCTATCTATATTTGTTTTTAGTGGTTTGATCATTGCTTAGGAAGTGACCGTTTGGGTCAACGTTATTAGTCATCGTTATTTCCTGGCTTTATTATCATTACATTGGTAATATAGTATGGCATCCATTAGAACCAAATGTACTAAAGCCAGCAATAAGGGCGGGGGAGGGGAATCATTGGACCTATTGATGCTTACATTACATTTATTTATTTATTTATTTATTTATTTATTGACATTTGTAGAGCGCGGCGAATACCCGTGGGCGTCTCGGCGCTAATTAAGGGATGGATCAGCAACTGGGGTAAAGAAGATATACATGGCTATTGGTCAAATAACCACGTCTTTAGCTGTTTGCGGAATGTGAACAGGGAGGGACTTGCTCGGATATGTGCAGGAAGGGTGTTCCAGAGTCTAGGGGCGGCAACCAGGAAACGCCTGTCGCCCCAGGTGACTGTTCTAGTGCGAGGCACAGCCAAGAAGTTCTGAATAGAGGAACGAAGAGATCGGGTTGGGACATGATGTAGAAGATTCTGTTTGAGAAAGTGGGGACCTTGATTATTGAGTGACTTGAAAACAATACACAGCGATTTGAATTTGATACAGCTGCGTATCGGGAGCCAATGGAGATCCCTAATGATGTTTGTAACTGGTGCGAACTTGGGGATCCCAGCCAGCATTCGTGCGGCTGCATTTTGGATTGACTGCATCTTATTTGTCACTCGGACTTGGGAATTTAAGAATAGAGCGTTACAATAGTCCAAGGAGGACAGGACTAGTGAGCTGACCAGTGTTTTCCCGGCCGTGTTCGGTAGGAAAGGTAGTATTTTCCTAATCATTCTCAATTTCATATGAGCTGAAGCCGCAGTTTTATTCGCATGTGCCATAAAATTGAGGCCAACATTCAACAAATTATAGTTACCTATGCCTCCAGACTATGAGTTAGACAACACTTTATTGTGGATAAACAATAGTTTATTAGTTTACCCTCGACATTGATTTATGTCTTTGAGTTATATCTTAGTTAGCGACAATTATTTTCATTGTTTTCAAACAACAGACATGAGATCACCATCAACCTCATATCCAGCCATATACAATTCAAACAGTGATTTGTGCATATATACAGTGCAGAGAAAATATTGATGGTCAAACACAATTAAGGAAAAACATTCAAACTCTTTACATGGACAAGGATTGTCATGAACAAAAATCAGAGAAAAAACAGTTCACGGAAACAAATCACAATTGGGAGGCGAGCGAGAGTAAGCAGTTTTTTTGTGAAAATTCTACTCTCAACTCATCAAACACAATCAATATGTACTATTAACAAGAGAAAGCCCAATTTATGCAACAGTCGTATTGACCCTTAGTGACAGGGAAAAAGTTTCGAATCCAGCTGCGTCCACTTCACCTACAACAAGCCGAAACCCACCATCCACCTCCAACCAACTCTACAAAGAAACTGGAACAAAATCACCACAGAACAGATCTCCACATCGCTCCTTCAAACCCCCCCAGCCCTCTCTTCTAACGCCAACGAAGCCGCCTCCAACCTCACCCTTTGGTTATCCAACACCGCAGACACCTTAGCACCACTGAAAAAACGCCAACACAAAATCAAGAAGGCCTCATGGTTCAACGAGGACCTCAAGAAATCCAAGAAACTATGCCGCTCCCTTGAAAAGGCCTGGAAAAAAGACTCATCCACCAGCAACAAGGACGCCTTCAAAAACGCCATCCGTACTCACCACCAACTGATCCGAAAAGCCAAAAAAACAGCATTCAAGGATCGACTCGACAACAACGCCCACAACAGCAAGGAACTTTTCAACATCGTCAAGGAATTTTCCAACCCCTCGGCCAACTCCAACGACATCACCCCCTCTCAAACCCTCTGCGACTCCCTAGCCTCTTTTTTCCACAACAAGATTGCTGACATCCACAACAGCTTTGACAACCAACCCGGAAGCCAACCCACCCTACCATCAGCTGACTATCTTCCCCCCGTTAACACCCTTAACGCCTGGAACCCAATCACCACTGAGGACACCATCCGCCTGATGAATTCCATCCACTCTGGATCCCCCACAGACCCATGCCCTCACCACATCTTCAACAAAGCAGACTCCGTCATAGCTCCGCACCTCCGAGACGTCATCAACTGCTCCTTCAACTCCGCTACCTTCCCAGAAGACTGGAAACACGCTGAACTCACCGCCCTTCTGAAAAAACCAACAGCAGACCCCACCGAACTCAAAAACTACCGCCCCATCTCACTTCTTCCATTCCCGGCCAAAGTCATCGAGAAAGCTGTCAACAACCAGCTCGCCGCCTTCCTCGAAGCCAACAAATCCCTCGACTCCTCACAATCTGGCTTCCGAGCAAAACACAGCACTGAGACCGCCCTCATCGCAGCAACAGACGACATTCGAACTCTACTGGACAATGGAGACACAGTCGCCCTCATCCTCCTCGACCTCTCTGCAGCCTTCGACACAGTCTGCCACAGCACCCTTTTACAGCGCCTCAGAAACATCGGAATCCAAGGAAAGGCACTGGAATGGATCACCTCGTTCCTCTCCGGAAGAACCCAGAGAGTCCGCCTCCCACCATTCAAGTCCGAGGCCTCTGAAATCATCTGCGGCGTACCACAAGGATCCTCACTCAGCCCCACCCTCTTCAACGTATACATGAGCCCCCTCGCAACCATCGCCCGCCAACACAACCTCAACATCATCTCTTACGCGGACGACACTCAACTGATCCTTTCTCTCACCAAGGACCCCAGCACCGCCAAAACTAACCTACACGAAGGAATGAAAGAAGTCGCCGAATGGATGAAACAAAGCCGTCTGAAACTGAACTCAGACAAAACAGAAGTCCTCATCTTAGGTAAATCCCCCTCTGCATGGGACGACTCCTGGTGGCCGGAAGCCCTCGGAAAAGCACCCATCCCGACAGACCACGCACGGAACCTTGGCGTCATCCTGGACTCTTCACTTTCAATGAACAGACAAGTCAGCGCCGTATCCTCATCCTGCTTCAACATCCTTCGCATGCTCAGAAAAACATTTCGCTGGATCCCCACCGAAACAAGGAAAACAGTCACCCATGCTCTGGTCACGAGCCGACTGGACTACGGAAACACCCTCTACGCAGGTACCACCGCCAAACTCCAGAAGAAACTACAACGAATCCAAAACGCCTCAGCCAGGCTCATATTAGACATCCCACGCAATGAACACATCTCTGGCCACCTTAAAGACCTCCACTGGCTACCCGTCAATAAGAGGATTACTTTCCGACTGCTTACCCACGCACACAAATCACTCTACGACATCGGACCAGATTGCCTCAACTCTCGACTGTCCTTCTACACCCCCTCCCGCCAACTTCGCTCTTCCAGCCAAGCATTCGCCACTGTCCCTCGCATCAACAAAACCACCATGGGAGGCAGATCCTTCTCATACCTGGCTGCCAAAACATGGAACTCACTCCCCGCTTACCTTCGCCTCACCCAGAATCACCTAGCGTTCAGAAAACAACTTAAAACGTCGATATTTGACAAATAATCCCCCTCCCTTCCCCAAGCGCCTTGAAACCCTCTGGGTATGTAGTGCGCTATATAAATTTTATGACTTGACTTGACTTGACTGCAGGATTCTCATCAGGGCGCTGTGATTGTGGTCCATGGGAACTGTTTGTGGAAAGAGGAAAGGACGATTTTATGAAAGTTTTTGACCTCTAGCCATTTTTGACGGTAATGGACACGCAAGGGATTGCGGGTTACCTTTTATTTTGGTGCCATGGGTCCTACTGGGATGAAGGATCGTCTATGCCACGTGAAGTTTGGGCTGCAACAGAGCACACCGTGTAAGGATTGTGAGGTAAAAAGGATTGTTGAATGACGGAGGGCTACAAAAATGTAAAAAGTTACCTTAGATTCAAGCCGTCCTTCGGCAGGTGTGCCGGTAACGGAGTATTTAATTCTCCATGCTAGCGTAGTTTATCTGAAATTGGAGAATTTGAAGGAGGGTTGGGGTGAATCAGTGTGGCAACAGCCGCATGTCAAAAAAACTTAGCATATCGCCGGGGGACTTACTTGTATGCGAAAACGCATTGGCAGGCTCGCCGGTAATGGAGACTGTTTGGTTGTAGATCTACGGAGCAAAGAGGGAACTGGTGTCAATTGTCTCATTAGTTTGAAAAGACATTGCGTCCCAGGGACGAGTAGCGGGGCTTGGATCTTACCGTTAAGTGACGCGGAGAGCTCTGCTATTCGAACTTGCTTGGAACCGGCACACACTGTTAGTGTTTGCGGCTGTCCTGTGCCAAGCCGAGTTCCTAAAGCAAAAACCATGTGGTGTGCGCTCGTCCAATCAGAGACAAGGCCATTTGTGGTGCTTTATGGGAGTTGGAGTACGGGATCGGATTTAGGCCCGATTGATTTCACTGAGGGAGTTGAGGCCCGTGTTGACGCTGTCAAATTTTAGAATTAGATATGCCTCTTTGCGAAGTAGCATAGTTTCCACATCTGGATAGCGCTTGGGGTCAATCCAGACCAATGCTGTCTATTTAAAATCGTTTTCAGTGTGATTGTTGTTCAGAAAGTGTTCCACCATTGGCGCAGATATGACTTTTTTCTTAATGCGAGAACGGTGTTGGGTAATTCTCGCATTGATGGGTTGATTTGTTTTCCCAATGTAAACTCTGTTGCATGGACAAACCACTGCATAGACGATGTTTTGGGTTTTACAGTTTGTGAAAACCTTGTGTTTCCACTTGGTGCCATGATTGATAAAAGTGTCACCCTCTAGTGTGGTGGAGCATGATACACAGTTTCCACATTTGTGGTGCCCACGAAGAGGTTTCAGGTTCCACTGAGCTATGAGGTCACTTCTAGGTGGAGGAATATAGCTGTCTGCTTTGATAAGATGTTGACCAATGCTCATATTTTTCCGCATTGCAAAGATGGGTTTTGAAAGGGGGTACTCAAGGGATTCCAATAAGTGCCAATTATTACGGATGATATTTTTGAATTGGTTTGTGTGTTGACCAAACGTGGTAACACACACCAGTTTGTCCAATTCCTTCTTTTGTTTTGGCTGTAGAAGTGTATTTCTGGGGGTGTACTTGGCCCTATTTTTGGAATGTTTTAGCAGTTTTTTGGGGTACCCTCTTTCAACCATCTCGCTGCAAAATCTGGTTGCGTGTGAATCAAAGTCTTTGAGATCGCTACAATTGCGTCTGATCCGTAATAGTTGGCCGTAAGGCAAGTTGTCCTTAAGGCATTGCGGATGTGAGCTGGTGTAATGAAGGATCGTATTCCTGTCTGTTTTTTTCTTGTGCAAAGAGGTTGTCAACTTAGACTCACTGGTGCCTACTGTGACGTCTAGAAAAATCATTTCTATTGGACTCGAGTTCAACGTGAATTGGATGTCAGGGTGCCTGGAGTTGAGCCATACGTGGAATTGATCAAGTTCCGTCTGGCTCCCCTGCCACAGGAGCCAGACGTCATCAATGTATCTCAGCCATTGAGTGATATGGTCTGAGAAGGGATTATTGCTGTAGATGAATCTCTCCTCATATTGTGCCATATACAACACCGCCAGCTCCGGCGCATATGGACAGCCCATGGCCGTCCCTTTGATTTGTATGAAAAAATTGTTCTCGAACTTAAAGTAATTGCTCCGCAGAGTAATTTCAGCCAATGTAAGGATAAACGAAGAAGGCACTCGGTGGGGTCTTTCTCGTTGTTCGAGATACAGCTCAATTACCTCAAGTGCTTCGTCTTGCGGTATCTGGGTGTATAACGAAGCGACGTCCAATGTCACCATCAACTCAGAAGGTTCATTGAATGTGCGCCCCTCAATTCGGGTAATAAAGTCTGTGGTGTCCCTGAGGTGCGATTTCACTTGTGTTATACATGGTTTCAAAAAGAAGTCAATATATTTTGAAATAGGTTCTAACACAGAGTCGCACCCGGACACTATGGGTCTTCCAGGTGGTGCCTTCTCGTTTTTGTGAATCTTGGGTAAGAAATAGAGTATTGGTGTCCTTGGTGACTTTTTATTCAGATATTCAAACTCTTTAGGCCCTAAGAACCCTTCGTCCAAGCCTATCTGCGTGATTTTACTTATTTTGTCCTGAATGGCGAGGACGGGATCTTCTTTGGACGGTCTGTACCACTCCCGATTGCCAACATGTAGTTGCCCTTCAGTAAGGTACATGGGACGGGGCCAAAGGACCACCGCCCCACCTTTATCTGCTTGCTTTATGACAATTGACGTGTCAGATTTCAGGTCACCAATTGCTTTTTGAATGCCTTTACTGATGTTATTTTTGACAAAGCTGTTTTTCTTCTCAAGTTTGGTGAGTGAAGACAACACCGCCTGTTCAAAAGCAATAATTTGTTTCGGAATATTTTTTGTCGGGGTGAATTTAGATTTAACTCTGAGTCCAGTGGTTTCTTGTGTTGACGTCATTTCGGCACCAGCGAAGGAAGTTTTCAGCCTGACTTTGCGACAGAAGTCAAGTGCCTCCAATTTCAATTTGGTAAAATCAGTTTTCTTGGTGGGGACAAATTTAAGGCCCAGGTTAAGAAGCATTTCCTCATCTCTCGATAATTCTTTGTCAGAGAGATTTACTATGGTGGACAGGTTCAATTGTTGTAATTCTTGTTGCGGGTGCGCATTTGCCACGGTTGTTTGAAACGTGTCCGTGTTTGTCCGCCCCTGGATAAAAAAGGAGTCGATCCTCCTCTTGCTCCTCGTGTTTTAGGGTTGGACTGTCTAGAATCAGTGGAAGAATCGGAAGAAGTGGTGTCAGAGAATGTAATGAATCTGTTTCTGGATCTTCCTTGAAAAGTATTCAGGGCCCCTCTCGACTCCCCCGAGGTGTAAAAGTCTTCTTTGAGAAAAGGATAGACCTGTTCAAGTCAGAATGTTTTGGAGTCTTTGTCAAATTGGGCTGATTTAATATTCAAAGTGTAATCTTTGAATGTAGCGATTTCCTTTTCTATTTTGTCAAGGAGCGCCTGCGCTTCACTAGTAGTCTGGCTATCATCAATGATGCGTCTATATAAAATTGAGGCCAGCATCGAAGATGACGCCTAGATTTCTCACTTTGCTAGCTGGACTCGGCGGGGGACCGAAAGATGGTGGCCACCAGACAGGTGACCAGCCCAGGGAGAGGTGACCGAAGATGACCACTTCAGTTTTTTCTGAATTGAGTTTCAGACAATTCGTGGCCATCCAGTCACCTATTGCCATCATTCCTCTCGTGAATCGATTGGCCACTTCCTCCCCGTCCCCTTTGATAGCCAGTACCAGTTGGGTGTCATCGGCGTAGGAGGTCAGGCTCATCCCAAATGCTTTGATGACATTTGCAAGGTCCGACACGTAGATATTAAATAGTGTCGGACTCAGGGATGAGCCTTGAGGGACCCCACACGGCAGAGACACCTTCGATGATTGGTAGGGTCCTAGAGATACTGCTTGTGATCTATTGGCAGGAAACGATACAAGCAGGTCCAGAGCAGTTTTCTGGACCCCCAGTCGTTCGACACGGTCGACTAAGATCTTGTGGTCGACCGTGTCGAAGGCCGCCGAAAGATCCAGCAGTACCAGGAGTGCTGTCCCCCCCTGGTCTCGTATGGCTCTGATGTCATCCGCAGCCTTTAGAAGGGCAGTTTCCGTGCCATGACATTTGCGGAATCCGAACTGGGTGTTGTCGAGCAACTGGTGCTGCTCCACAAATTCCGACAGTTGCTGATTCATGGTTTTTTCTATTACCTTAGCCAGGAAAGGAAGACTGGCTATCGGACGATAGTTTTTCAGGTCATCTTTATTCAAATTAGCTTTCTTTAAGAGGGGTTTGACCAACGTATGTTTCAGAGAAGCCGGGAAAATTCCGGAGCTAAACATAGTGTTGCAAACATGAGTTATAACCGGTATCAATGTGTCCATAACTGGCATAAGAACTTTGAGCGGACACAGGTCTAATGCAGAACCTTGGCTGCTTCAGCTCTAGAGAAGGAGATTGACTTAACAATTCGTTGATTGTCTCAAGATACCTTGCCGCACCTGCTTCGCGGGTGCCGCTGCGCAGTTTGGGAGCCACCGCTCAGGGACTTCGCCTTGTGTGCCTGGGGAGAGAGGACTGACTGCATCAGGGGTGGAGCGCTCCAGGGACTCGCATTCCCAGGAGTTTCTGCGTGACCCGTGTCACCTGGTCTGCGCCCCCTGATAGCCCCGCCCCCTGGACGCCATTTTCTCTATTTAACAGGCCGACTCCCACGCTGCGCGGGAGCGCAGGGTGAAGCCCGGGCAAAGGGCGGGCCCTCTTAGGCCCTCAGAGGCCTGAAGAGACTGGACTGGGCAACCCCCCTTTATTTTTTATTAATGTCTATCTATATTTGTTTTTAGTGGTTTGATCATTGCTTAGGAAGTGACCGTTTGGGTCAACGTTATTAGTCATCGTTATTTCCTGGCTTTATTATCATTACATTGGTAATATAGTATGGCATCCATTAGAACCAAATGTACTAAAGCCAGCAATAAGGGCGGGGGAGGGGGAATCATTGGACCTATTGATGCTTACATTACATTGGCTGCTTCAGCTCTAGAGAAGGAGATTGACTTAACAATTTGTGGATTGTCTCAAGATCCTGTGTTCCAAAAAAGGTCCTCACTTGGGAAAATTGCCTTAGCAAAGTCCCCAATCCTTGTTTTGACCCAGACCCAACCCCCAACCCACAACCAGACCACGAAGGAAGACACAATCACCCTAGATATAAGTGGAATAGATACCAGTCTGGCCTCCTTTATGGCCTATCCAAATTTAGATAAGGGGGGCAGAAAGAGTGTTGAATTAAATAATCCGCCTCTATTGGCACAAAAATCATTAGAAAGTACGCCGATATCCGCCGCTAAGCATAAATGCGACAGAGTTCGACAAAAGGGGGGCCGCACAAAGAGACCTAAAATATCCTCTTTGGCCCATAAGGTCAGGCTAAATAAAGATAATATTAACATCTCAACACAGGGGGAGTCATTTGCTCGTATTGAAGACAGCCCAATCCCCGAAATAGTGGATCATGTCTATAATGAGGGGGGAGACATGGAACTATCATTAGACAAAATACAACATCTGATTAAGTCCCTAATTCTTCCTTTAGTGGAGCGTTTGAAAAGGATAGGCAGTCAATTAGATTCTCTCTATGATGTTACTAAGGCAAATACGGCCTTGCTGAAGAAACTGACAGATGGAAAACATTTTCCCCCGGCTATAGGTATTCCAAAAGCCCCTGTGGAAAAAAAAACTAAAACTGTCTCTAAATCAAACCTAATCGAGAAGGTGCTCAATAAGAACATCGCCCCTGCTAAACAAGATGAGGTTGTCAACAGATCTACCACCCCTCAGCAAGGCAGTAACCCTTCTAAAGGTAGTGTAGCTGCCAAGAATAGTACCACCAAAGGGCTGAAGAATAACAATACCTTGCTAGATCAGGTAAAAATGCTACAACCCAATGGTCGTAGGCAAAAACATAGAGTTGAACTTCCTCGTAAATCACAGCCATTTGTTATTGTTTTGGCTGGGGTCCCAGAGTGGCAAAATGACAGAGTAGAAACATTGTACGAACTAAAAAATAAGGTGATGTTCTGGTTATCGAAAAACCGGCCTCTAAGACCAGATCTAGACGGAAAAATCCTCAGCGTCAGGAGAGTAAGCTGGATAGGCCCTAATCCCAAGAACGTAGACGGAGACTGCATTATAGTAAACTTTAGAAACCCCCAAGTAGTGCAGTTTATCAGCAGCTTCCCGAACCAGAACTTCGAAGGTGAGATTGTGTCTTTGGATTTAGGCCACTTCTATCCTCCGATATCAAACATGGGTGGAAGTGGGAGCCTATTTTTTCCATATCAGGGGAGGAATTACCTTAATAGAGTTCATTGGGCTGGAGGGTATCCACAACATTCTTCTCAACGTATCCATCAACCGGGAAATCTTTATAATGTTCCAACCTTCAATCGTTTTGAAGCAGTGTCGGATCTAGGCTAGGTTGACTGACAAGAGGGTAACAAATTAACAGGAACGGGCCATGAAATCCTCACCTCACACTCCGCAATGACTAACCAAGAAAGTATGAGTCCAGATGCTGAGTCTGGGGAGCCTATATTGAATATCGGGGCCACAGATAATGAGGGTTCAATTAAAATTAGTATTAATAACCAGTCAAACAAACAAGCAACCCCAACCAGAAATTCAACCCTAAAGTTTATGCCATGGAATATCGCGGGCCTAAGAAATAAAGTAGATGAGGGGGGAACATCCGAAACTGACCTGTTGCTTCAGGAGCCGTGAGGGGAACGGCGGCGCTGCAGAACGCGCCACACAAACGCCGGGAGGCAGCGCCCAGCGGACCACAATCCCCAGCAGCCCCTGGGGCGGGTGCACGCGAGTGACGAACAAGGAGCGCCCGGAGGCGCCTGTAAAAGGCTGACACCCCCTCTCGCCCCGCGAGTCGCGCGCGGGAGCGACCGGGAGAAGCCCGGGACAAGGGCGGGACAGTCTACGGCAGTCCACGGCAAGACCAGGCAGGGCTGGGCCACCCATCGTACATCTCCTCCAAACATGGGTAAGCGGAAATGCGGTGCTACCGCAGAAGAGGGCGGAAAAAAAGCTAAAGTGGCAAAACAATCTGATTCTATTCTGTCCTATCTTACTTCTGCGGTGGGGGCTTTAACCAAGGAAATCGCTACAGCACAACAAGAACTGGGCTTAATAGCTAAATCTCCCCCCCCAGCTACATCATCTGAAACACAAGCCATCCCTTTAGAGCCTGACATCATCATAACAAAACCCACCATTGCTACTGTTTCCACTTTACCTCAATCTTGCGCATCCCATACTTTGCTCCCTACTGTGATTCCGGACACTTCGGGAACTTTAAAATCACCTACGAAAAAACGCAAGAAGAGGGAGGCCCCCCCCCGAGTCACTCATGGGATGGAGGGGTCTCTAAAGGACCTTATCGAGGCGCTTTTTGAGGAACGGATTGAACCCCTTTTAGTGGGAATTGCAAAGGACATAGTTGACACAATGACCACATGTCTCGAAGGCTTGTTAAAAAAATGTGTCCTGATTGATGATATAGCGAAAAAACTTGATAGCTTGTATCCTGGCGAGAAAAAGGCCGTAGATTGTCACAGAGCACAACACCTACCTTTAGCACTACCTGAGACCATCGCCGAGCCCATGGAATCAGATATAGTGGGCTCACAGGTTGCCCAATCTCCCACACCTATCATTCCACAGGAGACCCACTCAACACCAGGGGCTACTAATTTCCCGGGAAGCAAGATCCATCTAAACTTGCCCCCAGCGGTAGTACCCTATGTAGCGGTGTTCCTAGGGGTGCCCCCGCTAAGGGAAGGCGAGGAGGAGTCAACTCCTGTACTTATTGGAAAAGCAAAAAAATGGTGTGATGATTTAAGCAGTGGTGATTCAAACACATCCTCTAGTATCATAGCCGCCAGAAGGGTAGGATGGGTGGGAAAACGGGCTAAAAATGTGAAAGGTGACTGCGTGGTGATAAACTTTAACAACGACCATTGCCCAAGCACTTTGTTCTGGGATGGATCTGATATTAAGGAAAGTGATAGCCTCAGGGCAGTCCCATTAGGTTTCTTTTATCCCCCACAACCCCATTTTTATCCACATAGGATGCCCCCCCCAATTACGGTCCCATCAGCGAATGGGTGGCAAACTGTAACTAGGAATGTGAGACGAAACCGATCAACGTCCCATAACACAGGCCCTATTATGGATTTGGTAAATCGTTTTAATCCTTTAAGCGATCTGAACACCAACGATTGACTACCTTTACCCTTAACATCACCTACAATAGTTATGCCTGAGAGGGTAACCTCCCTTCCATGTACATTCATGACTTGGAACGTGGCAGGAATAAGAGCTAAAACATCTGACCCTACTTGGACCCAATATATTTCTAAACATAAGGTCATAGCTCTGCAAGAAACGTGGGACACTTCACTTTCCTTTTATTTAGACGGATTTCTAAGTTACACAATACCTGCCAGTACCAGTAATGCGGGGAGAGCAAAAGGGGGGCTCATTACACTTTTTTCTTTAGATCTAGTAGGATCTTTTAACTTATTGAATTCAGGTTCCCCAAACATCCTAGCAATAGAATGGACAGTCTCCCCAAGCTGTATTATACTAGTAATTAACTTTTACAACGCTTGGGGTGGACCAAATGAATATGAACATGTGCATTGTTTGGCGAACTTGATAAATAATTACAGTCAAAATTCACATACTCCTTTCGAAATTCTTTTAATGGGCGATTTTAATAGCCACAAATGTCATTTGCCTTGCCACTCATTAGATGCAGATCCTCCTGACGGAGCCTGCATTCCTCACTTTGAACATACCAAAATGGGGGAGACACTTGACTTATTGTGTGCCAATTCCAATTTGTACGAATCTTTTAAAACTGCTAATAATGAGAAGGTCCCCACGTACAAAGGTACAACCAAAGGGACAATAATTGATTACATATTTATGTCCGTAGGCCTAAATTCAAAGGCAAGTGACTATAAAGTTACTGTCTCACACCATAGTGATCATAACCCTCTGTCAACTGCAATACACTGGAGTGACTTATGGCGCAGGCAGGTGGATCAGCCCCGGGTTTGCGCCTTGACGGTGCCCAGTGATCAGGGCAGACGACTTAGATGGGGTATGGCCATGGAGGAACGGTTTATGGAAACCCTACTCCCCAAAATTGAGGGACCAATAGAAACTTGTCTAGATCAAACTGCCTCGAACCTTCAGGTTGTTGCAGCTTTTAACTGTATCTGTGTACAAACCGTTAGGGATCTTATAAAACCTAAACCTAAGTACCCCACAAAGCCCCACAAATGGTTCGATAGCAAATGTTCAAGGGCACATAAAGAATTGAAAATGGCTCTTAAGGCCAAAAAAAGGGATAAAGAATTAATCTCAAATTTACGACGGGCCTATAAAACCATCGTGAGGGCTAGGAAAAACGAAATTAAGAATAATGCTTGGTCTGATCTTCTCAATGTAGATGTTTTAAAAAACAGTAAACAGTTCTGGGAAATTATCAACCACTCCTTTTTTTCAGGAGAGAACAATCTGAACACAGATTGCGTAATTCCCGATGAAAGATGGGTACAACATTTTAGTAAGATTTACGGGGGGGAACCGTCAGTTTGTCCAAGTACTACTGTGGCGACTTCTTGTGCAGCCACAGTGGTAGTTACGGAAGAGCAGGTTCTTAAAGCCATTGCGGATACCACAAAAAATAAGGCTCCAGGCCCGGATGGTGTCCCGGCAGACTTTTTTAAATATTGCCCAGTACTTTGGAGTAAAGTCTTGACCAGAGTATTTAGAGCAGCAGCCGAAGGATGCCTACCTCAAACCTGGACAACATCCATTATAGTTCCCATCTTTAAGAAGGGAAATCGGGAGGACCCTGGGTGCTATCGCCCTATTTCCCTCATCGACTCTACTTTTAAAATCTTAGGTAGAGTCCTCTTGAACCAACTAAGGGAGAATATTGAACGGAATGGGGGACTCTCGAATATCCAATATGGCTTTCGTGAGAACAGGGGGACATTGGAACAATGTTCCAACCTCCACCTTCTAGTCTCCAGGTATACGGTGGCCGGGGAGGGGACAGTTTATTTGGCCTTTATGGACCTCTCCTCGGCTTTCGACCTGGTGAATAGAAGTAAGCTATGGACTACCCTATTAGATTTAGGTGTAGAGGAACCCTTGGTGGCATTTATGGCAAAGCTACATCAAGACCTTAAGGCAAAAATAAGAGTCACCAGGGACGGTAGGTGCACAACAAGTTTTAATTCTGAAAAAGGGGTGCGACAGGGTTGTATCCTGGCCCCCCTTCTTTTTACTATTTATATAAACGGTCTTGGGAAATACCTTGAAACAGGATCGGCGGATGTTCCACGTGTAGGAGGTGCTCAGATCCCAGCCCTCCTATACGCGGACGATGCCGTCCTGATAGCACGAACAGGGATTAGCCTACAGATTCTTCTGGACCGTTTTGGTTCCTTTATGGAGAACTTAGACTTGAAAATTAATGTCTCCAAGTCTCACACCATGATCATTGGCCGTAAAGTTAATATGCTGCAGAAAAAATCTTTTATCTGTAAAGGGGAGACCCTTTCCAGGGTCCCAGTCTTTCCTTACCTGGGAGTCCTTTTTGATCAAAGAGGGTCTTGGGTCCCACAGGTCACAGCCAAAAGTCTTAGCTTAGCACGATCGTCATCAGCCTTGCTGGCCTTCACAAAACGATTGGGAGCAAAACCAATGGAGGCGGTGATCAAAATATATAATAGCAAGTGCGTTCCAATCGCTATGTATGGATCTGCGATTTGGGGCTACGTAGAGACGGCAAAAATCCAGAGGGTAGAAAACGGTATTATCAGGAATATCCTGTCTGTCCCAGATTCCACACCTACTTTCTCCATTCATGAGGAAATAGGCCTACCATACATCTCTGATAAACTTAAATTGGCACCCCTCCTTTTTTGGGTCAAAACGTGGTTGAATCCCGAGCTGACGTTAAACCATGCCATCCTTAAGGACGTCATCGCAAGGGATAACGCCATGAGAATCCCCTGGCTAAAATATATTAAATCTACTTTACTAATGCTGGGGAGACCGGAACTCTTTAATGACCCAACTAACATTAGGAGGGAGGATGTTAGGTGGATTAAGCAGATGTTTATGGATAGGGCCCGTATGGATAGAGAAGATCTGGAACTGAGGAAACCCATGGTGAGGGCACATATTGTTTTAACTACTTCACCCACCATGGAACCTTACCTAAAAACCGTGACTAATCCTCTTCATAGACTCCTATTGACCAAATTTAGGATGAATTTAATTCATTATACCTTAGGAAATTTTCCGGTGTGGTCAAAACCTGAGGATGGCCCGCCATGCGGTTGTGATAACTTTTCAGTTCAAGACACCCTTCATTTTATATTTTTTTGTGATTTTTATAGCAGTGAAAGGAAGAAATATCTATTCCCTGTTCTGAAGGCAGCGGGCTTTACTCAAATAAGGCCAGCCCTAATCTTCCTTCAAATGTTAGCAGACACTTACACAATGTTTAGTGTTGCTTGCTATCTAACTGCGGCTTTTAGAACTAGGAAAAAAAGGCTATCCCAGATTGACCTGTTTTAATTCAAATTTGTTTTTAAAGGAAACATTTTTAACATTTGTAAATAGATCTGTACTATTGTATGCAACAACCTGATGAAATGTAATCACTATGTAGAAAACTACTCTTTTTTAATGTGATTAAGTGATGTTTTTAAATTCTGTATTGTGTATGCCTTTTATGATTTTAACAAAAATCGAATAAAGAGTATTTTGACAAGTAGATGACCCAATTTAGAGAGAATCTTTAGAGACCTTTGACATCATTGGGCTACAAGAAACCTGGGATACCAGGAATACCCTCACTATAGATCGTTACTCCTCTTATTCCCTCCCAGCCATTTCATCCGCCATGGGGAGGGCGAAGGGGGGCTTAGTCACTTTAATTTCGGCGCCTATCCCGGGGATCCATACGCAGATAGAAACAGGTTCACCGCACTGTCTAGCAGTTCAAATTGTCTGTAATGGAGAGTGTAAAATTTGAATTGTTAATTTGTATAACTCCTATGACAGAGCAACTCCGACCGAACATTTGGCAACTCTGGACCTTTTTTTGTCAAGGCAAAATGAGGTTCGAAACAACCACTGTTTGGTCATTTTATTAGGAGATTTTAATATTCACGGGTGCCCAGATAAGTGTCTCTTATTGGATAAATTAGGCCCTTCAAATCAAGGTGAGATACATTTTGAGCATACTGCCCAAGGAGCGATCCTTGAGAATATGTTGGCAAGTAACGGGCTGATGCTACCACAGAGGGAGGACGTGGAAATTCTAACCTTTGAAAATAACGTTAGTCGTTCAACTATTGATTATATTTTTATAAGTCTCGCACTGGGGAATTGTATCTGTGAATATTCTGTGGCCAGGACACATTTTAGTGACCATAATCCAGTGACTGATTATCACGAACATGTTCAAAATATCTGAGCAAAAACACAATAGGGTGGATAACATGATATCCGACCAACAGATCAGGGACGTAGGATCAGATGGGAAAGGGTTGTTCAGCGGGACTTTATAGTTAATCTGTTTAAGACCAGAGGGACTGAGTTGCAAAAATGTATGGACCGTGAAGTCCTTGATGCTTTCTTAAAAATCTGTACTCATATAGCATTGGATCACAAACTATCAGGTAAAGTGAAGGAGCAAGAGGGTACCGGCTGGTTTGACCATAATTGTTCACTAGCTAATCAAAAACTAAGGACTGCTCTGAAAAGTAAACCAATTGATAGGTCCCTCGTAACTTCTTTAAGGTTATCTTACAAAAGAGTAGTGGAAGCTAGGAAACGTGAAATCAGAGAAGTGCCTGGGATGAGTTAACTTCAATTAATGTGTTAAAAAATTGTGCCAAATTCTGGGCAGTTGTTAACAAGCCATACTTTAATGATCCTTGTAACAGCCAACTGGATTGTGGTATCCAGGAACAACAATGGCTTACTCATTTTAAAACAGTGTATGAAGGGGGGGGGTGCAGGAAGTGAGCATGTGTGCACCCCTGCCCCACACACATACACTTTATCAGTCACAGAAATAGAGGTAGCTGATGCCATCCGGAAAATGACTAGTAATAAGGCCCCCTGCCCCGATGGTGTCCCCGCTGACCTCTTTAAGTCAGATATCAAGACATGGTCTAATGTTTTAGCTAATGTTTTTAATCGAATCAGTAACTCTGGTATCCCTCCTACATGGTTGGAATCAGTTATTGTTCCAATTTTTAAAAAAGGCAATAGGGGAGATCCTGTTAATTATCAACCGATCTCTCTCATTGATTCTACTGTAAAAGTCCTTGGCCGAGTGATTCTGAGCAGACTAACAGATAAATTGGAAGATACAAACACCCTCTCACCCCTTCAATTCGGGTTTAGGAAAGGGAGAGGCACTATAGATCAAAGCCTCAATCTCCAATTATTAATTGGGAAATACACTATTGCTAAAAAGGGCACTCTATACTTAGCTTTCATGGACCTGTCCTCAGCCTTTGACCGAGTGAACAGGTCCAAATTGTGGGATTTGCTCTTGAAGCTTGGTATAGATGACAAGATTGTGTACTTCCTAGCAGACCTGCACAGGGACCTCACGGCCACAGTTAGATATGATTATAAAGGTAGCTGTACAGGAAAGATAAGGATTGTGAATGGGGTCAGGCAGGGCTGCATCCTAGCCCCCTTGCTTTTTACCCTTGACATCAATGATTTGGGTGCAGTGTTGGGGGAGGCATGTAAGGATATACCAAGGGCGGGCAAATTTATGATACCCGCTCTGCTTTATGCAGATGATCCCGCTCTTTTAGCCCGCACTACAGTAGGCCTCCAACGTCTTTTTAAATTAATTTTATAATTTTATGAACGCACTAGATCTTAGTGTTAACTATTCTAAATCCCATGTAATGGCGGTGGGCAGTAAGGGTAAAAAACTGAAAACTTTGTATTGCGAGGGCAATATGTTATCCCGGGTCACAAGTTTTCTATATTTAGGGGTTATCTTTGATGACATCTCCACATGGTTGCCCCAAATGGCCACTAAACGTAATGTTTTTGTAAGATCAACTTTGGCCGTTCTTGATTTTTCACGCAAACTAGGGGTGAAGCCACTGGAAGCCGTCCTTAAAGTTTATGACGCAAAATGTGTCTCTTTAGCCATGTATGGAGCAGACCTATGGGGCTTTAAAAACGTAAAATTGTTACAGGTTGCAGAGGACAAGTTTTTGAAAAATATCCTATCAGTGCCACAACCAACCCCTGGTTATATTGTTCATCAGGAACTTGGGGTTGATTACCTGGAAGATCGTATAGCTGTGGCACCGCTTTTAAAGTGGATTACAACTGGTTTTAAATCATGAGTTTCTGAGTGATTGTCTGGCCCTGGACCATAGCCACTCCATTCCACGGCTGAACTATGTTAAAACATTAGCTGATTCATTAGGTCGCCCGGATCTGTTTACCCAGCCCCAAAAATTAGTTAAGGGAGACGTGAAATGGGCAAAAGACACATTTAAGCTTAATAAGGGCCTTGCAAGGGAGGAAGTGGAACTGAGTAAGACGACCGTGAGGGCTCATCAGCTCTTAATCAGTTCTACTGATACTGAACTATACCTGAAAATAGTCAACAATGCTAACCACCGATTTCTTTTGACCAAGTTCAGGTTGAACAAATTCCATCTCCTTCTTACTGCACGCCCGGGATGGACCAAAATGACAGATCTGGATATCTCTCCCTGTGATGGGTTTTCTATAATTGACACTGTTCATTTTATGTTTTTCTGTAAATATTTTGGGGGATACGGAAAAAGTTTATTGTACCTCTGATTAAATATAAAGGGTTCAGACATGTTAAACCTGCCCTCATGTACCTCCAGCTGCTATCTAATACTTGTGAAATTTTTAATGTGCCGAGTTTTCTAACAATAGCTATGAGACTAGGGAAAAAAATTAATTGGACTAGTTGTAAATAGTAGATTTTAAGGGTTTTAAATTAAATACTGTGTTTAGCTTGATTTTAAAATGCACTATGGCCTTGATTTCTGATGTATGTATACTTTTATGGTTTTTGATATGAACGGAATAAAGTATTTTTGACTGGCTGACTGACTGACAAGTCGTGCCCTGACTGCCGTAGCCTTTACCTCGAAAGGTAGGTGGGAGCTGTCCCGCAAGCTACTCGAGATCCGGCAGTCGGCTCTGCGCCGCTCGAGGCCCCGGTCGAGGAGGAAGTCGAGGGACCGGTCGCGGAGCCGCAGTTGTCGCTCGTCGAGTCATCACCATCACTCGTCGGGCTCTAAGTCCTCCGGTAAGTTGAGGCACTCAAAGAAAAGACCGAAGAGACGACATTGCTCTTCAGACTCCCCTCGCAGCTCGCGCGACGCGGCTGAGGGTTCGGGTGACACCGCCCGCACGGCTCCACCAGAGCCGCAGGAGCCGCCTCCAGGCCCATACCCTCTAGTCCCTGGACTGCGAGCGACGTCGGAGGAGATTCGTAATTTCCTCATTGCCATGAGGACTCACTTCCCTCCGTCGATGCCTGCTGTCGTGCCTTTGGGCCCCACAGACCCGACTGGGAGCCTTGGAGGGCCGGTGGCTTCGGCCCCGGCGCCGTTGAGTACTTCGGCCCCTGCGCCGCCGTCGACTTCGGTCCCAATGCCACCGGCCCCCGTGGGATCCGTGCCTGGATCCCAGTCGATGCCAGTTGACCTTACGACTCTTCCGCTGGCGTCAAAATCAATGGTGTCGCTCCCGGCGCCATCCTCTGATGACATAGGCCCCAGTTTTAGCCCCGGTCTGGGTCCGGCGTCGGGACGGTGCCGCTTGGTGCCGTCTCCGGCGTTGATTGGCGAGGCCTTCACCTACGACCCGCCTCCGTCATTCCAGCCTGTTTACCAGGACACGGATTAAGGGGAGGACTGGGAGGGGTCTGAGGACCCTCTGGCATGGCAGTGCCAGTTGAGTCAGGACTGGGCAGATGAGCTTGGGGAGGCCAATGGTTCTAGTCCCCTCACTGAGGTGCTTCAGCCGCCAGTAAGCTCCTCGGAGCCTCGGCTGCCGTTCAATGAGGCCCTCACGGACGTTCTAATGGGCACTTGGTCCAAGCTCTCCACAGTGCCCCCTGTGGATCGGAACGTGGCCCGACGCCACCGCCCAGCTCCGGGCGACCCTTGCTTTCTGTCATGTCACCCAACCCAGAGAGCCTGGTGATCCAGGCATCTACGTCCCAGACCGCATTCCCGACAGCTCCCCCAGATCGGGAATCCAAAAGGTTTGATCAGTTTGGGAAGAAACTGTTCTCCTCATTGAATTTGGGGTTGCGGTCTATCAACACCGCTTGCCTTTTGGGCAGGTATACCCACTCTTTGTGGGACACAGTTGCAGACGTGCTGCCCCAGTGCCCAGAGGAGGCCCGGGCCTGGCTCGCCCAAGCCCTAGCGGAGGGATGCGGCGCGTTATTCCATCAGGTGTGGACTGAATACCACGGACTCACTGGGAAGGGCGATTTCGACGGCGGTGGTGGTTCGCCACCACGCCTGGCTGAGGTCTGCCAATTTCTCGGGCGATGTCCAGGCCACGCTCATGGACATGCCCTTCGCCTCTTTGGCGACAAGGCAGACAGTGCGCTTGAGCGTTTCAAGGACTCCATGGCTACGGCCAAGTCCTTGGGCTTGTCGGGCCAGCGCCAGCAAACTTCTGCCTTTCACCGTTTTGTGGCCAAGGAAGGAGTGCAGCCTCACGTCATACCTGCCACAGGCCGCAGACCCAGCCTCAATGCGGCCGCAGAAGTGGTAACTGCCGTGGTGGTGCCGGGGGATAGCGGCAAGGTCAGTCCACATCTGCTCCCGCTGCATCTGCCTCAAAGCCTTCCTAGTCTGACCTTTCAGGCCCATTCGATGCCAGTGAGGGGCAGGGTCCGCCATCACCTCCTACACTGGTGCTCCATCACGTCGAACAGGTGGGTGCTGAAAATCGTCCGAAGTGGCTACTCCCTCCCCTTCGAGGCGGCCCTCCAGCCATGCCACCGCAGGACCACCGCATGTCGGCGGATCACTTGCTACTTCTGCAGGAGGAAGTTATGGGCCTCTTGGCCAAGGGGGCCATTGAGCACAGTCCTAGGCCAGAAGTAGGACTCCCACTACTTTCTGTTACCCAAGAAGGGCAAAGGAGGCCTACGCCCCATCTTGGACCTCCGGAGCGTCAACGGCTTCCTCCGGAAGGAGAAGTTCAAGATGCTGACTTTAGCTCAGTTCCTAGCTGCCCTAGACCCTGGAGACTGGATGGTAGCATTGGACTTGCAGGGCGCATATTTCCACATCCCCGTACTGCCGGCCCACCGGCGCTACCTGCGGTTCACGGTAGACCACAAGCACTTTCAGTTTACCATGCTCCCCTTCGGCCTTACCAGCGCCCCTCGGGTGTTCACAAAAGTGATTGCGGTGGTCGCAGCTCATCTGCGCAGATCAGGGGTTCCAGTCTTCCCCTCTCGTGACGACTGGTTGTTCAAGGTGGGCTCGCCCAAGGCAGTCGTCAACCACCTCCAGACTACGGCCGACCTCCTGCATTTGCTGGGGTTATCCATCAAAGTGCCAAAGTCGCACCTGATTCCCTTTCAGAAGCTCCTCTTCATCGGAGCGGTTCTGGACTCGGCGCAGTTTCTGGTTTATCCTCCCGAGCAGCAGGTTCGGGATATTCAGGCTCTGATTCCGATCTTTTAGCCTTTATCCCGGGTTTCGGTCAGGTTGACGCTGCAGCTCCTGGGGCTGATGGCCTCCTGCATCCTACTGGCGCATCACGCCAGGTGGCGGATGCGGGCCCTGCTGTGGGACCTGAAGTTCCAATGGGCACAGCATCAGGGCAACCTGTCCTACCACGTCCTGATCTCAGAGGGCACTGCGAGACAGTTGCAGTGGTGGCTCACGGACCACGATTGGCTCAGCTGCAGATCCCTCTCCCTTCCCCAACAGGAGCACGTAGTGGTGACGGATGAGTCCCTCCTGGGATGGGGGGCCACATGGGAGAGGCGGAGATCAGAGGCCTCTGGTCTCCGGCTCAGTCCAGGCTCCATATCAACCTTCTGGAGCTGCAGGCGATCCAGCTTGCACTGAAGGCATTCATTCCCTCTGTTAATAGGAAACGTAGAGCCTGAAAAACTCCAGTCAGACGAAGCCCCATACCCACACATCCCGAAAAGCAATCCAGCACACGGTTCAAAGGCCCCCGCTGGGCAACAAGTCCCACTCAATAACATGAAGGATCTTAACAACTCGCTAAGACATGACGACAAAACAAATTCACCGACAGGCGACGAGTCTCTGAACCTCGTGGCACCACTCCTGCAAGCACTAAAAACAGCTACGGCGACGTTAACAATGCAATCCGACAAGTTGGACATCCAAATAGATTTGATGAACATAATTGCATCCTACATAGCAGGAATAAATACAAAACTGGATAACCTTTATAACTTAATTAAAAGAGCGCAATCCATCTCGACCGAACAGCATCAAATCTGCCCTTGTGGCCCAATTCTGGATAAATTGAGCACCCTACCAACGGTCCTTGACCAGATCATTAGTTTAAACAAGCGAGCAATAAGCTGCGACAGAGTGACCGAAAGCTTAAAGAGCGTCAAACTCGAAGATCAACAACCTGGCAGCAACAGACCTCGAGAAGAAAAAACACCTGAATTACAGACATCACGGCATGAGATCAATATAATCAGTAATAACATACCCGAAAAACCAGCGACGGAATCTACCACGGCCAAGCAAAAGACACAAAATTTAACGAAAAGACAAAAGAAAAAAGAAAGGAAAGCAAGAAACAAAAAAATGGAAGATGACGTGCTCCGACGCCATAGCAGCTATCCTATATTTCTAAAACACCTTACACAAAACACACCAGAGTTAGGCACAACGGACACCTCTAAGAAGGCTGAAGCAGGAACTATCGGACAACATATATATACAACCTCGCTAAACGCGAAACCCAACCCTCAAAGCTCACCGGAATCTCGGGAAAACCCCCAGTTGATGCAAATACTCGATCAAAATCCCGCCTCAAAACAGACCAGTCTGACTACAAAAGGGCCGGAGCACAAAATATCCCCAGCATCTGAAAACAATAAAACTATTGTTCAAGTACACAACGAGCAGTCAAAAAATGTATCCAATGATCCGATACCACTTATGGAATCAATACAATCGGTTTGGCGGAAGCAGCCACCCAAAACAACAACATCATTAAACCCTCAAAATGCTCAACTTCGAGCACTTCACGATGGAAACAAAATTGCCCAAGAACGCACTAGCAACCAACAGCTGGAAAGAGAGAGCAAAGCTGGAAAACACTGCCTTAAAGCAAACAACACAGATACAGCACACCGAGACGAATTGCATAGCACCATCCAACACCCCGGGCTAAGCCCCCACACCTTAACATCAGGCAGCCAGTGCAATTGGACTCAGACAAAGCTGAGCTTCGTTGTCACCAACAACAAAATGACACGACCAAGAGATGCGGCAGCGACAAACCAGAAATTAGATACCATCAATTTATCACCTGATATCCAGCACAATCAGCTCCAAACGTCACGGCTAAGCGAAGAGGCAGTAATAAAACCAATAATAGACACGACCAATGCGGATAACGTCAGCTGCCAAATTATCTTTACCCCCGAGTACGCGACCCAAGGCAGACACGATATCCTAAATAGGAATAATATCCTAAAACTGACTAAAGAAATTAAGGAACCAAGCGCTATCAAATCGTCCGACTTAGACCGGGTCGAATTTCTAAGTAGCTCTAATACAACAACGCATTAACAAACAAGGACAACATGGACCTCCGCTGCTATAGCCCAAGCTATTCTAGGGCATACGGAGATCTTCCAAGCATGGGGCATTCAATTATCACAGCCAACTGCCCCAAGATACCCGCTTCCTCTACAGACAAATGGTGGCACGCAACTTATAAGAAGACTGGCAGACCTTGCCCCGAAAAAAACAGTCTACTCTATATTACATAACACCAAAGGCAGAAGCGAGGCAGAACCTACAAGCAAAGAGGCGAACGCAGTTACAGCGGGAGAACAGCTAAACATAACTGATTCTTGGAATTGGCTTCCTAACATACTAAACAATAAACGGCCTAACTGACCGATCGGCCAAGAAAGAAATAAAGTAGTACATAATAAAATACATATTATCTCATGGAACATAGCAGGCGCAAAAAGACTGCTGGACCACGGTCTCGCCTTGGATGAATGGGACAACGCCGACATAATTGCCCTGCAAGAAACATGGCTGCAGGAAGAAATTGCATTGGCGGGCTACATCCACTACACGGTGCCAGCTAAAAAATGTAAAATCTACGGAAGAGCAATCGGAGGCCTAATGGTATATGTGTCTACTGCTCTTAAAATTAAGTCAGAACAACTCCAATCGCTAGATCCAAGTTTACAGTTAATCAAATTGTCAGGCCAAAAAAAGTACGGCCATAAAACGACAATATTGATCAATTACTACACCCAACCGAATCATCAGGTAAAAAAGACAAAATTCCACTTATTATGCAAGGAAATACTAAAACTTCGGAGCTCTGAACCAACTTGGAACATCATTTTAACGGGAGATTTTACCTCCAATCTGATTTATACACCAGAGGAAGATGAGATACTAACCTCAGACAACATACACTGGAATGTCCCCCAGCAAGCAACAGGTGCAACAAAGAGCCGAAAGGATAGCCTAGCCACTCATTTAGTAACTGACCTAGAGTACCTAGGTATGCGAGTACTAAATGGCAGAACAGAGAAAGACAACCCACCAAAGAAAACGTTCTACGGTCCTTGCAGTCAATCCACATTGGACTTTACGATAATAAGTCTTCCACTGATTCCTTCAGTACTCAGTTTTTAAATCGAATATACAACAATGAGTGATCACAGTATGCAACATCTGAAACTCAACTATTTTTCAGATACATTGCAACCGGTGTATTCCCTGGAAGGCTATTTAGGAACAATCAACCAGAAACGAATACACTGGAACAGTTCGACTAAACTGAATTGGACCTTAATAATAAAGGATGCTCTCCAAGAGGCAAACAGAGCTACAACAGATAAGATACAAGCCTGGTCTCTCTTTCTTGCGAAATTAAAGTTAAGAATGAAACCAACAAAATCATTGGTAAAAACTAAGCATCCGACTAAGAAACTGCCCGGGGCACTAAATGAACAAAGAAGGGCCTTACGTAGAAGCCAAAAAAATCTGTAATTAAAAGTGAATGACCCGAGCTGCTTGAATACGTTTCTTGTCCACAGAAAATTATATAAAAAAGGAATCTGGGAGCTGCAAAAGAAGGCGAACAATGACTTTTGGTTTACCTTACTGGCCAGCTCTAAGTTACAGGACTCGAACAAATTCTGGAACATAATAAACCAGCTGGGGGAGGAGCCAAGATGGCGACCGCAGCGAACGTGTAGGCTCTCGGCTCCGCCGGCCCTCGAATCCCGCATCAGAATCCTGATCGATATCCTGCATTAAATCGCCGGCGGGATGTGCGGTATGACATGCTGACTCTGCCAGCGTTCCTCCGGGTCCCCCGTCTGCCCTGGGACCGAAGATATCCCGCATTTGCCTAGCTGCCCTGGACCCCAGCGTACATCGGAGTGCGCCGCCGGACCTCAGGGGCTCCGTGACGACCGGGCTGCTCGCTCGGAACTGGAGTGTGGGGAGCGCCGCCTTTGCCTGGGACACAAAACGTCCGGCATAATCCGCCAGGGGTTTATCGCACGAAGCCAGTGTAGCGCGAGTGTGTGGCAAGGACGAGCTGGGTGAGTGACTCCTTGTATGGCGCTAACGGAGTGCTGCGTGGACCCCACTGCAGCTCCTGACCGGCATCGGCGAGCCCCCCCCCCTCCGCCATGGCTAATCAGCAACGTTGATGCGGCTCCCTGGAATAACTGCTGACCGTGAGACGACTCTGAAGGCACCGAGGGCTTGCCTTGATTATCGGTAGTGCCTCGCTAACCCTTCAACCCCCCCTGTTCTAAAACTGGACCGCTGGCAAGATGGCGATGCCTATTTACTTGCAACTTGGGGAGGATTGCCCGTCCTCGCCCTGGGACTGCTATCCCACGCCCGCACTGGGAGCCAGATCAGATGTATCCTCCCTGGATTTGGAGTTAACGGAACTACAGCCTGTGCGGTCTTATGGAGGCATTGTTGCTGCCCTGGGTGAACTACGATCGGCGCTGGAACATGGCTACCGCATCCTGGGCGAGAAGCTTGAAGCAATTGAGAGTGATCTGGGGCGGGAGCGGAGGGTCTGTTCCCCACAACGTTTGGATTTGCCCTCGCAGCTGGCTGACTGGGATGAAAAGTCACCGGGGGCTCACAGCGCTATTGTTGATGTTATTACTGGTAACTGTAGCAGCTTAAGGCTACCCATCGGACTGGTTGGTGCTACTTTGTTTCCCTCTTGCCCCGAGTCTGCATTACAGCCCTGTTCAACATCGCCACTGCTTTGGGCACCAGACACATGGCCTCTCGCCCTTTCGCTTGCTTTGTACTTTGGGGTTTCATTCTCCCCGCTGTGGAATCTTTGCCATTTGGAAGTACCGGTGGGACTTTTGACTGATTACGGGGAACTCCTTGGAGGGTGGCGACGTCCTTCTTGTGCTCAAGTCCCTCCTCCTCTCCCATTGCGGCCATCTTGTCTCTTTGTTTCCGAAGGGATTGCCTTTCCACGAGGGGTGGGTACGGGGGGACATCCAAGATCGGGCCAGGGCTAGCTGGTTTCTCAGGTGGAATTGACGCACCGGCGGGCGGGGACCCGGTTGGGACTGCTTTCTGTCCGATTTGTTCACGCATTTAGTAATGACCCTCCCCATTTGCAGTATTGCTTGCTATTTCCAATGTCCAGCAGTGGCCATTCCTGGGAGGATTTCAACGCTCAGGCCGGGGTTGATGGGTCTTTGTGCTGACTTTGTTTGCCTGGCTGACGGAGACCGAGATTTTATCACTATTTTGGAACTTCCGAATGTGCCCTGTGTGATGGTTTTCCCCTACATAGGGTTGTAACTGGTGGGCACAGCTGCTGACTTCTGTTTAGGGGATGGGGGTTCGGTGTGCGTGCGGTCCTGGGGTACGTGCAGAAGGAGGGGTCCCCACTATGTTTTCTTTGCTTGGCTGGTTATATTTTGGACTGCATCATCCTTAGATGCAATGGGCGGCTGCATTGGTGCTATCATTCCTCCTCTCGGGCTGCAACTGGCATGGTCTCTTGTGGGTCGTGGTTGTTGGGATGGAGGTTCGGTGTGGGCTGGGAGCCCGGGTTAAAGTGTTTCTGGCCCTCCTCCGGGCTTCTGTTCTATGGGAGTTTAGATTGGACTTTCTTCTCTTACTCTCATATTTCAGGTACTATCGTGCTTCCTTTTTCTTTCCTCTTCTCTCTTGTACTAAATTTCGGGTTTATTGGGCGACAGACACACTGCTGGGGGGGGGGTAGGCCGTAGCCTCTGCATGCGTGTAGGGTGGAGGGTTGGGGGAGGGGTGTTTTTAGTTTCGGTTTCTATGGTGCCTTGTTTTTTTCTCTTTATGATTTTTCTCTTTCTTTCTGTCTTGGGCTTATGTTGGGATTGTGAGCGGGCGGATGGAGGTGCACCTCAGTTAGTTTGTTGATCCTGATACCCCTGTTGGTCGTATTTGACCCCCATGCCGCCTTCGGGACTTTGACTTTTGAACAGTTAACTGTATGGTGGAAGTACCGCCACTGTTACGTTTACGCCTACATGGGCCCTGCTTCTTTATTTCTTTAACCTTAATTTGTATTTTATATCAAAACAGAAAAGTTGGTCTTTATTGTTGCAGAAAAAACCTTTAAAATTTAACCTTACAGCTCCTGTGACGTGATATCACGTTGATCTATAGTGTAACTCTTTAATGTCTGCCTATGTTCCTTATGTACTATCGTGTCATCGTATTGCTTGCAACAGTGCTTCAACAGTTTTCGTGGCCGGCCTGAGGGTTGTAGGCCCGTATATGTACTTTTACAAATGCACAATAAAGGTTTTCCAAAAATTAAAAAAACAAAAAAAAAAACAGCTGACAAGGCCACGAAATGTTCTGTCCTCGAATATTCAAGAAATGGTATGGTCAACTTTCCTGTCGACAAAATTTGAAGAAATTCGACAGAAAGCTCCAGAACAGACATCGGGAACTGCAGAACCACATTTAAACAGTTGCGAAGAACATCATCACACTAACCGCACGACAACAGCACAAAGGACACATACGTGCACTGGAGCCACAGAAGGCTGGTACACTGCTGACGAGATCATCGCCATCATCGGAAAGGGAAAAAGAAATGGAGCGCCGGGCCCGAATGGCATCCCACAAATTGCCTTCAAGGATTCACCAGAACTTTGGGCACAACATCTCGAAGAGCTCTTTACAGACGTTCAAAGGTATAATCGCATCCCAGAAAGCTGGAAAGGCTCTATCATCACCCAAATACACAAAGGAGGAGACAGGGCAAACCCTTTAAATTACCGCCTAATAACACTCCAGGACATCGAAGCCAAATACTTTGCCTCTCTCCTTTTAAAAGACCTGGTAAATTGGGCAGACGATAAAGCAATAATTCCAATAAATCAAACCGGCTTTAGAGCGGGCATCGGAACTACATCTAATATACTAACAATAACAATGATAGCAGAAAAATGCCAGCGTTCGAAGCAGGACCTGAACCTCTGTTTTATCGACCTGAAGGCGGCCTTCGATAGCGTTGACCGCAAGCTATTATGGGCGAAGCTGAAAGCCTGGGCCATTCCCGAGAAAGTACTGAGGGGGCTACTCCTATTCTACACAGATACTTGGACACAAATCAAGTTAGGGGATGGATCACATCTATCAAGAAAAGTATACACATCGATTGGTTTAAAACAGGGCTGCGTCTTAGCACCACAGCTTTTTAATCTATTCATATCAGACCTTTCAGGAACTTTAAACATCTGTAATGCGCAAGCACCAAAACTTGGCAACCGCCATCTTACCCATTTGGCTTACGCTGATGACATCGTTCTTTTGAGCCAAACTAAAGTGGGCCTGTCCAGGTTACTGGCAGTAACAGCACAATTTTTGAAGGCAAATAACCTTACTATGAACTTATCTAAGACAAAAACTATGTCAATAACCAACCATTGTACTTTGCAACTTAACATATCATTCGAGGGAAAATCACTTGAAAGAGTAACAGACTATAAATACTTAGGATACTACCTCGATGACAACCTCACTCTAAACGCCCAAAAAAACTATATGAAGCAGAGAGCCGGAGCACTAATTTTCGCACTTAGCTCACTGGCAAAAAAGCTGCAAGGCCCCTCGCTGAAACCTCTACTAACAGTAATGGCAACCAAAGTACTTCCAACACTATCCTATGCAAGCATAGCTATGCAGGGCAGGGATGACATTACATTAAACAGCCTTACTGCAAAAATCTACAAGAAGGTCTTGCAACTTCCACGCTCATCTTCCCCTGCCCAGACGCGTTTAGAATTTGGTCTGATGAACGAGACACTTGGAAGACTCTACACAAGCATTAGAGTATGGTATAGAATTAAATTGAACTCTACAAATAACACCTTGGACAGCTTGTTATGGCAGGAATTAGAAAATCAACAAAATTCTGCCGCAAACAAATATCTGACAGGCGCTTTGGAGCAAACATGCATGGTAACCTTGTGGGAAAAAAACCTACAATTCACGTCCTTTAAATAGGTCCTAAAAAAAGCAGCCAAATTTCATTCATTAATCACGGATAAAGCCATCTTTGTCGCCCGCTCCCACGCATGGACCGTGATTAACAGCTATAACAATCTCATCCCGGCTACCTACCTTGCATCAACATACTCCGTGTTTATAAAAAAAAGACTGATGGCAGTGAGATTCGGTAAACTACCAACTGTGGCTGATGAACCTGTCTGGAAACACTCAGAAGCAAATACCTGCCGACTATGTGGCACTACAAAAGAAGATATAATCCACATTATATGCCACTGCAAATCACTGACCCAGGAGCGAACACTTTTTCTAAAGAACATTTTTAAGGCCAAAGGTCTACGCACCTGTAGATCTACCATTATTGGTGCCTTAGACTCAACTGACCCAATAATTAATTGCAAATTTATAAAATTCTTGATAGCCTTTGAAAAGCGGCTGAAAGCTCTTGATATTTTAAAATAAGATGCTCAGTTTTATTAACTATTTTAATGACAAACAATTGGATAAAGCTCCTACCAGCATCATTTTAAATTTTGCAATTTAAACTGTACGATGCACAAATTTTATTGATTTCACTGTAATGTTAACATTTCTTCCATGTTCATTTTTGTTATGGTTTTAATTAACTAAACAATAAAGTTTTACCCATTCCCTCTGTCCGGGGAAGTGTAGTGCAGGTGTTCACGGACAACACCACCACCATGTGGTACTGCAACAAACAGGGCGGGGAGGGGTTGTGGACCCTTTGTCAGGAGGCTCTGCACCTCTGGACTCGGCTGGAACACCAGGGCGTCATCCTGGTGGTCCAGCATCTGGCAGGTTCTCTGAACGCCAGGGCGGAGGAACTCAGCCGCTGGTGCATGATGGATCACGAATGGCGTCTGAACTCGGACGTGATGCAAGGTCTCTTTCTGCAGTAGGGAGAGCCTTGGTTAGATCTATTCGCCACAACAGAGAATGCGCAATGTGGTTAGTTATGCGCGTTCGAATTTCCAAAGGCGATACTCGCTCGGAGACGCTTTTCGTCACGAGTGGAGCTGCGGTCTATTAGAGTGCCTGTGAGAAGTTGTCCTGGTATATGATGATCACTAATTCTAGTGAGCACCTTGCACCAGTCCAAACCACCCTTATGGTGATTGGTTGTAAGTCAACCTTATAGACCAGCTATCCTAGGGGTAGCATGGACAAAAGCAGTCTTAGGCTAAACTCAAGAGGGTATGTAAAGCCAGCTGTTTTACCATATGCAATCCTTTTAATACCAAATGAAAGGACACCACACAAGTTATATATTATAAAATATATGTATTTATTACTAGAATAATCCCCTATACTCTTTATGAGCACAGAAGCACAAGGGTAAAACAAAGAACTTCATATAACATACAATATGCTGCACAATTATGGATAGGCCGGGTGGCCACTCAAACCATATATTAAAATAGTGGTATAAGAACCACGTCACGAACAATGGTAAGGCCTAGGGCCTTGGGAATCGCTGGGCCTACACTGGACTAATGAAGGTTAGGACATAGGAGACCCACAGGATGCGGGTGCAGTGTCTATAGGCAACCGCGTTTAATCAGAAAGTTATAGGTTTGGGAGTCTTCCGACTGGACTAGAACTTAGCCACTTGAAACTAGGACACTAGAGGTGTAAACCACTACAGGAGCACCGGAGTACTCTCGTTACCTAACCCACAAGAAGCGGGTGCATAGGTGCCAAAGTGCGTCGGGTTTCGTCGTGGAGTTCTATGGATCCTGGAGATGAAGATGCTGCAGGCGACCTGGAGAGAAGAGTCCGGTTGAATCCAAGGGTGGATAGAAGATGTAGAGTACCTGAAAGCCGAGGGGACAGAGTCTGGGTCACTAGCCAGTGACCAGGATGGAACCAGGCGATGTCGGGTTGAGATCAGGTGATGTCGAGTAGTTTGTCTCCGCTGCCACGTGGACCAGGATGTATCGACGACAACCAGGAGTTAAACACGGGCTGTCCCATGAAGGCTCTCGCTGTCGGTGGTGTCGGTTCTCGAATCGGAGTCAACAGGCCTTGGCAAATCAACCCACGCAGGAATCGGAGATGGCTTGTGGATCGGACCAGCAAGGTCAGATCGGTGGCTCCTTTTCAGGGGAGCTGAGGCCAGTCTGGAGCAACCAGACCAGCAGTGTAAATTCGAAGGATCGTCGTCACAAAGGCCACCAGCCAACGGGCAAATGACCGGACAACGCGTTGAGCAGGAAAAGTGCAAAAGGGGCCCACGCAGCACTCGGTGAGTGTGGAGAGGTGATCTCCAGTGCACAGGCTGCTCGGGGCTGGGGCTTCTCAATCCCCAATGCACAGCTTCGAGGGTGCCTCAGGAGCTGCACGGGAAGCACTTCGCTGGCTTTCCAAGATGGCCGGTCCCACGTCTCACGTCGCCTCCACGGGTCTCAACTTTGCTAGGACTGTGGATCAGGCTGTTGGAAGTTTGGGAGTTCAGGTCTTGTCGGTCTTTGTCGTTCGAGCTCCGGCGGGAGCAACGGCAAAGAAAACCTTAGAGCGCTGATGGTGCATGCTTGTACAGGGTGGCCACTCCTTGACCACAAGGGAGATTCTTCAGTCTTCTACGTCGGGTAGGATGTCGAAGGGTCCAGAATTTCGTATCAAAGTTTCAGTCAGGATGGTCTGATGTGCTATGGCACAGCTCCTACCTTTATTCCAAATCAAGGGGCTGGATCACCTGCGAGGTCCCTCCTATGGGTGGGACCCAGGAAGGGGTGGTTACACCCCTTTCCCTTTGTCCAGTTTCACGCTAGAGCTGGGGCTGGAGTGCCCCAGCACCGGTTTGAACAGGACTTTGCATGGGCCACCTTGTGTGCCCCAGGCAGTCTCTAATTTCATTCAGCCCTCCCTGCCCCAATCCACTATCTCCTGTCTGGGGTGGTGTAACACCTCCCTGTGACAGGAAACCTTTTGTCCAGGCCTCCCCTGCCGGAGTTTCGGTCAGCAGCAGGAGGCCAGACTTGTGTCTGTTGCAGCAGCATCCATTTTGTGATGCTGAGGCTCTGGTTAGATTTAACCGCGTTTAAGGAAAGTAACATGTCTTCTCCCTCTAGAAGGGTGGAATGCTACCCCCGTCGCCAGGACTGGCGAGGGGGTAGTATTCCAAAGTGTATGACACCTTACACGACATGTTTTGATAAAGCCAAACCAAAGTTAGCAGTGAACCGCGAGGTTCATAATGCACTTAAGAGTATATGGTATGGCAATATCGCAGAACAGCTATAAGGACATGATTCCGAAAGCTGCAGACAGGTTCAGCTCATGCTAGAGCACCATCTCACATACAACCAAGCACTCTGCCTCCAGGATTGTTAAGGCCTGCCATAGGAATGACTTATAGGTGTATATGTGTCCAGATATAGGTTTAGACATAGGTATACTATATCTAAGCAAGGGGTGATTACACCACCTTGCCCCAGCTGAGTGATCAGCCAGTTGTGTCATTTTGGATGGCAAGCCAGGGGTGGCAAAAGATATGCTGCAGCCCCTGGTAGTCTTTGGATACACCTATGCCCTGGGTACCTATATTACACTGTACAGGGGCTGATAAGGTGACCCAATACCCAATTGCTAATGTACCTAAAGTACATGGTTGTGAATTTAGAGAGAGAACAGCAGGGCTGTGGGTCTGATTAGCAGGGCCCACAGCCACAACAAGTCGAAAACCAGTGAAGCAAAAAGCAAAAAGTGGGGTGACCATAGGAAAGCAGACCCTACTCTCCTACAGTGCTGAAGAAGATCAGGCACGACCGGTCCCAAGTAATCCTTGTGGCTCCGGACTGGGCAAGAAGATCCTGGTATCCCGAGCTACTCAGCATATCAGTCGATCCCCCGATTTGTCTGCCTCTTCAGGAGCACCTTCTGTCGCAGCAGCAGGGGACGGTCCTCCACCCGAACCTGTCCAGTCTCCACTTACATGCGTGGAGATTGAGCGGCAACAGTTGATGCCATTTGACTTGCCTTCTGAAGTCTGTGATGTGATTCTGGCAGCCAGACGTCCCTCCACAAAATCGGTATACGCCTGCAGGTGGAACAAATTGGTGGCATGGTGCACAGTAAAGGCTATGGATCCACTCTCTGCCCCCCCTTTCAGACGTTCTCCTCTTCCTTCTTTCTCTTGGCCAGCAGGGCTCTGCTCTGGGCTATATCTCAGCCATTTCAGCCTTCTTGAGGCTTCCTGATCAGACTTCTTTTTTCAAGTCCCCTGTTGTGAATATATTCTTGAAAGGCATCACAGACATGTTTCCTCCTGTTCCCTTCATGATGCCTCAGTGGGACTTGAACCTTGTACTGACTTATCTGTTGTGCGCTCCCTTTGAGCCACTTCATAACTGTCCTCTTCCTCTACTGACTCTTAAAACTGCATTCCTGGTTGCCATCACCTCTGCCAGGAGAGTGAGTGAGCTCCAGGCTCTGTCTTCTAAGCTTCCTTTCCTCTCTGTCCATCCGGACAAGGTTGTTCTGAGGACTCGTCCTTCTTTCATGCCCAAGGTGGTTACAGCCTTCATCCCCCTTTCTTAGTATTAAATTAAAAAGTTCCCTGAGCTCTGGTACCACCTCATCTAGAGGTTAAGATAAATCTTGGTTGGAAGGCCATCCGGCCATGCAGCTTTCCCTCTAGCCATTTTCCTGAACTGTTGTCGGATCTCCTCTTCTGTTATATCCACTGATAATGCTACCTTCTGATCTTCTCTCAGCTTTGGGAGTTCAATTGCCTTAAAAAAACCTTAAATATTATCCCTTCCAGGGGAGGTATCCTCCTGATACAGTGTACGCATGTGTCTAGAGACCTCCAACCCAATTTTAACATTAATATCCAATATGTCCCCTGTTGTATGGTCTCTCAGACATTTTATTTGATTACACAATCTATCAGTCTTTGCTTTCCATGCCAACAGGGCACTACTTTTCTCCCCATAGGCGAACTGCTGCAGTTTACTAACCTTCCATTTATCCGTTAATATTTTATCCAGGGCTCCTTGATATTCTGATTGCAACAGTTCTAGTTGTTTCCTAAGAGACGCCACATTACTAGAGCTCTCAAGAGAAGCTTTTTGTACCTCCTACTCTTTATTCTTAATAGTTTCTAAAAGCCTTTTCATCTTGATGCCTCACACTACATTTTATACCTGCCATAATACCTGTATCAATAGATCTCAAAAAGGCATTAAAAGAGTCCCAGATAATTTGAGGTGTAGCTGACCCCTTATTAGCTTCAAAAATATTGCTGCCTCTTCTTTATATTTTATAAATCACCCCCTCATCCAGCAAAATTGTCCTATCCAGCACCAATCTGGTTATACCCCTCTTATTGGGGGGTTTTAACAATAGGAGTACCATCGAATGATCCAACAATATCGCAGGTACATGCTTTATTATTTCAACCCCGGATGCAAGCTCGTAATTAAATAAAAAATAATCAATTCGAGAGTGATGGCTGTACTTTTTACTAAAAAAGGTAAAATCCCTCTTATCCCCCGTCTTATGCCTCAAAATATCGATTAAGTAACTCTCTAATCATATTTTTAAGTACTGCCTTAGTTTTTAGTGGCATGACGTATTTAGCTTTGGAGGTTCTATCCAACGTTTTGTTTAACACCAAATTGAAATATCCTCCAATTACCACTAAGATGTTAAAAGACATTAAGCATGATTTCAATTTGATTAGTGCATCCGGGTTATCTTCATTGGGCACATAATAGCTAACTACAATTACAGATGTTCCTTGTATTTTTATCTTAGCTAGGGTCCACCTCCCAGACGAATCTGTCTGCTGACTTTCTACTATGATACCTGCATTATTTCCTATGAGGATGGCCACCTCCCTTGTGTTGCTGCTTTGATCTGAACAGACGTTGTCTTGTACCCAGGATCATTTTTTTAAAGCATTCACACATTCGTGTTTTGTTAGATGCGTCTCTTGTAATAGTATAACGTTTGCCTCAGATCTCTTCACAAATTCCATTAATCGACCTAAATTCTTTGCAGACCTCAAACCATTTACATTCCTGGATACAAATGCACTAAATCCTTCATCATGTATCTAACCTTAGGCCTCTACCAATACCTTCTAAGTTACTCTTATATCGACCAACCCTTAGTATACCTGCACTGATACACAAGTCTACATAAGTTAATAAGGACCACCCATCAAATATCAGAACAAGGACTATATTTTTTATTTTTCTCCCACCTGCTCCCAACCACCCATGCCCCACCCACCACCCCCCTTGGGGAACCCCCACTCTATCTCTTAAGGCAAAAGGCCTTCGAGGTCTCGCAGTGTAAATAGAGAGAATCCATTACCAATTGTTAAGAAAATATATGAATGAAAATATTATACGTTGTATTTTCCTATACATGTTCCTTTACATTTATAACCAATTGTGTATCTCTTACCAACTATTTAACAGTGTGGATTTCCTAAATATATCTCTATACATCTATATACATAGACTATCCCTATTTTGGGTTTTCCATCTGTTTTAGTAAATCATCAATCTCCTAGGGTCTCTAATCACATGCATTTTATTATGCCACATTATCTTAAGCATGCCAGGAATCTTCATCTGCACTTGGCCCCACCTGGAACACAACTCATTCATTTTTTAGCCCAGCTCCCACTGTCGCTGAGAGGTTCTTTTGCCCAAGTCTGATCGTATTTGATACGTAACATCACTGTATTTTAGCTCTCGTTCTTTTAGTGCTCGCCCCAGTCCCAACTCCTTAATCGAGAAAGTTAAGAAGTTTACTAAAATTCTCCTTGGGGCCTTTCTCCCTGAATGAAGTAAATATGGGTCTCTATGTACCCTTTGGAGTTCTTTATCCCAGTCAATGTCACTCCTATCCTGAAGCAGTTCTCCCAAGAGTTTCACACAAAGCCCTTAATGTCCGAGCCTTCTGCGTTTTCGTACACTCCCAAAATTCGAACATTATTTAGTCTAGCATGAAGTTCCAACCTTTCCAGGTCCTCTTGTAAGGTCTTATTCTCTTCTCTAAGGATCACTTGGAATTCCCTGCTATAGCCTCGCCCAACGCCTTTGCGCCCTCCTCCAATGCTGTTGCACACAGCGTCATCCTATCAACCTTTTGCTCGAGGATCCCACATTTCTCCTGTATAACCTTCTGATTTTGCTCGGAGGTCTCAAACCTGGACAATTTATCCTGTCTTAACTTCAGTAAGAGCTCTGTCATCTGAGTTGTCAGGGGGCCTTCCCCAAAACTCCATGGTCGATCCTCACCCCTTCTTCATTGATTCCTGGGAGCCCCTCCCAGCTAGACCCTTCCTCTTGCACAACTTGTAATAGAAGCATAGGTTTAGGCGCAGACTTAGACATCAGGATAGACGTGGAAAAGGTCTGTGCAGGGGTATTCAGAGCCCCTGGGGTGCTAGATATGATTTCTTCCAGGCTCTCTGCCCCAGTCCCCATACGAGGAGAAAAACGATTCCCTCTAGCCCCAAGAGCCTTCTCAGCCCTTGATGGACCAGCCACTTGCTCCATGATTTTGAAATATGACTGAAGCGAGGGTGGTGGCTTAAACAGTAAAGCTGCTTCCTCTTTTTTACACTTTCTCACTCTACCTCCTTTGGGAGGTTTCCTAACAGGAGTTATGGCTTGGGGAGTACTAGCTTGTATTGCAGTAGGACTTTTATTCTCTTGCACAGAACGCAAAAGATATCCACTCCTTCGAGTTGAGAGAGTTTGTGCACCTTTGCAAGATTCTTCAAGAGCTCCAGAATACCCAAGACCGCTAAGCACTTTTAGCGCCTTTAGTGCAAATTGCCTCTGCCCCAGGACTTGTTCCATATCAGCCCCTTCTACTCGTTTTACTGTCTCTGGTCCAGCAGTGCTCAAGACAGTAAGAGGTAAGTCCCTTCATATAGGGTCCTTCTCTTTCTCCATCCACTCCTGAATTGCAAAAGGCCTTGAAATCAGCTCATGTAATATTATTGCGGGAAAAGGAGCTCCCAGAGTCCCCGTCGTCCAACTCCTTTCAACATTTTTTTCAACACCCTGCACTCTCCATTTGCGCACTCCAGGAAGATCACACACTATGGGGACACCAAACTTCCACTCTACTCCTTTATATGTACAATGTAGCCTCGTTATTGCCTTCCGTGCAGTCTTCACAGAGGCGGCTGCCCGGACCCAGCTTGCTAAAAGCAAACACATACTAGTGCCCATACGTATGGAAGAACAACACAAAAATGAGGGGTAACTACAATTTCAACCCAGAGAGTCCTGTCAAAGACCAGCCGAAAATCACAGGAATCACAAGGAGCAAGGAGCATATTGGGTTTTTCTCGCAGCAATCCTCGTTAAGCCGCCGCCTGAACTGGCCACCTCGGGAGGCGGAGTCACGTCCCTGTTAGAATCAGCAGGGTGCCGAGGCTCAACAACAAACGATACGAAAAACACCAATACACTGAACCGCACTTAGTCAGGGCAGTCTCGGGCAGTCAGGGCAGTCTCGGGCGAGGATACCCATCTCTCCCGCCACCTCGCCTTACTTTATAGCGGCATGAATCTGCGAAGTCCGTAGGATCACTCTCCTACCACACGGCATTCCTCCCTACCGGCGGTAGCCAGCTCCCATTGTTTCCCAACCACGTGACTCGGGCTGCTACGATCTCCCAGCACAAGTTCTATTGCGTCCTCAATTCTTCCAAGGAGGGGGGGGGGGGGGTCCTTAAACAACGTTTCTCCATTTTAATTTCCATAAGAAACTTTAGACAGGGCTACAGCCCGAACTGATGCACAGAACTACACCAAATTTGGCAAAAAGGTAGCTCTTGGCTTAGAAAGCACTCTTTTTGTTAAATGCTGGAAATCCATTCAGTTGTTCTAAAGAAATTAGTTAGAAACATTTCTCAGATATACAACTGGGGACGCAGAGGATCTGCGAATCCTCCTGATCTTGAGCATGCAATCTGATTGGCTGCCAACACTTCCAACCAGAAAGTGTTGGAAGCCATCTTGTGGCTCAGTTGAACCGAATCACAAGAAAAAGGGTTAAAAAACAAGAAAAGGGGGCATGGTAGAAACACCCTGACCCCCAAGGCCTGATTAGGGGGGCCAAAAAAACATTTTTTTTCAAACAAATGTCAGCTGCATTTCTGGTGAATCTGCGAATCCGGCTGAAAATGTTAAAAAAAACACAAAGTGCGGGCTTCCGTGCTTCGTTTCCTTAAAGCCCCTGGGTGGGTTAGGTCCCAGGGGCAATGATGAAAAGAGATGTAGGGGCCCATGCAGGCCTCCACAGCACTGGGCATCTGCCACCTCCCTGGGGCTTATACATTGAATGCGGGGTGCTATGAGGCCCCCCACGCAGCCCTGGGGATGCCACGTCCCCGGGGCTATGTTTGTGAAATACGGGGTGCCGCACGGCCCCACCCAGCAGCCACCTCCCCGGAGCTATGTGGATAATTAGGCATGGGGGATCCTGCCTCCCCTGGGCTACTTTCCAAATGGAGGGGGGTCACATGGCTCACCCTCCTGGAGCCGTTAATGGCCCTGGGGAGCACACCCCACAGGGCCGTCTCAAGCAATGTCCCAGGACATTGCACTTTGCTATGGTATGGCGGGAGTATGCTCCCTCCATTACATAGCAAACAGTGCACTCGCTTTGGGAGCACTTTGCTCTCGTTTGTTCATAGCGAGCAAACTTTGCCCTTGGTTGGGAGATGAAGTCCCCTTGCCTCTTGAGGGTCCCAGGGGGTCAACTAGCCCTACTGTTACTTCAGGTAAGCCCCAAACATCTGGATTGCTGAGAGGTGCTCTGAGGTCATGCCCCTTTCTCCACTATTCTGCGAACGTGCCTCCTGGCAGACTGCTGGTTTGGGATGAAGTCCACTTTATTCCAGAGGGACCTCGGAGACCAAGAAGCCCTCCTGGTAGCTCCTGTAAGTCCTATGCAATGGAATTTCTGAGAGCTTGTTGCAGGCCCAGACCCCTCTCTCCACCACACTGCAAACGTAAATGCTAGTTCAAAAACCTTAAAAATTCACTGAAAAATCCAAAGGTTACAGGGAAGTTATAGTTAGGAATTAGCATTTTAAAAAAAACTAAGAAATTCACTGGAAAAAAAACATAGGTTACAGGAATGTTTTGATTAGGCTGACATTTCACTTGTACAAAACCTGTGAAATTCAGCTGTTATAGTTAGCTGTACTCACGCCCTCGCAAGGCAGTGCTGATGCCAACACATATTACATCACTCATGACATGGTCAGTGACATCACTGACGGGCAAAGCATTCCCATTGCCAGAATCTCTTTCTGCTTTCATGTGGTCCCTCAGTTTACTAATGCCTGTATCCAAAGCATTCATGCTTTTGAAAACATAAGTTTCAGGCATTGGTTCAGATGTTGGTGGTGTTTGTAAAATTTTAACAGCTTGTTACAGAAAAGGGTACAACTGGAATCTTGGTCCCAATCATGGATACGTTGGCATCAAATATCTCTGGTGCTGAGTTGCGCAGCGGAATCTTCTGTAGCGCCAACTGATATCCCGTCCGCATTAAGGCCTAATTCTAGACTCCTCTCCTATATCAAGTGTAGACCCAACGGATTTAAAGTATCTCCCTTTCCAGACCTCTGAGCTGCCATACTGGCCACTTTGGCTGAAATATTATTTCAAAATCTTTGCTATTAGTTACTACTGTCTTCTCCGTATCACTTTGGCCCCTGGTTGTCATGCCCATCAGGGATAGGAACCTTCAGATTTCTCCATTAAAAATCTCTCTTATTTTTTTTGTAGCAGAGTCCTCAGCATTGGCAATTGATGTAGAGGGATTGTCACTGGTCCAGTTGTCTCTTCTTAAGCCCCTCTGGGAAATTCATCAAAGGCCTTTGTGCAGTATTGGGACAGCAAACCCACATCCTTAATAATAAGCTCAGGCTTCTGACCTGCCCCCTTTCTCTTAGATCGCACCATTATAGAGATAATAATAACAGTAATATGTAGATGATTACTTGGGCATAGTGAGTACTCAGTCTTCATAGTTATGACCAGGCCAAGAAGACGGCCACCATAAGACAAATCATTTTATCTCCAGTTTTTCAATTATTTTTAGCCAACTTAAAAGTCAGTTTAATACTCAATTTATTGGCCATGTGATTTAACCTTGACCCCAGTCATACAGTTCATATAATTCATTGTTGGTCAACCATTATTGACATTGTTCAGTGTTCAGTGTTGTCCCAGCACATTTCCAGTTCATGCAGTGGACAGTCTTCAGCTTCTGCTTTTATTGCAAGAATGCCACAGTCTTGCAAACCCACAATCCATGCGGGGTAAGCATAAGTCATGGAAGCCACCCTTTCCCATAGGCTGGGCCTCTAAGCCCTCCAATTTCCTGGACACGTAGTGCTCCACCTGCTCACCTCTGTAATGTAGTTGCACTGTATTCAATGACCCCGTCCTCTTGTTGGCAACACCTGGGTCTCTAACCCTCACGTAATGCTCTGCCTCAACTTTGCTGTGCCTCCATGCCCCACTTCAGCAGATGAACCAGCGCCTCCAGCACTGATATTTGATTCCCTCCACATTAGTCGACACCGGAACCCCGCGACTCTTGGTCCTTTCTCCCATTGTGGATACAGCACACAGCAGCAGGTGCATGGAGCAGATTCTTACTCCAGTTACGTTCATACAGCACAGCGGGTCAGACTATTGGTGACTCAATGACCCAATGTGCCATCCAGGAGTACTTTTAAGAAGATTGGGGAGGAGGGTGTGTGGAGGTAAACTTCTGAAGAAGCTGATGGCTTCCCAGACACCTGGGCCTAATTAACATGAACCTCTCTGTAGCTCATGCAAGGCAGCAAGCTGCTACTCTAGAATGCTTCAGACCATTTTCACAGGTTAGAGGTTTCAGAGCTAATATACATAGGCTCAAATGCCCACTCAAAGGGATTCAAACCAATGCTGTACTTCTTTGAAATATACTTTTTTGCCTAGACATGAAACTAGCAAGCACGGACTCCCATAAAGGTGGTTCTGGCAATTGTCATGGAGTTGACTTAAGCAGATAAGTGTGGACCCTGGGTGGTCAGCTAAAAACCTTTCTCTCCATGCTCTGACAATATAGGACTGCACAAGGTATCCGTCAAAGTTCTATCCTCTTGTATGCAAAGTACCACCATACATGTGGCACAGAACAGTTAAGTAATCGTTCTTCTTGTCAGAAAAAACTCATTCAAGTTTAGTTGCATATCCAATCTTTCAAGAAGTTTCAGGAACCTTTAAGAGGGTAAAAGAAGGAATTCCACATTGTTGTTTATGATCTTAAGGTGTCTTTTATTAAAAATGCACTCGGTTTTCTTACGTAGACAGCCAACACTGAAATGGGACATGTTCACATAAAATCCTCAGTGTTTGAGATTGTTAGTACTGGGCATTTTCTGATCTATGTATCCTTTTCCTAAACGCTATTGTGTCACATTCGATAAAGACTATGTTTTCGCTGATGTCGTGAGAAACGTATCTCTGTATTCCATGTGATGGACAAAGGCCTGAATGAGTCTGTTTATAATACAAACTTTGTACATTTCGATTGCACTCCATGTGATGGACAAAGCCCTGAATGTGTCTTTTTATATTACATACTTTTTTACATTTTGATTGCACTCCGAGTGCTGTGCTGAGCTCATAGAACCTAATGTACTCTTCACCAGTGTATTGACAATGTGATATGACATTATGAGACTAAAACTAGACTGATGTCAGACACAGGATGTGTATTTATTCCCTCTAACATGACTACCTGTGCGTAGTCAAAAAACCTTTTTTTATTTTGATAATGGATTAATCTTACCCATGTCACCATTTCTCCTTAATTATTCAAACCCTTTTTTCCTGTCTGCACCTAACTCTGTCACATTAATACGCAATACAATACGGATCCCTCCTCTTTTTTTAAATTGCAGCTATGGTCCTGGATTTTTACTCCTGTCTACTGGAATATTGCTTACATATCCTACCATATTCTGCAATCCTACATTGTCTGCCACCTTATATCCGTATTAAACGCTCCCACTCTCATTATGTTTATATACACGGAAAACGGGCGTGCGAAGGTGCCGGTATCGCGGACGGATGCCTTCTCTGGGTCTTATCATAGTACCACGTCAAGATGTTTCTCCATGCTTCCTGAATTATGTTTTGGGAAGATACAATTTTCGTGCGTATAAAGAAACTCCATCTTGCCACACAGTGTTCTGAGAAACCTCTACTGTGGAATTAGTGGCTAATCTGCAGACTAACACATATTTGCTATACTTTCTTTGGTAACGTTCATTCTGGGTTCTTAAGCTCTTGAAAATATAGTAGCTGTCAATCGGAATATTTTCTTAGATCGACACACCTTAACTTGGAGTACTGACAAGGGACCCCCAGCTTTCCGAACATATAGAGCCACAACTGAAGCATCTTGCCGGGCTCATCTACCATCAAATTAAGCCTTGAGAAAGTCTTGGTGGTGACAAAACGCATGTTGGCTGTTTCTGTGCAACCTAGTCAAGAATTGAAACCCTCATTACATTAAATGAAGCAGTGTTTTCTCCAAATGTTTGGATTGTTTTGAAATACAATTTATATGCCTTTGTTGTAATAAATTATTGTGTAATCATTTGATCGTATTTTGCCTATTTAAACCTGGCTTTGAAAGTTTTCTTCCATCATCATATGTTGTTCTTTACCGCTAATGTAAGTTGTTTAGTAACTGTATATATACTACTCAGAGTGCCGGGGTTCAGTCTTTTTTGTATTTCGAGCAAGACATTTTTGACTTGCTCAAATTGATATTCTGGGTATTGGGATAACTTACCCTGAGTGGCACCTACCAAAAATTGTTTGAATAGACACAGTGACAGCCAATGTGTACCCCTATCTGTTAATATCTTGTTTGTTTGAAGTGCGACATCATAACCCACCACTACCGTGTGTGGTTGCTTGCTATGTTTATATACAGCTCGCTTGCAACTGATGCGTTCTTAGTTGATTCCGATGGGATTCCGTTTTTTCACAATAGAACAACTGATGCGCTGTCGATATGATATCCATTAGTTTACATCGTTTCTTAATATGAAATACCATTCATTCCTCTTGAACTTCGACCGAATAGGTACAACAATTCCCATCAAGTTTTTATGGTAACTTGATCAGCAAAATGGCGGCCTTTGGACCCAAGGTCGTCAGTCTAGTCTCGTATACGGAGCTCTTCTTGCAAGTAAGCTTTATGACTAGCGGGCGTACCCGTGACAGGGGTCATAGTCGCGGGCCACCTTGCTTTTGGTCTAACTTTGTGCTTTAATAATTTATTTTTGGCGCTTAGGCGACCTGCTCAGCCGGGCTCTAGCCGCCCCATTTTAACTTAATTTTCCCTTTCGCGAAGAGATTATTGTGCTCTTATTTTAACCGTTCTTGTCGCGGGATGAGCCTTGACATTTAACGAAAGCGTACACTTGGTCGGCAAAACACTGGGGGACATGTACTATTGCTTTTACTGCACCTTCTACTTTTTAAAACACACACTTTTAACAAATCTAGGCTTCCTGGGGGTGCTGTTGCTGACTTAGGGTTACCATCCTTGCCACCGGATGAGCCTTGACATCTCACGCAAGCGTGAACTTGGTCGGCAACACAGCGGTAAATACCTATTGGTTTTACTGCACCGGCAACGCTTTTAAACACACACGTGCATCAAGTCTATGCATCCTGGGCGTACTGGTGTTGACTTTGGGTTATAGCATAGCACACTTTTCTCTGAGCGTACTGTTGCTGACTTAGGTTTATATCAAAATACACTTTTCTCTGCTCCACTGGCACGTGTTTGTAACAATAGGTGTATCGTACCAGCTGCTCCTGCTGCTACCAGCGCCCAATGTCAATCACCTTAGATTGGTCATGGTCCAGCGCGTTCGGTTTAGACATAGTTACATCATACTCACTGCTGTGGTTGCCTGAGCCTAGTGTTACTCAGCATGGAATAGACTTTAGCTGTATTAGAGAGATTACCATGTAGACTTTTTGTCACGCTGGTTAATTAACCCATCAAGGCCCACTTCCTTTTACTCATCTGAGTCACTTTTCATATAGATACTCTTTGCCTCTACTAAGAATCAGCTCAACAGAGGCGGATACTTGAGTCCTCTCAAACTGTTAGACTACTTTTGCTTCTAACATGAGAGGTTTGTTTGATTTAATACGTACATTTCAACCTGCTTCCTAAACAGATGAGAATTTTGTTTACTGATACTTTTTTCTTAAAATTGCCTAGGTTAATTCCTCTTACTTCAATTGTCCTAATGCAGACTTGATTAGAATTTGGGCCTGGTCTTAATAACCTGGCGAACTGACTACTTTATGCTATCGGTAAGCGTACTCCTAACTACCACGCTCGCCGCTGTAGGCCTTCTTTTGTCCTTTATATTTTAACCTATACATTTATTGGGACTTTAGCAGTATCTTCTCCAGCACGATTTGAACACCTGAAAGCATTGTAGAATATCAGCCTTCCGTCACTATCCATAGCATTGGTTTCTTTACTTCCTCTTGGAAGTACTCTCCTCCCTCACCATATCTTCTTTCCTGTCCCACACTTTACCCTGTGTTTACTCTCACCACCAGCATTGTTAATACAAGTTACCAATTATCCTGCACTTAACAATACTTGGCTATATGTCTGGATTTTAAATATTGTATATATTGTATGGTATTACAGACCTGAAGAAGCCCATGTCTGGGCGAAACGCGTGTGCTGTCTACGTACGAAAACCGAGTGCATCTTGAAAAAAAGGACCATTAAGATCATAAATAACAACGTGGAATTCCTTCTTTTGCTTTCTGTACATACTTACGATTTACCTTGTATATATATTGCCTCTCATACCCCTTTGAATTTATGTTGAACCTTGTGGTTATGTGGCAGCTGACCATCTGAGTTGACTATCCAGGCAGTGCTATCCTCTTTTACCCGTCTGCCTTTTCTCGTATATAAACCTTTCAGAGGGCTCAAGAAAAGGGCCTCTTGTTTCAGATGGAGTCTGTCTCTAAGCCACAGCAAGAGAAAAGGTAGAATAAAGATGACAGTGCTATACAAGGAAGAGTAAATATGTAAGAGTTGTGCAAAAAAAATAGAATGTCAAAAATCTTCTACTCACGAAGATCAGAAAAATTGAGGGGAAGGGACAGCAACCCAGAGACTTGAGTAGGAATCATTCTAGAGTGTGTAGTTTTTAGGTGTATGAATAAATTAGTTAAAATTTGTAATCTTGACCTTCTTTCTTTTTGTGTACATATTTAGTTTGACAAGTGCACCTTTGGCTGTGCTTCCTCATTTATTGCTCCGGGGAATGCTCACATTTCCAGGTGATAAGGGTTTCATCACACTTTCCTGGTTTGGCAATGACTCTGGACTCCCATATAGCACGACAGACAGAAACACAAATAGACTGATTAACTAAGTTATCATGCTTTCCCCTTAGTCTTTGCCGGTCTAATGGCGAATAACCCATGGCAATGAGCTGAAAATGCATGCATTACTCTTGTTTGCAAGTTACACCAAGTTAATTGACTCACAGTTCTAACTTAAAACAAAGGGTCAGTGAGAGAATGTTGGGGCACTGTTCTTTATTAGATGCCAAATAGTTGAACATCTCTGTCCTTAGAGCTTATCAGAACCCTAAGATTACCAGTTGTTATTTGGAAACAGGCATATCAAGAGAGATGAGGATTACCAGGCCTATCTAGTTTGCTCTTCTCCACCATGCCATAAAACCATAAGGGCCCGATTCACAGAATGAACTTAAGACTCAATCCTATACTTACTACTATTTTGGTATTCACAGAATGCACTTACTACTTTTGGCATTCACAGAATGAACTTACTACTTTTGGTATTCACAGAAGTTAGGATTTTGTCTTAAGTCTGTCTTAAGTCTGTCTTAAGTCTGTCTTAAGTTTGTCTTAAGACAAACTTAAGACAAAATCCTAACTTCTGTGAATACCAAAAGTAGTAAGTTCATTCTGTGAATGCCAAAAGTAGTAAGTGCATTCTGTGAATACCAAAATAGTAGTAAGTTTAGGATTGAGTCTTAAGTTCATTCTGTGAATCGGGCCCTAAGTACTTTATGCCTAGCTGTGAGATATGCCTTTTCAGTCTAAGGATGCATACTCCTGGAAGCACAAGATGACAAGTAACAACAACCTATGCGTGTATGATTTTCTGGTAGTTGTTCCCAGCACAAAGCTTCTCTTATGAAGAGTGCTTAGTATAATGAAATTGTAGCATAAATCAGAACAGTTCAAAATAAATGGTGTGGAAAACCAGCATGTACACCTAAAAGATGAGAGTTAATAAATCTACAAACAGCCATGGATAACGAAAACAAATACATAACGAGATGGATGGAAACACACATTGTATTTAAATGCCAAAGTCACAAAAAATTGTGGTGAACGACCACAAATGGTTCTAAAATGAACAATGCCAACATCCTTGATTTGATGATTTGTTCAGGTAATAGTTAGAACTCCCTTTTATGACGACCACAAATTGTGTAATCAATTTTGAATGTTACCAAACCTGGGTTGGTGGCTTATGTGGTCAGAAATTTTACTTATAACACATTTTTAAAATTAGTTTTTAATAGGCATTCACATAAAACAATGCAAAGATGTACATTGAAAGCCGAGATTGTATGACATGCAATGCAATAGGTTTTAACACAATCATGCCATTGCAAAGTTTCCCAAGTCATGTATATATTAAAAACATACAACAGGCTTGTATGAAAAATGACCAGTAGAATGGGGACAAATGGCCCCCATTTCGTGGTAAGGCCCCCATCTGCCCACCAACTAACAGTTACATCTCATGTATCTCTATAACACTGTAAATGTGTGGGAGTCAAGGTTGTGAACCCTCATTCAGTAAATATATTATTTCAAGCAAAGAGAAACCCATATATGTGTACATAACAAGTTAAATGATAAATGATGCCTCAGAATAAATCTTACTTATAACACATTAACACATGTTTTAGTCTCAAACACACAAGATCAATGCTTTGGTTAAAATACTTTGGAGTTTTCATTGTACCAAAGATAAAGTAACCAACAAGATGGTTGATTGGATCATTGCGCAATTCTGGTTACATGAACACACCAGGACAATGTAGCACAACCTAGGAGAGTTAGGCTTTCCACCAAGTTGCAGCAGCACCTCACCTGGTGATACCAATGACTATGACCTTGTTCTTGATTGGTTGCTGGCATCTCATGATACCCTGTGCCAAATGATTCAAGCACAATACAAGAATCCTGCAGAAAACGGTTAAGGTTCGGAGACACGTGTGTTTGTGCAGGTGTAACATTACAGTATGAGTGTGATAAAACATTTGTCCAATGGCATGGTGTCTTTGCCTGGTGTCCCACTTAACTAGTGCCCATGGGGGCAACTAAATCACCTTTTTGACACCCTGCCTAAGACCTAAAGACATTTGAAATAACAATGCCTTGGTTGGTGGTGATTGTATTTTTTCTGTGTATGGCGTGCACGTCCATTTTGTATTGTAGCTACCCAAATCCTTTGTTGAATTCCTCGTCCCCCTATTATGATTGTAAAGGTATTTCCATATCTTGCCTCTCTGCAGAAGGAAAATCCGCTGGTGTTTTCCAATGGGACACTGAAACTTGGAGGTGAAAAAGAGCCAACCCCACGACCAAAGAAATGGCCCATAACCAATGTTCAGGTTTCTGAGGCGCTGTACATTCCTGATGCTTTCATCACTGGAGGTCTATATGAAGAGGAGGATGGAGAGCTCAATCTTAAAGAGGTTAGGAATAAGCAAGAGGCTATTGGAAGGTGGCTGTAATTTGGAGACCAGGCTATGGACAAAGGTCTAGATGGAGGGAAAGGCAACATGTAAAATGGGGCCTTGGCTTGTACCATTGCTTAACTGTAAAACTGTATGCTGCTATGCAGTGTGCTCCAGTCTGAGGGTTACCACCAGTACTGGGATGCTCAAAGGTCATGCATGGCTTCAACCATGTAACTAGTTTCTGCATTGTAGCTGTATCTTTTTCTAGTGTTTCAGTCATGACTAGCAACACAATCTGCTATTCCAGTAGATGGATGCCACAAATGTCTCTGTTAAATCACTGTGATCCTCAGATACTCCACCTTTAAGTTTTTACCTCTGACCATTGCTCCCAACCTAGGACAAAGATCACCGGACAGAAGCAGAGACTGTGAAGAAAAGGGTCACCTGGGACATTGAAAGATCCTGTTATATAGATCCTGGTGCAGTGATACAGTGAGTATCCAAGGTCACATGAGGCCAGTGAATCTTTTCCACCTTGCAAGAGAGGATTATGTGGAGGGAAGGGTTACAATTGTAAGGGATTTATTGTTAGGTCAATTGAAGAGCAAGACAGACATTGCATAAGCTCAATGTATATATTCATTTGAATAATTTCTTAAGCTCCGCAATCTCAAAACAAAAACGGAAATTAGAAGAATTTAACAATGAACAGTATGAAGAACATTATATAAAAATAAAAAAAAGTACATTTGTGATCTACTTGGATATGTAAATTATTCTGTGATTTTGCTCTGCACCATTTAGCTGGTTTGGCATTGCCTACGCCCAGAAGCAGGTCCTTAAAATGTTTTTCCGAAAAGAAAGGTGTTGCTTTTAAAGTTTCTACAGAGCCCCAGTGTGGACTACCCTCTGCGTGCACAGGGTCCCACTCCTACATATATACCACTGGACATTTCCGGTATTTAACCTTTTGGCAGTATGCATGAATCAGTCATTTCAGGAACTTACCGCTTTGACAGTGGCGACTCAGTCATTCAGGGCCACCCCCCCTTCCTGAGGAATAACTATGCCGCCCTTTCCTCGGTAAGCTGTACATTGTACATTGTACAATTGGCAATTATTGATTCATTCAAGGCTTCTGTTCTGTTTTTGAAAGATCGCCATCCGGTGAGTTTTCTGCACTCTCTATTCTGGTGATTGGCTCAGGCGGCTCCCTTGCAAAGTATCATTAACCTCTAAGCTCCTCAAGACTAAAATTCCTCACTTACTGTACGTAATACAAATTAGGTGGCAACATGACAGGCATCCCCAAAACCTCACTCTATTACAGATCTTTTCTCATGACCAGTTATGACATATTTAAATGCCATAAAATTGCCTTCACATGGTTTTCTACCAACGTTATCCACTTTCTCACTTCTTACCAGAAACATAATAAATTATTCTATCAACCAGTTCATAACTATCACAACAATCCATAAAGTGGCTTCAAAGACCTCTTACTTGGAAATTACAATCTAGATTGTGTCAACCCCAAATCCTGCACCATGCTAGAGAACTTTGCTAAACTGCACAAATGCCTCCATAACTCCTTCCCATCAACAAACAACAAATGCAAGATACGTAAGTACATCTTTTTTTTTATTGTGTTTATTCGTACCTGGATACATAAAAGGCACAATGCATCAGTACACAAAATGTCAACATAATGGAAGAGTATCATCACATACACCCAAAGCAGTGCTATAATAGCACAATAGCATAAGTGCCTAGGTTAAACAGTGAAACAGTTATAAACATCTAAAAAGAACGAAACAATGAGCAGCGAAACTTGGCGTCTGTGGTTAAATCCTCTGATAGTGGATAACCCACCTCCCCCAAAACCCGGTACACCGGTGTGTCAGGAGAATACAGAGATGGCATTCAGGGGGTGGAAGGAGGGTCAGGAAAGAAAGATTGATATAGGCATTCCATTGAACCCAGGGCATTGTCCCAGGGTCCACTCAACTACACATAGCCAGCCAAGATGGTACATTCAGTTGACAGAGGGAGTGCAGTTCCTATGTGATAGGAGGGGTTGGGAGGAAACAGGGGTGAAGGGGAAAGACAGGTCTTTCTTCGTGATGCCCTCACACACCCCATAGAGGTTTCATGCTTCATCATAGGGCGGGTGCCCCTCGTCAGGCCGGCGCTGCAATGCCTGAAGGGCTCCCGAAACTGGGGCTCTTTGTCAAGGATCTTTTGAAGATGAAGCATTTAGGTGCATGCAGGAGTGGGGGCTGGGTAGTGCACGGTGAGATAAGATAAAATATGTATAGGGCAGTCCTCTACAGTCCATTTTAATGAAAAGGTAGCTCTAGCCTAGGTAAAAACAAAAGTGTGCCCCTGTGGGGATTATAATGTTCCTTAGGGGCAGTTTAAGTGTGTAAGGTCGACATGTTTCGTGCCTGTGCTTGCCCCTAACGGGTCAATTAGCACTTCTTCAGGACTGTGGTAAAGTGAAGTGAATGGGTGCACTACCGCCTGGTATTCAATTAGTAGATGTGACATTTGTGAACCAGGTTTAGGTAACATCAGTATCCTTAGTAGGCCGGGATTGATAGAGGCCTCCACTGGCCTCCACTGGCACCCATGTTACCTCCTGAAGAATCTGTATAATCTTATCCCAAAACCCCTGACGGCTTCTTTCCTTTCATGACATATGGTCACCGGAGCGTAACCACATCTAAGGCATTCGTCCGACCGAGCTCTGTCTATGCGATGCAGACGCTGTTGGGTCATGCAGGTTTGATGCAGATAATAGAACTGGGTGAGCTTGAATCTGACATGGCTCGCTACCTCATGAACATAAACTCTCCTCCAAGCACTCTCAGACAACGGTTCAGGCATAGCATCAGCCAATCTACTCTGTACTCCTGTCATATTAACGCTGCAATCTCTCTTGATAGCCCTGTAAAGGCAGGAGATTAGTTCCCTTGTGGATCCCGGGTCCAGTATTATTTGTAATGTCTGAGATTCCGTGAGTTCGGAGGGGAAGTCTGGCTAGATCTCCGGGAGCATGCAGGACACCTTAATATATTGCAGAAACTGGCTGTAGTGCTAGTCTCTTCCATCATAAGGAAGACACCATTGCCATCAAGGTCACCAGCTATGATGCAGCCCCCCACCTTATACCAGGGTCTCATATCCATTGTGGACTGAATATCTCAGATGGTTTTTAACCACCTGAGGGGCAGCATTCTGACATACGGCATCAGACACAATACCCGCTTTACCATATGTTCCCAGGTCACTGCTACTTGTCAGAGAACAAAAGGGAGGCCCTCCAGAATCCCCCGATCCTATCATAATGCAGTGCAGGAGATCCACATTTGCCTCCCACTCACTCAACAGGGTTTTCTCCTCATTGTGGCCCTTTGCACACCACTGTGCCCCATATTGAAGGAGGTTTGTGAACGTAAGCACATCTTTGTTGATGTCAGCTTCATGAAATGGTCCGACCAATTTCCATTGATGAGTCTGTCCATTTTCCCAATCCTTTTCACATTCTTATCCCCAAATAGGTCACACTCATCAACACCCATACAAAGGAAAGATGGAGAAGACCAGTTAAATGCCATCACTAAGCAAACTCCAATGCCTCATCATAACCAGAATAAAATAACTTGTATTGTCAGCCAACATCCTCACTGTACAGAAGTCAAGGGAGTACCTCCTTTCCATCTTAAAACATAAATACAAGATAAAGCCAAGCAAATCATTTTGCAATGTAAGACTAATACGAAATTCAGAAAATGAACGACAAAAGCTGGGAGTGAAGGAAACCACGTGCCAAGTGTATTTACAAAGAAAACGGCCGTGTCGGTAGTGCTCGTGAGGTAGGGGTTCAGGGAGTTGTAGGCGGTTTATTTACACAGTGGGGTGGCCACTCCAACCCGCCCAACCTGCAAATTTGCCCCGTACCTTTGTAAGCCACGCTCCTCCCGCGGGAGCCTGGCGAGCGCTTCGCCGGAACGTTGGCCTCCTGGCTTGCTGGTCTCAGCTGGGCTAATCGAAGCTTCGTCTTCCACGCCACTTCTCTGGTCCGCACTCCGTCTCCACTCCACACCGCACTCGTCCTCCGGGGAATCGCCGTCCGTCGTCTTCCGGGACCCTCCTCCTTTTGACGAGATGACGCTCTGGATGGGTGGAGTCTCGTCTTCGCTGCAATCGGTCTTAAAGGTGTAGCGTTCTTTTTCCTCCTCGCATCCCCAAGGATACACAGAGTCAGGGGCCGGCCAATCCTCCGCAGAAAGGGAAGTAGGCTGCTGGATGGAAAGAGAAAGGGGCAAGAGGGGAACAGCTGACCACCAGTCATGGGAAATGGACTCCTCACACTCTTTGTCCTTACAGGGACGACCCACCCCGTCACATGGTCTATCCTTCCCTTTACACAGTTATTGTGAATTTGTATGCATAAAATATTATCTTGTACGTGCGTCACCCAGAGCATCCCTATAGTCTTCACCCGGAAATTCTTCAGGCAGTTTTATTCATTATTAACAAAAGTAGTATTTTCAGGATCCCAGGCTGGACTACATTGGGATTTATTGATACTAACATAAGACAAATGCAGAATGACCAAGAGAGATATTATTTTGTAAGAGAAACACACTATGCTACTTATTGATACATGACGACCAACTGTCCACCTACGTTCATTTTGAAAATACTCTAGCTCAGCCAGCGCCATTGGAATCTAGCATTTCTAGGGACCTTTTGGCAGAAGAGATTGGAATTAATGCCTGGACGATCTATGGGACGGCATCTGCAGCCCACAGTTAACATTTAGAGATAAGGCTTGGCTAGTGGTGACCTCAGAAATATAATTCTGCACAGCATTTGGAGACTGGTACCAGGAAGGGAAATGTATCCATTATTGATTAATTCATATCACACACATTGAAGACCTATAGCACTTCTTATCCTGATTCTCTTGAGGAATTCAAGGCATTGCAATTTGCCAGAGATTCCTAACTGTTTGACTTCTGTGGACTCCCACTGATTTATTACTGGAAGCAGGAGACCCTGGTCTAAGCAGCTTTTATGATTTGAACCTCAAAACAATACACAAACACAGAAACAAGTATACATTAAACAAATACACGAATAATTAAAAATGGAATGGACAAATATAGAAAATCCAAAAGTTTAATGGGAAGGTTGAAGTTTTTCTAAGTGTGTTTTTCATTCTAAAAAGCAAATCGATATGCTAGGCTAGTATATCACTTTGTTTTTTGTGCTACTAATGCATGTTCTTTTCAGTGGTGTAACGCAAAATGATTGTGGGTCCCCCAGCGGTATGTGGAAAGAAGCAGCTGAGTCTCATATATCTCACAGATATTAATTGTCTTTGGGCTGTAGGGTGCCTCACTGAAAGACTGTGGGCCCCTGAAGGCTTGGACCTCCCTTGCACTGCAGGGGCTTTGTTACACACCTGGCTCTTTTGTCAAACTGCAATTAAAGCCACCCAACGTTGTCTTATGCCCTATCGGGTCGGACAAGAAGTACAAACATACAACATGCAAAGGGCTACTCGTCAGTCTCTCTGGATTACTGTGGGAGAGAAAAATAATCATCCATGAACTGTGTACTGATAAAGTGCATTAGCATAAGATCAATCTGTTCATGGTCTTTGTGGTACTCATTTTGAAATTATGCAATACACCGCAGAGAAACATTGCACTCAGATGTACATACACATCCTATAAGAACAGGACAGACATAAGGACACACCTTTTTAAAAAGCTTTAGAAATCTCTTGGACATTAAAACATGTATTTGTGATCACTCAGTATGGCTTACTCCATGCATATTACGGCAAAAAAAACAGGAATGGGTGAGAAATAAAGTAATTAGTCCATGTTACCATACCCAATTCAGGACCCTTGTACTGTGACATAGGAATTTGGCGAAGCATGATCCTACAATCACACACTATACGTGGCAGTTTTCAAGTATTAGCAGGACCAATTATGTTGGAAGAGAAAATAACTTTAGTTATTGTACTACTTAGAATGCTGTATAGTAAGGGGCTGTGCTGTAGGTAGGTTACTTATGTCTTCAAACATGCCATGTCGTGTTTTGAGACTTACAGTGAACCTAATCACTACCTGGCTGTTTGTTTGTTACAACAACAATCTCCATCTTTATTTGCTGGGCTCGCGGTAAGCTCCAAGCCCGTTTCCTCGTCACCGTGTAACACGCGTGACGTTACCGTGCTTACGATGTAGCGTGCAGTGCGATGGGCATGATGGGAGCAGTAGATTATTTATTTAAATATTTTTTCAATTTTACATAGCATAGACAAGGCCCAAAGGCATCAGAGTGCTTTACAACAAGCAGGATCCAAAGCATGTAGTGTTGCTCTCAGTGGGCCTAGGTGAACCATGGGAGTGCCTGAGAAAAGGGCAATTCCGTAGTCTAGTTTAGAGAGTACGAGCGATTGCATCACTATTTTGAAGTCTTGTTCTGGAATCAATTGTCTGATGCCCCACTCCTGCCTAAGTTGGTATTGTGCACTGTTGGCCATGGCTGCAATGTGACTGTAAAGATTGAGATGATTATCAAGGGTGATGCTGTGTGATCTGGCACTCTGGACAATGGTGGGCAGCCATCCAGGGCCGTAAGTTTGGCACTTGTACTGGTGTTTTTGCTTTTGGTTGTGAGATCAAAGAAATTCTATTTAAGTTCGGTTGAGTTTTAAATGGTGGTTGGACATCCAGTTTTGAATTTTTAAGAATGTTTTTAAAAGCAGGGCAACGTCTTCCAGGGGTGAGATTTTCAGGTATAATTGGGTGTTGTCTGCGTTAGAGGTGGACGAGAATCCCAGAGTTTCTAAGAATCACACATAGAGGTTCTAGGCAGAGGTTAAACAAGGTTGCGGAGAGGATCAAGCCTTCAGGGACCCCTTGGTGAAAGCTGACTGATCTCGATAGCGAGTTATCTAGTTTCGCAATTTGGTAACGGTTAGATAGGTATGAGGAGAACCAGTGGAGTACAGTGCCTCCACATCCCATCCAAAGTTCAAGAGTACAAAGGAGGTTCAGACGGTTAAAAGTGTCACATGCTGCAGATAAATCCAGGAGGCAGGAATTGCCGGAGTCAAGGATTCTGAGGGAGTCGTTGATTATTTGAAGGATTGCAGTTTCTGTACTGTAACTGTGGTGGAAATCTGATTGGAGAGAGTCTAGGAGGTTGTTCGAATGTGGGAGGCTAGTTGGGATGCTGCGTAACTTTCAATGACTTTGCCTAAGAATGGGAGTGTGGCGGCTGGGCGGTAGTTGTTCAGGTCTCTGGATCAAGAAGTTGGTTTTTCAAGAGCAGGGTGAATTGACCCATTTTTAGTCATTCTGGGAAGATGCCCTGATTGGAGGAGGAGTTCACCATGGTAGTCCATATGGGGAGAAGGTGCGTGGCAAGAGATTTGCTGATAGAACCTGGAATGGCATCATGATGGTGGTTTGAGGGTTTTACTTTGGAGATGGTTTTTTGTAGGTCCTGTTCGGAGATTGGAGAGAAAGATGACCGTGATTGTAGTGCCTTGCATGGTAGAGTCTCAACTGTTTCAAGGGAGTAGTTGATGCGCAGTGAGATATTGATGTCTCTAATTTTTTTATCAATGACGACTACAAAGTCATTGCAATGTGCCACGGATGACATACAACACAATACAATGCATGTTTTAAGTGCACAACTACCTAACAAGGTTTCCCGGCAATAGCAAGAAGAATTTGCACATTGTCTAAAGGCAGACGTGATCTTAAGAGAGAGTTATTGCACAGTCAAAGAGAAACGTTTTAAGGTTTTTCTTGAAAACCATTTCAGCTGAACAGCTTCTCCAGGCCAGAGGTAAGGTATTCCTCAATCTGGCTGCCAGGAAGGCAAATGAACGCCCCCCTCTTTTGAATTAAACAATGTGAGGGGTTGGAAACAAGTTATGGTTATTGGACCTCAAAGAACGCACCTGGGAGGACAACTTGAACCGGTGCCAAAGATAGAAGGGACAACTTAGAGTTAAAAATTCTAAAAGCAAAAGTACGAGCTTAAACTGAATCCTTCTGTTGACCGGTATCCAATTAAACTGATACAAGTGACTTGAGATGGAGCTTCAAGAAGGGATTTTATGAATCAATCAGGCATCAGCATTTTGAATGCTTTGAAGATGCTGAATAAGATAAGTAGGAAGCCCGAGATACAGACTATTAGCGTAGATCAGTTTGCAAGTGATCAAAGTGTGTACAATAATTTGTTGCTGTTCCATGGGGGAGAAAATGTAGCATACGTCTCAACCTTCATGGGGATCAGAAAACAGGACCTAGACACTGTTTTTATCTGAGATTCCTACGTGAGCTCAGCATCAAATTTAACCCCCTAAGTTCCATACCACAGAAGAAGGACGATGGAGAATTCCCATCTCTAAAGGCCAGCAAAGTTTAGCGTTGGGGATAGATTTGGTACCAAAGAAAAGAATCTCTGTCTTATCAACTTAAAAAATTGGTATTCATCCAATATAGGACAGATCCAAAACAAGATTTAAAGACACTCAATGATGAAAGAACATTTTCATGAAAGGCCAACAGCAGCTGTGTATCATCTGCAAAAGAAACTACTCTGACTCCAAAGTTCTCCACAATATTGGCCAAAGATGTCATATATCCATTAAAAAAGGTAGGGCTGGGGGAGGAGCCGCGCCAGCGACCAAGATGGCCGCTTGAGCATCGGCTCCGCCGGCCGATACATCCTGACTTGCCATCCGGCACACTATCCTGAGCCCCATCCCTACCATCCAGTGGGGGGCCGGCGCCTGAGCCACTGGGCGAAATTCCGAATGATTTGGGTGCTCGGATGACTTGAATCCATCGTCTGGAACTTTTCGGGCCTTTAGGGAGAGCCACCGGGACCCTGCGTGTGGCACTGCCCGCTTTGGAGTTCAACAACAACGGCGAGTAGAACCGGAAGTGCGCGGTGGCACTCTATCCACGGAAGTCACGCCCAATTTGAGGGGCTCTCGGGTCCCCATCTCAAGCCATTTGACTCAGCGCACCCTCGCCAATACGGAGCAACCTGAGGCTGCACCAATTGCCTTTGCGAAATAGTGGTTTGCTTGGTTGGCGGAGTTGGTGACCGTACAGAAGTTGAAAATGGCGGCGAGGGGAGACCCCGAGAAGCTACCCCCGAAAACATTGAGGAATACCAGACCGGTCAGTCCAACAGACTGGAAAAGTATAGTTTCACCAAGGGGTCCCCGGGGGACGAGAAACGCGCTCAAGTGAGTGGCCATGAGGATAGCCCGTCTGGGGCGGACCCGACGCTGAAAGACTTGATGGCAGCGATCACTGGGATCCAGTCGTCCCTCGGTAAGATGGACTCCAAGTTGGACACAGTGACCATCGAGGTGGGCTTAATCCGAGCTGACCTGACTAAAACCTCGGAAAAGGTCAAATCACTCGAGATTTGCCCGAAAGCTGGACGAGTACGAAGGACGGGCGAGGCGCAATAACGTTTGCATCCTTGGCATACCGGAGAGATCAGAGGGACAGGCCCCGGATTTGTTTGTGGAGGATCTCATCCTTAAACATCTAAAACCCAAGGGGCTCAGTAACTTTTTCACCGTGGAGAGGGCCCACAGAGTCCCTGGTGGACGCCCGAAGACGGGTGCGCCTCCTCGCCCTATGATTGTCTGCATTTTGAACTTACGGGACCGGGACACTATTCTACAGACTGTAATATCCTCTGGACCTTTTGCATATGAGAACGCGTCCTTGCTTTTTTTCCCTGACTTTACCCAGGCAGTCCAGAACCAAAGACAGGGTTTCATAAACATCAAGAGAAGGCTGCGTGCCTCGGAAATTAAATACTCTATGCTGTTCCCTGCCCGCCTCCGGATAGAACGTGACAGCAAAGCTTGGTTTTTTGATCATCCAGATGCTGCGGCGGACTGGTTGAATCGAGTCCAGGGGCCGGACACAGAGGGGGACACACCGATGGACAATGAGGAACAATGATCCCGTGTTGATCATAGCAGTTGACCATGGTGGCAAGGGAGCTGGTTTGATTGGGGCCTCTCTTAATCCCCACTGTCATTGTTAATATCTTGGGCTTTCTAGTATTGATGGGGGTTTGTATGCGGGTTGGGATGGTGGAGGCTGGTGGCCTGTTGTAAGGTCCTCCTCCGTTTTCTACGCTTAGTTATTGTAGTTAGTTCTGGGGTGACAGGCACACTGCTAGTTGGGGATGTGCAAAAGTTGCATGCAGGGGTGCAGGGTTGGGGGTCGGGAGGCTGGGTTGTGGGGGCTTTTTTTCATTGATTTGTGTTTTGTTTATGACCAATGCTTGCAATGGAAGTATGTCGCATAACGCTTTGGAATTTTCGGGGGACGAATATGGCTTCAGCTAGACGGGGCTTGGGTGTGGCTGTCCTCAGTTGGAACGTGAATGGCTTGGGAGACAAGATCAAACGCGCAATGGTGGGACAGCTGATCAGACGTAGGTCACCAGATGTGGTCTTACTCCAGGAGACTCATCTTATGGGAAAGAGATGTATGGCGCTACAAAGGGGAGGGTATAAGCTGGTCGCCCATGCCGGTTTTACCTCAGGCTCCAGAGGGGTGGGGATACTAGTTAAAAATTCCTTCCCGCTCACCATACAGGCTACCTGGTCTGATAATCGTGGCCGATATGTCGGCATCTCGGGGCTTTGGGAGGGCAGAACAATCACATTCCTTTCAGTATATGTTCCCCCCGCATTGCAGAAAGACACCTTTCGTGATCTCTGAGTAGGGTGTTTTTGTCGCTACCCATTGGCATCATGGTAATAGGGGGCAATTTTAATGCGGTCATGGATGGAGAACTGGATAGGTACCCCTCCCGTGTGTTACTGCCCTCTAGTGGATGGTTGTCGGATTTTGTCATTGGAACAGGTATGGTGGATGGGTGGAGGCTCCGGCACCCTGGTTATTTGGAATACACGCATGCGTCCACAGCGCACCGCTCTTTCTCCAGAATTGATTATGTGTTGTTGCCTGCGTCGCAGATGGTGTTGGTTCAGGAAGTGCGGTATTTGGCCAGGGGAGTGTCCGATCACTCTCCGATTTGGCTGCGGTTGAAAGTTGGACCGGAAAATGTGGCTAGGGTTGCCCCAATTAGCGCTTGGCGGTTGAGAGACCCTGCTACCAAAAAAGAGCTGGTGGGTATCACTGATAGCTACTTTAGCGAGAACGCAGGGACAGTTGATTCTGACTGCTCTCTCTGGGAGGCTTACAAAATTGTTGTCAGGGGAGGCTCTCTCCCTAATCTCTGGGCAGAAGAAGAAGAGAAGGGCGGAAATTGACAGGGTTGAGGCGGAGCTATCGGCCGCAGAGAGAGAGGTCTCCACTACTGGGGACCCGAAGGATGTACACCGCCTCCGTCTTCTTTGAGACGAGGTCAAACACTTAGCGCGAGAGAGGGCGAGGGAACAACACGCTAACACCCATAGCAGAATCTACGAACACGGAGACAAGGCCGGGAAACTTATAGCGTGGTTGGAGAAGGGTGACTTTGGGTCGCGTCTGGTCCCGCAGCTGCAGATCGCGGGCTCTGGTGTCACGACGGATCCACAGCTCATAGTAGACGAGTTTGCCCGTTATTATGAGGAGGTTTACACCTCAGAGGGGCTACTCACGGTGGAAGAGAATGCGGAGGTCATCCAAGACATTCCAATGCCTGTTTTATCGGCCGAGAATCGGGAATTTATGAATTCTGTTATAACAAACGACGAGGTCGCGATGGCTATCCGGGGGGGTACGCTGCGGGGAAGCCTCGGGCCCGAACGGTATTCCCGTCGAACTCTATAAACTTCATGTGGACCGCTTTGCTCCGTTCATGAAAGCCATGTTTCTTGAGAGCAGGGAGAATGGTGTACTTCCTTATGACCAACGTATTGCCAATATCGTTGTCATTTATAAGGACGGTAAGCCTCGTTTGGACAGTTCCTCCTACCGCCCACTTTCTTTCTTAAACGCGGAGCCCAAGATTCTGGCTAAGATGCTTGCGAATCGGCTGGTGAATATTATAACTGAGCTTGTACACCCGGACCAGTCCGGCTTCATGCCGCGCCGCAACACCGCCCTTAATCTTTGCAGACTCCAGGGGGTGGTGGCGGGTTCAGCTCGCATTCATGAGTCAGCGGTGCTCTTGTCGTTGGACGCCACTATGGCGTTCGACAGAGTGAAATGGTCTTATCTATTTGCGGTGCTGGAGAAATTTGGGTTCGGCCCGGAATTTATACGATGGATCCGTCTCCTGTATTCTGCTCCGCTGGCCCCGAGTAGTGGTGAACAACCATAAGTCCGGCGACTTTCAGCTTGGGAGGGGCACCCGACAGGGATGTCCCCTCTCGCCACTTTTGTTTGCCCTGGCTTTGGAACCACTTGCGGCTTGGGTACGATGGGATAGATCGATCAAAGGGTTACGCTGGACTCCGGAGTGGGAGGACAAAATTTCGTTATACGCGGATGATATCCTTATGTACTTGACCTCCCCCCGGCAGTCCCTCATTGTTTTCATGGATATTTTGGTGATATATGGTAGATACTCGGGGTTCGCCATTAATTGGAAGAAATCGGTCCTATTTGTGTTCAGCGGTGACCCTCCCAGATTACCAGAGAGTTGTCCGGTAAAGGTAGAACAGGGGGGTTTTCGCTACCTTGGTATCTACATTTCTCGGGATCCTAAAACACGTTTCGAGGCTAATTTGGGTCCCTCCCTGGCTAGACTCCGCCGGGACATTGCAAAATGGAAGGAACTGCCGCTCTTCCTATTGGGTCGGGCGGTTCGTTTTAAAATGATGGCGCTACCACGGTTTTTATATGCATTACAGAACTTCTTTGATCCTGTGCCTCCCTCCTATTTCAACGAGATAGAATCGCTACAGCATCAGCTTCTTTGGGTTTGATGTTACCCTGGTACGACGGCGGGATCGGACTGCCCAGCATTTGAAAATACTATTGGGCTTCTCAAACTGGCCCCTATCAATCATGCGATCTATGGCTCCCCGGCCGACCCTGGGTTCGCAATGGATCATGGCCAGTTGCCGGGGGGTGAGTATACCCGGATACTGTACACCAAGCGAGGCAGGTTCCCTTTGTTGGGTCCCGCGTCGGCTTCGGCACGAGCGTGGCATGATGCCAATCGTGCTCTTAGATGGGAGAGTAAGATAACTATGGCCACGCCGTTATGGAACTCTGAAGCCCTGGGCAGCCTGTGGAATTCAAAGGGATTCGATCGTTGGGACTTGATCGGTATCTCCCAGGTCCGAGATATATGGGGCAAGAACGGGATATTGACTTTTGAGGAATTGCAGTCTAGATTCCATCTGAATGAGAGTGAGCGATACCGCTATTTGCAAATTAAACATGCTTTGGCGGCGGCTATCCCTCGTGATGTGACGCCGCCGGAGGCCTCCCCGCTGGAAGATCGAATCCTGGATGGGTATCTTCCCACCAGAGCGATCTCTCTGGTTTACAAGTAACTGGTCAACCACACAGAAGATCCCCTGGTGAAAGTCCGGGAGCAATGGGTTGCGGATGGTTTGATCTTGGACGATGAGGATTGGGTGGAGGCTGTGTCCTCCCCACGGGAGGTGGCGATCTCCATGAGACTTCGGTTGGTGCAGCTTAGGATCCTTCATAGGTCCTACACCACGGGCCCGGGGTTGTGACGAATGGGGCTTGCCTCAAACGCAGACTGTTGAAGGGGTTGTGGTATGACTGGTACCTTTATGCATATTTTGTGGGAGTGCCCAGAAATCCATAACTATTGGACCAAGATTCACGAGAAAATGAGTGAGGTGTGGGGTGTGCAGATTGTGTTGGAGGCACGCCGCTGTTTGCTTAATGTATGGGAGCCTTCCGACCTTACGAGTCACGGCAGGCTCTGGGTAACACTTGCCTGTATGATTGCCAAGCGAAATATCGCACAACTATGGGGTGCCGGCCGAGCACCCCAGGTCGGGAAATGGATGGATGACCTTGATTGGTGTATGTTTCGGGAGAGGGCTGTGTATGTGGCCAGAGGTAGACCCCGTAAATGGGGGAAGATATGGGATGTCTGGAATGCCTACCGAGGAGCTATCTGCACACCACCAGAAACTGATCCAATAAGTGAGGACATTGAGGCACCATGAGCCCAGCTTTGATACTCCTTCATCATTCTGTACTGCTGGAACACATATTCGCAGAAACTGCATTGCAGATGTCCATAGCATAATGGTCTTGTTTGTTGTAACTGTTAATTATGTCTAATAAAAACAATTTTTAAAAAAATGAGAAAAAAAAGGTAGGGCTAAGAGCTGAACCTTGCAGAACACAGCACTCTAAAGTCTGTGTTGCAGACTTAAAGGGAGGGAGAAAGACAGCCTGCGAGTGGTTGCTGATAAAGGATTTTAACCATGCCAAGGCAAGATCCGTAATGCCCCTTCCTTCCAGTCTTTCAAGCAAAATAGCATGTGAGACTGTATCAATCGCCTCAGAAAGTACTAAAAGCATTAACATATCTGAAGAATTTTGGTCAAGACTGCTTTTTATATGCCTGAAGACCTCCAAAAGAGCTATCTTAGTGCTATAACCATGACAAAACCCTGATTGTGAATCATGAAGCAGATGGTTTTCCTCCCCAAAAATATTAAGCTGTCTTTTGACATTTTTTCCACCAGCTTTGCCATATTAGGCTGAAGTGAGATGGGCCTGAAGTTACTTTGAAAATTAGGGTCAGCAGAAAGCTTCTTAAGTAGGGGAAGTGAAAGGACCTGCTTCTTAACAGAGGGAACCCTTGCCTGAACAAAAGATTAATTCAGCAGGCTGTTCACCAAGGGATTAACCACTGATACTGCTATTTTAGGAATAGTCAGGGGGCAAGGGTCAAGTGGGGATCCTGCCTTACAATTGACAATGTTGTTGGCTGATTCTTCAAGAGATATAGGAGGGAAACAAGACAGAATTGGCGAAGAAGGAGGGGAAGAAAGCCTAAGGAGGCTGTGGAAGACTGATGAAAAAGATCATAAATAGCCTGAATTTTTTTATGAAAAAAACTGTAAGGTCTGCACAAAGTTCAATTGACCAAGTTAGCATATTTTTTGTCTCCAAATGAGAAAGAAAGGCACTAACCACCATAAACAATTCTTTGGGGAAGTTGTCTGCCTCAGCAATTGATTGGGCAATAAAAGCTTTACGGACCATATATATTGCAGTATGATATTTCATGAGGGCATCTTGATTGTTTACTTTGACTTCATCATCCTGCTCCTCTCCAGCCTCTTACAGCTAGATGTATTAAGTTTTACAGCACCAGAGAATCAGGAGGCTGAAGCCTTGAGTCTCTTAGCAGAGTGCAATAATGTCAATGGCCTTTTCGACAAAACATTGAAAAGCGCGGCATCATGCTCCAACACTCCACTCTGATCAATAGTGACAGATTGTAAGATATCAGCCAGAAGCAAGTCATTAACTTTGTGCCAAGATCTGGACATCTTTTTGATCACACAGGGTAGGACACACGAGGTGGGTGTTAAAATCTCAAAAGGAATTAAAACATGATCAGACCATATGAGAAAACTACCGGAAGTATTTTGACCAGAAGAGGACTGGCCAAAATAAGATCAATGGTATGACCTATATGAGTGCGTACTTTACCAAGTTGTTCCTAGTTAAAGCCTTCCATAGTACCCAGAAATTGTTGTGGCAATTTGTTTTGATATCATCTACATGAAAATTCAAAGTTCCTAGAACCATAAAATTAGCATGGAGTGCGTAAAGTTGGCCTAACTTCTCAGAAAGAGATTGTAGCAATGTAGCTTATACAGCAGTGGGAGAGTAGATAAGTGCGCCAGAGACAGAAAAGGTGGTGGGCAGAGTAATGGTGAACACCATGCCCTCCATATTGTCATTGTTCATAAGCTTAGAGACAGAACAAGTAGATGACGGGGTGTATAATTGCAATTCCACCACCAATTTTATTATCTAAACAAAATATTTGATGGAGAATTCCTGTGGGGTGGCTAATGCGATATCCTCCCACAAACTGTCTTTAAGCCACGTTTTTGTGAGGAACAAAACAACCCAGGTATTATCAATATTATCAATAACTGGGATGTTTTGTTTCACACAGAAACGTGGGACATAGGAGCCGAAATGGTGGCAGGGCTAGTAGCGTGTGCAATTACCTCGAACAGGTGCTTCGGTCAGTTCTTTGCAAAATTCACAATGGCTCCGATATGGGAGGATTTGGCCCTGAGGATTTGGTCTTTGTATTGTTTTCTCACTCTGCGAAGCATAGCTGTCGCAATTCTTTCTCACATTTTCGGATAAGCTTTCTTTCTTCATAAAGCTCTTTAGAGCACCATGGCTTGGAGGGTTATGGTCTGGATAATTTGCACTTCAGGGGTGCACATTTGTTAATAAGTGATTCCATTCAGGGGTTGTATTTGTCAATGGCCTTGTTAATGTCCAGATGAGGTGTAATCGAAATTAGAGAGGGAAGGGCCATGATGGCAATGGCTTCTGTGTCAAGGATGGATGTGTCCCTGAACCAAATTTTCTCTTTCTTGGGTTGTCCCTATGTTTTGGTATGCAAGTCGGCTGGGGAGAATGGAATCTGCATGTGATCAGACCAGTCGACTGGGATGGGGTCATATGTCTGTAGGTTGGAGGAGTTGGAGATTATCAGATCCAGAATGGCGCCTTTGTGGTGTGTGGGTTTATGGCAATGTTATTGGAGATCGTTGACACTGAGAGAGGAGATAAAGGTGTGCACATAACTTTTGCCCACACTACCCCAGTGGATGGTGAAGTCACCAACTAAGATATTGTTGTCTGAGCTGATCAGCTGCGAGGAGAAGAAATCCATGCAATCGTCGATGAAGGTGTTAATTTGACCCGGTGGATGGTGAATCACATTCAATATTAAGTTGGTGGAACATAGCTTAAAAGCAGCAAACTCCACAGTTCTAGGAGATTTAAATCTCCACTTAGAAAACATGGACTTAAATCCTCACACTGAATCTAAAAGCAATTCAGCTGACACAACAGATCAAAGGTCCCACGCATAAACAAGACCGCTTATTAGATCCCATATTTTCAAATCTATTTGAAATGACCACAGGGGACCAAACTGAAATCACATGGTTGGATCACTAACTCATACAATTTCAATTAGGTAACTGAAGCAATAAAGTCCCTGTACCTCATCAACCCAGACTTAGATGCAACTGGGCTAAACTGGACATTGTAGTGTGGCAAGATGCCTTATCTAATCCTATCCCGGCAATGGCAGGAAACATTTCAAGTAGTTATAGGAGCTTTGAGGCTTGGATGCTGAAGGCCTTTAACAGATTAGCACCTGTCAGGCAGCAGAAAACTCTTAGGAGATAGCTCTCCCTGGTTTTCTCCTCAACTCTTAAAATTAAAAAAGAGTCAAACAGGCTGGAGAGATTATCGAGGAAAGAATATGATCTTACGGACAAAGAAACATACAAAAAGCTATTAAAAATATAATAACGCTAGTAAGGAGGCAATAATTAGCTACCTTGCCTCCAAGATTGACAATGCAGAAAATTCCTCCAAGGAATTGTTCAGTCTAGTCTGCAATATGATTAAACCAACAGTCGGCAAATCAGGTCCTCCACCATCAGACCTTTGCTGCAACATGTTAGACAGCTTTTTCTTAGAGAAAGTAAATAACATCCTCCTGACGCTGACAGATGATTATGGAGTCAGGAAATAAAGGTATGGCAGCATGAAAAACTGGATATCTTCACTAAAATGACTCAAGAAAGTATTTATGAGATTCTGAACTCCCTTAAGTTAGTCTCACCATTAGGTCCAGCACATCCAGACATTACGCAAAGTGGGGGCAAGGTAGTTATTAGTAGGCTGAATTATATCTTTAAACTGACACCGAAGTCAAGGACAGTGCCAGCAGCCTGGAAGCACACCACTGTGAGACCACTACTAAAGAAACATCAGCTGACCCCTCAAAGTGTAAAAACTATCAAACTCATCTCCCTTCTACCAGGACCGCGTAAAATATTAGAAAAATGTATTAATACAAATTTCTCACAATATTTAGAAGCACATGACATCCTACATTTCTATCAGACAGGTTTGAGACATAAGGGTAGCACTGAGACTGCCCTGTTGGCTGTCACAGAGGAATTGCGGGTCCCTCAGGGCTCTTCCTTAAGACCTCCCCTGTTCAATTGGTATGTTACCTTACTTACAGAGATCATAAAGGATGTGGTTTCACCTCTATATCTTACGCAAATGATACACAGATTATCATCTCTCTTTCTTCACAAACTGATAAAACCTCCACTCAATTTAGCCATTGTCTCAAACATGTGGCAGACTGGATCGCAGCAAGTAGCCTGAAATTAAATGGTGAAAAAACAGAGGAGATGGTGGTGGGAAACAACCCCAAAAGACGGATAAAAATGAAATGGGCAGAATATTTTAGCGAGCAACCCACTCCAAAACCAGAAGTCAAGAGCCTTGGATTGTGGTGCAAGGATTGGTTATCACGCGCCTGGATTACAGAAACTCCCTATACCTCAAGGCTGTTATGAAAAGATTACAGATCATCCAGAATGCCACTGACCGCATACGTTTTAAAGTCCTTAATCATCAGTCTGCAACTGAGGCTTTGGCAAGCCTGCACTAGTTGCTGGTGATTAAAAGAATGCAGTTTAAAGCTCTGGGCCTAGCCCATTGAGCGATGTATAGTAAGGGCCCAATGTTAATTCAGAGACTCCTCCCCCCCTATAATACCTCAAGAACACTGCACTCTACCAGCCAGCAGTTGTTTGCAGTTCCCAGAATATAGAGAAGTTATTTTGCGTTTCTAGGGCCAGATGTAGGTCACCAAATACCGGTCGGTAACGGCCGATCTCGGCCGTTACCGACCAGTATTTGGTGATTGAGATGTAGGGTGCCTGAATCAGTAAATTTACCGATTCGGTAAATTTACCAAATCTGTAAAATACCGAATCAGTAAATTTACCGATTCGGTAAATCTATATGTAGGTGGCACTGCAAACAGTGCCACAGGCCCCTAAGAATTCGTTATTTACCATGTAATACTATTCCATGGTAAATAACGAATTCCTGTGTACATGCACATCTGTGCATGTACACCTGTGCCATCTGGCAGACAGACATGCCCTAAGGGCATGTATGTGTGTCACATGGTACACAAGCCAGAAACAGGGGTGCAACAGGGTGTCAAAGTGACACCCTGTCCCCCTTGGCAATTCGGTATTTTTACCGATTCGGTAATTATCGAATCGGTATTTGCCATTGATTCCTATGGGCTTCAAGGCTCATAGGAATCAATGGCAAATACCGATTCGGTAATTACCGAATCAGTAAATACCGAATCCTACCGATTCGGTATTTGTTACCGAATAATTACCTACATCAGATTTACCGATTCATGAATACCGAATCGGTAAAATTCGGTATTTATAAATCGGTAAATCTGATTTACCTACAACTAGCCCTTAGTCCCTTGCTTTGGAACGCACTTCTAGAGTCTGTTAAGAGAAGAGAGTCTAACCTCAAATTTAGGAAATTGCTAAAAACTACCCTTTTCAACTAATTCTATCCTTTTAGCCGAGTTACATGCTGCTAACTTAGTGCTGGGAGGCCCCTTTGGGTAGCTAAATTCTTTGGAAGATTTTATTAATAGAATAGAATAGAATTGAAGTTGGAGGTACTGGATGTGGACAGTTACACCGACATGCATTCAAATGACTGAAAATGACTATTTGGGAGGTTTCGGCATCTAATGGAATTTCGGTGGATGAGTATTCGCCTTCCACTGTGTCTCTCTTCTCGGGTGCGACGCAAAATGGAGTAGTTGGGAAGAAGAAGGTAGTCTAGGGCATGGTTAGATGAGACATTGAGCCGTGTTTCTGTGAGGATTAGGATGTCAAGATTATGAGACTGGATTAAGTCGGATAGCTCTAGACAGTGTTTTACTGCCGACCGACAATTGTGTGGAATGCATTTCAGGGAGAAGCTGTTGTCTTTCTGACTTGACAGAACCGGTAGGGTAGTCAGTAGTTGGTATTTGTATCAAGTTAGGATCAGATGGGCATGCACTGGGATGGTGTGAGTAAGTTTGAATCATGTCAGAGATGGTTAAAATTGGGCTACCCCGAGCGGGAAGATAGGAGGAGGGGGTAGCTGAATTTGAAGCTGCATCACTCTTTAGGAGATGTAGTAGGCCTGAGTTATCTAGGGGTGATTGAGTCTGTTTGGGTCTGGGTAGGCGGCTGTCTCTTAGTATCCTGGATAGATGTGGGGGGAGAGTCCGCAAGGGGTGCTGAGTATAGCAGTGACAAGATGGCAGAGAGTCACTTAGATGGAATAGAGATCCTTAGATGGAATAGAGCCGAAGTGAGGATGTCCATTCTTTGAGAGAGGTGTGAGAATGAGGAAAGGAGCTTGTTGAGCAGAGGGTTGTTATGTTCAGCAATTATGGGAGGATTTAGGTGGTCTGTCAAGGGCAGACTCCCAGGAGTGGGGGGTGAAATATAGGTAGGGGGAGGCTCTGGTTGTTGCAATCTGGTGTTGGGAGATATTAGGGCAGGGGGTGAACTAGTCAGGAAGGAAAGGGGAGACATGGGCCAATGGAGGGGATGAAAATAGGGTGGCGGCGGTAACCGGGGTGTGAGATAATGGTTTGTGGGAGGTGTGAGAAGTTGGCCTGATATATAATGTTCACTATTCTAGTGAGCACTTTGTATCAGTCCAAACAACCCTTATTGATGATTGGTTGTAAGTCAACCGTATAGACCAGCTATCCTAGTAGCATGGATACGAGCAGTCTTCGGGCTAAACTCTAGAGGGCGTGTTAAGCCAGCTGTTATACCATCACATATACCCCTTGAACACCAAGTGAAAGGACACCACACAAGTGTTATGAAAATAAACAGTGTATTTATTTAGATCACAACAGCCCTGTACTCTTTATGAGGACAGGGTACTAAGCACACAACAAAACTCTTACGAAAATACTATAAGTTGCACAATTTACACAAATGCCCAAGGGGCACGGAAAACCATATACTACAAAAGTGGAATGCGGAATTACTAGCAGGTAAGTACTAATCTCATAGGGTTTGGAATCGCTAGGACTGGACTACTGAACCTTCAGATTACTAGCAGGAGGCCTAGGGGACTCGGGTGCAGAGTGTGCACTCTCACGCGGGATGCGGGACAAAGTCTATGGAGGCTAGTAAAAGCAAAGTTAGTGTTCTCAGGCGAACCCGACTAGGTAGGTCAAAAACGAAAGTGGATCTAGGCACTTAGAGAGTTGTTCTACGCTGGAGCACCGGGGTACTCGGTTTACCTAGCCCAGGGGCTGCGGCTGCATAGGGTTCAAGTGTCGTCGGAAACCCTCGTTGACGAACCAGGAGCCTGAAAGAAGAAGTTGCTGGCAGGCGACCAATGAAGAAGTTCGAAGTGATCCAAGCCTGGATCGAAGATGGAAGACACCTGTAAGCAGAGGGGACCAAGTTCTGAATCACTAGCCAGTGATTAGATGGGCACCAGGATGGCACCCGATGGAGTCACCTCGACCAGGTGAGTGGGCGACGCTGGGCTCTGCAGTCTCACGGACCAGGAGGCGTTGTCGGCAACCAGGATGGAGGTGCGAGCTGTCCCACGATTGTTGCTGCTGTCGACGTCGCTGGACCCAGGATTGTGGCAACAAGTCTTGGCAAATTCAAGCACACGCGGTGGACTCAAAATAGCATCTGGAGTGGACCAGGAGGGTACGGGGTGCTCCTCTTTTGGAGGGGAGCTAGGGCCAGTCTGGAGCAACCAGACTAGCAGTGTTGTTGTCGTCGTTCGTCGTCGGGAAGGCCACAAGCCAGCGGGCTAGTAGCCAGACAACGCGGTGAGCAGCAAAAAGCAGAAGGGCCCCACGCAGATCTCGTGGATGCTGGGGGGCTGGACTTCGGTGCTGGAGCTGCTCAGGGTCGGGGCTTCTCGGACCCCAAAGCACTCACTCGAGGATCCCTCGGCGGTCGTGCTGGATAGAAGTCGTGCAGTTCTGATGATGGCCGGTCCCTCGAGGTCTCGTCGCACCTACGGTTCTCAGCTTAGCTGTAGAAGTAGGTAGAGGTCAGAGGTGCCAGGGAAGCCGGGTCTCGTCGTGCTGGTCGGTCGGATTCCGGAGGAAGGACGTGCAGCAAACCGCAGTGTTCTTAGATGGTGCCTGTGGGTGCAGGGTGACTACTCCTTAGTCACAAGGGAGAAATCTTAGGAAGAAGTCTTGAGTTCCTTTCGTAGAAAGTAGTTTCAGGATTCAAAGATGATCTAATTTGGAAGGGGGCCCGCTCCTATCTTTATACTAGGAAAAGGGGCTGGCACGCGACTAGGTCCTGCCCATGGGTGGGACCAGGAAGGGGGGTGGTTACACCCCTCTCCCATGCCAGACTTTCCCCAGCTCAGGGGCTGGTGTGCCCCTGGAACTGGTTCTAGCCGGCAGATGCATAGTGAGCACCGGGGTGCCACTTGCAGCCACCTTCCTCTAAAGCCCTGCCTACCCAGGATACACAAAACCCTGTCTGGGATGGTGCTAGCATCGCCCCTGACAGGAAACCCTTTGTCCAGGCTCCCCTCGCTGGAAGGACTCCCAGCTGCAGGGGGTCAGACTTGTGTCAGTGGTGGCAGCATCCATTTTGTGATGCTGAGGCTCGAGTTAACTTTAACCGGGGTTCACAGTTACATACATGTTGTGTCCCTCTAGAAGGGTGGAATGCTAACCCCGTCGCCAGAATTGGCGAGGGGTTAGTATTCCAATTCGTAGGACACCTTACTCGACATTTTTTGATAAAGCGATACCAGAGATAGCATATAACCGCGAGGATTATAATGCACTTAAGAGTATATGGTATGCGTTATCATGGAACAGCTATTAGGACTTGGTTCCGCAAGCTGCAAACGGGCTCAGCTCATGCCAGAGCACCATCTCACACGATTCCAAGCACTCTGCCTTCAGGATTGTCAAGGCCTGCCATAGGAGTGACTGATAGGAATACGGGTGTCCATTTTAGGGTTAGATATAGGTATACTATATCTAAAGCAAAGGGTGATTACACCACCTTGCCTCAGCTGTCGTGCAGCCAGTTGTGTCACATTTAGATGGCCAGCCAGGGGTGGCTTAATACATGCTGCAGCCCCTGGTAGGCCCTGGGTACACCTATGCCCTGAGTTACAGGGTCTGATAAGGTGGCCCAGTACCAATTGGTAAATGCACCTAAGGTACACATGTCAATTTAGTGAGAGAACAGCAAGGCTGTGGGTCTGATTAGCAGGCCCACAGCCAGAGAAGTCGTAAACCAGTGAAGCAAAAAGCAAAAATCTGGGGTGATCATAGGATTGCAGACCCTACTCTCCTACAGGAGGTTGGAGGGGAACGATGCGGGGATGGTCTGTGGAGGGGTGGGTGTTCAAGGTCTAGTATTGGCGGTGAGCTATGAGTTGCTGGAGGCCTAACAGATGGTAAGAGAGTGTGGGGTGAGAGGTGCCGTCTGGCTGGACCAGCAGGGGAGGGGAATATGTGAGGGGTGGTATGGATGGATGGAGAGGGGGAGCGTGGAGATTCGTCAGAAGTCCAGAGGGTGAGATAAATTAAGTTGATTGTGACCGGAAGTGTGTCAGTGGCTTGGAACATGATCTTCCCATTGTTGTAAATGGATATAAAAAGGTTGCCTGGGAGGCCAAATGGGAAAAAGAATTTGAGTTTGCGTCCAAAGGGGATGTTAGAGAGAGATGTGGAAGGGAGACCATTGTGTAAGGACCTTATCCATAGGTCAGTGTAGTGTGTGTAGAGGAGGAGATCAGTTTTGAGGAATCCTTTGCGTTGGCAGTGGTATTGGTCTCTGAAGAGGGTTTCCCGGAAGTCCCTCAAGGTCCTGTGTTTCAGGTTTTTCATTGCATGTTTGGAGAGATTTGGGAGGTATTGGATCTTGAATGCATTGGTGCCAGATCTGGGCAATGAACGGAGCTGGTAGCAATGGGTGCCGATGCCAGTTGGGAAGTTGTAGGTATGACCTAAGTAACCATTGCTAGGATAAAGATGGTCGTCTGTGTTCTCAGAGTTTGAAGAGGACCTCATTTAATGGTCTTAGGAAGAGAGGTAGATGGAACTGTGATTGGGATCGCAAAGTCATCGAAAAGATGAGCTGGTGGGATTGGGCAGATATTGGAGGTGGAATGAGCTTGTTTTGTTGGAGTTCTAGTGCCAGAACTATGGTAACGTTACAGAAAGCCAAACAAAGCATAGTAGGCTTCAATAAGGTGGGGTAGCAGAGATGAAGGTAAAGGACTGGAGGAAGGTTTGCTTCTCTACTGTGGGAAAACACTGTATTGCGGGATCGTTTTGCTTGAGTGTCTCAAGCGGCTGCCATGTTGGAGAGAGGCAGGCTGGTGGAGGGAGCAATGCACTAGAGCCAGTTGATAACAGGCAAAAAATTGGTGGGGCATTCACCAGTGTCTGGGTAAGGGGGCCACAACAAGAGAGAGTTGCTAAGCAGCAATAAAAGACCTGTTGGTTGAGTATGTTAAGTTGAGGTTTTTCCTGGAAGTGTCATATTGGAGTCAGGTAGGCCGGTCTTGAAGGCAGTGTGCTACCAGAAGATCCAACCTGAAAAATTAAATCTTTTGAGCTGGCTTTCTACGCTTTGAGGCTGTCTAGCGGCTGGTCCAGCCAAAGCTAAAGTTGCATTGAGGTCCTGGTCCTTTCAAGTGGCTCCTTGCAGCACTGTAGTAATGAAGCAGCATCCCCGTGGCGGCGGCTGAAACCTGCCCCTTGGCAGTTCTCTCACTTTGTCATGGAGCAGCACTTCCAGAGCAGGGGGACAGTGGGGGTAGGCGTAAATCAGGTGGATAACCTGTTACATCGGCCGATTATTTACTTTGGTGGCTCAGCGTTGCTGAAATGGGCAGAACAAGCTGGAATTCACCTGCTAAAGACAACCTCATAAGAGTAGGATGAAGTCCAAATTTGCCCCTGCTCAGGTCAGAGAATCACCAATGTCCCTGTCTAGTTCCCATATTTGAAAAACGACATGAGGCAAATCCTGGTGTTTCAAAACCCTGGTACGTGGGAGGTAATGGGCTGATTTGCAACATTTATTACAGATAATGTGGTGGCATATTCATGGCATTAAATTACAAGCAGGGCCGGCCTTTAGCATGTGCGAGCATGGAGCTGCGTGCATCAAGGTTATTGCAGCAGTACCCTTCTCATCTTGTTCCAGCCTTGTCGTTGTCCCTGCCTGTTCATTTCTGTCTAATTTGCCAGTTTATAGTGGTTTTAGTCATTCATTGCCATACAGCGGGCGATGTTTTTAACACACCTTTAGCCCCCTTCCTTGCCTTACCTTCACCCTCTGACCCCTGCTAGCACACATCAACTAAACCATCATGTGTGTGAGGCAGCTAAGCTATCAGTGAGCTGATAGAGGTCTGGAATGTTAGTGTTTAGGGGCCAGTCGCTGCTTGTCCAGGTACTGACCAGGAGGGAACTCCTGTTACTTCATTTAATTCACCACAATCAGCAAGGGCTCCACATTTCTCTCCACCTACACCCAGGGCTCTATCTTAGCAAAGACCAGCTCTGATTAGAATACTTGGTTATTTATGGGTAAACCAGGGTAAACTTTCATATTCTAATTCTTCTCATTACTCTATAGTTAAAAGAAATTAAAGTGCAATGCTTGATGGCTTTTAACTCGACTAGGCAAAATAAATTCTGTATTTTTATCAGAAAAACAGTTTCCAGGTTGGTATAAAGAGTGACTTATTTGTGATGTTAGCATACATGTGTTCACTTTATTAGATTCAGATACTGATCTGGGGCATAAAAGGGACACAAAAGTAAAAACTGTGGTTAGCTAAAGTAATAAATGGGGACCGTTGATGTTTAGCAGACATTCTGAAAATTCCAAGAAAACTCTATGGAATTGCTCCTTACATTAGGAAAGTGGACAGTAATAGAAGTAGTTGCAAATTATATGGGGATCCCCTATTGCAGTTACAGTATACTGTTCAATTTATTGCAAGGAATCCAGAGAGACTGACAGCTTCAGGACCAGTAGTCCCTTGGATGCTGTATGTTTGTACTGTCTGTGTGTTGGATCTTACATGGATAGGACGTAAGACAACATTTAAGAAGCAAATTGCCCCTTCTACATCTCCCCCATTTCCACCAAGGGGTACATTATCTATTCCTGATGAAAGCCCATGGACCCTTCGTGCCATCCACCAATTAGGGCTTAAACATACCAACTTGTTTTAGAGTGTAGGGTCATAAATCCCCCTTTATCGCCCAGTATATGGTTTTTATCTGTACCTGGAACACCCTCATTAAAGGGATACCTGGGTATTTTAAGTATTTTTATCCTAGATGCCGGTAGACAGTATTCTCCAAAGTACTCCCTAGATCATGGTTGAGCACATCCTGGTTTTTAGGGACCAGAATGCGACCCGATGATGAAGCATGCCACTACTAGAGTGAGGGAAGGTCACCAATTAACGAATCAACTAAGATTTTGTTGTTTTATGACTCTACGGTTGAGGCCAGCGAGTGCAAGGGTGGTAGGGATTTAGTCAGGGAGGTTGTATCCTACAGTCCCACTAGATTCATTCCTCTCTCCCATCCCTGAGTATGAACCACTAAGGTTCTCTTGGGGTGTCGTAAGAATAGAACATCAACAACTGCAATGAAAACAGCAAGTAGCACATCATTGCTTGACAGATGCGATCATTAGTTGGGGGACACTGTCCAACTTTGTTTTGATAAATTTTCTCAAGTGAACTAGGAATATTTAAAAATGTTTTCAAAGAAAGCAATATGGTGTCAGTCCAGTAGCAGCATATACACCGGATTGCCCTGCATATGAATTTTGGCACGTTCTGGACATATGGCATTCTTCCTGGCTCTGACATGGATTTAAAAGACTGAGGCCCAGAATAGAATTTTAAATCTGCTGTTCTCAGGGTCTTTGTTGTTACAAACGGGGATGAAGAAATTCTAAGCTTAAAGTCACAGTTGGGGACGGTCTTGGCGGCTGCATTATAAAAGAGGATAGAATATCTTAAACACAATTGGAGGCTTTATGACCAACATTATTCGCTGAGGATTCAACCCCCTCAGTGGCTGCAGCAGTGTCATCACCCTCAGCAAGAAAATAAGCCCTGTTAACCTGGCAAGTAAGACTTCTGCTGCCTCAGGAAATCATCCTACCAGACAGTGACTCCTCCCTTCTCCATCCTCCATTTGCAACTCCAAGTGGCCCGTTTCACCCTAGATAGCGCTCATCAAACAGGTGTAGCTTGGTTCCAGTGTGCATTCCATCCATCGCTATTTTGTATACTTTAGTACATTGCCCTAGGTGGGATGGGTATTCCAAGGCGTGGGTTCTGTGCACACTGTGTCAATGGAACCAAGCCATACCTGGCGGATGAGCCCTAACTAGGGAGAAACCAGTCCTAGATTCCTTGTGTTCTGGTACACGGAAGACCTTCCCTGACAGTTCCTGTTGGAGCAGGGTACAGACTGATTTGCACATGGCAGGGTCCAAACTGAGGTGACATGGTGTGCAAATTAATGCTTGACTGGGATGCGAGTAATTACCAGTGGTTGAGATTATTTTGAGCGTTTCAGCCATCACTTCTTTGTATACTTTAGTTTATTCTAATTGGCAGAAGCATCAGCAATCATCTGAATGAGGAGAGAAAATAACAAGTGCTAATTACTCCAGAATTAGAACATTCATAAATTCACATGCCTGAATCACTCCCCGTCGTCGAGATGGAACTCCCCAGTATTTTTATAAAAGTAATGTTACAATAGACATAGGACTTAAGGGCCTAAGGCCTCACTATTTAGTAACACATCCAAGTCCTTATTTAAAAAAAAGGACCAACATTAGAAAACAACCAATCAGATGATACCACCCTGTAGAACCTTCCTCAGAGAAGCTCAGTCCCTCAGAATGTTTACCGCATGTTGTGCTAGGGAGTCACCACTGAACTCTGCTCAGTTTTTTCCTCACAACTCCTTGGAATCACCTTTTCTTCATTTTTTTAAAATATATTTAGATTTTTTTCAGATTCTAATATCTGTTCTTAGGTGGAATAAACTGACACCTGCATGTCAGACACACCTAAAAAAGGCCTTTTCAGGCCCTGAGGCACTTGCAGGAAGAAGAGACTGCATGTTGACGAACCCCATAAGGACTGCCTTTACAGTGAATACCCAGACCATAAACCTATGGACTGTAAGGTATGGTGCACATCGTCTTTAAAGACTACAAAAGATCATGAGGGGAGGTCTTTACTTTGGCTGCAGAGGCTTAAAGACAGAGATGATCCTGTTTCTAATGAGGAGGTTGATGCTTCCTCAAGATCCTCCTCTAAAACGCCTCAAAAAAGACCACTGGATGACTCTCCAGGTCACTCCTTGCAGCAACTTCAAAAGAAGACGCTCAAAAAGTCTTCAGAGTATAGTGGAAGGCAGTACCCATCTTCCAAGTTGCCTCCTTCACATCATGTTAAGACTTCAGTTTCAGTAAAAAAAATCCTCCAAGAAACCGGCCTCATACCCTTCTACTCCACCTGTAAAGGTTAAACATACTTTCAAAAAGCCTACCTCAGCCCCGCCGATGGGCAGCTCGTCGACGGCAGATTCGACGATGAAGAAATCTTTATTAAGTACTATTGGGGCAACATCGTCAACGACCACCATAGCCACCATCATAGTGTCATCGGCGATGATCTCCTAGTCGACAAAGTCATCATCGACAAGCCAGGTTCCCTTGTCGTCGACAGTAAAGATCACCAAGGCTTCTAAGTGGTCATCGATGAAATTTCTGACTACGAAGTTGACGACGGGTCTTTCGTCAATGACAATTCCTGCGTTGACGACAAGCCTACTGTGGACAACCCTCTCGTCGACGATCTTTCCCATCATTTGGTCGACTGCCTCATCGGCCAGGGATGTATCGTCAATGTGATTCTTTCATCCATGCCTGTATCTGCGGAGTTGCCGCTGTCATCGTCAACGCCGCTTACCTCATTCGACGGCTCATCATCGAAGGCAAATATTCCCGCAACAACAACTGTGTCGACACCCTTGCCGATGATCCCACCATCAAAAACAGGAAAATTGATTTTTCAACCAAAGTTTCAAGAGGAGAAGATAATACATTCCTTGACATCACCAAGGAGAGTCCAGCCCTTGTTACCAACACTCCTCTTATATGATGAGGATTGTTCGGACGAGGACAGCCTCTTTGGAACATCACAAAGTCCGTCAGACCTCAATGTAAAGTACCAAAAGGACTCTGATGAGCAGGAGTACTATGGTCAACAATTTTACTCTTCTGACCAATGCTGTCAGGAGCAACCACAACAAGACGTGATATACCTTCTTTCCACCCTTGTTACAGATCTACAATCCATGTTAGTGGATTATAGAAAGAGATTTTCACCAACAACGCAGTCTCCTGCACCAGCACCTCCACCAACTTCCCATGGTACAAAATTACCCTCCAACTTCTCCACAGTCACAAGTGCCTGTACAACAACTGTCATCCTCTGATAAAGAAGAGGAAAACAGAAGTAAGGGGAAATACAGGATCAACAGCAACAACATGACAAATGGGATGATTATAATTTATATCATTCCACCACCAGCCTCTCCATCGCCGTCACAAACTGATTCACCTCCAGAAGACATAAGAGGTTTCCATAACCTCTTAGAGAGAGCAGCCAGGTGTTTCGAGCTTCTGATGCCTTTTCATCAACAGGATTGTTTCCTTTATGAGTTCCAGGTGCCTTTCAGGAAATCGGTCAGATCAATGCCCATTATTGACTATATCTGGGATCAAGGAGTAAAAATAATGCAGAATCCACCGATAGTGCTGCCAATCTTACCGAAACTTGATTAAAAGTATAAGACTCCTGGCGTTGCACCTGCTTGTCTCACAGGTCATCCAAGACCTGATTCAGTGATATCTCAAGCAGCTCGACGCAGATCAAAGAACCCTTCAGCGCCATTATCGGCACCCCCAGACAAGGAGGATAGAAGACTGGACAACATTGGCAAAAGTTTTTCAACTATGTCTGTGTTAACAATCAGTGCTTCTAATTCCCTGGCTTTATTAGGTCATTACAACAGGCAAATGGGGTCGGATATTGCTCTCCCATCGGACATCATAGATAAATGAGGCAAAGAAATACTGCTGGAGTGCGGCCGCTCTGCCCTGAGATAATCGATTGTGCGATGCACATCACTTCTACTGGCTTCCGTCAAATGGCCGGGGCTGCAATCGTAAGATGGCAAGGATTCCTGAAGGCCACAACATTCAGACCTGAGGTTCAAACCAAGATTTTCGATATGCCCTATGACGGAGAGGAGCTTTTTGGGAAGCATATCAATGAAGCTTTGCAAGGCATAAAGAAAGACACTGATGCTGCTAAAGCTCTTGTCACTTTCCAGTATGGAAAGATGCCCTTTTTGTGGTGCTTTGGGCAAGAGCCAGTCATCTTACAGGAGAGCCTACCAAGAGTACTGGTACCCAAGTCGGACCCTCGCATTTTTACAAACTGTCTAGCGCCAGAGCAGCTTATCTAAGGCAACATCATCACCACATTTTTCCTTACCTCGACGACTGGCTAGTCAAGGCCCCTGCCTACAACCCCGCAAAAGCTTCTACCAAGGCCTGTCTACGCCTCTTCAGTCAACTGAGTCTCACTTTAAATCCAGCGAAATCAGTCCTTCTGCCTACCCGGCGAATAACATGTCTGGGAGCCATCCTGGATACTACTTTAAACAGCGCTTATCCCAAACTGGAAAGGCAACACAAGCTTCTAAGTTTAGCCGGCCGCATACAAAGAAGAAAGACTCTTTCCGTACGCCTTTACAAATCTCTCCTGGGCATGATGTCCTCCTATATTCTTCTCATCCCTCACTGCCGTCTACACATGCGTCCTCTTCAGGAAACTCTGAACATTCACTGGGTACAAGTCAACTGAACATTTGACAACTTGATTCAAATAACTCCTCCAATGGTCAACTCACCACTGTGGCGGGCACAGCCTCGTCATCTGTCACAAGGATTACCATTCCTGCTGCAAGCCTCTCATCTAGTGGTAACAACGGCGCTTCTTTGGAGGGTTGGAGAGCCTTCCTACAGGAACCACATATCAGCGGCAAATGGCCGCCATCTCAACGGAAGCTACATATAAATCTTCTAGATCTACAAGCCTTGTCAGGCCAGACAATACTATGACAATGCATTACTTAAACAAGCAAGGAGGAACACAATCACTTCCTCTATCTTAAGAAGCTCAATCGATTTGGAACTGGACAATTCGGCACAAAGTCTCTCTGACAGCGGTGTACTTACCATGGAAGCAGAACACCGTAGCAGACTCTCTAAGCAGATTGCAAATGACCTGCCATGAGTGGGAGTTGAAACAAAACACCCTAAATCGAATTTTCTCCCATTCGATCAAACCAGTTTGCCACTTTAGACAATGCCAAATGACAGTACTTCGCAAGCGGGCATCCCCAACAGGGATCTTGTGGGAATGTCTTTTCAATGGCATGGTAAGGCGTATTTACCTATGCTTTTCCTCCAATTCCTCTCCTACCAAGGGTGCTAAAGAAGATGAAAGCGTAACGCTGCAAAATAATCTTAATAGCGCCAGCGTGGCCTTGCCAACATTGTTACACGGAACTCCATCTTTTGTCTCTGCAACCTTCGATACACCTCATGCCAATTCAGTCTCTTTAGGATTAAATATTTTTATTGAGCATGTCAAGACAGGATAGATACAATACAGCCAGATAAAATCTCACGCCACGCCGACTAGCGACTGGCAGAATAATACACCGTATGGGAATAAGGCACAGCTCTCAGGTACGTGGGTGGAGTTATACACAGCAAGCCGCCTACAACGCATGTTGGGCCGGCCGCGTTAAAAGAAACCCGTGCCACGTGCATATACGACTGAACACTGCAACCGGTTTCAACCTGATGGAAGATCAAAGGAAAGAAGCAGTGTCTCGCAGCCTGCTGAACAATTCTCCGACTCGTCTTTCCCCTTAACCAGAAGCTGCATAGTCCGCCAGATGCTGGTGTATCCTTGTCCATGACATACATTTGAACAACCCACTCGCTCCAAACCCCACCCACCAGACCCCCCCAGCAACCAACCCCCCACCCCCCTCCCGCATCCCAACCACAGATCAACCCCAACAGGCCCCTACCGAACCCGCCCCCCCAACCCCCAGATGGACCATGGTCTGTTCCTCAATCCTATCTGCCGTACCCGCCCTACTTTTTAACGGGATCTTCCTTCCCCCCTGCCTATGTGGCTTCCGTTAGTCGCAGCAGTCTAAGATACCTCGGGCATGTCACCTCCACAAATTCAGACGACAAGAGGGTCAGAAATGGTTTCCAAAGCTCTGCGTACTTGGCCCCCTCTCCTGCTTTATATAGGGAGAGCCCTTCCATGCCCAGCACTGTCCAAAGGTGGTGGAGCCAGCCCTGATACGTGGGGAGTTGCGCCGACCGCCAGTGCATCAAGATGTTCTGCGTCGCCGACCCCAGCGCAATGGCTATCAAGCGACCCCTTCTAGACCTCAGTGGGTAAGTCAAGGCGTTAGGCAGCCCCAGAATGACATACACAGGGAAGCGGGGGATTTCAGTGTCAAAGTGGACATCCACATCGCTCAGGACCTTTCGGCAGTAGTCCCGCAAAAGCCCGCAGTCCCATAGGATGTGCGTTAACGTTCCTAATTGGCCACAGCCCCGCCAGCATAGAGGATCTTTACTACTATCCATCTCATAGAGACGCTCCGGAGTGTAATACCAATAGGTCGCCAGTTTGGTGAGCGTGTCTGTGAGCCCCATGTGGTAGGCCGAATGTCGTGCTCTGTAGTACATGCCATCCCATTATTTGTGTGAGAGTGTCCTCCACAACTCCCGCTCCCAGCGCGCCCTACTTGCGCTGTAAGTGTGCTGGTGCTGATGCATGAGTGTTTTATAAAGGTCTGAGATTAGCTGCTTGTCAGAAGTCCGTGAGATCAGCCAGCGCTCAAAGTCCGTCATCCGCCTGTCCGCCGTAGTTCTAATCGTGGGATCGAGAGCCCAATGTCTGACCTGGAGATATCTGAGTCTTTCGGACTCGGGGAGGCCATATTCCTGACGAAACTGCGGGAAGGGGACCGCACCCTCCGGCCCATACATATGGCAAAGCGCCCTGCAGCCTGCCGGCTTCCAACGTTCGAAGGCCTTCTTATCCATCCCCGGTTGGAAGTCAGGATTGTCAAGGACGGGCGTGAGCGGCAACGGCAAGGTGGTAAGACCTAGCGAGACCCCCACCCGATCCCAGATCTCAAGTGGGACTCGCGTGATGAATGACGCGTACAGGTTGGGTGGCCTATGTACACGGTGCATGAATGGAATCTCCTGCAAGGTCCTCCCGGCGATCGCCTGGTCCTGAAACAACCAGTGTCTCCCGGACTCCCAGCGGACCCATTCTGCTAAGAAGTGTAGCTGCGTCGCCTGAAAGTATGTTGCTAGATTTGGGATCCCGATCCCCCCTGTTCTGGTGCGAGCATCGCTATTTGGGCCTTAAGACGGGGTTTCCTCCCGTTCCAAATAAATTGTGAGAGCTCTGACTGTACTTGCTTAATCCAGCCCTTGGGCGGGGTAAGGGGTATGGTGCGAAAGATGTACAGAATTTGAGGGAGCACCGTGATCTTGACTGCCACCACGCGGCCGAGCCACAACAGCGGGTAGTGTTTCCACTGCCCTAGCTCCATGTCTGACTTTCCGACTCAGGTGGGAGTAGTTAATGTCCACTGTGGTCTGAAGAGAGGGGGCCAAACAAATCCCGAGGTACGGGACCGCTTCCTCAGCCCACTGCAGAGGAAACCTGTCATGCAGTAATGAGCGAGTAGCCAGGTTTAAGGACATATCTAACGCCTCCGACTTCGTCATGTTGACTTTGAAGCCTGACACTCGACCAAACCTAAGCAGGTCGTCCAGGCATGCCGGGAGGGAACTTCGGGGCTCGGCGAGGGACAGAAGAACGTCATCAGCGTATAGGCTGATCATGTGGACATCCCCCCCGAACTTGATCCCTTTGACCTCGGGATCCATGCGGATCAACTGCGCCAGCGGCTCCATATAGAGCGCAAACAGCAGGGGAGATAGTGGACACCCCTGTCTTGAGCCCCGTTCGATCTTGAAGCGCGGCGAAGAGCAACTGTTCACCCGTACCGTGGCCAATGGATATTTATAGCAGTTCAATACTCTGGTCCTGAATTTCTGACCCATACCTGCCTTAACCAAAACCTTTTCCAAATAGGGCCAGTGCACGCGGTTGAATGCCTTTTCGGCATCAATGGCCAGCAGCATGTATTCCCCCTGCGTTCTGGACGCTTTTTCCAAGAGATGGAGGGCTCGTTTGGTATTATCGGAGGTCTGACGCTCCGGTATGAATCCGGACTGGTCCGGGTTGATCAGTCCCCCCATGTGAGGGGCCAACCTGGCAGCAAGGATCCCCGTGTAGAGCTTAAGGTCCACGTTCAGGGGGGAGATGGGCCGAAACGCTCCGCAGTCTGTATGATCCTTGCCTTGCTTAGGTATAACCGCAATGGCGGCCTCAAGCAGATCACCCGAGATCGTCCCTTCCTCAGCGAATGAGGTGAAGAGCTTGGATAGCAGTGGGGCAAGTTGTACGCAGAAGGTCTTATAAAAGCTTGCCGGGAAGCCATCCGGGCCTGGAGCCTTGCTCAGTTTCAGTCTGGAGATAGCCGAGATAACTTCTTCCGGCCGTATGTCTTTCTCCAAACTATCAGTTTGTTCCTGAGTCAGAGTTGGCAATGGGATCGACGCCAGAATGTCCATTTCGGCCTCTGGTTCGGTCGGGCTGGCCTCGTATAGCTCAGTGTAATAATCACTAAAGGCCGCGGCTATTGCCCGATCCCCGGTGATAGGTAGACCATCCCTTCCCCGCAACTCCTTTACCTCCCGTTTCTGTGTAACCATACGTAATTTGTGCGCCGAAGGCGCCCACACCTGTCACCGCCAGTGTAGTATAAATGCTTGAGCCTCAATGCCACGTATTCCGCCGAGATGGAGATAAATTCACCTTGTAGAACGGCCTTCAGAGCCACCCACTGAGTGGACAGAGCAGTGTTCTCAGAACTGTTGTGCGTCAGGTAATCCTGTATCGCGTTTTGGATTGTGGCGACCGTCTCCACTCTGTGAAGCAAGGATTCTCGTAGCCGCCACACTCTATCGGCTCGTGGTGTCAACGGCCCAGAAAGGGCGATGGTGACCGGTGCGTGATCGGAGAGAGACGCTGTGCCAATATCAACGTACGTGACAAGCGACTGTGTGGACATCGAGACAAGCAAATAATCCAGGCGGGCGTATGTTTTGTGTGCAGACGAAAAGTGGGTGTATTCCCTCTCCCCTGGGTGAAGCGCGCGCCAAGCATCCACTAATCCTAGTTCCCTCAAGTGAAGTGCCCCTGCCTGTGAGAGCGCCCCCACCTGACTAGTACGCTGGCATGACCTGTCTAGTAAGTTGTCAAAGACTAGATTGAAATCCCCCCCTAACAGGAAATGACGGTCTATGGAATCAGGGGCCTCTGCCAGGGCCTTATGCAGGAATTTCTCTTGCCCCTCGTTGGGCCCATAAATGGAGCCGATCGTGTAGTTCATTCCGCCTAGAGAAAACCTATAGACTAACAAGCGACCCTTAATTTCCGCTACTTTACCTAATACCTTGCCCTTAAACTTGCGTGCGAATAGAATTGCCACTCCAGCCTTTTTATCCAGGCAGGAGGAGTAGAACTGGAGGGGAAATTTACCATATTGAAGGCGGTGGCAATCTTTAGCCAGCAGATGTGTTTCTTGTAGGAGGCAGATATCGGGACTGCTCCAGGAATAGTAGGACTGCTTTACGCTTCACTGGATTGTTCAGACCCCGCACGTTCAACGTGAGCACAACCAACTCATTCCCCCCTATCTATGGGAACATGACCCCCTTCCGCCACTAAATCGGGCACAGCCCGACTACCCGGGGATCCCGGCGCCAAGCCCCTGCACTTGCAACCATCCCTCTCGGAAACCAGACCGATCCCTCCCCTCCGATCATGGACCCACACTGACCCCATCAACCCCCCCACCCTCCCCCCCCCCGCACCCAACCCAACCCCTCCACCTCCACCACCCTCCCCCTCCCAAACTATAGAAAATAGAAACTGAACATGTCCATTGTCCACACAAGACCAGTCAGTGTGGAAAAGAAATTGGGGAAATGTGTCCGGATCCATTGAATCCCCCTCCCGCCGCCGACCACCGACTCACTCCATGCCCATGCCCAAGGACTCCGGGCCACAGAGTCCTGTATTTCAGCCGTTGTCCTTCGCCGCCAACTCCAGAGCCGCTGTTTCGACCGCAGCTCTCTGACCTTCCTGGATCTCCCCTGGGGGTGGGCGCCTGAGCCTACGCCTTCGCTTTTGCTGCCGCCACTGGCCGGTAGAGCTGGTTTCCGGACCCCCCCAGGACGGGGGCCCCCCTCCGACTCGGGCTCCTCAATGCCCAATAGTTGGCACGCGTCCCTGAGCGACCGCAGCTGGCACACTTTATTCTCCCATTTGAACACCAAGCGGAACGGGTGCCCCCAGCTGTACGTGATACCAAGGCGTCTCAGCTCGGCGGTGACCGGCCTGAAGGACCTGCGTTTCTCCAGGGTGATGGCGGCCAGGTCCTGATATAGGGTCGGGGAATGATCGCCAAAGGAAATGGACCCCATCTGTTGCGCTTTGCCTAGAATCTCTTCCTTAGTGCGAAAGTCCTGGGCGCAAACTAAAATGTCTGCTGGCAGGGCCGTGAAAGCTCTGGGTGGACCAGTCCGGTGTGCTCTGTCCAGACGTATGACCGAGTCTGCCGGTCTGCCCAAGATGTGGTTGAAGAGGCCTTGCGTGAAGTGGAAGAGATCTTCAGTGTCTGGGTAGTGCTTCACCCCTCGGATCCGAATGTTGTGTCGCCGTGAACGGTACTCCAGGTCCTCAACGTGGGATTGCAGGTCAACCTGCTGATCATGGATGCGGATGATCTCTTGCTGGAGCGCCTCCATCTCGACATCCCGGCCATCGCTCTTCGTTTCCAGTTCAGCCACTCTCTCTCCGATGTCGTAGGTGTTCCGACGCAGCTCTCAAATCACTCCCTTCAATTCCGTTTTAAGGAGTCGGAGATCTTCCCGTAGGCCGCTGAAAAGGGACTCCAAGAAGGACTTAGTGATGGGCTCCTCCGCACCCTGTGGGCCTGCGCTGGGCGAGCCAGCCGCCATCTTGTTGGACGCTGCCTGTTGCCCAGGGGCGTGGAGCTCCGTCTTCTTCCCCATCGAGGTAGGGGTGAGCAAGTCTTTGATGGACCTGTCTTTGCGCACTCTCCCAGCGGCCATGCCCCCCAAATCCTCGAGCGAAATGGCGCGGTTTGGCGTAGCCCGCGACCTCGGGGTGTCCGTGTCCAATAAGCTCAGGCCTGCTGTGGTGGGGTCGCAACTGCCAGTCCCAGAGCTCTTCCATGGAGCCCACCGGCGTCACTCGTCTCTACACCGGCGGAGCACCAAGACAGGTTCCGGTCATCTACCTGTGTCCTGCAAGGCTAACCCTTCAACAGGCGTGTAGGTGTGGCCCCACACACCCCTCAGTCTGCACTGTGGCCTCAGGGACGGAATGCTGCAGAACTGTGGGGTTGCACCGCCTGTCCGTGTCGTCTGTGTGGGACAGTCATAGGGCAGGGCAGAGCCAGGACTCCTATAAGGGCTGTATCTGTTCGCCGTACAAAATGGCGGCCTTCGGTGCGCTGCGCCTATGAAGCCACGAGGCACCCAGCTACCACCAGGGTCGGGGACAGACCCACTCTCGCCGCACGCTGTGCAGTCACTCCGCCGCCACTGCGGGACACTCCAGTCCGCCGCTGCTTCACGGCTGCGGGCTGCTTCAACCGGGGGGGGGCTCACGGAAACCCACCGCTCCTCACCTCTGCCTTCCTGTCTGTGTGTGGGCCCCGCTGCCTCGCTACTGTCATTCGCCCACCGGTGGCTGCGGCCACAGCCCGGCAACCCTAGCTGTCTCGCCGCCTGCAAGATTGATGGCAGCAGGTCCGCAGAAGCCCCTGATAAGGAACCTCGGGAGGCCTCGGGCACAATCGCGCGGGCCGGACTCGCCACCAAAGCTGCGGCCCGGTCAAAACGCTTCAGCGTTGGGCACGTAGCTCCGCCCACCGCGGCCTCACTTTCGTCGCTCCGCACTCCACGGGCCCCAGAAGGCCGCACCGGGTCCGCTCGATCCCGACATCTCCCAGGCGTCGCCGGTCGTCGCTACGGTCCCCTCAGACCGCCAATGCACCGGTGCAGGAATCGGGCACACCGGAGCCCAACTTAGGGCAAGGAGATGCTATTTGAAGCGCTGATAAGGCGGCCAGCGGCGGGAGCCCAGAGAGGCACGTCCGCTCACACCGCCATCTTGGCCACTTCAGTCTCTTTAACTATGAACCAAGGACAAGGACATGAGTGAATACATCTTATGAGTGAATAGAGACAACAATTCTGTCAAAAGCCACAATTGATTTAGTCAAATCATGGGTACTGTACCCCATAAACAATACGTATCATAAGTAAACAACACAGAATATTGCCACACTACAGTTACAGGTAAATAACTTATTTTCTCACTTCAGTATTGAAACTTTCATAGATTCACATGCTTGAATCAGAGTAAATAGCAGTAATCAGCACATTTCTCCATCTAATAAGAAAAATACATATATATCTATATATATATATCAAAACAAAACTCTTTTAGGCATAGAGTGACACATAAATTATGCAAAAAAGAAGGAGAGAACTCTGGGTAGTTCTCAAGTTTAGGTGGAAAGCAGCTCCTGTTAGAGCACTCTCAACACCAGCGACACTCTAGATCTGCTCACCTCAAATGTCTGTTTTTCTATCAAAGTCTTTATTCATAGGATTAGCACAGTGCCATCCACGCCGAGATAGAAAAGGACAAAGTCTTTTGCCATTTCTACAGCAAAATCTTTAAGCATAGGACTAGCACAGTGCTATCCTTGCCGAGCTGTAAAATGACAAAAGCCATTTATTACTCCAGGCACAGTATTAGAGCTTTGAATTGGTAAAATACCAACTCAAGCCAACCCGAAATGAGTAAAAGCAACCCCTGACACAGTGTTTCGCTCTAATTAGAGCTCTTCAGAGAGGTATAGCTTTGTCCAGACACAAGGGAGCACACAGTATAAGTCAAAACCAAACCCTTTCAGGCATAGAGTGACGCATAAATTATGCAAAAAAGAAGGAGAGAACTCTGGGTAGTTCTCAAGTTTAGGTGGAAAGCAGCTCCTGTTAGAGCACTTTCAACACCAGCGACACTCTAGATCTGCTCACCTCAAATGTCTTTTTTTATATCAAAGTCTTTAAGAATAGGATTAGCACAGTGCCATCCACGCCGAGATAGAAAAGGACAAAGTCTTTTGCCATTTCTACAGCAAAATCTTTAAGCATAGGACTAGCACAGTGCTGTCCTTGCCGAGCTGTAAAATGACAAAAGCCATTATCACTCCAGGCACAGTATTACAGCTTTGAATTGGTAAAATACCAACTCAAGCCAACCTGAAATGAGTAAAAGCAACCCCTGACACAGTGCTTCGCGCTAATAAGAGCTCTTCAGAGAGGTATAGTTTTTCTGATGTATACATCTGCCCGTGGATTCCTCACCTTGTGAATATCCCCTGCGCCAGCAGCATTCGGAAATTTTTGTAGCTCTCTAAGCCGACGAGGACGACTTCACAGAGGCACGGCTCCGCTCGCGATCCTCGCTGACGTCACCAGAGCCATAAGAGAGCCTCGTCGGCGTGATGACGTCAGTTCCCTTTTTTCCGTGCCGTCGAAGCTAACGGTTTTTTGGGACTCTCCGTAGTTGTATTGCTACTTTGTGTATTCTGGCTTGTATCCTGCTCTCTTTTGTTTCTCTTTTTGAAAGATGTCGTCGAGAAAGTCAGGATTCAAGCCCTGCAGGGAGTGCGGTGGACATGTGTCCATAACAGATCCTCACGACAATTGTGTTTGGTGTTTGACATCGGACCATGATGTCGAGGGATGCCCTTGCTGCAGGAAAATTAACCTGAAGGCTCTGAAAGAAAGGGAAGCGAAGCTGTTCATGGCAAAGATGCGAAAAGAGAAGAGGGGCCGAATGAGATCGAGATCCAGGTCGAGGTCAGGCTCGAAGTCGACGATGGGTCATGCTTCAAAACCCAAGAAGCACAAGAAGAAGAGACATGGCTCTCAACGCCATTCGGATAAGAAAGAGGCTCTGAAGTCGACCTCGACAGTTCATCGACATCATAAGGACTGTGTGTCTCCTTCGGCGCCAGCTCCGAATCCATCGGAGCCTTGTACGACTCCGTCGGCGCCGTCCCAGAGGATAAGGTCCAGGCGGGATGCACAAAGGTTATTGGAAGAACAGCGATATAGGGAGGATGAGATGGAGGAAGGTGAGCTTCAGGAGTCAGAGGACTTCTTTGAAGACTTAAGAGTGGCAAGTGGACTGGATATGTCACCAGAATGGGAACTCTCTCCTCCTTCGGAGGTTCCCTGTAAGGATGTGGCTCCCTACCACACTGTGATAAGGAAGGCAGCTGAATTTTTAGGTCTTCAGCTCCCGACAGCAGAATTTAAATACAATATTCTAACCGAGGTTCTCAATTCTCCTTCTGCTATAATGGAACCTTTGTTGCCATTCAATGACGCCATCACTGAACCGGTTATGGAAGTTTGGTATAAGCCCTTTTCAGCTCCGGCAGTCTCAAGATATGTTGCCAGGAGATACAAGGCGGCTCTAGGAGATCCGGAGTTTCTTGCTTCACATCCTTCACCTGAGAGCCTAGTTATCAAAGCTGCCTGTTCAAAGAAATCGGCTGGTGCTTTTCCGCAAGTTCCGGGTGACAGAGTCGAAAAGACTGGATCAGTCTGCTAAAAAGGTGTTTTCTTTGGCGTCTATGGCCCTAAAGTCCACTAATACTACCTGTCTTTTGGGCTGGTACATTCATGCCTTAATGGATTCTGCTAAACTGCTGGCCACAAAGTTATCGGAGGAAGACAGGAAGAATTTTGATGAGGTCTTGTCTGACACGCAGGCTGCTGCACGACAGGTGATCCAGAGTGGTCTTGATATTGCGGACTCTGTATCCAGGATAATGGGGTCTTCAGTTGCATTTAGAATGAGTGCCTGGCTTAAGTCGTCGAAGTTCTCTCAGGATATCCAGGCGACTCTTTTGGACCTCCCTTTTGATGGCTCTGGACTTTTTGCGAAGAAGGCAGATGCAGCTTTAGAAAGATTTAAAGACAGCAAGGCTACAGCCAAGTCCCTGGGTCTGCAGACACAGCCTAGGGGTTCCTCTTATAGAAAGTACATAGGCTTTGGGAGGTCGTCCTTTCGGACCTACAAACAGCCTCAGCAGCAGCAGCAGCAGAACACCCTATATAAGTCCTATAGGGACCGGAACAGAAGTCGCCCACGAGGTCGTCAGCCCTCCTCCTCATCCTCCTCTACCTCTCCCCCTCTTACCACAGCAAAGCAGCCCTAGAGCCGCCATTCTGGATCATGGCGGTCCTGTGTGGGGTCAGCTTACTCATTTTCTGCAGGATTGGGAATCGATCACTACACACCTTTGGGTTCTTAATCTTGTGAAGAATGGGTATGCTCTTCCCTTTTGAGAATTTCTTCCAAATAACCCAACCTTGCCAAGGTGCTTGCTCAGATGACCACCTTCTCCTACTGCAGGAGAAAGTACTAACTTTGTTAAAAAAAGGCGCGATATAGGTGGTTCCGGAGCAGGAAAGGGGTCAGGGATGCTACTCCCGGTATGGATCTCAGGATCTTGAACCTTTTTCTAAAGCAGGAAAAGTTCAAGATGCTCACCCTTGTGCAGGTTCTTCAAGCGCTGCAACAGGAGGATTGGATGGTGTCGATCGTCTTGCAGGACGCGTATTTTCATATCCCGATACTGTAGTCGCACAGGAAGTATCTCCGTTTTACGGTAGGGTCGCAACATTATCAGTTTGCGGTTCTCCCGTTTGGACTTACTACTGCACCTCGAGTCTTCACCAAGGTGATGGCAGTGGTGGCAGCCTATCTCAGAAGATTGGGGATTCCAGTTTTTCCCTATCTGGACGACTGGTTGATCAAAGCGGAGTCGCCAGAGAAGGTGTGTCATCATCTGCAAGTGACAACCCAGCTGTTGTTCATATTCGGTTTTTCGATAAATGTGCCAATGTCTCACCTGGTGCCCTTGCAGCCCAACCTGTTTATAGAGGCGGTACTGGACACTACTGTCTGTCGAGCATTCCCTCCCCCTCAAAGGATTCTCGACATTCAGGAAATGATTCCTTTGTTTTACAATGGAGCGGTCGTTCCAGTCGTGAAGGTCCTACGTCTGCTCGGTCTGTTTGCTTCCTGCATTCTGTTGGTCAACCATGCACGCTGCCACATGAGGGCACTCCAGTGGTGTCTCCGCAGGCAGTGGTATCAGCACAACGGAGATATCAGGGTGTCGGTGAGGATCTCCAGAGAAGCTGCGGCGGATCTGTCTTGGTGGAGCGTGAAAGGCAATCTGTCTCAGGGAATGTCCTTTCATCCGCCTCCATCGGTGGCCACAGTGATAACGGATGCATCCACTCTAGGGTGGGGTGCTCATCTGGGGGATCTGGAGATCAAGGGTCTTTTGTCTCCAGCGGAAAGGTTGCTTCACATCAACCTTCTAGAGTTACGGGCGATACGTTTGGCGCTCAAGGCTTTCCTCCCTTCCCTTTGCGGGCAGTCGGTTCAAGTCCTAACGGACAACACTACAGCAATGTGGTATGTCAACAAGCAGAGAGGAGTGGGGTCGCATTGTCTCTACAGAGAGGCTCTGCGTCTCTGGTCCTGGGTTCAGGACCATCAGATTTGTCTGATGGCAAATCACCTGGCCGGAGTTCTGAACGCGCATGCAGACAGTCTCAGTCTGCAGTTCTCTGTCGACCACGAGTTAAGGCTTCATCCGGAGGTTGTTCGTCACGTCTTTCGGACGTGGGGAACTCCTCGGGTGGACCTGTTTGCCACTCACGAGAATGCTCACTGCCTGTCACTCTGCAGTCTCCAGTTTCCGATGCAAGGGGCTTTGGGGGACGCGTTTCAGTTGAGTTGGGGCGCACAACTCCTTTGAGCTTTTCCTCCCATACCCTTGATTCCTCGGGTTCTGAGGAAGATTCGCCAAGACCGGGCCCAAGTTATATTGATTGCCCCGAATTGGCCAAGAAGGGTGTTGTACACTGATCTTCTCCACCTCTGCTCGTGCCCTCTGCTCCGTCTCCCTCTCAGGTCAGAACTCCTCTCGCAGGGGCTGGTTCTGCACCCCCACCTCCAGACCTTACACCTTCATGCCTGGAGATTGAACAGGGCAACCTGAATTCTTTTTCTCTTCCTTCTGACGTGGTGGATGTTATTTTGTCCTCCATACGTCTATCCACCAAGTCTATCTATTCTTATAGGTGGTCCATTGGTGTGAGCAGAAGTCTATTGACGCTTTAAGGGCTCGTTTATCCAACATTCTTCAGTTTGCTTTTTCTTTGGCCCAGCAGGGTTTGCTTGCCGGATCAGCCGTCTTTGTTTAAGTCACCTATTGTGTTACGTTTCATTAAGGGCCTTATCAACAAATTTCCGCCCACTCCATTTATTGTGCCTCAATGGGACTTAAATCTTGTCTGAACATACTTGATGGGTTCTCCGTTTGAACCTTTGCGCATGTGTCCCTTGACACTGCTGTCTTTTAAGACTGATTTTCTTGTTGCAATTACCTCGGCAAGGAGGGTAAGTGAGCTTCAAGCTCTGAGTTTGAAACCCCCGTTCTTGACTATCCATGCTGAAAGAATGGTACTCAGGACCAGGGCTGCTTTTCTGCCTAAGGTGGTAACTCCTTTCCATCTGGGGCAGTCTATTACCCTTCCTACCTTCTATCCTCCCCCTCATCCTTCCAAGGAGGAGGAACGGCTTCACCGTCTGGACCCTAAGAGGGCTGTGAGTTTTTACCTTGATAGGACTAAAGACTATCGTGTGGACGACCAGCTCTTTGTGAGTTTTGCTGGCTGCAGGAACGGAAGAGCGATGCACAGGCACACACTTTCCAGATGTATTATCTTGTGCAACAAGATCTGTTACTCCTTGGCTGGTAAGGAACCTCCAGAGGATATAAGAGCTCACTCTACTAGAGCAAAGTCTTCTACATCTGCTTTGTCTCGAGGTGTACCTGTAGAGGACATTTGTAGAGCGGCAACTTGAGCCTCCCTCCACACTTTCGCGGAGCATTACTGCTTAGATTCCGAAGTGAGGAGGGATGGTCACTTTGCGCGCTCTGTCCTGCAGGATTTCTTGGTATAAAAGAGTGGACAACCTCCTCCGGGAGTGGGACTGCTGTGGGATTCTATTCACAAGGTGAGGAATCCACTGGCAGATGTATCCATCAGAAGAACAAGTTACTTACCTTTGGTAACACTTTTTCTGGTGGATACAGTATCTGCCTGTGGATTCCTCACTGACTCACTCGCCTCCCCGTTGTCCACTCTTCTATACTTGCAAGGTTTTTATTTTATGATTGTAACTTTCAATGGAAATGTTTAATCGTTCTTGCTTTTTGCATCAATTTCACACTATGTGTATTGGTTTGAATACTGTGTACTGTGTATACTGTACCTATGACGTCAGCGAGGTCGCGAGCGGAGCCGTGCCTCTGTGACGTCGTCCTCATCCGCGTAGAGAGCTATAGAAATGTCTGAATGCTGCTGGCGCAGGGTATATTCACAAGGTGAGGAATCCATAGGCAGATACTGTATCCACCAGAAAAAGCGTTACCGAAGGTAAGTAACTTGTTCGTCCATACACAAGGGAGCTCCCAGTATAAGTAAAAAACAAAACCCTTTCAGACATAGAGTGACGTATAAATTATGCAAAAAAGAAGGAGAGAACTCTGGGTAGTTCTCAAGTTTAGGTGGAAAGCAGCTCCTGTTAGAGTACTCTCAACACCAGCAACACTCTAGATCTGCTCACCTCAAATGACTATTTTTCTATCAAAGTCTTTAAGCATAGGATTAGCACAGTGCCATCCACTCCGAGATAAAAAAGGACCAAGTCTTTTGCCATTTCTACAACAAAATCTTTAAACATAATACTAGCACAGTGCTATCTTTGATGAGCTGTAAAATGAAAAAAAACCTTTATTGCTTCCTTTACTTTGTCTTAAGTGAGTCACACAATCCATACATTATTACAGTCTGTGCCTATTAGTACAGCTTCTTCAGCCTGGGTGGATTTTGCTTGTCCGAGATTGACTGGGATGTTAAAAATAGCAGCGAAGTGAGTTATCCATAATAATGATAATATTAATAATAATAATGTTTGAGCTTGTAAAGCGCACTGCTACCCGTAGGTTTCCTGGCGCTGTATAACGCTAGGGAACCCGTCCTGGCTTTCCCTGTGGGATGGTCCCTGCTGGGAGTCCCCAAGGTGGAGCCAGGCGTTGATGGGGCCGTTGTGGAGATTAGGCAAGCTAATGCCCAGAGTTGCCGAGTGGGGCCCCTGATTAGAGTAGGCACCGAAGCGAGAATTATCGAGTCCGCTGACCCAAGTCCGCGACCCTGCTGCGTCGGGAATTGAACCCTGGTCCCGGCCGACTTCTGCTCCAGAGTCTGCGGCCTCTAACCAGTGAGCCACACCACTCCACTCCACTCCACCATACTTTCTCAGTGATGTTTGATTCCAGTTATGTTTGATTGTTCTCAAGCCATGTACAGTTTATTTACAGAAAGCCTGTGACTTATTTTCTAAAACAGCTATTTCGAGTTATTGCCACTTTGTATTCAGTGTGTTTCTTCAGGGATTGATAGGTAGATCTTGCCACCCTAATTTTGGTTCTATTTTGAATTGCTGTAAACCAATGCCTTTTGTTCCTTTGTCTTGGACTTACACTCCTCATCAAACCATCTGGATGTATTTGTAGACGATTTATGCTAATGGGTGGAACATCTGTGTGTTACTATCAGGGTTAGTGATTTCAAAAGAGCATTGTACAAAGAATGTTTGTTGTTCTCAACTGACCCCTTCGTTACTAACGTTTGAAGGTCTACTGTAAATTGGTCCATTTTCCATTTAATGACTTTAGACTCAAAGTTGGGGTTCCATCTCATTCTTACTTGTCCTCCGATTTCTCATGTGTTTTTCAGCTTTTGGATTTCTCTGGGTTCTGATGGTATACTGCATTTTATTTTCAAGGTTAAGACATTGTTATCGATTTCTAACTTCTGCTAATTCTTCACATTTTCAAATCTTGGCGAGGTAGTTATCCTTATCAGAATGTAATCATTTGCGGATTGGGTTCTGCGCACATTGTATGTTGGGACATCAGTATCCACATCATCAAAAGAGTTGCGTGCTGATTGATAAAAAACATTGTTTGTACAAAAGCATGTCAGATATATGCCTTTTACATCATTCTTTGTGAAAGTGTGCTTTACTGTTGGTATTACCCATGCTGATTACTAGAGCACTGCTCCTGAAGGTGTCCATATCTTATGAGATTAAGCAAAAATTCTAGCTGACTGTGTCCGTTCTGCAGTGTCTGGGTGGACTCAGACTCAAAGAAACAAAATTAACATCCATTCCAGACAAATCCCTCTATAATTTTGCTGCCATGTGGGGCAAGTATATCCTTAAGTGGAGAGAGTTTCACCTATCCATCTGAAGTGTTGATATCCTCTAAAGACGTCATAGCTGATGACCCCTCAGATCTCCTTTTTCCTAAGAATAATATTGATGATAATAATAATAGCTTCATGCATTTTCAAAGTTCATTAGGATGAGACCATTGTAGTAGTGTCTGGAGGATAGACGGTGTCTATTTCCAGGCAGTTAAGAGGACAGTTTGATTCTCACAGAGGTGGCACCATGACCTCTTCCATTGGGCTGATCATAGAACCTTCTGTAGGATGGTAAATTTCCTCAAGCTGTTCCAAACCAGACCATTGTAACAGAGGCCTCCATTTTAGGTCTTGCATAGAGTTGCAGCGCATCGCACTGCTCGCTTTGCGAGGCATGCAGTATACACTATACCAGGGGGGAGCAATGATAAATTCTGCATTTTGATTGGTTTTTGACTTGTTAGTCCCGACTCCTGAAACCCATGTCGTCACTTTTTGTTCTTCCGAGGCTGTCAGCTGCTTTGTTTGAAAAACCCTTTTGCTTCCATGCCTCTCCCCGTTCCCTCCCGCAGTCTGTAACTTCTTGGACCACAATCACCCCCCACCCCCTCCCGTTTGTGCCTTCTTTTTCGTGCCAGCACTTCCGTTTAACATCCAATAGGTCTCACGTAAATACGAGTCATATTGCATTTGGAAATGCTTTTTTTCTCCTGTGATTAGCTGAGTGCATTCACACTCTATTTTGCCTGACCTGTCCAGTCTCTTGTTTGTGTCGTGACTCACCCAACTCCATTACCCGGAAGTGGAACCGGCGCTGTTGTGAGAAGTACTGCTGCATCCAGGAGCTCATCTCAGGCAGCCATGGCTGAGGCCCCACAGGTGGTGGACATTGACCCCGACTTTGCATCGCTGTCCCGGCTGCGCTCGTGCACCTGGCCACTGCCTCGGCCGGATGTGAGCACCGCGGAGCAGCCCCCTGGCTCTTGCACTGGCTCTCCTCAGGGTGCTCGGGGCGGACCTCCACCTTAGGCCTCTGAGACCTACGTGGGATCTCCGGGGGACTTTAGCCGTGACTTCCTGGCCAATCTGAGTCTGTTGGAGAAAAGCGAGGCAGCGAGCAGCTGCTGTTGGGCATGTGGTGGCTTCCCTTGCCTTGAACCGGGCTGTCCGCATACGCCGCACCCTGCTGTTGCCTCCTTGTCTTATACAGGCTAGATGAGCTATCTGTGTAGTGGTTAAATTGCTTAATGTGTTACTACGAAAGCTTGGGTTCAAATTCCGTGTTCCCCTCGTGACCAGATTGTGTGAGCTTAGTCAAATCAGTTTACTTCATTACGTCTCATTTTCTGTGCTCTTTGCAATTGGGAGCTGCTTTAAGTAATTCAGCTCAGTCTGTGTTATGGAAATAAAATATCTCGTTGGTATGACTTAATCGCCTCTAACGTTGCTTCATCTAACCTAGAATATTTGCCACATGTAGGTGGAGAATGGCGGTTCACTTATAGAATCGTTGTTAGGACGGGGAGGTTATTACTCTTTGCGGTGATATAGTCTAGCAACACATTGAAAGTTTCAAATGTTCAATACACTTGTGAGAATTTGAGAGTATTTTGCTTATTTTTCAATTACTTTTGTGGTGCGATTTGCATGCCAGTTCTTGCGATGGCTCAGCTGGTGCTTTGGCTTCTGAGGCCAAGTGGCAGCCATATGGCTCAGCTCTCCCTATTAACGGCTACCGTGCCGACTACTAAGCGGGCGATCGCCACCCTTCCAAAACAGACGTCAGTGGGAGGCCCGAGTCTGAGTAGTATGTGCACAATGTGACATTCCCTCCTTCCAAAATTCAGTCACCTTACCGCCCACTACGCCCAAAAACTCTCAGAATCAGGGTATGTTGTCCACGGCGTAGCTTTTTATTCACAACAATCCAAGTAATTTACCACTGAATATTACTCAAGAAAAGTATCCTTCTTGGATATATGAGAATTATTCACAGCATCACACTTTAGCTGCATCAACATGTCAACGGCAGTAAGGAAATTAGGTACGACATTACACTTTAACTCGGCCGTACACTAGAGCAACTTCGCCCTACATTTGAACATTACACTTTCACTTATTCAACTCGCCCGTACACTGGAACTTGGCTGTACATTTGAACTTGGCCGTCTCGGCCACCAATGTCCCATTCTGCTGCGCACATTGTGCTGCAGGCCTCAACGCGCTACAGCCAACAATTGCACTACTTGACATCCAGGGCACCACATAACGCACCGGCCCACCGGGGTACCTGAACACAGGCAGCCTCCCCAAGATTTTCCTCAATCCATAAATTGTGGGTTAGGGCAGTAGAGTCCAGGTCTACCGGCAGGTCAATCCCTCCTCCCCGCCGATCCACTGCACACGTGGAATCTACCCCCTCCTGGGGTCCATCGAATGGCTGCACCTCCACTGTTGTGCATCCCTCTTTGTTGTTAACTGTCAGCGCTCCGCCTCCATGAAGCCATGCTCTTCTGCCGGGTGGGTGGGTGGTCAATGACGTTCCTGTAACCCAGGCTGTAGTCTGAGGGGACAAAGAGAACGAAACCCCCCGGGACACAGTCTTAAATAACCTGCTAGGTTTCGTGTCTTCTAGGTTTCGTTTTGTCCATGCCTCACGATGACATCACCACAGCCTGCCAACCCCCTTCCTTGTCCAGGGGCACCAGAGGAGGCTCAGCCCCGTGGTACAACTAAGGGCGCCCCTCCCCTAGGCGAGGGGGGAGCCTGTTCATAGTATGTGCACAACGTGACATTCCCTCCTCCCAAAATTCAGTCACCTTACCGTCCACTACGCCCAAAAACTCTCAGAATCAGGGTATGTTGTCCACGGCGTAGCTTTTTATCCACAACAATCCAAGTAATTTACCACTGACTATTACTCAAGAAAAGTATCCTTCTTGGATATATAAGAATTATTCACAGCATCACACTTTAGCTGCATCAACATGTCAACGGCAGTAAGGAAATTAGGTACGACATTACACTTTAACTCGGCCGTACACTAGAGCAACTTGGCCGTACATTTGAACATTACACTTTCACTTTTTTAACTCGGCCGTACACTGGAACTTGGGTGTACATTTGAACTTGGCCGTCTCGGCCACCAATATCCCACTCTGCTGCGCACATTGTGCCGGCAGGCCCCAACTCGCTACAGCCAACAGTTGCACTACTTGACATCCAGGGCACCGCATACCGCACCGGCCCACCGGGGTACCTGAACACAGGCAGCCTCCCCAAGATTTTACTCAGTCCATAAGTTGTGGGTTAGGGCAGTAGAGTCCAGGACTTCCGGCAGGTCAGTCCCTCCTCCCCGCCGACCCACTGAACACGTGGAATCTACCCCCTTATGGGGGGCATTGAATGGCTGCACCTCCATTGTTGTGCATCCCTCTTTGTTGTTAACTGTCAGCGCTCCGCCACAGGGTGAGAAGCTCCCCGGCGCACTCGCCCTCCCCCCAGACACTGATCGTGCTCCACAACACCTGAACACCTGCCTTTTTTTTTTGTTTTGTTCCCAGACGTACCTTAGTCTTACAGAACAATGCCAAATTCTTGACTAGAACGTTTTTATCAAGTTGGTATTGCTCTGCTTGAACTAGAGCCCCCCCCCAGCCTATACCGCTGGTATAATTAACCCCAAAGCTAGGGGGGCGTGGCTAAGCACGCGATGTGAGCGGACGTGCCCGGGCTGAGCTCCGAGTGAAGCTCCCCTACCACGGGCCATTTCTCCTCCATTTCCAGCGGTGGCGAGCCCACACTCGAACCGAGTGCACCCGGGAGCCCAAACCGCCACCAGAACGATTTGTAGACGAATCGGAGTGCCTGACCCTCCGACCGCCGGCAACCCCGGCAGCTGCCCGCCCGGGGCTCACTTCCGGTCGGCGACCTCAACCACTGGAGACCGGGGATCCGGCCCTACGAGGTAGGCCGCGGCACGAGTGTATTCCCCGACGCGATCCAGTGGGGGTAAGAGATCACGCCACGACACCTGACACCCCCAGGCGACCCAGCCGCTCCGGGGCCCCAGACACTGACCGTGGGCACACCACCCTGGCCCACGGCGAACTGTGACGCCGGCCCACCCTGCCTGCCGACGCTAGGGGAGACCCGCCGAGCCTTGTGGACACCGGGGGGAGATGGCACCCGGCTGATTGGGGGACCGCACTGACACAATAGCTCCTAGGTCCCGACGACCTACAATGGATACTGACTGGCCCTGTCCCCTTGGCCCCCTTCACCCGCCCACCACCCTGAACCAGGCCCAGCAAGGGGAAAGAGATCACGCCGCAGCGCCTGCAACCCCCGGCGACCCAGCTACTCGGGGACCCCAGACGCTGTAAGTAGACACACCGCGCTGGCTCGTGGCGAGCTGTAGCACCGGACCACCTTACCCGCCGTCACTGGGGATGTCCCGCCAAGCTTAGCGGACGCAAGAGGGAGATCGAGCTTGGTTGTTCGGGGACCCACACGGACGATATTACCCCTGGGCCCGAACGACCAGCAACGGAGGCTGCAAGGTCCTACCTTCTGGGCCCCCGTGCCCGCCCGCCGCCCTGTCATAGACACTGACCGGCGCCGGACCCGTCCAACATTCGGGGGCCCGGCCCACACGGGGCGCAGACTGCGACCACAAAGGAGCGGCCCCCCTGGCAGCCGGCCCTACGTTGGGAGGATTGCCCGGGCCTGAGCGGGTGAGGAACCAGAGTGGCGGACCGCCACGAGGCACAGCCGGGAGGTGACTTGCAATAAAGACGCTCACAGAGGCACCCGGCGCACTTGGGAGGTCCCATACCAGTCGCAACACAGCCATCTCATCCTCCCCAGACGGGGTCATAGCGCCAAATCCTGAAGATCAGCGGTATAGCGGTCCCCCCCTCCCCGCGGACCACGCACCGCCCGGCACGAGTGGAGCAGAGTACCTAACCAGGAGGCCCACGCGCACAGGCCCCAACAGTGTTCATTGCGGGAGCCTGCCCAACCGGCTGCCTCGCTGCGTCGACCAGCCACATGTCAGGGGGGACCAGAGCTAAGACCGGCACCGGTGGGACACTGAACAAAGGAAAGATGGTGAAGAACTCAGAGACTGACCAAACCGCCTCCAAGCTGGACACTATGCTGGCGGCCATGGAGCGCCTAGAGGAATCCATGCAGCTGACCCGTACATCACTAGAGAACAGGATCGATAAGGTAGCAGTGGACCTGACGCTTCTCCGAGCGGACCACAAGAAACTGTCCGACCGCACCACGGCCCTGGAACATACGATAGCGGAGACCTCACCCAAGCTGGCACAGACAGATAAGCACGTCCGAGACCTGCTCAACCGGGTGGAGTTCCTCGAAGATAGGGCGGAGGATGCAGAAGGACGGGCCAGAAGGAACAATGTACGCATAGTGGGCCTGCCGGAACGATGGGAGCGGAGGGAGACGGCGGAACACATGGAGACCTGGCTCAGAGAGCTGCTACCGGAGGGCACGTTGTCACCACACTTTGTGGTGGAAAGAGCACACAGAGTACCATCCCGCCCACCCCCGGAGGGCTCCAACCCGAGACCAATGCTTATGCGGGTGCTGAACTACCGTGACCGGGACGCCATCCTCCGCGAAACGCGGAAACTGTCAGACATACGGGTAGACAACGCCAAGGTGATGTTCTTCCCTGATTACACCATACAAGTTCAACGACAGCGTCAATCGTTCCTCGCGGTGAAGCAACGGCTCAGGCGCCTGGCTCTCAAGTACTCACTGCTGTTCCCGGCACGCCTCAGAGTGGTGGCACAGGACAAGACCCACTTCTTCGATACTCCGGAGGCGGCGGCAATCTGGCTGGATTCGGGAGTGGACGCGAACCACGGGCCCGCACCGATGGAGCAACGCCGAAACCGGGGCACCCGCAGGCAGAGGCAGCGGCGCGCCTCGAGGGCCGGATCACCGGCCGTGGACGCAGAAATCGTCCCCACTCCGGAGCAAATTCAGAACAAACAACAAGAGGCCCTCCGGATAGCGGCTGAGATTAGCGGATCACAATCACCTATCCTGATCTCCAACACCAGCCCACGGTCGCCCGGGAGCGAAGACGACGATTACATGTACGGACTGCCAGATGATTCGAACGCAGAGGGCCTGCCGGATGTCACACCCCAAACATCGGACCTGATAGCATAGGCAACCCCCCTCAACCTAGCCCTGGCTAGGCCACTGCCACTGTCATCATGGAGCAATTTGTTCACTTCCAAGGCTGACCCGATAGAGGGTCCACACCGGCACTCCTGGGGACCCCGGTGGCCGCGACCGTCCCCGTCCCTGGGGTCTATTCTCTATTCCCGAACCCGCCCACCTGCCGGACGGTCGTGGAGCCGCCGCGGCCACCGGGAGAGGAGCCGGAGTGGTTCCGCTGGAGCACCACCGGAATCACAGTTTTGGTGGGGTGGACGAACCCCTAGAGGTGAGTGCCCCCCCCCGGGGGAATAACAGTTGAGATCCACCTTGGGACTAACCATCCGAGTCCAGTGACATTGGGAACTCTGGCCCGTTTGCGGGCACTACCACTGACTTTTTGGTGCCCCTTGACCCACTGCCCGTGGAGGGGAGCCACCACGGCTCTCTTGGCGTACCAAACTAACTTGTTCTACCTAAGTGCTGTACTTTGTCATCCCCCCATTGAACTCACGGATTGATTGAGCTCGATGGAGCGTTTGGGCGGCGACTTGTTTTGTTGTTGCCCTTTTGGTATTATGTTTCTGTTCAAGTTCCTCTTTTTGAGACTAGTGTTGGCACTGAAGTGTTGCAGCGTGCATCCCTGGGTCTGTGGGTGGAGGCGGGGGGGGGGGGGAGATAGTCATTGTTAACTGCTGCTGTGGGTGTGTGGGCGGGGCGGGCTGGGGGCTGGGGGGGGGTGCTTGGGCGCAATGAATACTGTGATGGCTACAGTTAAATTTTGTACCTGGAATGTCAGGGGCATGCACCGCCCTCACGTAGATATCAGGTGTACTCCTATCTTAAAAGACATCAGATCCAGATTGCACTACTGCAGGAGACACACCTAGTCGCCACTGAGGTAGCCACACTTCGCCGTAGGTGGAGGGGGCAGATATTCGCCACGACCTTTTCAGCGTATGCGCGAGGGATCCTGATCTGGGTTCGGCCCGGGGTTCCGTTTGCACTGACACACAGTAATGTCGACTCCGAGGGGCGCTATGTCCTCATACAGGGCAGACTAGACGGGCAGCAGATTGTCATAGCCTCCATCTACGCACCTAATGTAGAGCAGGGGAAATTCTTCACGCGATTATCGGCAGTAGTTGCGCCTTGGCCAGACGTACCCCTGATGTTGGGTGGGGATTACAATTGCGTACTAGATGTCTCCCTTGACCGCTCGTCCCCCCCAGTGGCAATCGCAAAAAAAAAAATATATAATAATAATAATTAACCCCAAAGCTAGAAGCTGAATACTGTTCCCCTTCTCAGAACATCCAGCACATATTAATGTGACATCCGCTGTGCCTAGTGTGTCATTATGCCCCGCTTTGAAACAACCTTTCACAGGTTCCTATCTATACATCCCTGCCCATTTATAAATGGCATACAATAGTAAATATGCTGGATAACTTTGCCACATGCCCATCTCGTCCACCATCAGTGGAGAACCTACTTCTTGAGATTTCCGCTGTGCGCAGCGTGCCAGCAATATGCGGGATAACTTCACCACTTGCCCATTTCGTTCACCATCAGTGGAGAACATACCCATTTATAAAAGGCATATACTGGTAAATATGCGGGATAACTTTGCCACATGCCCATCTCGTCCACCAACAGTGGAGAACATACTTCTTGAGACGTCCGCTGTGCGCAGCGTGCCACCAGGCGCCGCCTTGCCACAGCCTTTCCCCAGGTTCCACCAGAGGCATACCTGTCTGATTCCGCAGGAAGTTTGCCAAAAAGGATTCTGACCACTGCACCAACTACAGGCACTGCATACCGCATTGGCCCACTGGGCAGTTCTTATTTGGCGTCAGAAAAGTTATTTGCATGGACCGGCACATATGCTTGAATAGTAGGTATGGAGCAGAAGAACCTTGGGCACTTGCCCTCACTGTTTCACAAACGAAGCCCTGCCACCGGGATACCTGATCACGGGGCTTCTAGTGACCAATTATAAGAATCCCCTCCCCATACTGTTATTGTTGGACACCTTATGAAGGGTGTTAACTCGCTACAAAGTGATGTACTTTGATACCAATGCATGCTAAGTAAATGTTAGCCCAGTGTTTGCAAAGGACTATTGCTACGTCACCGCCTTGTGGCGACTGTGCCTTGCTCCCTTCATCCAGTAAATTGTGACTGGGGTATGTGTGGCTGCAAACAGATTGAGATTCTATTACGGCTTCATTTCGTGTTTTGTGGACCGCATATTAGAAGCTAGTACCCATTCTTATAGAGAAAGCTAAATCCCATCTTGGCCGCAAGCCTCACAATCTCCCCGCTGATGAGGGCTGCTATGTTTTCCTGTAAAGGTTGAAGGGTGACACCATATAAGAACCCCCTCCACCATATTTCTGGCGCCCAGCATATGGAATATATGCAGGTACTATTAGCCATTGTAGAAGCCCTGAGCAGCACTCCCGGGTGAGTATTCAGCTTGTATTCTTAGCTGTTAGACAAACCTTCAACGGCCCCAGCGCTAAGGGCTGCGGAGTGAATCGAGCTCTACAAACATATGCGGTGTTCCATAATACATTCGATAAAACAGTAAAAACGGTAGTGGATGTTTTATTAACCCCACCTGCCTGTGAGCCCAGCAAATACCTCTGAGACACATCCAGCAAGTAAGTAAATTGAGGAGAAAAGTAAAAAATGCAAAATAAGCCCTTTTAGGGTTGCATTGATCGCGAACAAATTATTCACCTGCAGCAGCTACACAACACAATATGCCCTGCTTGCCTGGATAAAAGGGGTGTTGCAGCCCTAATGCCATTAACATTGAAGCACCAAGTCATGCTACGGACTATCACTGGAACTGGCATGTTTAACCAAAACATGAGCCAACAGTACTAAATGTCCACAAGCAGCTAAACAAGATAATATGCACCGCTTGCCTGGATAAAGTTGTTGTAGCCCTTATTAAAACCTGTGTTTTTAACCAGCGCTTGGCGCAAGAAATTGAGAAGGGCAGGGACTTGGAGAGGAACTGTTTGCTCTTTAATTCCTTGTTAAAGGCCGCTGTTCACTTATAGCCACCTTGTTAACCTCACATCTGGAACCTGTACTGCTTAACACACATAAGGAGGAGCAGACAAGGTTTGTTTGATTGATGAGCAACATTTCAGGGAAGAAGCTAAACCACCACTACAACTCAGATAAGCACTGCCAATCAGACAGATTACCCATGTACCAGACACCACAATATACTCAATTGCTCCCTGTTAATTATCCCAAAAGACTTCTGGGCCCTTACCCCCGCTTCCTACAGTGCCCCCTTCACCTAAGTGGCGAGGTTTCTTATGTATCGGGGTATTCCCTTAGTCGAGGAGAGGCTGCGAAAGCTTGCTTAATCTCCAAGATAATAAGCCCACACAAAGATATTATGTATTGTGCAGGCATGCATCTTGTGCCCCGGAACTAAAAGATATGTGTACCTTCCTGTATAAGGCATGAATCGTTGAGGCATAACCAACGTACTATACTTTTATATAGTATCTTGAGGGACCACTTCACGCTCAGAGATTGCGTCTAGGGGTGGACTACCACCACGCCATCATGTGCCTCTAAAGTGTTCCTCTCGTTAGCACTTGTGTAACCCTTGATGCAATATTTAACAGAGTAGCAACAACCATATTTCCTCCAATGGAAGTAGCACATCTATACCTAAGTTAAGGGGCTTTCAACCACCTCCGCAATTCCTGGTGCTAATTACCGTCAGTCGTAGGCATTAAATTGACCTTGTCAGGATGCAAGGCTGAGTGTTCCTAGACCAGACTCTCCAGGCTGCCATCCGGGATCCTGTACGACCCTGATGCATCCTGCCTGTGGCTGTGTGTCGTCTCCTTGTAATATACAATGAGCAACCAGCGTGAATGCGGACCCCACCAAATGTAGACAGTTGATAAAACATTTGCACTGTACCTGTGAAGCTCCCCTGGTGTTTTTCCCCAGAATCACAGAATGTTGATGCCCCCAGACTAGCACCCTGTGTTGCCTATGCTAAGTTTACAGCAGTGCCCACTGATGCATCAAGGAGCAAACCATCATTGACCGTATTGTTTTCTTTGACACTGTCCAATACTCCATTGCTTTTGGGCTTGATTTGTGCTAAAGAAACACCACTTTGAAACGCTCTAAAGGTGGCTCAGGACATAGGAAGATGTTTGTCTACCTGAGCTTACATAGCTGAAGCCACCCCATCCAACCACCAACTGGCACATGTGGGCAAAAAATAACCTACATTTGGAATGAATTCAAAGATATCGATTGGCCATAAAGTATATATGCAGCAATATGTAAAATATCCATTCAAAAACAACATCAATGGTCTACAGTAGACCCGGGTCAAAAAAGTTAAACACCAGCAAGCTGGACAAACTACAAGAAAAAGGAAGACATATATCCCCGGGCCTGCACCATCCTAAATGCAAAGTTTACAGCGGTGGCCACTGGCACTGTACTGGTGCACCTAATACCTCTGAAATCTGGGCGATCGCGCTTCTAGCTGCAGACCAGCCTGGCAGCATGGCCATAAAAATTGGACCATATGATTATGAGTCACCTTTTTAAAACATAGCACCTGGCCCTACTTACAGAGCGCATTATGACGAAACAGCGCAAAATGCCAGCTTGATACCAACGGATACCCTAGGTGCACCTGATACCAGGTGTGCTGCTTTTGATGGACTTCAGGAACATTGTGTGTTTACCTTCTCCGGCTGACCACGCCCACTCCAAAAATGTTGGTCACTTTCTTGAGACCCTGCTGCCGCCATCTCAGCGAGGACCACATACCGGCAAGAAAAAATTCGAACAGTACTGTCAAGTGGGGAACACACAGACATCCCTGCACAATGATAAACAAAAGAGCCCCTTGCACATTCCGTGTCACTAGTCTCATACCCCAATTATTATTTTACCCGCACACCCTTCCCCTACTGTGCGCCTTTGCAGTCACTCTTACCCATTCCCCTAGACTGCTCTTCCTCATGGCACTGCTCTATTCTCTCTCTTTGATACAACACAGTATTTCGTCTACTTTTAACATTTGACCCAAGGTGTCTGCCATATTTTTCCAGACCAGTCACTATTAAAATAAACACTTTGGGGCAGATTCCGATCCTGGTAAAAAACCGTCCGTACGAATCGTATCCGGAGCCATCTCTGTACGAATCGTACCCGTCCGCCCGAGTCGCGTAGTACGATCCGTATTACGTGAATCCGTCCGAATCGTCGCGATCAGTACATATTGCATGGCTGAAACCGTGAACCGTACGACTCGTACACATGCCATACGACCCAACGAGTAGGATCCGGAACGGGGTATGAGGACGCGATTCGTACGGCCCACGTCAGGTAAGGGCGATTCGTATGGAAAAGCACACAATCACATACACACCGTACGGTCCGTACGCCCATGATCGCGGGGTACGGTGCGTACCCCTGCGATCATGGGGGGTACGCATCGTACCCCTGCGATCGCAGGATGCACGCACCGTACACCCTGCGAACATGGGGTACGGTCCATACACCCCATGATCGCAGGGTACGCACCGTACCCCTGCGATCATGGGGGGTACTCACTGTACCCGGGAGGGGGGGGGTCCGAACCTGTTTCGATGCGAACTCTGCTTTTACGGCTGTTTTCGGCTCTCGTAGGAAAAGGGTCGCACGGTGCGTACCGACACGAATCGTACTTGCTGGGTCGGAACAACCAGCCGCGAACCATACGGATGTCCCGTACAGCGGGTTCCGAGGAGAATCGTACGGAGATTAGAGTCGTACGGTCTCTGTATGATTCGTACGGAGTCCAGCTCCTGGTACGAATCGTACTTCATTGTACGTACGGGGGACGTTGCAGGGTACGATTCGTACAGGAAAATTGCTCCGACCGGCTATTCGGAGCGCTTTTTACCGGATCGGAATAGGCCCCTATATCACGTACACAACTTTTTAACCATGTTTAAGTGTAAATGGATTGTGTAGTCCTTGTTTTAAGCACAGGGGAAATCACCTACAAATCTGCCATGAATTTCTCCACCCACTACGATCCTGTACCCTAGGATGCCTGAGAAAGAGGTGTCAGGCCTCATTACAATTGAATCAGGTGCTTTCGTAGAGCTTCAGAAACTGTAAAACATGCCTATTTAAGAGTGGAATACATCCTAAACAGGTACCATTGATTTAAGGCTACTAAATTTCCATTTTTAGTGCAGCCAAATTTGCCAATCTGTGCCGCAATATCCTAGGGGGGGTCTGCTTAATGGAGGTCCCAGAGACACTGCTCAGGCCACTCCCCATCTCCCCTGCACACTCACCACCCTCCCCCAGTACGAAATACACTCAGTGACATAATCACAAAATTCACCACAGCGCTCACTTTGCCCGGCCAGCACCAAAGACAGGCCTGTTTTACGTTTTGCCTAGGCCCATTATTTGTTCCAGTCAAATACTTACAATATGCAATTATGCAAAGTAAATTACATTTCTTACATAGAGAAATTACCACCTCCTTTTAGCCCTGAATAGTTGAATACTCCATTTCTGGCCCAGTTCATACTCATCCATGTATTATTAGTTTAGTCGACCTTTTGTAAAGTCTTAATCCTTTTGTGGCTTTAATGTGGAAAAGAAACAATCCAATAATTTGAAATAGTTCTGGAATAAGCGCTGGGATGCTCTAGGGTAACTACGCGCTATACAAAACTCGAAATAAATAAATAAATAAATAATTGGTCTCTGCCGCCCTCTGATGAAAATTGCATAAACTGTCTAACAGAATGTTTGTAAGGGTTTGCTTTATCTTCCGTACATGAATGTGTATATTATGATTGAGTGTGATCCAATAGAGAGAAGGATGTTGCAAGCATATCTGCTCTGTATTTGGAAAATGCATTTCTTTTCTTACACGCAAATCCTTCACTACACCTTGTCACTCCGCTCCCATCCCTTCCTGCAAGTCTGAGAATGCCACAATTAATTTCCTGAAGTCGCCATAATGCCAAAAACAGGAATGCCCCAATACAAACAACCGGTGCCCAGACGTAAAAATTGAGAAAACGAAGAGAGAAGAATACAGAAAAAGCGAACTAGAAGCTTCAAAGTTTCCACAGTCGTGCAAAAACACACATATGACGACCACGTACGATATTCCTTCCCAGATCAGACCGCTAATCATGTGTCTGCCCTTCATTGCACATCTCCAACACAGTATGTCCATATGGATCACTTCAGCCCTCCAAACTCTTCAACAGTTTTCATGGGGCTCCAACCCTGAGATGCAGCAATCAAGCCTCGCCCAAAAGAATGAGCACTCAAAACCCTGACGTGCAACAAAGGACCTTCCCGCTCCTCACGTTGCCCTACTTTCTAAGGGACCATTCAATAAATGGGGTTAACCCTATAAGTCAAAGGATCTGGGTATCAATTAATATAAGAAAACAAGATGATCCTGGACATATTTAAAAGAACACAAATCAATGTATGAATTGTTATTTACACTTAAAGGAACAAATCCTGCAGGAAAAAAGGGGGGGGGGGAGATGGAAACACAATAAACAGCTAGATACATGTATTAATCGTTCATAGTACCCAACATCCTTATTAAAGAGTCAATCTTTTTATCTGTCACAATATTTCAATTTATTTACAATATATATAAAACATATGTACACAAATACAATTCGAATAAAATGAGGGAAACTGGCACATGCAGTGAGTATGTGAAAAGAAGGTGCTCAAGTGATTAGAAGAAGGAAAAAATTCAAAAGGGAAAATTCAGATAATTTAAGCTCAACTAAAATGTGATTCTTCTAGTTGAACTACTTTCTAAGGGCATATGCTCCAGGTGAGGCGCGAACTCACAATCTCGGCGTTGCTTTGTACTGCTGTATAAGTACCGCGCTTAAACCGATTGAGCCACAAGGAGCTCTCCCGCGTTAACACATGCCTGCATAATAATCCGAACCCAACTCTGAAATTGCAATGAAGGCCACTACTATCCAAGCTCACTATGCGTGACACAACCTCATTGTTGCCTTTCTCTAGCCGCAGGCGCTCGACCTCCACATAAAACCAACACTCTGTCCCTCTATATTGGACCAACGCAAGCCAGTAAGCATGCATAAATCAATGAACCACCGTGACAATGAGCATCTCTAACACCCATCATCCCCAACCAAGACGGAGTCCATAAACGGGACACAATTAACATGGACCCTGCGATAACAAGACATCCCCCACTAAGCCGCTGATTCAATCACGAACAGAACACCAATATTCCACCGCGCCCCCTGCCTATTTTTGCGGTTCTCGGCGCAGCACTAGTTCAGTGCGACCACTACACAGGCGCGTCCTCCTCTATTAGTTATTAAAAAAAAAATGTTTTTCATACGATTCATACAAAAAAAATAATCTATGCTCGGAGAGTAAGTGAAATACAGGCGTTTACAATCAAACAACCTTATATGAAATTCACCAATGATTATGTCCTCCTCAGAACTAATCCAACGTTTGTTCCGAAGGTTCCCTCTACATTCCATCTTAATGAGCCTGTTATACTACGTTCTTTCTTTCCTAATCCGTCTTCTTCTGCTGAAAAGACTTTGCATACCTTGGATGTTAAAAGGTGTCTGAAATTCTATATTTCACGTACTTTGTCCATCAGAAAGTCGGGTCAATTGTTTGTTTCTTATGGTGGTCAAAAGCCAGGAACAGCTGTTACGAAATCCACTATTGCAAGGTGGATTGCATCTACTATCCAATTCTGCCATACTAAAGCTGGACATCCTTTATCTATGAAACCCAAGGCTCACTCCACAAGGGCAGTGTCCTCATCTACTGCTGTTTTTGCTGGGGTTCCTTTGGAGAAGATTTGCTGTGCTGCGACCTGGAAAAATGTGCACACTTTTACACAGCATTTCTTGCTCGATCTGGCGACGGAAGCTGAATCAGCTGTGGGTCAAGCAGTGTTGCAAACCTTTTTAAGTAAGGTAAGCCTCTGTAAGGAGGTGATTATATCATTACATGTTAACATACATGTGGCGAAGCGCAGCCTGCTGACCCGTCCTCCTTTTCCCCTCTCGTTGATCAGATGCCGCCTTACCTGTCACCATGTCACCTCCTCTAACTACATCTGAGGCGCGGTATCCCTTTAAAGCACAGCTTTCCAAACTTTTTATGTTGGGGACACACTTTTTGGAGGTGCATAATTTTGGGACACAGTAAGGCAGTGTAGCGAGCGAACGTAGCGTAGCGTAGCGAGCCCAAACTACCTAAGGGTGATGCTGGGGGAGGGTTCTCACTCACTCTGTCTGTCTCCCTCTCTCTTTCTGTAACTGTCTCCCTCTCCCTCTGTCTGTCTTTCTCTGTCTGTCTTTCTCTGTCTGTCTACCTCCCTCTGTCTCTCTCTGTCTGTCTTGCTTCCTCTGTCTCCTTCCCTCGGTCTGTCTCGCTTCCTCTGTCTCCCTCCCTCTGTCTGTTGCCCTCGGTCTCCCTTCCTCTGTCTCCCACTCTGTCTGTCTCCCTCCCTCCCTCTCTCTCTCCCTCTGTCTCCCTCCCTCTCTCTCTCCCTCTGTCTCCCTCCCTCTCTCTCCCTCTGTCTCCCTCTGTCTGTCTGTCTATCTCCCTCTGTCTGTCTGTCTGTCTATCTCCGTCTGTCTGTCTCTGTCTGTCTGTCTGTCTGTCTCTCTGTCTGTCTGTCTGTGTCTGTCTGTGTCTGTCTGTGTCTGTCTGTGTCTGTCTGTGTCTGTCTGTCTCTGTCTGTCCCTCTCCCTCTGTCTCTCTCCCTCAGTCTGTCTCTCTCCCTGTCTGTCTGTCTCTGCCAGTGTCTGTCTCTGCCTGTGTCTGTCTCTGCCTGTGTCTGTCTTTCTGTCTCTGTCTGTCTCCCTCTATCTGCATCTCGATCTGTCCCCGTCTCTGCATCTCTGTCTGTCCCCGTCTCTGTATGCATCTCTGTCTGTCTGTGTCTCCCTCCCTCTCTCTGTCTCCCTCCCTCTCTATCTCTCTCCCTTTCTCTACCTCTCTCTCCCTCCCTCTGTCTCACTCCCTCTCCCTCCCTCCCTCTCTATCTCCCTCTCTATCTCCCTCCCTCCCTCCCTATCTCCCCCCTCTCTCTATCTCCCCCCTCTCTCTATCTCCCTCCCTCTGTATCTCCCCCATATCTCCCTCCCTCTCCATCTCCCTCCTTCTCCATCTCCCTCTCTCTATCGATCTCCCTCTCTCTCTCCCTCTCCATCCCTCTCTCTCTCTCCATCGCCCTCTCTCTCTCCATCTCCCTCTCTCTCCATCTCCCTCTTTCTTTCCATCTCTCTCCCTCTCTCTTTCCATCTCCCTCTTTCTCTCTCTCCATCTCCCTCTCTCTCCATCTCCCTCTCTCCATCTCCCTCTCTCTCCATCTCCCTCCTTCTCTCCATCTCCCTCCTTCTCTCCATCTCCCTCTCGCTTTCCATTTCCCTCTCTCTTACCATCTCTCTCCCTCTCTCTCTATCTCCCTCTTTCTCTCTCTCTATCTCCCTCTCTCTCCATCTCCCTCTCTCTCCCTCTCCCTCTCTCTGTCCATCTCCCTCTCTCTCTCCATCTCCCTCTCTCTTTCCATCTCTCTCCTTCTCTCTCTCTCCCTCTTTCTCTCTCTCCCTCTTTATCTATCTCTCTTTCCCCCCCTCCCTTCCTCTCTATCTCCCTCTCCATCTCCCTCTCTCTCTCCATCTCCCTCTCCATCTCCCTCTCTCTCCATCTCCCTCTCTCTCTCCATCTCCCTCTCTCTCTCCATTTCCCTCTCTTTCCATCTCTCTCCCTCTCTCTCTATCTCCCTCTTTCTCTCTCTCCATCTCCCTCTCTCTCCATCTCCCTCTCTCTCCATCTCCCTCTCTCTCTCCATCTCCCTCTCTCGTTCCATCTCTCTCCTTCTCTCTCTCTCCCTCTTTCTCTCTCTCCCTCTTTATCTATCTCTCTTTCCCCCCTCCCTTCCTCTCTATCTCCCTCTCCATCTCCCTCTCCATCTCCCTCTCTCTCTTCATCTCCCTCTCCCTCTCCATCTCCCTCTCTCTCCATCTCCTTCTCTCTCTCCATCTCCCTCTCTCTCTCCATCTCTCTCTTTCCATTTCCCTCTCTCTTTCCATCTCTCCCCCTCTCTCTCTATCTCCCTCTTTCTCTCTCTATCTCCCTCTCTCTCCATCTCCCTCTCTCTCCATCTCCCTCTCTCTCCATCTCCCTCTCTCTCCATCTCCCTCTCTCTCTCTCTCTCCATCTCCCTCTCTCTCTCTCTCTCTCTCCCTCTCTATCTATCTATCTACCTCCCTCTTTCTCTCTCTCTATCTCCCTCTCTCTTGCTCTCTCCCTCTCTCTCACCATCTCCCTCTCTCTGTCCATCTCCCTCTCTCTATTTCCCTCTCTCTCCATCTCCCTCTCTCCATCGATTTCCCTCTCTCTCTCTCTCTCTCTCTCTCTCTCTCTCTCTCTCTCTCTCTCTCTATCTCCCTCTCTCTATCTCCCTCATCTGTCTGTCTACCTCCCTCTATCTCTCTTTCTCTGTCTCCCTCTCTGTCCCCCTCTGTATCCTTCTCTCTGTATCCTTCTCTCTGAATCAATCCCTCTGTACCCGTCCCTCTGTCTCCCTCCCTGTCTCCCTCTCTCTATTTTCCCTCTCTCTCACTGTCTCCCTCCCTCTGCCTGTCACCCTCTGGCACCTCACCCCAGCCTCCCGGACATGCAGGTCTTTTAGGCGTCCCTAGTAGGGGGGGGGAGGGGGTGCGAACCACACCGGATGACACCATCAGTGGGGGGTGACACCAATCTGTGAGCACAGCTCTCAGTGCTGCCTCGCCTCTGAAGACTGCTTTACTTTATATTTATAAAGTAGGAACGGAACAAAAGATCACATATAAAAAAATATTCTTTCTAGTTTAAATACGAAATGGACCAGTGAGGAACATAGAATTAAAAGCGCCGCACGTTATAGAAAGAAGCAATTTTTACATAGAAATTTGACTGAGGAAATTGAGTAAATGCCGAGCCAGCAATGCATTTCTCTTACCAAGGACAGACAGGCAGTTTTTAAATTGGCCCACATTTATTGACAGAGATTGTTTTTTTTATTTTTGCTTTTCACTAAATTCGTTTTGGGACATGTTTGCATCGATTGGCTACTGCGCACTCTCCTTTCAGATGTCAGTACTTTATAATTTAAACATTGAGGGAACAGGTAAATATAAAAAAAATCCAAGGATCTCTCGTTTTTGAGAAGTTAAAGGCGTCTTTAAAGGACCATTTACTTGTTAATTGGGCTTTGTTGTGAATCTCCCGGCCCCCCTAGAGCAGAGTGTCTCGGAGTCTGCGCTGCTGTGGCTGACTCCGAGACTCTCTTTCAAAGGAATGCCTCCTAATTAGCAATTACGTGCTAAGTGCCTCATCCTGCGACACACCCACCACTTGCAGGCGACACACTACTGTGTCGGGACACAGAGTTTGGAAAGCACTGCTTTAAAGCCTCGCTTTCCCCGGCCTCCCCGGCCGCTCACGTGACTTGGTCAACTGACGTATCCCCCTTCAAAGAGGAAGAGACAGGGGAACTGGCGTGCTCGTCGTGGACACATCTACCTGCACCGGTGGCGCCTGAGCCCGAAGTACAGACCTTCCTTGTGGCACCCGGGCTAAGAGGACTGCGGACCTTTGCTGACACGAAAGCGGAACTGGACGTAGCAGCCCAGCAGACAGAAAGACCCACCAACAAGGACCAGAGAAAGAGGGAGCCGGACCCGCTCCGGCAACATGCTGAAACCCGCCACTGCCTCGGAGAGTCGTGGCTTGCCAAGCTACGGGGCCAACTGGGGGCCGTGTGGGACAAAGGGAAGACAGGAGGGAGGGCTGCAACGCCCGTTAAGCCACTCTAGCCGGATCCATGTTAAATGCCAGATTCTCACGGCGCATAAACCATTAAAAGGAAGATAGCACGTCACTGGTGTCAGTCGGATGCTTGCTCCTTCACTCCCCCTTTCCCGGTTTCTTTTTGTTTGTGCTAGAGAGCAACGTTCCCTTACGAGGTCTTTTCTTTGTTCTTTCCTCTCCTTTCTTCTCCCTGCTTACTGAGCCACGGACTGGTGGACCTTACCAGATGGATTCCTTCTTGTCAGCAGAAGGGAAGCCACAAAAGCCTCCCAGTTACACCCTACTCTCTGAGGCAAGAGTGAAGACTGTGTCTAGGGACATTTTACTTTCTTTTTGCGACCTATGGTCTGTGCCCAGTGAACGTACCAAAGAAATAAAACTCCTTTTGTTTTGCAACTCAATTCCTTGTTGGTTCGATATTTAAGAAAGTATTATATATATATATATATATATATATATATATATATATATATATATATATATATATATATATATATATATATATATATATATATATATATATATATATATATATATATCTAGCCTTGAAGACTGAGTGGATGTATAAGTGTCTGAATGGAGGATTTACTAGCAATGTGATTGACTGTTTAAGTGACAAATTTAAAGTGTCTCACTAAATATATGGGATAGTGATTCAACTGTGTGAATACCTTTATCACTCTATCTCTCATCGTGTAAACTACTACATAAGTTGGTTACTAGCTATGTGACAGTCTATATTAGTTATTAATTAGTTAAGTGAGTATTTGTATGGGATAGTGAATGAATGTGTGTGTGGTTGGGTGGGAGGTGTGTGACTGTCCAAAGATGTGTAAATAGTTGATTTAGTTGGTATATGAGGTTAAGACTGTATGTGTAAACAGTTGTTTAGGTGAGTGAATCTCTTTATGTGTGTGGTGTTGAGTAAATATATTTCTCAATGATACATGTCCAACAAACTAGAAATATAAAAGGCAGTGTATGTGACAGTTGTTGTATATAAATAAGTATACATAAGACTCAGTGATTATATGAGTGACTGTATCGAAAACTGTATACTTGTAATCGTGATTTTATAACACACTAAGTATGAGTTACTGTCTATATGAATAATTAAAGTTGTGTTTGTATAAGTGTGTAGCTTAGTAAATGCAAGTATGATCAATTGTTTGCATAAGTGAGTAGGATGACTGCATAAGTGAATAGGATGTGTGCTGGTGTGTAATGTCGATGTAGGTGTATAAGTATATTTAATAGTGTTCTATTGATCTTTGTTAGCATGTATGAGGGAATCTATAGGTAAGTGTTTAGATGTGTGTGTAGATGTAGGAATCAATGAGTGGGTTTTTAGAAACTGGTATTGGTGTGTCAATGGTTTCAAATATGGTACTCCATATTTTATAATGAGTGTTGAAAGGTTACACTAGTGAATGATAAGATGTATCAGATTGTCATGTGGATGATGTCATCAGTGATATCATCAGTGATGTCATTTGAGATGTCATCAGTGATGTCACTGACCATGTCATGAATGATGTAATATGTGACATTATCAGCAGTGGATTGCGGGTGCGCGAGTTATAGTTAGTACATCTAACTATAACGGAGGAATTTCAATGGTTTTGTACGAGTGAAATGTCCAACTAACTATAACACCCCTGTAACTTTTCTGGTGAAAACCAGACAATGGATTCCTAGGGAAGGAAATACAAGTTACTTGTAAGTATGGTTAGAATTACTTTTCAGGATCAGTACTGGGCTCAAAGATGCAGCACTGAGGTCTCTCCTGATATCAGGTGAGTAAATCAGAATTCGTAGTACATCCAGTAATCGCCACAGAGCTGCGTAGCAGAAAGATATAAAAAGGGGCAAATCCTGCCCCACCTCTCTGCAACGCAGCGCAGTGGTGCTTCCTGGAAGCACCTGGTGGGCTACTTGGCCCCCATGGTCCCTCAGGTTTCAAGTGGAATTTTTCCCCCAGCTTAAAACACACCACAGGGAGTGTTTGCAGACATGTCACATCAGGCCCGCCCCTTCCTTCACCATGGTGCAAACGCGCCCTGTGGTGCATTTTAAGTTGAGGAATTAATTCCTCTTCAATCTTGAGGGTCCCTGTGGGCCAACTAGCCCACCAGGTACCTCCATCAAGCGCCACAGAGCTGCGTTGCAGAGAGGTGTAAAGAGGGACGTGGCCTCTTAACACCTCACTGCAACGCAGCTTCCTGGCGCATACTTGAGGTACCTGGTGGGCTAGTTGGCCCACAGGGACCCTCAAGATTGGAGAGGAATTAATTCCTCAACTTAAAATGCACCTTCCTAGTTTATATTTATTAGGAAGGACGTTTTGTGATCCTCTCCCGCAGCGCCGGTAGTGCCGGTCAAGGAAAGAAGCAGTTTTTGCTCCTGGAGGAGCATCCCAACACCCGCCTGGAAGCCGCACGGGACTCCACTGTCCAGGAGCCCGTGCGCAACTGGTCAGAGGCACGGCCACCCGCCCACCGGTGTTCATAACACCTCGCCGGACCCGCTGGCGCGGGTCCCGCAGCGCCAGTAGTGCCGGTCAAGGAAAGAAGCAGTTTCTGCTCCTGAAGGAGCATCCCAACCCCCGCTTGGAAGCCGCACGGTACTCCACTGTCCAGGAGGTCTTGGCCACAGCACTTGTAGGGGCTTTGCTTTCGCTAGAGGGAGCAAGAGAGCTGTAACTGACAGCAAACGCCAGAAACACTAGAAACGCCGAGTGGCGAGCGGGCCACGGAAACAGGCTCCAGACCACAGCAATTTGCCTCGCCTTGTTCTACCTGCCTGCCTGCCTGCAGAGAGCGAGGGGTCGTGGCGCCGACCGCTGCTCACTGACTGAGCAGCCTGCTGTGGTCCTTTCCTCGCAGGGGCCGGGGATCTTCGCTGGCTCCTCACTCACCACCATCCACCGGGGCCAGGTGGGTCTTGTGGACCGGAGCGAGCGGATTGGCTGCGTCCCGCTGTGTTCCTCCGCTGTGCTCTACTGTGTTTCTGTTGTGCGGGCTTGGGAGAGCTGCTGTCGGCGCCCCAGCAAAAATCCGGTGCGGAGAGCGGTGGCAGCAGCTGTCAAGGCAGGTGCAGGTGCCGGGAGAAGTGGACAGGCACTGGGAAAGGCGAGCGTAGCAGAGAGTGAACGAGAGGCAGAGAGCTGCAGAGAGAGAGGGGCCATGGTGTGTCAGCAGCCAGCAGCTAGCACCCAATCTACCCAATCTACCAACAGCAAAACCACCCTCCACTCAAGACAACTGCCAGACTATCTCTAACAGCTCTACAACAGCGACAGCCTTCCGGAAGTGCGCAACTGAGCAACTGAGCGCCCAACTGAGTGCCCTGCGTCCTGTGTTTTCTCCAGCGCCCCACAGCCCACCACAGCCCTCCAGTTAACAAGGTGAGAGGCGGCAAGTGATTAGTGAGCCGGGTGCCGGGCGTTGGGCGCTGGGTTTTGGGTACGGGTGAGTCGACACAAGGATCGGACGTTTTCCAAACGCCAGGAGCGAGTGGGTCTGTCGCAGCGTTACAATGAGCGACAACGAGCGACGCCACTCAAAACCCCAGCCGGGACTCCATTGCCAAGGTCACGCAATTGGGAGTTTGAGAGGCCAAAAGTAGCAGAGGGCAGGTTCCCCTAAAGAGCCACTTTTTGATTCCCATTATGAGATCAGGGACACTTAGAACAGACCCAATAGCTAAATCAAGCAAAAGCAAAAGTAAAAGCAAACAACCATCATGTCAGAGAATGAGTGAGGAACTTAACGACTCATCTGACGAGGACTCAACAGAGGTTACTTTAGAGGCGCCCGACTCCACCGTCAGCGCCCTCAATACCAAAACACCACAGAAGATCGTAGGCCTCAAAAACACCAAGATTACCGACTTTTTAACTTTAGCTACATCACCTGCCCCATCAGCGTTGCAGAAGCAGAAGTCAAAAACTGATATTAGCATCAAAAGAAAGTCCCAGTCGGTGACTTCTTTAACAAAAACCCTGCTGCCTCAAAATAGCACTCAGAGCAACAACCTTCATGAGACCAATCAGCACCCGCAGGATATTTTCCAAATAATCCCAAATAAAATGACGAATCAATTTATAGTGAATGCCCAAATAAACACAAGAGAGGAAGTGGGCGACACTAACCATGACATAGCGCCTAGCGACGAGCGCATTGAGGGCACAAAGGAAACATCAAATGCACTAATGACACCCACCGCCCCAGTGACACGGCGCTCTCTAAGCCTAGGTTCATATTTTGTTTTGGGGGGCTATGACCACGATCACGGGCTGACATACGACCAGTTCCAAGAACGGAAAACAAGGTCCCATTGGACTCATTTGTTAAGGCCATTATAGAAGCTGATAATAAGGATCAGTCCCCAAGTGAAAGAAAGACACCCAACGGCCCAACACAGCCAATGGAGGGTCCGCCAAGCACAGATGCACAAACAAAGCCCAATGTCACCCTAAAACTCTCCGCATGCGTAGACCCGCAGGAGGGTTACTACCCGACTAGTCCTCTCCCCACAATTACTAATCAAATGACCAACAGTAAAAAATCAAATCGGCCGTCTGGGCTATTTCCGCTCCACTTCAATATTTCCTCACCAAGCCCAACAACTTCATTAAAGGGCTTTGACTCAAGAAACAGAACGGATAACCACACATTTATTCTGGACAAGGGGTCGGGAGGTGACGCACGAGAGTCACCAGACCTTCAAGACCCACGAGCTCTGGGTTCAGTAAGGGCTAAGTTAAGGGACAAAGCTTGGAGCAGCCCCCAAGACCGAAAATACTCAGCAGAGAATAGCCTACCAGCGTATGCACCGTTGTGGCCACCGTTTATAAACATGATGGAAACCATCTCTTCAGCCTCTTCAGCCTTACTCCAAAACTCAGAAAAGTTGGAGTCACAGATAGATATCTTGCAAATCTTAGCCTCGCATGTCGTGGGCATAGACAAAAAGATTCTCGATCTGAATTTGTTCATTGAACGGGTACAGAAGGACCCACGTACAACGTACCACGAATGCCAGTGCTCTGAAACTATGAATCAGCTCAAAGTTTTACCGGCCATTCTAACTGACATCCTAGCAGAGGTACAAAGCAAATCAAATGATGCCGATAATTCTTCTAAAATTCTTAGGACTGGAAGCCCGCCCGTAAACTTATCAAGCTCAATCAGCTACGCCACACCACATAGGGAGGATAAGAGGGCGGACAAAACGGAAGGCAGTCCTCCAACCGGTTTCTTGGCGACACAGATAACAACTAATGAAGCCATTACACACCATCAAAAAAGCATTCCGGTCCCAGACTATTTAGGAAACGAAGCCCCCGGGCCATTGCAATCAAACGGGCATCAATCCAGCAGTCCTATGACCGAGCCGGAAAACCCATTTAGAGAAGACCCGGGGACAACATCTAACGGGCAAATAAAACAAATCATCCCACTGACAAAGCGTGAACGCAAGAGACCAAGTAATATTCCCCTAAGAAATCGTTTTGATCCACTTGTGGGTATGGAGGAGTTGGATTGACCACTACAAAATTTTTCGGGAGATGTTTTGCCATTAGGAGAGCCTAGCCAGAGGGAGAATGGGGAAAGTTGTAATGATAACTTGATGGAGGATGTTTCCGTATGTGACGATCGTTTTATTAACCTTCAAGACCCAGAGGTTTGCATCACCCAAGAAAGTGAATCAAATTTAATCACCCTAAGGCAAGATTTGGTAGCAATACCAGAATTAGTTGGAGACAAACTATGTGAATCAAGGTTGTGTCTAATTTCTTGGAACATCGCTGGGCTCGCTACTAGATTGGAGGATGAGGCCTGGTTGGATTATGTGGGTGATCATGACATTTTGTGTCTCCAGGAGACATGGAGCCGAACCCCCCAGAATATTGATGGCTTTCAATCATTTAATGTCCTAGCGGTGCCCTCACCAGCGGGTAGGGCAAAAGGTGGAATAATGACAGCAATTTCCCTCAAATTATGTAAACCTGTAACATCTAAGATAGTTGACACCCCATGGTTTCAATTGCTAATGTTGGAAAATCTGTTTCCAGAACCACTGTTATTGATTAACTGGTATTATAATATCTTTGATGACAATGAGACAACTGTAATATCGAATTTGGAGGAAGCAATAGCCAAGGCACGTTGTGAACAACCCCTACTTTTTATCATCTGGGTGGGAGACTTCAATTGCTCATTATGTAGTCATGGGGACTCGAATGTGTGTGGTTTGAAAGATTCACATGAACACCCTCTGACACACTTTAAACACACACCCCAGGGGGATGCTTTAAATAATATCATCATCTTAAATGATCTATGTATAGTGGAGCCCTGGGTTGGCCCAAATTCTACCCCAATACCAACCTTTCAGGGAAGTAGAGACGCGATAAGTTTTATTGATTTCGCAATTGTGTCTAGTGGGTATTTTCATTATGTTGACAAGCTTGAGGTAATTGCAAATGCTGCCAGTGACCACAACCCTCTAATGTTATCCCTGCTTTGTCCTGTTAAATCCAAACATCCTGTCTGGGAGCAATCTATAAAGTATAACAGGAATCCAGGCATTACTCTCAAATGGGGTAAAATATATGCTGTTGGTCTTGAGGCAGAGATCCTAAATGGATATAGCTCCGAATATGAGTCATGTCTATCGCCTACAGCCAACCCTGAAAAGGTCATATGGAATTTTGAAATTATATGTGGGCATGTAGCTGAGCGTCTCAAAAAACCAATTGGGAAAAATAAACCGATGGGCCCCAGATGGTTTGATGCCGTGTGCTCTGCATCGCATAGATCCCTAAAAAAGGCATTAAAACAAAAACCAAGGGATAAAGAGCTGGTTAGAACGACCAGATTGGCCTATAAAGAGGCCATCAGAACAAGGAAGCAGGATTTAAAAAACCTAGCCTGGGAAGATCTAGAGAAGGCCTTGGAATTAAAAGATAGCAGGCTCTTCTGGGAAGTTATTAATCGTCCCCTTTTTACGAGCGATGGCAAGGATAACATTGTGATGCAGATTACTGGTGAATCATGGGAATCCCACTTTGGGAACATTTTTAACCCAAATGGAATTTTAACCCAGGAACCATTGGAAGACGCTAGGGAGCTGGTGGCCTCACAGACATCATTGTCCCTGAGTTCTTCGCTTACTTTGCAAGAGGTGGAGGATGCCTTGAGGAAAGGCATATTACTAAAAGCCCCCGGCCCTGACTCAGTACCTTTGGATTTCTTTAGGCATAACGTTAAGGTTTGGGCCCCTTTACTGCTAAATGTGTTCAGGGCAGCTGTTATTGGCCGTATCCCGGCATCATGGAAGGAGGCAGTGGTGGTGCCGATTTTTAAGAAGGGCGACAGATCTGACCCCCGATGCTATCGCCCCATATCACTAATCGATGCCTCATGTAAGCTATTGGGTAGGGTCATTTTAGCCAGATTGGAAACATGGGCAGATTTGGTGGGTCTCATTGTGAATTCCCAATACGGGTTCAGAAAAGGTAAAGGGACGGTCGAACAGTGTCTGAATTTGGCACTAATCATAGGAAAGTACTTGAAGGTAAGGAATTCTTCCATCCACCTTGCCTTCATGGACCTTTCAAGTGCATTCGACACTGTGTGTCGGAGCAAGCTCTGGCAAATGATGAGGGATATGGGCTTTGAGGAACCCTTGGTCACTTTGCTTCGTAGAATGCATGAATCGACAACTGTAGCCATAAGGTTCGGGCCAGGGGGGGAAAAAACAAAATCTATCCCCTCAACTGAGGGCGTTCGACAAGGATGCATATTAGCCCCTTTTTTGGTCCTTGTGTACACAAACGGCCTGGAAAAGTATCTGTTGGACCATTGTCATGACTTCCCAAAGGTTAACGGCAGGAGCATACCAATGCTTTCATATGCCGACAACGCGGTACTTATGACCCTCACAGGAAATAGCATGCAGATCTGTCTTGATGCCTTTAACACCTTCATGTTGGACCTAGATCTGAAGGTAAACTTCATCAAATCCTTTGCAATGGTCTGTGGCCCAAAGGGGACTAAATCCAGAAAGTTTGTGGTAAATAACTTCACCATCGAAAAGGTAGAACATTTGAACTATCTAGGAAACCTTTTTAATAATAAATTGAGTTGCGCCCCTTTAATGAAGGTTCGAGTTCAGAGCGCTAGTCGCTCTATAGAAGGTCTGTTTCGCTTCTGTGGCAAGCTAGGTCAAAAACCTGTCACACATTTAAAAACCCTGTACAGATCAAAATGTTTGTCGGTGGCCACCTATGGGGCTGGGGTTTGGGGGATTGAAAGCCCTGCCACGATACAAGTCATGGAGAACAAATTCATAAAGCGTGTATTGGCAATTCCACCAGGCTCGTCAAATACATTTGCTCATGATGAAATAGGTTTGAGCTATGTGAGTGATACCATTCGTCTTTCACCCTTATTATTATGGGGCAAAATATGGTTATCTGAGGACCTTCAGCTCTCTAGAGACATTCTCCAGGACTGTTTAAAACTGGAAAATGGGAAACAGATCCCTTGGTTATCATATGTCAACGAAATGCTCCATAAAATAGGTTTGGGTGACATCTTTGACAACCCTGAAAAAATCCAGGGAGACATTAAAACCGTCATTAAATCAAGTTATTGGAAATCCTCACATGTTCATTCCCTGGTTAGGCCATCTGGATCTACGGTTAATTTACAGCATCAGTTTTATTTAACCTTCACAACTCATGTGCAATGGCGATTTTATCTGACAAGGTTTAGGCTAAACATCTTGCACTTTCTTTTTGCGTTTCCTAAACAAGGGGGTTGGTGTGAGAGGTTGCCCCCTTGTCCTTGCAATAACAAAGTTAGTCAAAGTACTATGCATGTTGTCCTCTTTTGTCCCTTATATAAGGATCCGAGAACTAGGTTTATTAAGCCTATTTTGAAGGGGCAGCAACCATGTAACTATAAAGAAGGTTATGACTACTTGTTATCTTTGTCATCTTCTGGAGTGTGTTGTGCTATGTTAAATTTCATACGAGTGTCTCTCCTGATTAGGAAACGGTATGGTTAATTTGGCCTTAAGAACCTTTGTTTTTGTTCATGCAGAATGTTGTATTGTGATTCTTATCTTTTTTGCTCCTTCTGATGGCCATTCTAGTATGAATATTTTATGAAATAACACCTGTTGATTTAAAGTAAACGGTATGGGCCTTATTTTCTGTACGTTTGCCATGCTTTTCTACCTGTGAATATATTAATTAATGTTTTCTTACCAGTTCAATGTGTAATTTTAAGACTGTTTTCTTTTAAAATCTTCCTAAATCATGTTTTGTAAAATGTTTTACTTTTATGATTCTTTTCTGAATCGAATAAAGTTTTTGAACCGAACCGAACGCAAGAGACTAAGGAAAGCAAGACACAATAAGCTCCAGGGGAAAAAAGATGCTACAAGCACCATCACGGCTAATTTAATTATAGGAACGACATCGCAAGGATTGAGCCGCAAGGAATCGTTCAACGTGGAACAGGAAGAACAAGTGGACTGTGTGCGGTCTTCTTCTCTAGTGATTCCGCCCCAGGAAGCCAAATCAACAATCGAAACAAAGAACCAAAGCTTCCCAAATTTAAATAAAGCTCCAACAGTCAGGCAATCAGTGTCAGGTGCTTCCACGCAGAAGCCGCACATAGTACAGAAAAACATTTCACACTACTTTCCGAAATTGGCTAAGGGACCTAAAGACCACCCCCCAGCAACCGAGCAACAACAGAGACTCATTTCACAAGCCTCGATGGCCCTAAGATCCCAGCAGACGGCTACTGACCCTGAGCCGGCTTTCAAAAACAATCCTCCAATAATTGAGCAACAACAGAGACACACTTTACAGGTCCCGGTGGGCCCAAGTCCACAGCAGGCGGTCTTTGAAATTATGTCGGAAACTCAGTCGATCGACCCAAAGCAGGGAACTAGAGCAAGACAAGTAAAATCCAACAATCAAATCTGCCTTTCAAATCACCATGAGATGCAAGACTCAATCTATCCGGCGGGTGCAATTATGCATGAAATAATTCCGCATTATAACTCAAGGGGGAACCATGATATCTTAAATCGGAGTGCCATATTAAAACTCATCAATTTGTTCGAGACTCTAAAACATGTGAAAACAAATCACAGAGAAAGCATCGAATTCAAAATAATTCCTAATACAAACGGGAAAGAAATGACAGTGGCTACATGGAATGACCCCGAAATAGCCAAAGAAGTTTGGCAATATAGAGAAGAGTTTGCCAACTGGGGAATTGAAATAAGGCCAGTGCCGCCAGAAAGATATCCGGGCCCGTTATCAATATTGGCGGGAGAAAGACCAATCCCAGAAAGCGGTTTGCTCGGGGGGGCCGTCGTGGCACAGACACAATCAAGGGGGGATGGACCAACCTCCGCATCATACATCAAGGCCAGTCAGGGGGGTCCAATGAAGGCCGGACAATCCTAGCTCCAACACGAAACACACTAGAGACAAGGAAGGTGGAAGCGTGAAAACCGATTCTGAAAGCCTGCTCGTGGAATATCAACGGTCTGGGGGGCAAATCAAACGATGTAGAATTAATATAATTTCTAAAAGACTTTGACATTATTCTACTCCAAGAAACCTGGCTAACGACTTCCCAGCCCATAGATGGTTTTAAGGAAATCCAACTACAACCATCAACACTGGTATCATCTGGACCTTCCTTACCATTGACACAGGACAAGATTGGATTCAGTGCATCAAACTCGATTCAAAGATAGATCTCGGCAAAGGCACACAGAAGGCGCAAAACCCCTTGTCAATGATAATCTGTAACATATACCTACACCCAGACTCCAAGAAGAAAGTGGAGAAGATCCGGACTCTCAAAGCCTATATTAAATCAATGCAATCGATCTATCCGCAGGCCGGGCTGGTTGTGTCAGGTGACCTGAACATGTTCTTGCTTGAAAAGGATCAGGCCCAAACCATGACCCAAAACAAATGGAATGGCAGAGCCATCCCAAGCATCATCACAAATCACCGAAAAAAGGATAAGTACGGTCAACAGTGTGCACTAATGCTCTCTGAGGTTGGAATGGTTGCTCTGAACGGTCGGTTTCCACAAGATCAACCAGCGGCCCAGACTAGAATAGCCAAACAGGCTCAATCCGTATTGGACTATACTATTGTGGACTTAGAGACCTTGCAAACTATTGTGAGTTACAAAGTCATCCCCAAACTGGAGAGTGACCACAGCCTCCAAGCCATTGAATTTAGCGTCCAACACAAAAGGGCCACCCCATGCAAAGCCCTGATTGAACCTCCTAGTCTCTACAATCTCAAGAGACTAGTATGGAATGGCAATAACACCAAAGAGATAATGACGTATGTGAAAAATGTACACTCAGAAACGATCGGTGAAGATGCATCCGCCCCCTGGGACAACTGGGAAAGTTTGATTATAAAAATAATGGAGAGATTCGCGAACCAAACTCATATTATCAAAAGGAAGACCTGGAAAACCACCCCAGGTGTCCCTAGGACCAATAGTGCGTAAGAAAAGGTCCTTAAACCAAGAAATCAGAAAGCTACATGCAACAGCCAAGACAAAGGGCGAAGATACTGGCAAACAAATTTACAGTTTAAGACAAAACTACAAAAAAGAAGTATGGTTAGAAAAATCAAAATACCAAAAAGATATCTGGCAAGCACTACTAGTAGCCAGCAAATCAAACAACAACGGGAAATTCTGGGCTGAAATAAATAAAGTAGCAAACGGAGCGGAACAGGTCCTCAATGCCAACATACTGGAGGGAGACTGGATACGGCATATAGAGCAAGCTCAATGCAACAACACTCCAGCATGGCGCCAAGACCAGCAGACAATGCAACTGATAATTAACCAAGAAGCCGAGACACAACTTGATGGAAATTGGATAACGCCATCTCAGGTAGTAATAGTACTCAAAAACTTGAGGTCCAAAGGCGTCCCAGGCCCAAATGGCCTACCGAATGGACTGTTCAAACAAGACCAACAGTTTTGGGCAGAATATTTTACCCCACTCTATACCAATGTATTTCAAAACGGAAGTATACCCGAGTCATGGAGAGGCAGCATCTTACATCCTATCTTCAAAGCTGGTACAAGGTCCGATCCAGGCAATTACCGCCTCATCGCACTTATAGATGTTGAGGCCAAAATCTATGCCTCAAATCTTCTGAGGGACCTGGAAGATTGGGTCTGTGCGAATAAGATTCTGCCAATCACGCAAACAGGTTTCAGGCCTGGTACCAATACATCATGCAACCTGCTGGCGCTAAATCTTATGGTGGATAAAGGAAGAGAAAAATCAGCCAAGCTGTACACTTGCTTTGTAGACCTCAAAGCAGCGTTCGACACAGTCCCGAGGGAGGCATTATGGCGAAAAATGGCTAATTGGGGAATACCATCAAAACTGTTGCGGGCCATTATAAACCTATACTCGTACACCTGGGTTAGAATAAAACTAGCCTATGGCGATAGAACGACAGAAAAAATCCCCACCCATGTTGGCCTCAAGCAGGGCTGCGTTTTAGCACCAACTCTGTTCAACATTTTTACAGCGGACCTGGACAAGAGCATTGCGGAAACAGAAAGCGATCCACCAAAGTTAGCCAATTACAAAATCAGGAGCATACAGTATGCAGATGACATCGTACTATGCAGTCAGACCCCGCTGGGTCTACAACGCTCCATCACGAAGCTCAACGATTACATCAGTGCACAAGGTCTGCAAATCAATTATAAAAAAACAAAGATAGTCTGTTTTGCCTCTCGGCCAGGGAGGAAATCCTTTAATTGGCATATCGCAGGCAACACAATAGAGCAGACCTCTACTTACAAATACTTGTGAGTAGTAGTCGATGCCAGGTGGTCGCTGAAAGACCATCAGTCATACAGAAAGGCTCAGGCAATTAAACTACGCTTTGCACTAAACCTATTAAAAACGAAACTGAATTGTCCATCTAACTTGCATTTGTTGAAGGTAATAGCTGCAAAATTTCTTCCATCTCTTACATATGGGTCGGAACTGTACAAGGGAAAAGACGCCAACTTTTTGAACACACAACAATCAGAGCTGTTCAAATATATTTTCCAGATTCCAAAGTGTGTCTCCCAACCACAGATCCGTTTGGAATTTGGTTTATTAAATCAGCACCAAAGCAGACAAGCAGCCATATTAAAAACATGTTGGAAACTAAGATCTGCTGAAGAGAATACGCTCATGGGCCTCTGTTGGTCTGAGATGAACAACCAGAAAAAGTAAAAAAACTCATGGAAAATGGCATGGGAGAGCGCCGTGTCAAACCTCAAGTTGAAAAAGGCTTGGAATACAAAGCAATCATTTGCGGCCTTCAAAAAAGAGACCAACGAGGCAGCAAAGCAAAGATCATGGGTAACAGACAAAGCTGCTACAGCGAAGAAAAAGCACGGCTGGACTGTGCTGGCAACGTACGGGAAATTGGAGCCGCAACCATATTTAGTTAATCATATATCCCCAGCAGCCCAAAAAATACTCCTAAAATTACGGCTGGGAACCTCCATATTAAAAGATCAGACACCGGCATGGAAACAAACATGGCCGACACCTGTTTGCAGACTATGTGGGCAAATGGAAGAAACTATGATGCACATACTGTGCATTTGTCCGGCTTTGACAAACTTGAGACGTTATTATTTACTTCACGTATTCCGACTTTCCAAACTCAGATCATGCCGCCCGGCTGTTATGCTAGCTCTGAACAGTTACCAACTACAGATAGCCTGCAGGGCCGCAAAATTTTGTCAAAAGGCACTTCAGTTAATAGTGAACTCTGAGAACAAGGATTCTAAAGGACTGAATTTGACTGTGTGAATGTGCAATTAATCAGTTATATCCGCAAGTACATCATGCACACAGACATTACAGAAAGTTTTCTTCTTTTTTTTTAATGATTTGTTCCCTTGTTCATTACAGTTTTAAATCACGTGTTTTTTCTTTTTCATGTCATCAATATTGTAAAGGTTTTAATTAACTACATACAATAAAAATGTTACTTACTTACTTACTGGTCAGAGGCACGCCCACCCGCTCACCGGTGTTCATAACACCTCGCCGGACCCGCTGCCGCGGGTCCCGCAGCGCCGGTAGTGCCAGTCAAGGAAAGAAGCAGTTTCTGCTCCTGGAGGAGCATCCCAACACCCGCCTGGAAGCCGCACAGGACTTCACTGTCCAGGAGCCCGTGCGCTACTGGTCAGAGGCACGCCCACCCGACCACCGGTGTTCAGAACACCTCGCCGGACCCGCTCGCGTGGGTCCCGCAGCGCCGGTAGTGCCGGTCAAGGAAAGAAGCAGTTTCTGCTCCTGGAGGACCATCCCAACACCCGCCTGGAAGCCACACGGGACTCCACTGTCTAGGAGCCCGTGCGCGACTGGTCAGAGGCACGCCCACCCGGCCAATGGTGTTCATAACAATGTCAGGTCGACGCAGCGCGGGACACAGCGCGGGACCAACGCCGGACAAAGCCCGGACAAAGGGCGGACAGTCTGTGACAGTCCGGGACAGGCAGGGACTGGGCTGGGCCAAGCCCTCTGGATCTTCCCTAAAGGTACTTTGAGAGTCTTTTATCTTAAAAGTTTTGGCAACTGTTCCGGAGCTATGGGAAAACGGAAGCTGGCAGAAGAATCAAGTGACCTAGCAGGGGGTGCACCCAAGGAAGGGAAAAAAGAAAAAAAATGCAAAATCAAGCAATTAGCCAAACGAATGTCTAACGCTGGAGCCAACTGTGTCATGGACCGAATAGACGATTTGATACAAGACTGTGGAGACATACTGACCCAAGCACCTATAACTGTTGAGATACCTGATGAGGGGTCTATGCAAACAGGTTCTGGGTTGCACAAAAGGCTAGATAAGGGGTAGGTGAAAATTCCTGATATGTTTATGTGCAAATTCGCAAAGGGGTCAGAGGCTCACACCGTAACAAATGTTGAGAAAGATTCATGTGTAGATCAATTGGACCCACCCATAGTTCCAGATGGTAGTGTGGTGGACTTAGAACCGTTATTTAGTAGCAACAGGTTCTCTGTTTTGTCTCAGATAGGATGTGAGGACCCAGTAGGAGACTTGATGACACCCACTGATAGTGAAAATCTTACATTTGTGCCTGGCCCTATTGGCGTGCCGATCTCCCCTGATCTTCCAACTGATCCCCTGTGGGTAATTATTAAACAACTGTGTGGGTTGGTGGAGGCATTGCAAGTAAAAGTTGATAACTTAACGGTCCTAGCAAATGCCAATAAGATTACTCCTGGACTTGACGCGCTTAATCTAATAAAAGCGAAATCAACAGGCCCTATGACCAATACCACGGCTAGAGGGAAGAACTGTGCTCCACCTGCACCTCTAACAGCTATTCCACCAACACTTACCTTGCCTATCAGGAACGAAAGGGGAAACACACAACCGGTAGGCAATTTGCACGCAAAGGGAAAAACTACGACAATCTTGTCTAAAAGCGTCCCCATAAAACCTAATGCCACACCCAGAATTTCTCAAGTAGATGGAAGCAGAAGGGGTGAGAATAGAAAGGAGGGTTGCACGCATGATCCTAGATTGAGTTCCCCTAAACCTTTTAGTCTTCACCATAATGACTACCCTAATCATAGTAGGGCTGTTTACATGGTGAACTTTCCTAAAATATCTATGGGGCGAGACCATGAACCTCCGCACTCCTTAACAAATAAGACAATCCATTGGATTAGGTACATCAGGGGGTGTAGGTCTGTTATCAGGGAGGATATCTCCAAAACCACAAGATTTAAAAGTCCCGGCGACACCTATGACTGCATTGAGGTAGTCTTAAAAAATCCAAAGATAGCAGAGGGCTTGATAGCCCTGGAATACAGGACCTGCTCCCTAGATAATTCCCTGATCCAAATGAGATCTCAACCCTTTCAAAGAATGCCACAAACTAGTGTAATGTCAGAGAGGATTACAGGTGATGCCTCTTCAGGATTGGATACTAACGATTGACTCCAGATTGGAGAAGTATCACCCAGGGAGATAAGCAGCGATGAGGCTCCAAATTTCGCACTTGTTGTAATGGACCCCACTTTCTCTAGCTCAGAAATACCGCCGGCAGGGATGTTAAATGCACAGAATAGAGTAGCAGGTACCATCCAGGACATTAACAATTCTGTAAATTCCCCTGTTACTACAGGGGCTCTTCTATCCTGGAACATTGCATGTCTTGGAGTGAAAATGGACTCCCCAGAGTGGGGTTCCTTTATTAATAGACATGATATATGTCTATTCCAGGAAACCTGGGCTCTGGAGCAGTTACATTTCCCAGGGTACCTGAACTATGGAATCCTGGCGGAAAAGAAAGGGAAAGGTCGACCATCAGGTGGCCTGGCTATTTGGATTAGGCAAGATCTTGATGTAACAGTTAAGGTAACTCCTACTAGGCACAGGGACTTACAGGCGCTCCTGCTTGAGTTCCCAAAGCGAGACCCTATTTATCTATACAATGTATATGTTAGAAGTACCGGGGGTAAGAACTCGGAAATGTTAGTACTTCTGGAGGAACTCCTAGAAAGCAATTCTCCCCAAACTAATAATATTATTGTAGGAGGAGATTTTAATGTAAACTTTGAACCTCTCCTGAATGACAACTGGGACCTCTCAGATGAAGAAGATAGGGTATGGGGGGTTCCTAAACTGGATTTACCACCCATTAAAAGATGGTCACAAATTGCTATCCAACTGAACTCTCTTTGTTTAAACAAGGCAGTCAGATCTGCCAATGGTAGAACAGTGGGTGACAAAAGTGGGGCAAATACCTTTAAGATCGGCGCCCGGCAGAGTAGAATAGATTACATTCTTGTTAGCTTGAGCCTGTGGAGGTATCTGCAGGATATGCAGGTTATGGATAGACTAGAGAGTGACCATAATCCTCTATCGGCCAGAATATCCTATTGGGAATTACCAGTAGCTTTAATTAGGACGACTGACGCTGTTACTCCAGTGGACGTCGTTATCACTAATGATGTGCGTCACGTCCGCTGGGCTAAAGTTGTGATCAATCAGGAGAATGTTGATTTTATAGCTGGTAAGCTTACGCAGGCAACAAAAGATATGAAGGGGATACTGGTAGCGGAGTGTCCAGCTGCTAATAATGAATATGCAACCGGGATACATGAGGCTTTTTTTAAGGATATACGATCAGTGTTTGTAAAGCCTTTGTTAAAAAGCGGTCCCTGTAAACAAGTTTCCCCACGCTGGTATTCAGCAGACTGCAGGCAGGCTCGCCTGGAGTTAGGTAGAGCCCTTAAAAATGGTTCGAGTTTAGATGTTGATGTAGCCAGGGCAGCGTATAAATCAGCCATTTTTAAATCCAAGCGCCTGTGGGATGAGCAGAGGTGGGCAGACTTGCTGGAAGCAGGACATCATAAAGATCCACGAAAGTTCTGGAACACCTATAGGAGGGGCGTGGATAGCAACTCCGATAAACCGCAGAATTGGGTCCCACAGGATAAATGGGTATCCCACTTCAAACCGCAGTTCGCGATGGCAGCAGGGCAAGACTCTCCTGTTGAGGTGTCTTGTACACCCTTTTTGGAGGACCCCTTTACCCTGGGGGATGTCCAGCTGGCTTTGGATAGCGTTGTTCCTGGTAGAGCGCCAGAAATTGACGCTATCCCAGCTGATCTATTCCTCCAAGACAGAGATTCGTGGGGAGCATACATATTATTATTGGCAAATGCAGTGGCAAGAGGAGTACCGGTCCCCAAATCATGGAAAGGGGCTGAAATAATCCCTATCTACAAGAAGGGGGATAAATCCCTGCCTGGAAACTATCGACCAATCAGTTTGATCGATACTACCCAGAAGATCATGGGTAGGCTTATTCTAAACAAGGTCCAGGTTTGGGAGAGGGAGCACAGTATTTTGTCCCATCTGCAGGCTGGCTTCAGAAGTTGCGTTAGCACGGTCGACCAGATTTTGCATTTCACCATGCTATACTGGAAGACCGTTCTAATTGGTAAAGGCAGCCTCTATGCCGCCTTTATAGATTTAAGGGCGGCATTTGATTTGGTCCCTCGCCATACACTATGGAGAGTACTCGCTGACATGGGAATGCCAGGGGATCTTTTGTCTCTGATAGTCAGGCTCCACCAGGAGAATTTTGCCCAGATCAGGTGGGGTCGTCCTGGCAATGTCACACCTCAGTTCCCTGTGGAAACAGGAGTCCGTCAGGGATGTGTCCTGGCGCCAACATTATTTTCTTTGTATATAAACGATGTTGCAAAAATTTTAATTGATTCTAATGTTGACGCTCCTATTCTGGCTGGAGGTAAAATCCCCATATTAATGTTTGCAGACGATTGTCTTATAGTTTAAAAAACCCGGAGCGGGTTACAGAAGGCTCTGAAAATTTTTGAGGATTTCTGTGCCGCCCGGGGTTTGGAAGTTAATGTTCTTAAATCCAAGTACATGTCTTTTAATGCACCCAAAGTAAGTAGGGGCACTGTACACATGAGCACTGGCCCTCTTGAGAAGGTAGAGGCATTTAGTTATCTGGGTATCTGTATTCAACAGGATCTCTCCTGGAGACAACAGATTGATCTGGCCACCCTGAAACATCGCCAACTATCAGGGGCTTTGACTGTAGAGCATTCTAGGTCTCTGACTAGACCAGTAAGTCCGGTATTAGAGGTCTACAATGGTAAGGTAGTCAGCTCTACTCTGTATGGTGTGGAAATGTGGGGTAGTGAAAAGTTAAATGGGATGACTGTCTCAGAAAATACATTTCTTCGAAAGCTAATAAGGCTACCTCAAAGCACTCCATTGTATCATCTGTTCTATGATTTGGGTATAACACCTTTAGCCCAAATTGCATCTTTGCGCCCAATACTATACTGGCGGCGAATTCGGACTACACCGGAACTGGAAACATACACTAGAGGGCTGATGGATGTGATTAAAAGTGATGGTTCCCGGAAAGTCAAATGGTTGGGACATATTCAAAATCTTTTAAATGAATTTGGATTAGGTGAATTGTGGAAGGATCCATTGCACGCCAGGTTCCCACCGAAGAAGACATTCAAGGCTTTGTATTGGAATAGGATGGCTTCAAAGAATTTTAGTACCACACCCTCACAATCCCTTGCTGGTTTATTTCTAGAAATCAAAGATTGTCCCAAACTTGAGGAATTCTGGGATGTCATTTCAAAGCCCCTTGACCGAAAGATCTATTTTCAGTTAAGAGTGGGAAGTCTACCCGACTTCTGAAGGAATAACACAGTACTTAACGTTGTAAGCTGGTTGCCTCTTGTAAGAACAATATTTTGCTCATTTGTACAGTTTTTAAGTTTTTTACGTTTTTCTTTTTTTTTGTTATTATTTATTATGAAATAGGTATTTTCTTTTTTAAATGGTTTTACTACTAGAAGTTTATACATGTACTTTTATATGTGGAACATGCTTTTATGACAATTGTCGAAATAAAGCTTACTTGACTATTGATCCTCTGTAAATGCATATTTTGCAATGTAACTTTTTAGTACGTAGGACGCATCGCAAATTGTGTACTCATTGCAAACCAGTCGATGTGCATCCTTGTTTGCAAATGGATCACTGTACATCAAGCCCATAGTGAGATAGGGTCCTGTATAGATAAAAATGACACTTGTTAAAAAGAGAGATTAACTAGACCTAAAAAAAAACTGGAAAAAAGGAGAGGTTCACCAAGAAGAATAAAATAACATGAGGACAGAAATTGAGGCAAGAAAGTTGATAGCCAAAAAGATGTTGTAGGCACAGCGACATGTGTGGGGTGGGGGCACCATAATGATGTAAAGAGATTAATAGTAGAGCAACTGGGAAAGAAGTGCTTTCAACCATGAATAAACTGAGAGCAACTGATCAAGGGGAAGAGTGAGAAACTGAGCAGACATTCATTGGTCAGCACAGTGAAAGATTTACGTAAACAAAAGCCAGAAAAACCAGTGGCAATTTGTACAATGTAAAGATGTGAATCAACTCAGAAGGTGTGGTAGCAAATCTTTGCAGAAAAAAATCCAGTTTGTTTCGTCAAATGTTGAATCGTTGACCTCTTAGCCTAAAAGATCACATTGAAAAGTACCTTCAGACACATTCTTGCTCTCAATGTGTATACAAGGTGTACTGCAAGGTGTACTACAAAGAAACAAGCTGCCCGTTTCCAGCAATCAATAAAAGAAAATGCTTTGGTACCCTCCAGCACTTTCTTCTTTCATTCTCTTGCAGTTTACAGAAGCGTATTGCTGAGAGCCGGTTTTGGCCTGTTGAGATCATGAGGGTGCCACTCGCCGGCACTACCAAAGGCAAAGCTGGAAAAGCTGACAAGGTGAGCATCCACCACATTCCTACAGGTTCCAGATCAAGGTTAGTATGGCTTAGCTCTGAGGAACGATATATTCCTCCATGCCCCAGCAAGTGTGGACAAGCATATATGTTCTTAGCAATTCCATTTACCTTTTGCTTCTCTAGTCCGAAGAGGAAATTCCAATTGCCTTCCATGGTGTGGCCTTCGTGAACCTGGTGCCCCTTCTCTATCCTGGGGTGAAGAGGTTGCGGGGAGCTTTTCGTATTCACGCTTTCAATGATTCTGAGGTGCTGGCAAAGGTAAGAGACTTAGATGTTACTCTCCTACTTCCAGGCATGCCTCTTGGTATTTGCTTATGTTCGCTTGTGTTGGTGCCCTCTAGAAGGATCTGTATGCCACCATTGTTTTCTCACCATATAGCTCTTTTTTTCTTGGTCTTAGCTTATTTCTCTTTTATTCAGTTTTTCTTAATGTTCTCTTTTTAATTTTTGTAGGTCTGATTTCTTATTTCTTTTTTCTCTCTCTTTCATTTCTCTCTCTTTCATTTCCTGTTACTAGATTAATTTCCTTTCTTATTTCTTTCCTTTTTCTTTCTTTTTTTCTGTATTTTATTCAATTTTTTAGTTTTCTCCTTGTCTTTGTCTTATTATCTTGTTTTCACTGGTCAGTTGTTCACTTCATTCCCCTTGTTTTTTCTCTTTTCTGAGTTTTTCTTTCTAGCTTTGTTTGGTCCTTAATTTCCTTATTATCAGTGATCTTTCTTGTGTTGTAGCTTTGTTTTACACATTTTGTCTCATTTATGTTTTAGACAAAATGCCATACAAGTGTCATGCGTGATATTCTACGCCGCACCAGCTTGGCCAGTAGACTGGGTGTTGCCCCTCCTGGAATAGGCTCCCCTCATGGCAAAGGACCCCCTAGTCGGGCTCAAAAAGAGGACAAGGCTCAAAAGGACATGCCGCGCAAGGTGAGAATTTTTGGTTCATAGTTGGTTGGGAAATATCCGGAACAACAGACATGGCCAGGAAACACCTTTTTGTCAATCGGGTAGCTCCGCAATTCACAGCTGTGTGGTTTATCAAACACGTCCCCTACAGCGAACCCTCCATCGGAGCAACACCAACCGGGCAGCTCCTAATCAACATCCATGTGGTTCATTAATACCGCGTCCTCTTCAGTGAACCTCATGGCCCACACCCAAAGCCATCGTTTATTCTAATTGAGCGACCCAAGAACTGACGCCTTTGCTCTTGCTCGTAATCGAGGCACTTTAATTCAAGCAATCATCACTCCGTCCTGATGATAATCCTAGTATTGTGTTTTTAAGGATCGAAACGTCGTCGACTTGATAGAACAGACTGCACATTAATTTATTATGATAAAACAGACTGCACATTAATTTATTATGATAAAACAAGTGCAGTAGTTGTTGTCTCCAAGGTTGTCTTAACCAATTGTATTTTCACAAACTACCCCTTGTCCTGCCTGAAATGTTTCCCTCTATATGTATATGTTTTGTGTTTTTGTAGGACGCAGGATTGTGTCCCACCTTATTGTTGTGTACTTATTTGTTTTTGCTTTGATTATCAATTAAAACCACTTTCCGGCTGGACAGCCTCAATATAGCACTGATTCAAGTCTATATCAATCATAACCCTACCTTGTTTCTTTATACGTACCGTTGTTTGCTTATAAAACTGTTGCCCAAGGTCCTTATTTACATTGAGGGTTCCCTTGTTTGGTCTAAAATATAGTCCTGTCTGTAACCATGTGTCACCAGCTGCCCAAGACTACAATGTTTCTCCTTTTTTGTATTTAGACACAGGGATGGACTCCTTCTAACGCTCCACCTGTTTAGGGGACTTGGGTCAGTTTTTGTTTTGCACACTGCCAGCAAGTTTGCACCAGTTTTCCCATTGCATTCTAGTGGATTTAGTTCATGGTCTTTTTGAATTACTCACAAGTTAAAGAGTATGTGCCACCAGGTTCGGAACTGCTGATGCTTGCATTTCTGGGCACATGTTTCTGGGAACTTGTTTGTCTTCAGCAGAAAGTAGCAAGTAGTTCAGCAGAAAGTAGCAGGTAGGTTTCAGGATGGGGGCTTGAAATGCTGCATATAGTATATCAAGTGACGTAACACTCCAAAGAATGCAAATGCATCAAATAGTGCTTCATCAACCCCATGACTCCTAGAGGACAATAACAATCACTAGCACTTTTAGTGTGTCCCAGAGCAGTAGTGGACTTGGTTTCCCACTGGGGGCAGATTTACAAGCCCCTTGCACCACTTTTACGCCACTGTTGCGTCACTTATGAGACGCAGCAGCGGCACAAAAGTTGCGACATGGTGCGGGGTATTTACAAAGTGACACATCTGGGACATGCATCACGTTGTAAAGCCCTGCGCCAGAAGTAGGCGTTCCTGCGCAGGGGGGCGATCCGGCACAGGAACGCCTCCTAAAAGTGGCTTTGTGAAATCTACAAGATTTCACTCAGTCACTTTTGGGCCCATGCTGCGTCAAAACTAAGGGTTGTCGTAGTTCGTGAAGTAGCGCTACGCGAAGCTACGCAAAGTGCACTTCGCACTACACGAACTTCACGTAGCACTACGCGAGCTGCGTAGTACCATGTTCGCACTGTGCAAGATGCGTTTTCAATGATTGCACAGTGCGGACAAGCATCCGGCACTGTGCAATCATTGAAAACGGCATCTTGCACAGTGCGAGCTGTAGTTTTCTGCTGCTCGAGTAGATTTTTACTCGAGCGGCAGGTTTCTCAACGCGAACTGGTAGTTTCTCATCACGAGCCGTCGCGAGCATGCGCAACCACTCGCAATGAGAAACCTGACCTCCCCGCGTTGAGAATCTCGCCGGGATGTAATTTTGCTTGCTCGCGGTCACGAACATGACGTTGAGGACCGCGAACAAGCAACAAATGACCCCTGCACTACGCTATGCGGCACTACGCGTGTTCGCACTGTGCTACGTGCAGCTCGCGTAGTGCGAAGTTTTGCAAACTTCGCAAACTACGCGAGCGTAGCGTAGTGCTTCACCAAGGGTTAGTCAAAACCCTGCACCTGCTTGAAGCAGGCGTAAGGATTGATGCAGCATTGTGCAGATAGGGCCCCCAGAGCATTGCAGGAGCTGCGTTGCGCTTGCGACGCAACTCCAGCAATGTGCCACTTTTACGGCACAGATACGTCACACATCTGTGCCGTTTTTGCCCCAAAGTGCGACGCATTGTAAATGCAGCGCATCCATGGTGGCGGAGCTGTGGCGCATAATAACTGGCACATCCCTGCTGATATGCAGGGATTGTAAATATGCCCCAAGGTATTCATCCATAGCTTTCTTCAGCTTTTCAGCTTTTTTAGTTTATTAACCCCTTTAGTGCTGCCGTCGGCCAACGGTCGTCGCAAGTACTACCTTGCCAGTGCTGCGCACGTTCGTTGGCCGACGCGGCCGCACTCGTTTCTTCGAACGTTCAGCACTGGCGCCGAACGTTCGAAGCAACAAATGGGTTAAAGCTATTATTGGACTGCTAACAGTAAATCGCTCAGGGTTTGCTTGAAATCGCACCTGGAGGGAATCAGGTCTGGAAGTTTGTTTGGAGGAGCTCCAATACTTGCATATGGTTACTCTCTATCTATAATGGCACACTTCATGAAAAACAGTGGTCTGGAATGCCGCTCTGAGCGATTGCCAGTAGCTCAGATTGATTGGAGCATTCCTTTCCTCAATTTGTGTGTTGATCATACTTATTTGGCATACAAAGAAAGAATCATATTTCATAAGCCCTATCTGTAAAGATTGTGAATATTTAGTAAATGTATTTGTAAATTGTGCTGTAAAATGCACAATTTATAGCAATCTTTTTCATATGTTCCAGGGGACAGAACCCTCCCCAGAGTCTGCATTATGGGATCAGGCTTGCTTACATTGATGCTTCCTTGGCGGAATTTGTGGCAGCTCTTTACACTCCACCAATAGCAAAGTTCACTGCTACCTGTGCATGTCAGAGAAACTTGGTATGCAAAACTAAGCGAAAAGCAAAATGATTAGCTTTGTCAATTTTGTTCTTAATATATACTACCATTGTACACTTGTTCTCTAGTAGTTTACTGACATCTGTATTGCTTTGACAATGTACTGAATTTTCAGATAAATATAAGCGTTGTTGAACTAAAGAAGATGTGCATACTTCTCTGCTAAATATAGACCACAGTGAAAGGGACCGACAAATGTTTTGTTGTTTATCTCTCAGAGAGTAGCTGGATTTCTGTTATACCCATGCCCAAATCCCTCCATTGCTAATGCACAGAGGCTAAAGGAATGAGGGCCATGCCTCATTGTAGCATCTTGGATGCTATGTAAGTTCCTCAGGCCACGTCTTATTTCAATGATTTCTGGTTAATGTAGTGAGGATTAAAAATATTGTGCAGTTATGGTGATCACTTTAGTCCATGTAGAACTGGCCTTGTATGGTCCAGGTCGGTTACCTCCACCCTGATGGGTTTCTTATTCTTGCTGATATAGTAACTTTTGAATGACCGGGCTAGTGGTGCAGTTGAAGGCTGTAACTCTGTTCTTTCTCTCTAGACCTCCATCCCAGGGAAGACAGCGGAATTAGTCGTGCCAGAGTCAGAGGGGCCAGGGGCCATTCAGAACTTGGAGGGCCAGGTAAAAGAAACTGTGGTGCTATGAAGGTATCTTAGTTATTTCCTTAACTTCTGCAACCCATCCAGCATCATCTTCTACAGCATTCCCACAATCCCTACCCGATTCCCACTTCCAGAATTTCTACAACATGACAACACTATTACACTATCAGAGCTCTTATATTACCCCTCCTAAGCATTGCTTGTACACCATGCCTCACTGACATTGCTTTTTCACAATTGAAGTCACATGCATCACTGTGATTTCCTCGAATTCTGCAGTTAATCACTCGTCTCATACACCATTCCCATAACCAGTGCTTCTACATGAAACTCCACAGTGACGTGACCTCTTTTACATCCCCTAATACAACTTTTCCACACTTTCCACTGCACCAAGCACTCCTGCCTCATCAACCACATTGTGCCTCTACAACTTAAACAAAGCAAGCTTTCCGGCTCCAACCTCCAAAGTCAGCTGTAATACATCATCCATGACAATGAACACTTCTACACTAAACCTTGCAGTTTGAGGTATTGCACCACCCCCATAGCCAGTTCTTCTACATAATATATCAATCTGCAATAATATGCATTGATCGACACAACCAGCAGTCCTAAACCAGTATCCACGTCTTGTTTCATTTTGCATTGGGTAAGTCTGATAAAGACATCTAGCCGCAAAATCCTTAACTTTTTAATTCTCCCCAGGCGTCAGACTGGATCTGGAAATGTGTTAGTAGTACCTTTGCAGGCCAGGGGACAGCTCTCTACGACTCCGTCAAATAAGTCCCCTTCGGCACGTGGAAGTCAGTCTCTTCTTTTCCACGCTACAACACGGATCCAGAGAAGCGGTTCCTTGGGCAGCTTTTTCTGGCCTACTTCAACAGTTTTTGTCGATTGGTAACACTGTACATTTTTCCCTTTTCATCAGGCTTTAAGCCTCATGGGTCTTGTGTACGACAGATGTCGGCTACAGAGCCGCATTCTGTTTGTATGTGGTATTTTGTAGAACACCGTGACTCAGAGGACTGCGGCTCCTACCAGAAGCTGAAGCCGAAGGTGCTCATGGAACGTCATATGAAACTCCTGACAGCGCGTCTGTCGCTGTCCTTGGAGACTTCATGCCCTCGGTCTTCTTCTTCCCATTCAGAGGTCCGTTCACAGGGCCATTCCAGGATCCAGAGCCGATCCCAGGGACGTTGCTCTCCTTCGACGTCCTACGGTAAGTGCAGGTGCTTGAGGTCATGGCAACCACCTTCGCCATGTGGAGACTCCCTCTGACATGGCTGGTCTCACTCGCCTGTAGATGAGGTTTTACACGACCCTGCCCCACCCCACACCTCCTGATCTTTCCGGGAGCTGGGGCATCGATGGCCCAGATGGAGGAGTACTAAAACCCTCTACATCTCATCTATGACGCCAACATTCTTCTGGAGTCCGGTCAGGCCACAAGGAGGTGAGTGAAGCCACTTCGGTGGGTTCTCCCTTGGCAGCAGTTGGGCCTACAGAGTCGTTGGGTCAGCTGGCTCCTCTTCCACACCAGTGCACAGCCATTCGGGGTCTCCACCTTTGGCATCTGTCATTGATCAGCCAACTCTGACAACTACGTCGGACGCGCCGATCAAGGCCATTCCATCTCCTTCTATCGACATCGATATGTTGTCTTCTCAGCATCGGATGACATCAGGCATGCATTTGATGGAGCCTTTCATGGGGAATATTGTCTTACCGCTTGCCTCTCATGGTGACATTGAGGAATTGGCGCTTTTACAGTCTATGAATGAGGCCATTCTACCTCTTTTGGAATAGAGTAGGTTGCCTGCAGTCGTCCTCGGCTTTGGGACTTCTGTCCCCTCTTAGCCTTACTAATGAGGCGAGTTCCTCCTTTTCAGGCATGCTTAGGAGGGTGGCTATGGTTTTGTAGTTGTCTCTACCACGGTGGAAAAATCTACTGATCCCCTGATTGATGTGCTTTATCAGGATCAGACATGAGTGGATTCTTTTCTCCCGTACAGTGAGGCCCTGTATGACATATTGTTCAGTACTTGGGCCAAGCCTGATATTGGGGTCGTGGTGGATCATGCTATATCTCACAGGCACCTGCCTGCTACTGGAGATCCAGCTTGTCTCCTCAGGTATCCTACCTCTAATAGTCTGGCGGTATAGTCTGCGTCAGCCTATCAGATTATGGATTCTCTGCCTAATGTTCAATCAGAAAGAGAGTCCAGAAGACAAGATTCGTGTGGTAGACATATTTTTTGCTCAACTAGTTCTGCCTTACAGTCCACTAACACGTCTTTTTTTCGTGGACGTTTTTCTCACGTTTTGTGAGATTTCTGGCAGACGATGTTGCCAACACTTCCAGATGACCTCAGACCTAATCTTGATCAGCTGATTAGGGATGGACAACAGACAGCTAATCTGATAATTAGATGTGGCATGGATACTACTGATTTGGTAGGTCGGGCCATGGCATCCTCTGTGGCACTACGACGTTGTGCCTGGCTACAGACCTCAGGTTTTTCAGAAGCAGTCCAGGCTGCCTTGGCCAATATGCCCTTTGATGGCACCCATCATTTTGGTGCCCAGGCCAACCCAGCTTTATGCCATTTCTGTGAAAGACAAAGTGAAACAGAGTCCTAATTTCTTCTTTTCTAATTATATTCCCCTTTGATTTGTTTCCCTCTTCTAGGGTTGTATTGGGGGACATTAATCTTTGGTTTTCGATATGTGTGTCATGGTGATTTACGCTCCGCCTGTTGATGACAGATGATGGATTACAAGGTTACCTAATGTATAAGTTTCTCTTTCATTTTTCCTCTGATGATGGGCTACATGCTCAAGAGATTAATTGCTTGTGATGTTCCTTCCGGTTAAGAAGTTTACCTGTCACATGCTTCTTTGGAAGCAGTTCAGTATGCTAGTATGCTTTATTTATGACTATCCGTATATTATGCTTATATGCCCCATGTGGTAGCTTTTATACAGAGTGTATGTTTGTTATTTCCGTTCACTCTGGATTTCCACTTCAGTGATCCTTCGTTGGGCTGCAGTCCTGGTTGCTAGTTTTGGCGGGGTGTACTTTCTTTTTATTTAGATGGTACAAGAATTGATTTTCAGTGACGTGAATTTTGCCAAAGATTAGGATATCCTATGAGAGGATTCTGCCCCCTTTAAAATCATGTTTCTTGCCTGCGCATGGGGTTACGGTCCCTTGATATGTATTTCTCTTTCTTGAAGGTTTACATATGTCAGGTTCAAGGTCTCTAATTGGTATTCTAGCAGTGTGTCAATTTTACTAATGGTTATCCACCATTTCTGGAGGTTATATCTTCTCCTATCGGGAGGTTAGCTGTCTGCTGTCTCCTTGGGGACATTTTCTTCCTCTAATCAGCAAATACTTTTTTGTGTGGTTACAATCCTTTAGGGTTCCCAAAAAAACATTTTTCCTTTTAAGGATCTATATTTGTATATGAGTACTCGTCCGATCTATAGGCAGATTTCTGTTCTGTCTGGTATACCTTATGGTCAAATATTCCAACTGGATACTTCTCGTTGAGAATTCCATTAAATGGGTTATACTTCATTTTGACCTATTGTGGTCGTAGGTGTTGGTTGTTGATGAGGTTTCATTTTCATGTGTTTTCTTTTACGCTTATGGTAGTAACAGCCTCTCAGGATACCTGTGGGCGGTAGGCATTATCTTAATGACAAAGATGCTCAGGGTGTTTTATTGAGGGGGTGATCTCTCTATTTTTGTTTTTATTTCATTTTTCTGTTGTAGAGGTATCATGAGCTAGTTTTTCACTTCCATTGTATCTATAGCAGCATATGGTGTATACGCAAGTGTAATGTATCTGTGTTATAAATGTTTTAGGTATAGCGCTGCTTTATACAGTAACAGTACAGAAGGACTCAGGTCCTAGGCGGGACTGAGGGGGGCTGGACCGTAATATAATGCAGAACAATAGAGACTGCCCACACCTCATAGATTGAAATTATTTCAAAAAAAGGGGTACAAGTGTAAATCAATGACACATGTATAGGTACTTTTATTTATACCCACTACTCATAATATTTTATATCTCAGAAAAAATTTTAAGAACAAGAAAAAGATATACCAACACAATCAACACAATAATTATACAGATGTAGACAATTATGGAAAACAACAATTCATGAAAAACGTGAATACACAGGACAAAAATATTGACACATTTAGTAATATATGGTTACAAATAAATTCCTGTTTTGAGACAACCAAAGCAAAGTGAACAAGCAAGAGCTCATACAACGTTCAATCATTAACATAGGCACACTTAATGTTTTGATTATCTCTTGCGGAGTGCCGACGCGTTTCAGGTTCGAATCAAACGTGTTCGAACCCTCATCAGGGCTTTGTGAGTTGTCTGTGTAAGAAAAAGAATGGAACAATATTGAAAGCCAAGACTCACATGAATAAGTGTAATCCATGAGGTTGTGAAGAAAAAAGGGGGGGGGGGGTACCTGTAAATATCAGGCTCCTAAGAACTGATCGGTGGACAGGGGGCGGCACCTCAAAGGTTTGTTTCTAGAATGGATAAAGCATTTGTTGTTTTAGGAGTTTCAAAAAATGCATTCTCGTTTTCTAAAAAAGTGGGGAGGCATATTATCATTGAAAGTCTACCTCTATGTGCACCGTCTGGCGCCTCTTAGAGGGTGGAGGTCGAGGTTGTGTATCTTTAAATCCTGTTAGATGAAAGCAGAGGCTAGTATAGTCATATAAACCTCACCGAAAAAAATATATCACATTATTTCGAAAAAGGCCCTGTACCTTGCGTCTTGTATTTGTAGGAGAAAAAAGAGTTTCCCGTCTGAAATAATTTGCGAAGAAGTTCTCCGACCTATAAAATTAAAGTGAGTGTCACATAGGCTCAACACGAGACACAGCGACATAAAATTCTCCATGGAAGCCAGTAAAACCAAAATGACTTTCCTGGACGTAGAAGTCACATGCCTTGATGGATCCCTGAAGGCCTCACTTTACAGGAAGGACACTGATAAAAATACCATTTTGCATCATAGTAGCCACCATCCGAGAAATTTAAAAACTAATCTCCCCTACGGTCAACTACTGCGAATACGCAGGAATTGCACGGAGACCAGTGATTTTGACTGCCATGCAAAAACCTTCTGTGAAGAAATGATACACAGAGGATATCCAAAGAAACTCCTCAGGCATTCCTACAAACGAGCACGCTTTACGCCGAGAGAGTGCTTGTTGCAAACCAAAGAAAAGAAAGAACTGGACCGTTTGGTATGTGTGACCACATTTGGTCCTGATACGCATAAAATGAGACAAACAATTCTCAAAAATTGGCATCTTTTAGATGGCCTGGAATGCCCCTTTCCCCGTCCCATTTTTGCTTATAAGAAAAACAAAAGCATTGGACAACAAATTGTCAGAGCAGACGTGGCATTGCCAAAATCTAAACATGACATCTTGTCTTGCTGGAATATGAAACCAATTGATGGGCATCATAGATGCGGCAATTGTGTAGCGTGCTCCAGCACTATTGAAGGCAACGAATTTGCACACAAGGGGACCAAATAAGCATTCCGGTTTTTCCAATTGCAAAACTAAAAATGTAATTTATGTCATCCAGTGTCCATGCCCAAAGATTTATATTGGGAAAACAAACCAGCAAGTAAATCTCCGCATAAGCCAGCACAGGTCCAGAATAAGAAAAAAAGTACTCACGGCTCCCATGGTGGACCATTTCATTGACAAATCTCACACAGAATTGGAATTCAAATGGTCAGTACTGTTTACAATTGGTACAGCACAGCGCCCGGCTGACATCGACAAGGTGCTACTCCAAAAGGAAGCATACCTGATTCTTAAATTTAATAGCACACTTACAGGTCTTAACAGCATGTCTGAATTATCAAGAATTTAACTGATGTTTCCGACAATAGCTCATTTCTGAATAGTCATTTACCCCTGATTTACCTTGCGTCTATCCTCTTTCTACATACAAATAAGGTGGACCCCCTTCCTTCCAGTAATATTGAGCCCCAAAACAATGGCTCACCCTATTTTAGCCTTCTCATTGGGTGTTATTACTATTTTTGAACACTCCCCTGCAATTGCAATAGGCTTGATTTACACTCGGCGCGCTGAGCATCGGGCATGGGACTACAGATCCCAAAATGCAATGGGACGCTGATCACCTTCGACTTAAAACCCATCCAAGATGGCCCCACGTAACGCCAGGCATTCGTCTAGAAGCCTCGCATTGCGGACACTAACTGTCCTCTGACAGGTAAGAAGTAGCTCCCTTTCTTGGTTTGCACGCATCTAAAACCAACCGTTCCCGGTCCCGGCATTTATTTCCTTTTTCGTTCCCTAATACAGCGCCCCTCGCATACAGAGCTCAATTCAAGCACTCCCTTAACGATGCCTGGGCTGCAACGACACACGCCGCCAACCCAGGTAGGCTTTTGTCCGCCCGAATCAAATTATTTACATAAGTTCTGGCAACTCCAAGCCTATGTGACACTCACTTTAATTTTATAGGTCGGAGAACTTCTTCGCAAATTATTTCAGACGGGAAACTCTTTTTTCTCCTACAAATACAAGACGCAAGGTACGGGCCTTTTTCGAAATAATGTGATATATTTTTTTCGGTGAGGTTTATATGACTATACTAGCCTCTGCTTTCATCTAACAGGATTTAAAGATACACAACCTCGACCTCCACCCTCTAAGAGGCGCCGGACGGTGCACATAGACGTAGGCTTTCAATGATAATATGCCTCCCCACTTTTTTAGAAAACGAGAATGCATTTTTTGAAACTCCTAAAACAACACATGCTTTATCCATTCTAGTAACAAACCTTTGAGGTGCCGCCCCCTGTCCACCGACGATCAGTTCTTAGGAGCCTGATATTTACAGGTACCCCCCCCCCCCCCTTTTTCTTCACAACCTCATGGATTACACTTATTCATGTGAGTCTTGGCTTTCAATATTGTTCCATTCTTTTTCTTACACAGACAACTCACAAAGCCCTGATGAGGGTTCGAACACGTTTGATTCGAACCTGAAACGCGTCAGCACTCCGCAAGAGCTAATCAAAACATTAAGTGTGCCTATGTTAATGATTGAACGTTGTATGAGCTCTTGCTTGTTCACTTTGCTTTGGTTGTCTCAAAACAGGAATTTATTTGTAACCATATATTACTAAATGTGTCAATATTTTTGTCCTGTGTATTCACGTTTTTCATGAATTGTTGTTTTCCATAATTGTCTACATCTGTATAATTATTGTGTTGATTGTGTTGGTATATCTTTTTCTTGTTCTTAAAAAAATTTCAGAGATATAAAATATTATGAGTAGTGGGTATAAATAAAAGTACCTATACATGTGTCATTGATTTACACTTGTACCCCTTTTTTTGAAATAATTTCAATCTATCAGGTGTAGGCAGTCTCTATTGTTCTGCTTTATACAGTAAGGCATAATATGTATTGTACTTTTGCCAGTTGTTCCTAGGAGTGGCAGTTTGCTACGCTTTTCACTGTAAGATTTACCTATGGCTGTATGACATACCTTGCAAGTATGTTTATGTATGTATGTGTTTATATATATATATATATATATATATATATATATATATATATATATATATATATATATATATATATATATATAAAAATTGATACTTGTATACCGCACTACTCACCCGCAAGGGTCTCAAGGCGCTTGTACGAATACCGCTGTGGAACCCATCCTGGCTTTCCCTGTGAGGCGTCCACTCCTGGGCACCCCCAAAGTGGAGGTCAGGCATCCTTAGCGTTGTGGGGGACGTTGTGGAGATTAAGCAAGCTATTGCCCAGAGTTGCAGAGTGGGACTCCATGATTGGAATAGGCACTGAGGCGAGAATTATCAGGACGGTGGAATTTTGAGCCCAAGACCCGCCGAGGCGGGTAATTGAACCCTGGTCCCGGGCTAGACCTCTGCATCAGGGTCTGCCGCTCTAACCATTGAGCCACACTTCTCTTATATATATATATATATATGCACAGAAATACCTTCTCCTTGCTGAAAAGATGAGAGGGACACCGCGGAGCACGGAGGGCAGCCTTTATTGATCTTTAAGGCATGACGCGTTTCGGAAAATACTTTTTTCCTTTTTCAAAAGCCAAAGTTCTCATAGCTGATTCGACTGCTTGCTTGTCTCAAAGTAATCCAGCCTCTCCTTTAATAGAGTGAGCACACCTGACCCCCATTTACTCTGGCACCATTCATGCAGCTTGCGTTGGAAAAACATGTCCCACAATGCAGCACAATGTTGGGCCAGGGCGGGTGATACTTATGGCCTGGATTGTAATTACTCGTAGTGAGTGAAGGGCCAATTTGAAACCTTGGTCAGGTGAAATATGCAGCTTGGATTAAAGATAACTGCCTCACTTGCCCCTACTTCCAGCCGCACTTCTCCACTTAGGGCAAAACTGGAGACAATGGCACAGTGTCCACGTCTCTCCATGCAGTGATGGACTGACTCTGCCAGCAGTTCTTCTTCCCTCGTGGGTCGGGTGGTGGTTCTCAGCTGCCAATCCCTCGGAAAAACGAAAGTGTTGCCACTGGTGCCTTTGTTGCTGAGAACGCTTTTCGGAAGGGTCCCTCTTCCGTGCCAAGGGCCAACACATTAAATATGCACAGAAACACCTTCTCCGTGCTGAAAAGATGAAAGGGACACAGCGGAGCACGGTGAGGCAGCCTTTATTGATCTTTAACCCCTTCCCTGCTGGGTACATTCCTCCACTGTACTGGGGGGAGGGGTGGCGCGCACAGCGCCCCGTGCTCATGGCGAGCTCAGCTCGTCATGCAGCACAGTGCTCGTGTGCTCATGACGAGCTGAGCTCGTCATGACCTCACCCGTTTCTTTAGAACGTTCGCACAGCAGGGGAATTTGCCAATGTGCGAGCGTTCTAAAGGTCATGACGAGCTCAGCTCGTCATGAGCATGGGAGGGCTTAAGGCATGACACGTTTCGGAAATACTTTTTTCCTTTTTCAAATGCCAAAGTTCTCATAGCTGATTCAACTGCTTGCATATCTTGAAGTAGTCCAGCCTCTCCCTTAATAGAGTGAGCACACCTGACCCCCATGTACTCTGGCACCACCCATGGAGCTTGCGTTGGAAAAACTACATGTCCCACAATGCAGCGCAATGTTGGGCCGGGGCAGGTGATACTTATGGCCTGGATTGTAAATACCCGCAGTGAGTGAAGGGCCAATTTGAAAGCGTGGTCAGGTGAAATATGCAGCTTCGATTAAAGAAAACTGCCTCTCTTGCTCCTACTTCCAGCCGCACTTCCGCACTTAGGGCAAAACCGGAGATGACGGCACAGTGTCCACGCCTCTCCATGCAGTGATGGACTGACTCTGCAAGCAGTTCTTCTTCTTCCCTCGTGGGTCGGGTGGCGGTTCTCAGCTGCCAAATCCCTCGGAAAAACGAAAGTGTTGCCACTGGTGCCTTTGTTGCTGAGAACGCTTGTCGGAAGGGTCCCTCTATATATTTGTGTGTGTGTGTGTGTGTATATATATATGTATATATATATATATATGTATGTGTATATATATATATCCAACAAAAAGGTTGCCCCATTTAGAAGAGCCAGCATTCAGGTAGGTTTTGTAATTTCGTTTTTATTTTCAGGAAAACAGCGTGGAATGATAAAAACAAAGTCCATGCAATTTACAAGCCTGACGCGTTTCATGCTCCCCTGAGCATTTCTTCAGAGGCTTCTGTAAACTCTGTGTGGAGCTTTCAGAGTCTTTAAATGATTAGCACCTGCTCCAGTGGGCGTGGGCGCCCCCAGAGCCTGCTGGTGCTAGTAGTTCAATAAATCACGCTCCAGTGAGCTGCTCCCAGAGTGAAATAATACTTCAAAATTAAACCCAAGTGGGTCTGGAAAATGTTCAATCACCTCTACACTGCAAGTAACATCCTGAAAAACGGCCTGAGCCAGAGAACATCTTTGAAGACGACGAAGAGGTCGTCGAGCCTGAAGACTCGGATCAGCAGTTGGAGCAGGGATCTGAACATGACTCCAACTACTACGTCGATGACGAAGAAGACATCGTCGAGGTAGGGGACGACGATCCAGGCATTGGAGCCGTCGAGGACGACTCCGACGAGGACACTGGGCCAACCGTGAGTACGGAGCCCAATATATTCGCAGGTTCAGATCCAGAGGCTCGGGTCGAGGCATCGCCGGAAGGCCTTAGCCAAGATCAGAACGTCGATTCTATAGCCCCGCGGTTAAGCCCGGCTAAGAATATAATACAAGAGCCATCGGTGCGACATTACCAAACTTTGGGAAAGTTGAAACCGAAAGTGATAGAACCGAAACTGAAACCTAGACTGATCGACATCCCATTCTACGGACCAAAAATGGCAGATCCGTCGAAGTCGACCAAACAAAAACAGGTCGTCAACCCGTCGAGGTCGCATGCAAAGGTTGTCGAGGCCAGAGCCACTACACCCATGTCCGCAATTAAGCTGAAGGCCTCCGAGCCGACGACATCGACGTCGACACCAAGGAACACAAATAAAGGACTCGGTTGTCGATCCCAAAATACGGGTCGAACAACCGAGGCAAGTGCACACGAAGACACTCAAGCCAAAATCAAGAACCGAGCCAAAGGGCTCCGTCGAACCAAGGTAACAAAACATCGCTCCGAAGCAGCAAGCTCCGAAGTCGACACCGGGCCAGAGGATGGTTATCAAACAACCAAAAGCAGTCGGATCGATAACCACGACGCCGAAAAAGATCATACAGCCTACTAACACGGTCCAACAACCAAAGTCTCTCGGAACGATAAAAGTCGGACTTCCTCCGCACGTCAAGCCGAGGACGGTCGAACAAGATAGCGGATTCAAACCGACCCAGCCAAAAAAGCCAAAATTGGGGGAAAGAGCTAAATTACCTGAGGAACAGGACCCATCAGCTGAAGAACAGTCCAAACTGTATGTTGACCCCTATACTGGGAAGGTTACCCTATTAAAAAGAAAAGTCAGACCTGTAACTAACGTTGAGTCTTACAAAATACCTCTAAAAAGAAAAAGAGACACGTCAACATCTCCAGTTCTCTTTGAGACTATCACACCATATGTGCAGGAAACCTATACGTACTCACCCACACGCACAGATGACTATGAGGAGTATGAGGTCAATGACCAGTACAATTATCCGACGGATAATGACCAGGACATACAAACTCAGCCATGGTCTGACCCTGTAGATCCTGGCGACTCTCAGACAATTCCAGACAATACTGCATACCCTGTTAAAACATTGCCTACAGAGGACACAGCTGCCTTCAACGTACTAATAGAAAGGGCAGCATATATTCACCATGTGGAGATGCATGCAGATCCCATTGATGAAGACTTCCTCTTTGGCACTTTCAGCACCTCTAAAAAAAACGTCAAAACATTGCCAATGCTAAAAGGGGTGCTTAAACATGCAGGGGACATATTTAAAGACACAACCAGGGCACGGGTCATTAACCCTAGGATATAGAGAAAATACAGGCCAGCACCGGTTGACCCTACATACATTAAAGGACAACTGCCTTTGGACTCTTTAGTCGTCTCCAATGCACGTAAACGTGCTAATTCGCAAACCTCTGGCGAAGCTCCGCCTCCAGACAAAGAGTCCAAAATTCTGGAGGCTTCAGGCAAAAGGGTGGCTGCTCAAGCAGCTAACATATGGAGAATTGCAAACACGCAAGCCCTGTTAGCCAGGTATGACAGGGCGCACTATGACAGACTGGAGCAAATCTTCCAACATCTACCAGACCTTTATAAGGAACAGGCAGAATTCCTAATACAAGAGGGAAAGCTCATATCTAACGCCGCCATCAAATGTGCCTTAGATGCAGCGGACACAGCAGCCAGGGCTATCAACACCAGTGTCATGCTCAGAAGACATGCGTGGCTACGCATCTCTGGGTTTAAAAATGAAGTTCAAACCACTTTACTTAATCAACCTGTAAACCCTGACTATTTATTTGGTCCTGATGTGGACACAATATTGGACAAGATGAAGAAGGACACAGAGACAGCCAAGCCTATGGGTGCCTTGCAGTCACAGCAATATAGAGGCGGTTCCTTTCGTCGCTCCGGCAACAGAGGAGGTGCTAGAGGAGCCGCAACACAGCAAACCTCTTACAATAAAGGCAACACGCAAAATACCTACAACAAAAACAGTAGAGGTGGATACCGTGGCAATAACACCAAGGGTAGAGGATGAGGAAATAACAGTACCAGATCCTCCACCAACGCCAAACAGTGACTTCTTGTCACTGCCCCCAGACCATGTAACACCAGTCGGGGGAAGATTACAGCAGTTCCTGCCAGTCTGGGAAAACATAACTACAGACAGGTGGGTGAGGCAAATTATACAGCATGGCTATTGCCTAGAGTTAATCTCCACACCGCCCAACATACCCCCAAGACAACGTCCCATGTCCGCAGAACACCTACACTTATTGCAGCAAGAAGTCATCAGCATGCTACAAAAGGGGGCCATAGAACTAGTACCCTTGGAACACCAGGATACAGGGGTGTACTCTCTGTACTTCCTAATCCCAAAAAAGGACGGGTCTCTCAGACCAATTTTGGACTTCAGGCCCCTAAACCAATACATCTTATCAGAGCATTTCCACATGATCACTCTGCAGCAGGTGTTGCCACTGTTGCGGTCTTACACATGTGTATGTGATGTAATGTTGAAAAGCCCTAGTTTATCTCTCAACTCCCAAGGTGTTGTAACACCGGGGAAGGCATCCCTTAAGGATAAGACCCCTCACTCACCCGAAGGTGACATGCTTCTTCATATGGGTCCTCCTTACCAGTGGGGAAAACCTAGTCACCACTGGGAGCTACTACTTCTGGATTTTAAGGAAGGAGCTCAGAGATGTTTTTTGTAGTAGGATGGTAATCCCATATGTGTGCTGTTGTAGGTTGAGTGAGGTATGTTGCAGCACTGTGTGAAGATAGGGGGGTGTGGATTAAAACGGTCTAGCTAGATCACCAGTAACCTTTATTCCTGTGTACTACCTGACAGGGTTAATAAGGAGTAATAGCACAGTGGTATGGATATAAACCACTGTTAGTGATAGGTCGACATGTTTCAGCCTCTTGATCTATTTTTAGTATCAGCGGCTTTCTTCAGGACCAGATATTTATACAATGCTGCTGCAATTAGTGTGTAGAGCATAAAAGAAATAAGTAAATTGGTAATACACCACCAGTACTCCTGCGCAATGTTATGGCTGTGTCAGGTCATACTCTGGATATCTGTGAAAAAAGAGTAAAGATGCAAAAGGTGGTTGTTGGAGAGAGGGAGAAAGTATATAGGGCAATTCAAAACCATTTCAAAACAGTTAAATCACATGTAGTCATGTGCATATGTTTCTATTATTATGTCACACATAAATAATGCCTAGTTACAAGCATTTTATGGACTTACCCACAATTGTTGAATAGTCCAGCCTCACCTCTACCTGTCAGGTTGCTCAGGAGGGAGGCCCCGCACTGCAGGAGGAAAAAGGTACTGTAGTAATTGCTAACCACACTATCTAACTTTTTCTAAAATCTAGTTTCTCTAATGTCTGGAAGGATTTCCAAACCAGGGGCTATGCAAAGCGAGGTCAATATTTGTATACATATTGTCAATAGTTGTATTCAAAAAACAAGATCCCAGTAGTTCTGAGGGCGGACTAGCTAAAGGCTTAGTACTTATAGTGGATTTTATCTTGGTTTCAGAAAGAAGAGGGGGGATGAGGATATGTTTAAATATAATTGATGATTATGACAACAAATAAATATCAAGTTATAATGGCAGTAAAGGTCCTATATGCCAAGCAATGTTATTAAAGACTATCTGTAATTTAAGACTATAAATAATTCTCTATTACCATGAATCAGACTGGCCCTCCTAACCCTTAGTGATCTATGTAGGTAACAGGCAGAAGGGCTGTGCTTCCATCAAAACCTCATCAAGTCAGCAAAACTCACCTGTCCGTCGGTACCTCTTCGTGGAGTAGAGCTAACCCCGGGAGGTACCAAACGGCAGGTTTGCTCGCGTTTATGTAGTCTACTAAATTAGGTTAATTGGCCTCAGCTGTGACATGCGGGTCCTTGCAGTGGATGCCGTCTTGATTTATGCCTGCATCCTCGGTTGTCATTGCGCGTGTGTAGCTTAGGACGGTACTAGTTCGCACATGCGCCCGAACGTTCTCTTAGCTTGCACTTAAGAACAATGCGCGCATGTATATTATGTTGCGCTAATCACTCGCGCATGCGTTTGAATGCAGTAGTGTTCTTCAAAGACCTTAACTAGACTGTGCTTACGGAGATGTACACTGTTGTATGCTACAGCCCGAGTGTTTATGCAACTGATAGGCATGATGGCCTCGTGCATCTTCATAGTCCTTCACGCAAGACTTCACATGCGTCCGCTGCAGGAGTGCCTAGCATGGCAGTGGAACCTGGCTCAGGGGCAATTAAAAGACCTAGTGTTGGTGACCAGTCGTGCATACAACTCTCTGCATTGGTGGAAACCACAAAACCTTTGCAAGGGACGACTGTTCCAGGAGCCTGTACCACATATTGTGCTAACAACGGATGCATCCCTGATAGGGTGGGGAGCCCATGTCCTCCACCACACAGTACAGGGCCTATGGACCACACAGCAGAAGAAACTGCACATCAACTGCTAGAGCTGATGGCAATTTTTATGGCAACCAAAGCTTTCAAAGTACATCTGTGCAACAAGACCGTGTTAGTCCGGACGGACAACATGACTGCAATGTACTACCTACAGAAACAGGGAGGAACACACTCTCCACAGCTGTCGCATCTGGCTCAAAGAGTGTGGAAGTGGGCCATCCAGAGAAACATTTTTCTCATGGTGGAACACCTCCCAGGTAAGGACAATCAGATAGCGGATCTGCTCAGCAGACACAGCCAGCACGTGCACAAGTGGGAGATTCACCCCTCAGTGCTTCAACCATACTTCCAACAGTGGGGACAGCCAGAAATAGATCTGTTCGCCACAAAGGAAAACACAAAATGCCGGTCCTTCGCCGCAAAGTTCCCACACCCGCAGTCTCAGGGCAATGCGATATGGATGAACTGGTCAGGCAAATTTGTCTACACTTTTCCACCAGCACCGTGATACCGCTGGTGGCGCGCAAATTGCGCCAGCACTCCATGACGCTAATCCTAGTTGCTCCAACATGGGCGAGGCAATCGTGGTACACCACGTTCCTAGAACTTTCCGTGGTGCCTCATCAAACACTACGACGAACACCCAGTCTCTTAACGCAGAGCCATGGAGACATTCAGCACCCAGATCCGCAGCAGCTGAACCTTGCAATCTGGCTCCTGAGGTGCTAGAGTTCGGCTACCTCAACTTACCTCCTGACTGTATGAACATTATCAGGGAGGCAAGAAAGCCTACAACAAGAGCTTGCTATGCGTCAAAGTGGAAACGTTTTGTCATTTATTGTAACAACAACAACATAAACCCACTAGACACGCCCATTCATCAGGGACAGACAAACCTTGGGGATATTCCGTCTCAGTCCCCGATAACTCTGGATCATTTTCCACGGTTAGACCCCGAAACTCTGGAATTATTAGCCCACAAGGTGAAATCTGGGTCCCCATGTGATCCAGCACCCCCAAAAGTTATGATGCTGGCATCTCAGGTCGTTCTACCTACCATCATGAACCTCCTGAATGCCTCCATCACCTCCGGCACCGTCCCGCCTGCCTGGAAGCGGGCCATGGTCCGTGCCCTGCTAAAAAAAAACAATCTGGACCCCGGTGACTTCAGCAGTTACCGTCCGATCTCCTTACTCCCCTGGGTGAGCAAAAGTCTCTAAAGACACATCAATATCCATCTGGTGGACTTTCTCGAGAATAACCAGCTGTTATATGCCACCCAGACAGGCTTTCGACCCAGACATGGGATGGAGACCGCCATGTTGGCAGTCACAGAGAGAGGTGAGCTTTCCATACAATCCCTCCTTCCTGTATTGCACATTTTTTTATCGATTTTATATAGATATTCTTCTCTGTGGTAACGTGTTTATAATTTGTTTCCTATGGGGAGATCTATGTTGATATGTAAGGATATTCATATAACAAAATGTGCTTTCATGTCTTACTGCTAGCTACTCTGATACAAAGCATGCGAATCTATGAAAGTTCCAATACTGGGGCAAGAAAACAAGTTACTTACCTGTTACTTTGGTTCCCCAGTATTGGTAACTTTCATCGATTCCCATGCACCCACCCTCCTCCCCTGGGAAAGCTCAGCCTCTTTTACTGTGATAGTTGCTGTTACACAACTGCTACGAAAAATCTGAGGCTCTGAGGCTCTCTCAGGAGGGTTCTAAGAGGTGAGGCTGTTCTGATTGGTTGTTGCCGAATTTTTGGTCTCTTTTACAAAAAGAGGTGGACAAGCTACAAAATGAGATGAGGCCTAAGCCTAGTTTTCTCTTTTGTACTTACTGCTATGGTATTTTATATTTACAGAGGCTCCCATTCCGATGACGGGGGAATGATACAAAGCATGGGTTTCTATGAAAGTTACCAATACTGGGGAACCAAAGTTACATGTAAGTAACATGTTTTCTTCTGGAGCATGTCAGGACCACTGTGAAGAATGACAGAAGTAATGCGGTGGCCAAACACATGGAGGAGAAACACAGTAGCAACTGGAAAGTCCTAAAATTCTATGGCATAGAGAGTGTGGAGAAACATGCCAGAGGAGGTAACCGAGAAAAAAGACTTTGGCAGTGTGAGTCACGTTGGATTTTGTCTTTACTAACATTTGCCCTACATGGTCTGAATCAAGACGAGGAGATGTACGTACATCTGGAGTAAAGCGAATTCATGAAAATAGTCTTCACCAACCCCTTTTTAAAAAAAATTGCACTGGTTACTTTAATGACTTCCTCTCCTGAAAAAAAGAACACTATAATGGACATATTATTGAAATACATTAAGACGTACAATGGAGGGGTCATTGGAAAAGAATTTAATTAATCCATAATTTTATTACTTATTATTTTATATTTATTTTTATTTTTATTTGAAAATCCCTTTTCCTACCCCACACCCCTTTCCTCTCCTTCCTTCTTCGTTCACCTTCTTCTTTTTAATTTAAAATTTTGTATAAACACTAAAATGTATTTTTAAAGAAAACCAGTTTTGTATGAAAAGAATACTGAATAACAAGAACCAAGTGGGATTAAACATCGGAAGAGAATGAATCTTCCTTTTCACAATAGAACTGTGATATATAGCTTAAATATGAATGAATATATTGAAAGCCCACTAGAGGGCATAAATACAAAGTTAATAAGCATTGAAACACGGCTTGTGTAACAGATATTGAAATCTAAACCTAAAAAATTAGAGTAAAAATGAAATTGTATATTGTTATAAAATTTTTTGCTTATATATAACTACATGCACCAGAATTCCACCTGTGAAGAAACAGGAAGTCATGTGATACCTATCTTGAAAAATAATATATGCTATGAACAGAGTGATTACCTCCAACCGTGATCAAGGTGTCAGTGGACACTGAAACGCGTTGTTTGTGCGATTTACTGGAAAAATAAATAAGAACACTTGGAAAGTGCTCGTGAGTGTGACTCCGTTCTTTCTTGCAAAAGGAGGGTGGAAGAATATTGAACGGCGTGCCTCTGCCGTGGAGTTCGCACCGCAGTAAGAGGCGCCAAAGCCCCGACGAAGGAGATCTGCCAAACGAAAGGATATATATATATATATATATATATATCACTTCACGATTTGCCTCCAAAGATGAAACCACTCCCAGCGTGTTAACTCCGTTTAATTCAAGGATTGCGCAAGCCAGGCAGAGCGCACAAATGTCAGCCAAACGCGTTTCGGGCGAGAACCGCCCTTGATCACTGGCAGGAAATAGCAGCAGAGCAGTTCAGGAAGCACATTAAGTATCCCGCCCATAGGGGCGTGTGCCTCAAGGGATTCTGGTACATGAAGTCCGCTCTTTAAGTAAGACCATATGTGGGCGCCATTATTCCCCAAATGTTAAATGTTCCCTATCCTTGAATTAAACGGAGTTAACACGCTAGGAGTGGTTTCATCTTTGGAGGCAAATCGTGAAGTGATATATATATATATATATATATATATATATATATATATATATATATATATATACTACTATTATAAAGAGAGAACTGTGTCCTTTGAGCCAGGTAAACTCGAAAAGTACACCACCAATCCAAACACCCAAGACATCTTTGAAAACCTCAGGGCAAGCAGAAGGACATAGGCTATATAAAAATATACGTTGTTTAAAAAATTAGGAATAAAAATAAAGTAGTCTCTTGCAAGTAGCGCCGGCCGCGACGTCTGCGTGATGACATCGGGAAAGAACCTGGGCGTTTTAGTATTGTTTCAGCAAAGGGGACTACTTTTTCTTCGTTTTATATCTGCCCCATTTTTATAAGGTATTGGCTGATGCCTGCAAGGAAACTATCGCTCTTACTAGCGAGAGTCTGTTTATTCGTATTTTATAACTCACTGCCCTTTGAGCTGGCAACACTGACCATCGGTGAAAAAACGGCCTGCGGGACTACAAAATGACATCACAGCGGCCATTTTTGTAGTTCCGCCGGCTCGCGATGTCAGTCCCTTCCTTGTGCATAGATCATCTCTTATTTCATTCCTCCTATGTAGATCAAGGTTTACATAAACATCTTGCATGAATGTGTTCCTAGCCGAAAGGACTTCTCATTGTCCATAAACCTCTTCCCTGATACGCACATCTTTTTCTGACTCACATAAACCACTCCCCACCTTCCATACATTTCTTCTTAAATTGTATGCTTACCTCCCCTATCAGCATGCATGCCTTCACATCTTCTCTATGCATTGCCTACTTAATGGTGTCTAATGCATGCATCCGACGGAAGTTTCTGCCACATTTACATTAACCTCGTCTGGTATAAACATTTACTCTGCTTCGAATGATGGCTCCACTCGGAGTGCATTTCTAAATCCCTCCCTGCGGCATGTGAGGAAAGCTAACGGCCGCAGGCCTTTAAAAGCAGGTGATGTTTGAAGCATGTTGTAAAACTGGCTTTTGGTAATAAAGGGAAAAGGACAGAACATTGTAACGACAGCACAAGTTTGCATGGCGACTTAAAAGTGAGCAATTATTTATGGTCCCGTATTGCCATCTCGTGGGCAATATTGGGAACTACATCCAAACTGCACACTAATTTCATTATATGCATAAAAACACAGTACATTATCTAGCTACGATTACAATTAGGGTGACCAGATTTTGAAAATCAAAAACCGGGACAGGCTAGAAATAAAAGTAGAACTAAAGTTTTTTAGTCTTGCTTGTATGTCTGGTGTGGCCTGGCCTGTCCCGGTTTATGCGCAGCCTTGCAAATGTGTTTTTACCTACATACATGCATACATATTCGTGCGTGCGTATATCTATCTATACTACTATTATAAAGAGAGAACTGTGGGTTATATGTACAAGGGGGTTTATCTCTGCTTTTTGGCTTTAAAAGCCAAGAAAGCGGAGATAAAATTATCTCCCTATTACCAAGCTGTCGCTAACACCAGTTAGCGACAGCTAATAGGAGATAGCGACCATCTTGGGCCCCGCTTTGCATGTCAGTGATATTTATCACTAATGGCATACAAAGTGGGCGTGCCAAGATGTTAGAGACTGGAAACAGTCGCTAACATCGCTATCTCCTATTATCAACTTTTGGAGATTTTCGCGCTAAGCGCGAATATCTCCAAAAGCTAACACCTGCCCAGGAGCAGTTCTTAGCCATGTTACCCAATGGGAGGTGGATAACATGGCTAAGAGCATTAGCTCGATAATGCATGAATATCGCTGACTTTTCAGCAATATTCATGCATTTCGGCCGATTTTTATCGCTTAGGAGATAAACCTTGATAATAGCAAGGTTCCTAAGCGATAAAAATAGGCGATGCTTAGCGATAAAAAAATTGTCTCTAACCATACCCAGCGATAAATATCGCTATCTATACTACTATTATAAAGAGAGAACTGTGTTCTTTGAGCCAGGTAAACTCGAAAAGTACACCACCAATCCAAACACCCAAGACATATTTGAAAACCTCTGGGCAAGCAGAAGGACATAGGCTATATAAAAATAAAAAGTATACGTTGTTTAAAAAATTTTGAAATAAAAAGAAAGTAGTGCCTTGCAAGTAGCGCCGGCCGCGACGTCTGCGTGATGACATCGGGAGCGCGGGGAGGAGCGGCGTTCAGGAGCAACAGGAAGAGCGGAGGACATGAGCGCGGGGAGGAGCGGCGAGCGGCGGTCAAGCGGTGAGGAGCAGCGAGAAGCGGAGGAGCAGTTGAGCGGTAAAATCAGCAGCGCGGGGAGGAGCTGCGGGTGAGGTAAGTGAAGCAGCCAAGAGCCGCGGGTGCACATCGAGGGACGGGCGGGAGCCATGAGTGCACACAAGCCCAAAATGCTGCCACCAGCCCCCTTCTGCCCCGGGCAACGCCGGCGGGTGAGGTAAGTGAAGCAGCCAAGAGCCGCGGGCGCGCACAGAGGGACGGGCAAAGGGACGGGCAGGAGCCATGAGTGCACGTAAGCCTGAAATGCTGCCCCCAGCCCCCTTCTGCCCCAGGCAACGCTGGGGCGGGCTGCTAGTATATATATATATATATATATATATATATATATATATATATATATATATATATATATATATATATATATATATATATATATATATATATATATATATATATATATATATATACTAGCTGGGGCGGGCTGCTAGTATATATATATATATATATATATATATATATATATATATATATATATATATACTAGCAGCCCGCCCCAGCGTTGCCTGGGGCAGAAGGGGGCTGGGGGCAGCATTTCAGGCTTGCGTGCACTCCCGGCCCCCGCCCGCCACGACATTGTCTCTGTCCCAGAGCCTTACCTGAGCCGCCGCTCCTCCCCGCGCTCCTCACTTCACCGCCGCTCCTCCTCGTCATGACGCACCTGAGCTGCCGCTCCTCCCCGCGCTCCTCATTTCACCGCCGCTCCTTCTCGTCATCACGTACGTTGCGGCCAGCGCTACGTCGCGGCCAGCGCAGCGTCGCGGCCAGCACAGCGTCGTGGCCGGCGCTACTTTAATGGCACTACTTTTTTTAAGTTATATTTTAAAATTTACGTTTTTTTTATTTTCTATAGCCTATGTCCATCTGCACACCCTCAGGATTACAACAATGTATTGGGTGTGTGGATTGGCGCTGTGGTTCCCGAGTTTACCTTGCCAAAAGGTTTGTGTTCTCTCTTTATAATAGTAGTATAGATATATATGCCACAACGTTGCGCCGGTGAATGAGCCACAGACTCTGCAGGGCGGGTCAGTGCAATGCTACCGGTGCTCCCACGTGTAAATTCAACACACCACCAAACTTCCACAAAAGTAAGGAACACTGACACCATGCTGCAGGTTCAGAACGATGCTTTAATCTCGTGTAGAAAGCTTGCACAGGTTCAACAAAGCCCAACGCGTTTCTCCTCCATAAGAGGCTTGATCACGGGTAAAATCTCTGCTTCCACCTTGCTTCGTGATTTAACACTGCGGTTTGGTTTCCTCCCAGAGAGCAATTGCAAACAGGTGTGTCCTTTATTTTTTCCAAGAAAAGCGACAGCCTGTTGAAACTTTATTGTTCACGCAAGTGCTGCCAAATGTCTTTAAATGGGGACTGTAAGTAACTGCAAAGTTTATTTGAAACCTGTATTTAAACAGTAATTGCCTTCTAACAGCACGATCATTCCCTCAGCCAGCAAGTGAAAAAAACTGCATCTTGCGTCCCTTACCAGCATTCTTTTCGATTTTCTCATGGAACATTTTCCGTTTTGTATCTTCCAGAATGCTTGGAGAGCTGGGCTCATGGAAAGTTCAATGCCACAACGTTGCGCTGGTGAATGAGCCACAGACTCTGCAGGGCGGGTCAGTGCAATGCTACCGGTGCTCCCACGTGTAAATTCAACACACCACCAAACTTCCACAAAAGTAAGGAACACTGACACCATGCTGCAGGTTCAGAACGATGCTTTAATCTCGTGTAGAAAGCTTGCACAGGTTTAACAAAGCCCAACGCGTTTCTCCTCCATAAGAGGCTTGATCACGGGTAAAATCTCTGCTTCCACCTTGCCTCGTGATTTAACACTGCGGTTTGGTTTCCTCCCAGAGAGCAATTGCAAACAGGTGTGTCCTTTATTTTTTCCAAGAAAAGCGGCAGCCTGTTGAAACTTTATTGTTCACGCAAGTGCTGCCAAATGTCTTTAAATGGGGACTGTAAGTAACTGCAAAGTTTATTTATATATATATGTGTATATATATATAATGGGTGTCTATATATGTATGTATAGATAGTACGGACTATATTGTTTTTGGCAATTTTTATCAATATTTGTGGCAGATTCATATCTGTATAATTGCCAAAAACGGAGCGGGAGAAACATACGCGACCACCGAAGGATTTAACAACGTGGCACGAACCCGTAGGAAGAAGCCCCGGCACGCCTTGGACACCTGGTGCCGTAATTAAAGTAAGCAGAGCAGCGAGGCGCGGCGGAGGGGAGCGGCAAAGCTGCAAGAGGTGGAAAGACAGTGGCGGCCCCCTGATCACGAGACCCCCGAGCAGTGGCGATCGAAGATACCTGCACAAACAACTGCGGCCGCCATTTTGTGGAGTCTAGAGACGCACCACCACGTACTTGGGCTTTGAGGGATATCCCCTGTTGTTGGGGGCTACCGGGGCTCCGGATCAGCTGCAAAGAATGATCACATCTCCACAAGACAGGAACACGATTTGCTGACGCGAGGAGCAGGCCCCGCCAGAACACGCCATTAATTGCCATAAAGAACGTATTCCCTGCAGTGTGATGCAGCGTCAGGGAACCACCTGCTGATTAATAATCACCATTGAATTGGGAAGTGGTGTTCCTCGCTGGTGTCCCTCTTGTTGTGTAGGAAGAGGTTTCACCGCACGAAGGACTGTAAGTAACGATTACCCAATCTTTGGCCTGTTGTGCTGTGCTGCACCTTAACGAAGGGAGTGGCGATGAACACTGCGAGTACTGGGCTGCAGCGCTGACCATACCTGACGTTGAACCCGGTCACCCTTCCAGCTTTAAGAGGCATTCACTCTAATACAGGCGCGTACACCAAGGGGAGAGGCCGTGGCCGACTCTGTACGGTAGCTGGGGACACGTGACACCTGCACTGACATTGCCTGCGTAAGTGAGACTTTGCTGCCACCACCCTGCAGACGAGAGCCATAGAGAAACACAGGGCCAAAGGGCTGGAACAAGGCACAAATGCAGACGTGCAGTCCACCGGGTCGGAGGACCCACTGGCCTCCTCCAACGTGGCGATCATACCGCCGACAGGCAAATGCACGCAGGACGCAAAACTGGACCTCATATTGGCCGAAATAAAGGCCTCAAGGGAGGCACTGGAGCTACGTATGGACAATATGACCACCAGTTTGTCGCTCCTCAGGGCTGACCACAACAAACTAGCCGAAAAAGTCTTGGAACATAAACTTGCACTCGACGACCTCATACCGCAGCAGACGGACCATTCCACAAAACTCGAGCCCATGGAGAAACAAATTAAACTACTCTGGGACAAGATGGACGACGCGGAAGGGTGGGCCCGCCGCAACAACGTGAGAATTTTTGAATACCGGAACGAAGTGAGGGGAGGAATCCCACGCAGTTTGTCGAGGACTGGCTGAAGTCAATAGTGGGCCCGCAAGATCTCACCCCGCTATATAGTGTGGAAAGGGCGCACAGAATGCCGGCGAAGCCACCTAGGCCGGGTGCACCACAACGACCGTTGATAGCGCGCCTCCTGCACTACAAGGACAGAGACTCAGTGCTGAGGGTTGCAAGAGAGAAAGCGCCACTAAGGTATCAGGATAAGACCATCTCAGTATATCCAGACTTTACCCCAGTAGTACAGAGAGCCAGGTCGTCATTCCTGGGAGTAAAGCGCAAACTACGAGACAGAAATTTGAAATATGCACTACTGTTCCCGGCTCGCCTCAAGATCCTGTATGAAAACAAATCGCATTTTATTGACACCCCGGAGGAGGCGGCAGAGTGGATGAAGGTGACACTGACACAGCCGAATACGCAGGACCCATTTGCGGATAGCTTACAGCTCTTTCCCAAAATCACGGCACAAGTAGCAAACGAATTTTGAGTGTGTTTTCAGAAGACTCCGGATGGTAATGTATAAGATCCACACAAGGTCGAGGGTGGGCTGACAGGGATCGGGGACACATTAGCCCAGGGCACGCAGTATCACCATCGACTGGTCCTGAGCAGGTGTGAGTGGTTTCCACCCCCCCACCGTATAGACATGTTGTGGTTTCATTCTTTCCCACGTTGGGCAATAAGGTTTGGACCTCTGACTTTTTCACTTGAGGACCTTAAAGTTAGGGGGTTACATGTTATGAAGGCACTTGGAACACTGCACATATTACACATGACCCTGCAGGCGCAAATCCTGATGGGCACACCTACCACAGACGGAAATGGGGACCCTTAATAACTACAAACTATGCACCTGAAACGTACGGGGTATGGGATCCATTCATAAGAGACATAGACTTTTGGCACAGCTTAACCAGAGAAATGTTATGATAGCATGCCTCCAAGAAACTCACCTGAACAGTGCGGAGGGTGTAAAACTGCTTAAAAAATGGAAGGGTCAACTGTTTGCTACCTCTTATTCTGTGTTCTCAAGGGGGGGGGCGGCTATATGGCTCAGGAACTCAGTGCCATTTAAGATAGTGGAAAAAAGACTGGACAAGGAGGGCATATATGTATTTGTCCGTGGATTACTGGATGGTTCCCCTGTTGTGATTGGTAGTGTGTACGCGCCGAACTCAGGCCAATCGGATTTTTTAACTAATGTAAATGGAGTGTTGGCAGACTGGGCAGAATACCAGTGGATTATAGGAGGGGATGTAATGCTGTCCTGGATCTATCCCTAGACAGGTCGCACCCACGACTACAAGCCACTGAAAGCAGGAGACAGGCTGACGCACTAGCACAGTGGGCGGAGGGATGGGCCTTAGCTGATATATGGCGCTGTAAACACTTGTTAAACAGAGAATACACTTCTACTCCCCGCCCCACAGACTACACACTAGGATAGACAGAGTCTTCTGTGACAAACCATTGCTAGGGGCGGTTACTACAGTGGAACATATGGGCAAGACCCTCTCCGACCATAACCCAGTGGAAATCACATTGCAATGGGGTAGAATCCCGACACCTATTCAGACATGGTGCCTGCCCACAGAACTGCTGGAAGACACTGTATTTAAAACATCACTTGCAGATGCTATCACAAATTACTTCAGCACAAACATTGGTACTGCTAGCTCCCGGCAAGTAGAATGGGACGCCTTTAAGGTATCAATCAGAAGGGAGGCGATGGGCACACGAGTGGGCATGAGACTCAATGTAATTAACAGACTCCGGGAGGTGGAGGGCCGCCTAGCCATGATGGAAAGTGAGGCTGCAGGTACAAACTTACCTTTCACGCCGCTACAGGAAGCGCACATACTTCATGCTGAGCTTTTAGAAGAGCTGCGTGTACTAGACCACAGGGAATACATATGCAGGCAACACGCACAAGCAGACAGATCGGGGCCCTTACTGGCCCGTATAGTACGAGATGCCCCAGCACACACGCCCATATTAGAAGTTACAGACCAACGGGGATCACCAACCACGACGCAAATAGATATTAACACTGAATTTAGAGAATACTACGAGACACTATATGGCCCACACCGACAGCTCTCCGAATCGGCTTTCGAGGAGTTTATGATGGGGTTCGAACTGCTGCGCCTTGAAGAGCACCAGGGGGAGGACTTAACACGCCCTATCACAATTGCAGAGGTTCGACAGGCCATTCGCGCGCTCCCTCGGAATAAAACACCGGGGACTGACGGCCTCCCAGCTGAATTTTATGAGGCCTATATCGACCCTCCTTGCGCCACGATTACATACAGTGTACCAAGAAGCGCTACACACACAGACACTGCCACAGTCATCCCTGCAGGCACTGATAGTCTCACTTCTGAAACCGGGTAGGGATGGAATGCACCTGGCCAACTACAGACCCCTGTCCTTACTGAATACGGACTATAAAATACTGAGCAAGATCCTGGCGACGAGACTGGCACAATACATCCCACATCTAATACACACGGATAAATGTGGTTTCGTGCCTGGCAGGAGCACGCCATGAACCTGAGGAGACTCAGCCAACTCATGCTGTGCGAGCAGGCGCGAGAAGGGACAGAAGGGTGTATTTCCCTTGACCTAAAACAGGCTTTTGACTCCCTTAGATGGGACTTCATGTTTGCGACATTTGCAAAATTTGGGATACCACCAGAGTATATTGCCTGGGTTAAACTATTGTACACCCAACCGACGGCCCGGGTACGCACGAATAAATGCATATCGACACAACTAGACATAGCAAAGGAGACCAGACAGGGATGCCCGCTTTCCCCACTTTTGTTCATACTAGCGCTCGAGCCCTTACTCTGCAAACTTCGAGGGTCGGCACAACTCAGGGCATAGATAGAGCAGGAACAAATCACGTGGTATCGGCATATGCAGACGATATCATTTTATACTTACGGGACCAGCGGGGCAACCTGAGCCCCATCCCCGAGATATCCGAGGACTTCCGTGCACTGTCGGGCCTCACCATTAGTGAGCCTAAGTCCTATGGGTTCTACTTCGGCAATGTTGAGGCGACTACACACCTATCCTTTGCGCCTCACAATTTCCGGGTGGCGGAGATAACCTTCTGATACCTGGGGATACAGGTATATAGAGGAGCAAGGGATATGATTGATGGAAACCTGGGTAGGGCGATCACAGCGTTGAAATCACAGGTACAATTCTGGACCGCCTTGCCACTGTCAGTAGCGGGCAGAGTAGCCATCTCTAAGATGGTGGTACTTCCCCGACTACTTTACTACTTTACAAGCATGCCATTCATGGTCCCTGCTACAATGTTCAAGATGTTAACCACAATCCTAACCGAACTAATATGGGGAACGGGTCGGAGACGCATCGGCCTGTCCAAATTGCAGCTCACCACTGCGACGGGCGGTATGGGGGTGGCTGGCATACTGGCTGGCAGGGCGCAATCTACATGAAATTGACATGACAGAGGCGGACTGGTCAAAGGGGAAGGTACATACCCTGTTATTACCTAGATCAGAGATTCCTAGGTCGACACCCCCCCTGCTGCGACTCGCGATTGTCTACTGGAGGAAGGCGGTGAAGTACACGTCCCCTGCGTCCTCCTATGCCCCCACGATACCACTGCTAGGGATCCCACTGGGACAGGGAACGCTCTCGAATCAATCACTCGCTACTTGGCACGAGGCTGGTGTGACGTAGGTGGGAGATCTATTTGTAGATGGCCAGGTAATGTCATTTGAGGACTTTCGAGCCACGCACCGGACCCCGGGAGAAATGTTTCTTTTACATGCTGGGATATGTAGATACATAGCGAAGACATGGGAACAGGATGGGGTGGAACCATCCACAAACCCACTGCTCACAATGCAATACCTCATGGTATCTGGCAGCCACCTGACAAAATGGATAACAAATGGTATTAGGGAGGGGAGGGCGACCTCGTTACTGCCCCTGCGTGAAAAATGGGAAAGAGATATCGGGAGACCGGTAAGGGACAAGGAATGGGAGAGAATCCTTAAATTCCCGAAGAAAGTATCCAGGAACCCAAAATTCAAATTCATTCAACTTATGGTTCTACACAGGGTGTACCTAACACCTCACCGCTTACACACAATGTTCCCCAACACAGCTGACACTTGCCCCCGATGCGTTGCAGATAGTGCACGACTAATACACATGATTTGGGATTGCCCAAAACTAGGATACTACTGGAAGACGGTCCAGGAGGCTCTATTTAAATTGGCTCCTTCCAAACCATACACCGCTATAGAATATACGATATTGGGGCTGGGGCCTGTGGAGCGTAAAAAAAGCGTAGCTACACGATTTACAGATCTGGCTCTGCTGCTGGCGAAACGCATGATAACGATGCGCTGGAAGTCGGCTAGGCTGCCAGACCCTGAGATATGGAGAGCAGAAGTGGTGCGCTGGGGGAAGGCAGAGGGCGAGACATTGCAACGCGAAGAGCGTAAGGGGCTCAAAGACCCTCGTATCCCTGGACTGGAATACTACACTTGGGGCATTCGAGGCGGGTGGGGACGTGGCATCTAATTCATCATCTACTCCTGAATAGGAGCTGTAGTGTTGGGCTTGGACTGTGAGATGATCCCCCTCCGGTCGGCGTTGCCCTACACACCGATGAAAGAGACTAGTTTCTAGGTGCAGAGAATGAAGACCTTTTGTAAACCATACTCTACAAAACCCCAAATGATCTGTGTTGAAACAATAACAGTGTGTCAGTTGTGCTGAAGTGGAGTCATGTAATGCAAATGTTGAATAAGATCGAATAAAAGTGCCGGGAGAGGGAGGGTAGGGGTTGGGGGAGTTTGGTTTGGACTAGTTGGATTGTATAAAAAGAAATATATGATCATTGAATTACGCACTATTGATATGTAAGGATAATATGTGGAGACACTTTTACCTATGTCGGAAATACTGTGTTGGTCCTTATCTAACTTGCTACTAATAAAAAGATTTTTAAAAAAAAAAGAGGTAATGTACTAATGTCCCACTGTTATCTGTCATCTTTTGACACAGTGTTATTCCACTGCTCCTAGGGCTTGGTTTTCCTTCCGCGCCTGTAGGGTTATTCTTAATCTCATTGCCTGAGGCCTTGCCACAGCCCATTGGCTCACTTGACCTTTTGGGGGTCTTGGGCTTTTCTAATGCTGTTGACTGTTGTCTATCGATACAGTTTATCTGTGCGTATGATGTTGTTTTTACTTCCACTGTCTGTTTTCTTTGCCACACTTTTTGTAAGGATTCCAATGCTCATGTTCATCTAATTCCTACACACATCTGGTGTCTTGTTAAACTTCGACTGGCTGGTTTTTTTCTGAAAACTTTTGTAGGCTTAGTTCACAGACCCTCCTCGGGGTGGATACAGCTATGGTATTTCATTCAAAAGTCAAGGAATCTGTGGCATATGTCTCTATCAGATGAACAAGTTACGTACTTTCAGTAATGCATTATCTAATAGAGACGTAGTCTAGTCGCTGATTCCTTAATGCCCTACTCATCATTCCTGCTCTGCGAACCACCTGTAGTGTAAAGGTTATACCCTTTTTTCAGCGCTTATTTTATACACAAGTGATCATTGTTTCAGGTAGTTGTGTGATTCAACAAATCATTTGGTTGTACCATATAGATCCTGATTTGATGTTACTATGACATTTATTTCTATTTTCTAGTTATTGTTTCAGAGATACATTGATCATTTTTGGCACACTGTTTTCACAGCCAGTTTATATAATAGCTTAGTGTTGTGGCGGGGAAAGTTTCATAGAAGAAACTGACGTCCATGCGCCGGAGGTGACTTATATAACTTCACTGATGTCATAACCGGAGGTGCCATCATCACGGAGCCGTACGGCACTGCCCCCTGGTGTGCAGTGGTACTGCTGTAAAATTTCCGGATCCAGTCTAATGCCTGGAGAGAATTCAAAAGTTAAGGAATCTGCGACTAGACTATATCTCTGTCAGATAATGTGTTACCGAAGGTAAGTAACTTGTTCATTAAGATAAACCTCTTTTACTCCTACCATTTTATAATGCGTATTGCTTTATTATTCTGTATTTGAGCATGTGAATCTATGAAAGATCCAGAGCTGAAGAAGAAAGGTTGCTTACCTGTAACTACAGTTCTGTAGTGTTGGTGTCCTTTATAGATTCCAATGCAAGTTACTCTGCTTCTCTTTCCAGAAGCTTCACCTTTTATTCTGTATTAACAGAGTTAAAAAGATTCTGGCATTTGATACTTCTATGTGGAGAGTATAATTTGCTGCATATTCGCCTAATTGGTCTGACTTTGGGTCATAAAACGAGGTGCAGAGGTTTTATGGGTCTGTGGTAGCTTTCACTGTAAAAAAACATGTACTGAACAGTATTTCATGACACTGTTACTGAGGATTCCCAGCCAGACAGTGCTGAGTTTATAAGCATCTGAATTTATGAAAATATGTATGTCAAAGCTGAAGAATTGTAGTTAAATATAAATACCTTCATCAACTTGGTGGCTCTGAATAGGCCCAGAAGCATCTGACACACAGATTTCCAGCTTCTCAGTGAGGGGAGGTCCTTTATGTCATTCTATATGCCAAACAAAAGCTCACCAGACACCTCTGAAAATGTAGATGTGGTAGATGCTAAGATCAGAGATATCTTGATTCACGTACAGCATCATCCTTTGCAGGGCTGAACTGATAGCAAGGAAAAAAGTATAACAGGATTAAACAGTAAGAGGTTTTGAGGTAGTGGTTTCTTTATTTTTTGGGTATTCTAATTATCTTTGTTTTGAGATCCTGGCAGAGTCTCGGTGTTTTTAGCAGTGGGATAACAAGTTTCACTCTGTTCTTTATATTATTACTTTGTAGTAACTCAAGTTGGTGTTGTTCGTTTGAGCTCTCTGCCTTCTTTAGTCCTTATCTAGTTGTTGTGACAAGATTTCTTACTATGAATAATTTTCTCCTGGTAGCAATAACTTTAGACAGGAGGATATGTCCGTTGTAGACCTTGCCAATGGACTTCCCATATCAGTCTGTTCCAAAGACAAAGTGACTTTAAAGAGAGATCTGTTCTTTTGTACGGTAGTGATGGAGTTCTATCTTAACCAGTCTATTTAATTGCATACATTATTTTTGCCTACACATCCTTCTATGGCAGGAAATAGGCTGTACGGGTTAATCCTGTTTCTCCATTTCCTGTTCTGACAAATACCGGAAGGACAGACAGTATTTTGCCTATGGAGGTGCTACGAAGGCCGTAAATATATTAACCAGAGCTTCGAACAACAAATTGTGACATGCATCATGAAGGGCTTTAAGGTAGGAATCAGGACTCTGGACAAAGGAATAATTATGAATACTATAAGACACAGGGCAGCCCATGATACTATTTTGAGGGCATGTCCTTATATGAGGTCCACTTCTCTCATTAAAATCTCCGGCTTGTTCTTCACAATGTACTCCTATGGCAGGCTTGTCAACAACTCCAATGTCAACCTTGGTTTATAAATCAAGTACTAAGGTGCAGTTAACATCCAAGCCTCCTCAATCAATGATGCCTTTTTTTTTTGCAATTTTGTTTTTTGTTACAAACAGTTGTTTTTATGAAAGGATTCATCCAGCCCTGATGAGAGTCCGGCAATTCAAAAAACCAGGACTCGAAACGCGTCGGCTACCATAAAGTGGCTACTATTAAAGTGTATTTAGATCTTTGGACACTCAGAGTTTTGTAAATATTCACCCTTCTAATTTGGGAACATCATGTGTTGCTTAAATGTGTAAATGTGATTTGAAGCTACACATTGCAACTGTTTTTTCACTGATTTATTGTCACCGCATTCTTCATTTATGTATATGTATTTTTGCACACTATTTTGTGGAGTTCTAATGTATCATTGTATGTTGTAATAATGAGATTGTCTGTTTAGTAGATTATGTGTTTTTTTGTGTGAATATAATTGAGCATGAAGAATAATTAAAAGTAAATCAGGCAAAATTGATGGCCTAGATAAACGCATTAATTTTCGTTTATTGTTTTGTACCAGTAACACAAACAAATAACTGGAGGTTCAGGTAAATATTAAGTTCTCTTGTTAATAGGCCCTACCTGCCCTCCTCTCTTTTTTTGGGCCAAACCCCTTCTTTTCATAGACTGCAGAGAAGGCACCATGCAGCCTGGCCGAAACATTCTTTCTTGTCGCCATAATGCCTGGAGCGGGGTGGCATCCAGCCCTCAAAATGAGGGGTCAATCAATCAATCAATCAAGGAATTTGTAAAGTGCACTACTCACCCGCGAGGGGGCGGGTTGCTGCTACTGCTCGAACAGCCAGGTCTTGAGTAGCCTTCTGAAGGTTAGTAGGTCTTGGGTCTGCCGTAGGAGGATGGGGAGGGTGTTCCAGGTCTTGGCTGTGAGGTAGGAGAACGATCTACTGCTGGTGGTTGCTCTTTGGATGCGGGGGATGGTGGCGAGGGTGCGGTCGGTGCTTAGTCAGACCAGCCATGGCTCCTCCACAAGACTCTCCTGCATCTACCCCTCGGATTCAGGCAGATGACCTCCCTTCTCACCACTTCTTGCCTCGCTTCTGTAACCCTCTGCGGCACTCCTTAGGTGGGAGGTCCTCGGTGGCGGCCTTTGGCTTGCAGCTTTTTTTTTTTTTGCAAAATCATTTTTATTGGCATTTCTTAATTTTCCAAACAGTACATACAGTGTATTTACTTAAGGATTAGTCATCTCACACATAGTAATACAAGTTGTTTTGCAAGTCATACTTCAGTTTTTGACACTTTCGTCAATTACTTATTATCACAGGCAACATGGGAAAGCCTACTGGTGCAAGACTTATGTCTGGAGGCAATTGCCTATAGTATGTACTTTTAACTAAATGCTAGGCACTAGTACTGTGATCAGCATCTAGTTGTGTTTGTGCTAACAAACAGAACTCTTCAACCGGGGGTGACTTTAACAGGGATACACTGTGACCAGCACACTGAAATTTAAGAGGGACCGGAAAGCTGAGTGTTCTAACTAGGTTGGAGACTGCGTGTGTGGTTGGGGGTGAAGGGACGGAGATGTCAATCCCGGGGTGTTATAAGTGCTGCCTTCCTGTAGATTTAAGCCTTATCTCTGTTATGAGGTCTCCACCTCGGGCAGCGCCCTGTCTCGCCTCATCTATGGGGGTACCAGGGGTTTGTGATAATGGCGCCTCTGTTGTTTCCTGCTTAAAGGAGTGCAGTAGGATGGCCCATTGCATGAAGATAGGGTGTTTGCGGTGACCCTTTATTTCTTCCGATCGAAGTACCTCCTCCTCTGAGGTACCCCATTTGTTGACCCCCTATCCAGGCCACTAACGGCGATCCCTCGGGTGTCATCCAGTGCATTGATATGCATCTTTTGGCCAGTAGTGGCACCAGGGAAGCGAATCGTAACCCTTTTGGTGCTTACAACGTTTGGTGATGCCTAACGGCCAGGCCTCCCACGTGATAATATCAGTAAGCCCTGTGACTGTTAGAAGGATGGTGTGGATTTTGGTCCAGTATACACGGAGCAAAGGGAAGTCCCAAAACATATGAAAGAAGGAGGCATTTGATTCTGGGCATCTTGAGCATGTAAAGTGTGTGTCTGGATAGTAATGTGAGAGCTTCTCAGGGGTCATGCAGGTGCAGCGTAGGATGTGCAGTTGTATGTTCTTAAAACAATAGTTGCAGGACACTTTTTTCGGGAACTCTAGTGCACGCTCCCATTCTTTATCATGGAGTGGTATCTGTATCTCAGCCTCCCACTTCGCCCGGAGTGGTGCGAGTGTGGTGGGTTTCAATGCTCGCACTGCTTTGTATATCCATGTTATTAAATGACGCCCTGGGCCCATCTGTATTATCGTGCGTATTACCGGATGCGTGGGGGGCTCAGTGTCTATTGCATGCCACATTCGTTGGCAGTCCATTAACAGTTGCATATGCAACAGAAATTGCCCTCTGGGGGATTCAGGTCATCTACAAGCTCTGTAAATGTCTGCTGCTGCCCATTCGCATACAAGGAACCTGCCTCTGTGACTGCGTTTTTTGTCCCCTCACGAAGCTCCTGTTCAGTGTAGTGGGCGCGACCTCTAGGGAATCCCTATAACGGTAGTACTGGGGAATACATGGGAATTTCACGGTTCATTCTATGTACACGTTTCAGGTGGGTGTGTGCCACTGTTACCTCGAGTGGGCACTCCTGCATTGGTTCCGCTCCCTGCAGCAACATGCGGAGTATGACTGGGGTCGGAATTAGCCCGGTATTCGTGGTCGTTTCCCCCTGTGCCAAGCCCGCTGTTCATCTTGACACCCATTGGAGTTGGGCCACGAGGAAATGCGCCTCAAAGGATGGGGCACCTTTGGCTTGCTGCTTTGTGAGCAATCTGAACCTGGGGAAGCCTCCGACTCGGGCCAGACACCATTGATCCGGCCTTCCTGGCCTCTCTTTTTGCCTCCTTGAAAACGGACACCCAGCACCTCAAAAAATACCTCTCTAAAGACATCCGTTAGCTTCAACTGGACTTGTCCTCAGTCAGAGAGTAGGTTTCTACCCTAAAGGAAAACTAAACTATGAGAGATAAATAGGTAGAGATGCTACGCCTTTCTCCAGGACCAACACAATGACCTTCTAGCACTGGCGTAAGACCTTGAGAGTAGATTTCAGTTAAAAAATATTTGTCTCAGAAGGGTCCCCGTGGGCTCAGAGGCTTTGGACATCCAAGAATATATCCAGGCATTGTCCCTATCCATCTTGGACTGTGGGGGAAGCAGCCCTCTGTCTGGACACCATGTCAGCTGACCCGCAGGCGTGAAGGCCAGACCACCGGATATACTAGCCTCTGTGCATGACTTTCAAGGTAAAGATGACATTCTGAAAAAAGCCTGGGCCAAACAACCCACCCACTTCTATGGTCACTCCATTGGCCTTTTCAAAGGTAGCTCTCTCCTCACCCTCCAGCGCTGCAGGGAATTTAAGCCAATTACAGACTTTTTGCACTCCAAGGAAGGTCCTACAGCTGGGGGTACACTTTCAGGCTGGTCGCACACTGGGAGGGCCAGCTCCACAAGATAAAAACACTTAAGGATGCCTGCCGCATCCACAATCTACTGGATAACTCGCCTCTGACCTCTACAGCTGGCTCCCCGCATGCCTCTCTGCCCCGGACACCATCCTAGCAGAAGGTTTTCAAAAGCATCTTCGACCTAGCCCTGCAGATCTCACACAGGAACTACAGACAGTACTAGACACAACAGTCTCTAGTACTGGCAGGGCGGCTTCCTGAATCTCAACCCCACATTCAAAATGGACACAGGCTTACACTGAGCTGGGTCACTCCCTATTCCTCGTGGCCTGTGCTGGCAGGGGTCTAATTGATCGCCTCTGAATCCCATCTGCCTACTGAATGTTGACCTTCACCCAGCTCATCTCTTGCCATTCTCAATGGACATTATAGGTCTACAGTTTAATTGTTGGTATTTTTGGGGGTTTTGTTTTGTTGTTGTCTTTACTCCTTCAGTCCCTATGGTTTGCTGCTGGCGCCCATAGGTAGGTCAAGATAACAAGCGTCTCCCCAATGTACAACACCGCCCCCACCCAAGCATGGACAATCCACTATGATCCCTCTCTCTGTTTCACCTTCCTAGAAATCAAGGTAAGGAGCCTCAATGTCCGAGGTCTTAACAATCCTACCAAACGAGCAGCTGTCCTGTCACTTCAAGAACGTACAGGCAGTGACATATGCCTTTTACAAGAGACCCACCAGCTTCCTAAAGACGTTCCCAGAATGCAATCCGGATGGTTCCCATACCAACTCTGTTCCTCTACCTTTATAAAAGTGTGTGTGTGGGGGGGTGGCAAGTCTTTTATCTAGAGGCTTTAAGGGTGAGATCCTTACTAAGGTCAGCAAGCTTAAAGGGTGTCTCCTAGCTTACTAATTTTGTTTGGGTTCATTCCATTTTACACTGGCTAACATATATCTACCCAAGGAGCACCAAGAGATATTTATTATAGGCTCCCTCACTACAGTACTCCGGTCACCTGACACTGCTATATTGATCAGGGAGATATGAATTTAGTGATGAACAATGACCTTGGCTGCTCTGGCCAAATCTTTGACCACACCGGGGCTTTTTCAGGCCATGACCTTCTTTGGGTGACCAAATGCAGATTATAAGGTGTCGGATGCATGACGCACCCCAACGTACAGGGTTATACGTATTACACTGCCGCACACAAAACCTGTGCCTGTAAGGATAATTTTCTAGCAACTCATCTCTGCAAGCCCTTGTTTATCACACCACCATTACCCCCAGGACACACTCTGATCACACCTTCCTCTCCCTCGTAGTGAGACTTGATTCTCACCAGACTAGGCCATCACACGAGCTCCTCAGAGATAGCGTTCTCCAATCTCAACCCACGGTTGAGGCGCTGCACCAGGTGAACGCTGATTACCTCTGGCATAACGATAATGGGGAGACATCTCTACCCTCCCTCTGGTAAGCTCTGAAGTTGAAGGTGTGAGGGGAATTAGGGGCTATTTCGGCAGCAGACAACCGCCTCCGGAATGGGAAGCGCCACAGCTTAGAATTAAAAGTCATAGAACTCAAGGCCCTAGACAAACACACAGGGAAGTAATATCGAAGGAATTGAAAAAGGCTTGCTTACTCCTTAAGCTACTAGACCTGGACAGATTTAACATGCCAGTGAACTTCTCACATATAAAATCTACTTATGTAGCAACTGGTGTGGTAGGATGCTAGCGCCTATGAGACAAAATTCACATGCGTTCTGTCCTCTTGATTCAAACAGGTCCAACCACAGAAGTTTGCTCTGACTCATAAATTGAAGAGGCCTTCCAACACTTCTACAGTACACTATATACAACAGCTGACAATTTAAGCTCAGACCGACCACAAAGAAATTTTGCTTCCCCCTCTCACAACTCAGAAGGGTTAGACAGGTCCATCCAGGTTGAGGAGGTAATTTGAGTTATTGCCTGCCTAAAACTGAGGCAATCCCCAGGCCAGACATCTTTTCACTGCAATTTTACACAGTCTTCTGCCAGGAGCTATTACCATTGCTCACACGCCTCTACAACTCTTTTGCTGACTCCATTTCTCTCACAGAACATATACTTGAAGCTTCCATCTCAGTTATTTCAAAGCCTTGCAAGGACCCTTCTCTATGTGGGTTTTACAGACCCATCTCCCTTCTGAATATTGAGGCAAAACTGTTCACTAGCATCCTGGCCCACTGCCTCAACCTTCTAGTGCCCGGCTTGGTTGAGCCGGAACAAGCGAGCTTTATCCCTACCCGTCAATGTGGTGACAACACAAAACACATTAAACACTATATCCCGCTAAGAGGCTCTCCTTCCCTCTATCGACGCTGAGAAGGCATTTAACAGAGTACATTGACCATATTTGTTTGAAACCTTTAACTGTATTGGTCTTTGCAGCAAATTTTGCAGATGGATCCACTGCATCTATAGTGCCCTTTGGGTGGCAGTGAAAGCCAACGGCATGATGTCCCAACCCTTCCCAATCCAAAGATGAATCCCTCAAGGGTGTCCCCTCTCTGCTCTCCTCATTGCCTTATATATGGAGCCCTAGCGCAAAGAATGAGGTTTAACCCAACAATCTCTGAAATACCGCTTGGCAGTGACCACCACCTTATTTGCCTCTACGCAGATGATAATCACTGACCCTGTGACCTCCCTATGCTCTCTTGTCACAGAACTCCACGCTTATGAAAATGTCTCTTGGTTCAAAGTTAAGATGAAAAACCCCAGTTTCTAAATCTCTTGACAGCCCCTCCTCAAGAAGCTTATCTCGGCTCATTGTTCCCCTTCAAATGGGCCAAAGAATCCATACCCTACTTTGGCATTGAATTAGCTGGTTTTGTTTCTAAAACTATGACAATCATAGTTTCTGATAGATACATCTGCCGTGTGGATTCCTCACCTTGTGAATATCCCTTTTGCGTCAGCAACATTCGGAAATTCTTTTTGTAGCTTCACACCGACGTGGATCCGGACGTCACAGAGGCACGGCACCGCTCGCGACTCCGCTGACGTCACCGACGCCTATAACAGGCCCACGCCGGCGTGATGACATCAGTTCCCTTTTTTCCGCGTCGTTGACGCTAACGGTTTTCAGGGATCGGACTGTAGCTTTACAGTAACTTTGTTACTATTATCCTATTATTGTGTCTATCTTCATATTCTTCGAAATGTCGTCGAAGAAAACTGGATTTAAGGCTTGCGGTGAATGTGGCAAGACTATGTCTATCACCGATCCTCATGAATGCTGTGTTTGGTGTTTAAGTTCCGACCATGACGTCGAGGACTGTCCTTGCTGCAAGAAGATGACTCCGAAGGCGCGAAGAGAAAGAGAGACGAAACTCCTTGTGGCAAAACTTAAAAATAAGAAAGTTAAAAAGTCTTCGAAGTCTCGAACTCGTCGGTCGAGGTCTCGTTCGAGGTCACGCTCGGAGTCATCTTCGGCTCACGCTTCGAAGTCTTCGAGGAAGAAACATAAGAAGAGGAGCCATGAGTCACGTCATCACTCCGTAAAGGACTCTAGTTCAAGACCGAAGTCCCAGGTCAAACTTCTGAGTAAGGAAGTGGAGGTTTCGGAGTCAGAACATAACTCTGTTGGTGAGGCTTCACATCCGGATTCACCCGAATCTCAGAAGCAGGTCCATTCTCCGGTTCCATCCAATCCTTCTGGTCAGGAGGATGAAGGTGAGGAGCAGGGGGCTGGTGAAGTCGAGGTTCCGATGCCTGCGGGTTCGTCGACCCCGGTTCCTGGACTCGGTGAAGAGGCCGACGTCGTTTCGACTCCACCTCCTCAGGAACGACCCAGAGATCCATATCCTGAATCTCATCGATGCCGATGCCTACGACTCCGAGGCAGGATTCTGCCCGACCTCGTGTTGAAAAACCTCTTCCGACTTCGGGTTCGACGCCGGCACCGAACCCGTAGGAGTCGACTTCGGCTATGAAGGAAAGATCTCGGAGAAAGTCCCAGAGACTTCGGGAAGAGGAAAGATATCATTATTCAGATACTGAAGAAGGGGAGTTACAGAATTCTGAGGATCCTTTTGAAGACTTGTGTGAGGCCAGTGGGCTTGAACTGTCCCCTGAGTGGGAATTGGCTTCAGTGTCAAATGTTCCATCGAAGGATGTGGTGCCTTATCACACCGTTATAAAAAAAGCAGCGAGTTTATTGAATATTACTCTGCCCACTGCTGATTCTAAACCTAATATTTTAACTGAGGATCTTCATTCACCCTCGTCAGTTATTGAACCTATGTTACCCTTCAACGAGGCCTTATCTGAGCCCATCTATGAGGTTTGGAAGAAACCTTTATCTGCTCCTGCAGTTTCTAGAACAGTGGCGAGGAGATACAGAGCTGCTCCTGAGGACCCTGCGTTTTTATCAACTCATCCCTTGCCTGAGAGTTTGGTGGTGCAAGCTGCCTGCTCAAAGAAATCGGCTGGGGCTTTTCCACAGGTTCCTGGGGATAAAGAATCCAGAAAGCAAGATCAGATTGCCAAGAAGGTTTTCTCATCAGCCAGTATGGCGTTAAAGTCAACCAACGCAACGTGTTTGATGGGAAGTTATATCCATGCCTTGATGGATTCTGTCAAGCAGCTGATTCCGAAAATTCCTGAGGATGACAGGAAGGATTTTCAGGAAGTGATATCAGACACTCAAGCAGCTGCCAGACAGGTGATTCAGAGTGGTCTGGACACTGCTGATTCGGTGGCAAGGGTCATGGGCTCCTCCGTGGCCACTAGGAGGGCTGCCTGGCTTAAATCATCGGAGTTCTCTGCAGACGTCCAGTCTGTTTTGATGGACGTGCCTTTTGATGGCTCAGGATTGTTTGGCAAGAAGGCTGATGCTGCCTTGGAACGTTTTAAGGACAGTAGGGCCACTGCAAAATCTTTGGGTCTTCAGTCCAAAGGTACTACAGGTAGACGCTTCAGGGGGTTTGGAAGATCTTCCTTTCGTTCGTACAGACCATCCCAGCAGCAGCCTCAACAGCAGCAGAATACGCTGTATAAGTCATACAGGGGCAGGCAAAGATCCCGCCCTAGAGGTCGTCAAACGTCCTCCTCCTCCTCTCCTTCCCAACCCCCGACCAACGCAGCAAAGCAGCCCTAGATCCGCCATTCCGGATCATGTGGGCCCAGTGGGGGGTCGGCTTACTCATTTTCTGCAAGATTGGGAATTAATAACATCGGATCTTTGGGTTCTCAATCTTGTAGAGAATGGGTATGCACTTCCTTTCCAGGAATTCCCTCCCAATTACCCTCCTTGCCAGGGTTATTGCTCGGAGGACTACCTGCTTCTCCTGCAAGAAGAAGTCCTGGCTCTGTTCTGAAAAGGTGCGATAGAGGTGGTTCCAGAGCAGGAAAGGGGTCAGGGGTGCTACTCCCGGTATTTCCTGATCCCCAAGAAAGATGGCAAGCTTCGGCCAATCCTGGATGTCAGGATCTTGAACCTTTACCTGAAACAGGAGAAGTTCAAGATGCTCACTCTTGCACAGGTTCTTCAAGCGCTGCTGGAAGAAGACTGGATGGTGTCGATCGACTTTCAGGATGCGTATTTTCATATTCCCATCTTGAAGTCGCATAGAAAGTATCTCCGTTGTACGGTTGGGTCACAACACTACCAGTTTGTGGTCCTTCCGTTTGGACTTACTACTGCGCCTCGAGTCTTCACCAAGGTGATGGCAGTGGTGGCAGCTCATCTCAGGAGAACGGGGATACATGTGTTTCCGTATCTAGACGACTGGCTGATCAAAGCGGAGTCGCCGGAGAAGGTGCTCCATCACCTGCAGGAGACAACTCAGTTGTTGCACAGGTTGGGTTTTTCGATAAATGTACCCAAGTCTCACCTGGTGCCCTCACAACGCAACCTGTTCATAGGTGTGGTACTGGACACTACTGTGTGTCGTGCATTCCCTCCCCCTCAAAGGATTCGCGACATACAGGAGATGATTCCTTTGTTTTACAATGGAGCGGTCGTTCCAGTCCTGAAGGTCCTTCGCCTGCTCGGTCTGATGGCTTCATGCATTCTGTTGGTCAACCATGCATGCTGGCATATGAGGGCGCTCCAGTGGTGCCTCCGCAGGCAGTGGTATCAGCACAACGGAGATATCAGGGAGTCGGTGAAGATCTCAGGAGAAGTTGCAGCGGATCTGTCTTGGTGGAGCGTGGAAGGCAATCTGTCTCAAGGGAAGCCTTTTCAGATTCCTCCATCGGTTGCCACAGTGATTTCGGATGCGTCCACTCTCGGGTGGGGTGCTCATCTGGGGGACCTGGAGGTCAAAGGTCTTTGGTCTCCAGAGGAAAGGTTGCTTCATATCAACCTCCTAGAGTTGCGGGCTATACGTCTGGCGCTCAAGGCCTTCCTCCCTTCCCTTCGCGGTCAGTCTGTTCAGGTCCTGACGGACAACACGACCGCGATGTGTTACGTTAACAAGCAGGGAGGTGTAGGGTCGCAGTGTCTCTGCAGAGAGGCTCTGCGTCTCTAGTCCTGGGTTCAGGACCATCAGATTTGTCTGATGGCAAATCATCTGGCCGGGATTCAGAACGTTCGTGCAGACAGTCTCAGTCGGCAGTTCTCTGCCGATCACGAGTGAAGGCTCCATCCAGAGGTAGTTCACGACATCTTTCGGATGTGGGGGACTCCTCGGGTGGACCTGTTCGCCACTCACGAGAATGCTCTCTGCCTGTCATTCTGCAGTCTCCAGTATCCGATGCAAGGAGCCTTGGGGGACCCGTTTCAGTTGAGTTGGAGCTCGCAACTCCTTTACGCGTTTCCTCCCATACCTTTGATTCCTCGGGTTCTGAGGAAAATTCGCCAAGACCGGGCCCGAGTCATATTGATTGCCCCGAATTGGCCAAGAAGGGTGTGGTACTCAGACCTTCTCCACCTCTCCTCTCACCCGCCGCTCCGTCTCCCTCACAGGGTAGATCTCCTCTCTCAGATGGAGGGGCAGGTTTTACACCCCCACCTCCAGACATTACACCTTCATGCCTGGAGATTGAACGGGGCAACCTGATTTCTTTTTCTCTCCCTCACGATGTGGTGGATGTCATTTTGTCAGCCAGGCGTGACTCCACTAAGTCCATCTATTCTTATAGGTGGTCTAAGTTTGTTGTTTGGTGCAGGGAGAAGTCCATAGACCCTTTGAGGGCCCATTTATCTGATGTTCTCCAGTTTGCCCTTTCTCTGGCACAGCAGGGGCTTGCTGTTGCCACGGTGAAGGGTTATCTTTCAGCGCTGTCGGTGTTTATCTGTTTGCCTGACCAGCCTTCTCTGTTTAAATCTCCTATAGTTTTGAGGTTTTTGAAGGGCCTCACTAATAGGTTCCCTCCTGTCCCTTTATTGTGCCTCAGTGGGATTTGAATCTAGTTTTGACATTTTTAATGGGTGCTCCTTTTGAGCCTCTTCACAGATGTCCTATGAGGCTCCTGACTTTCAAAACAGTTTTCCTCATTGCAATAACCTCGGCAAGGAGGGTAAGTGAGCTTCAAGCTCTTAGTTCCAAGCCCCCATTCCTGTCCATTCATGCTGATCGAATGGTTCTTAGGACCAGGGCTGCTTTTCTGCCAAAGGTGGTGACTCCTTTCCACCTTGGTCAATCCATTACCCTTCCTACTTTTTATCCTCCCCCACACCCTTCCAAGGAGAAGGAGAGATTACACCGTCTTGACCCCAAGAGGGCGGTGTCTTTTTACTTGGACAGGACTAAAGACTGTCACTTGGATGACCAGCTCTTTATTGGCTTTGCTGGCTGCAAGAAAGGAAGAGCGGTCCATAAGAGGACTTTGTCAAGATGGATCGTCCTCTGCATTAAGATCTGTTACTCTTTGGCCGGTAAGGAACCACCAGAGGGTATAAGGGCTCATTCCACTAGAGCTAAGTCTTCAACCTCTGCTTTGGCTAGAGGTGTGCCTGTAGAGGATATTTGTAGAGCGGCAACTTGGTCTTCCCTCCACACTTTCGCGAAGCATTACTGCTTGGATTCCGAAGTGAGGAGGGACGGTCATTTTGCGCGCTCTGTCCTTCAGGATTTCTTGGTCTAGAAGAGTGGACACCCTCCTCCGGGAGTGGGGACTGCTGTGGGACTCTATTCACAAGGTGAGGAATCAACACGGCAGATGTATCTATCAGAAAAACAAGTTACTTACCTTCGGTAACGCTTTTTCTGGTAGATACAATATCTGCCTGTGGATTCCTCACCGACCCAGCCGCCTCCCCGTTGTCCACTCTTCTATGCCAGAGTTTCTTTAATGTATTATTTTATTGTCAAGGAGTTGTTTATTCAAATGTTTTATTGCATTTGCTTCACACTGTGTGTGTTACCTTGATTTCTATACTGCGTATACTGTGTATATGTCTACTGTCATCGGTCCGTCCGTGTGATCCGAAGGCACGGAAAAAAGGGCAGAACTGATGTCATCACGCCGGTGTGGGCCTGTTGTAGGCGTCGGTGACGTCAGCGGAGTCGCGAGCGGTGCCGTGCCTCTGTGACGTCCGGATCCACGTCGGCGTGAAGCTACAAAAAGAATTTCCGAATGTTGCTGACGCAAGGGTATATTCACAAGGTGAGGAATCCACAGGCAGATATTGTATCTACCAGAAAAAGCGTTACAGAAGGTAAGTAACTTGTTCTTTAGAATCATAAGGGGGGAATGGAGACCACTAGCACAATGGATTGATGAATCTCCTCTTAAATATTTGCCAACCTGGCCTCATGGTGTCGCCTACGCCTCTCAAGGGTTGGGCAGAATATCAGCTCTCAAAATGACGATCCTCTCACACATTATTTACCTTTTTCAGACCCTTCCTTTAGCCCCCATAACCCCACACACTGCATTCCCTTCAGCTCAAACGTAACTAATCCGCCTCCGATGGAAAGAAGCCCCGCCTCCACAAGCACCTAATCTTCTGACTGGTGCAAGATGGCGGACTCATTGTCCCCCTCCTGGTGCGTTATTAAGCATCACAGCTCCTCTTCTTTGTGGAGGGGAGCCGGCCGGCCTCAGAGAAACATTGGTGGTTCAAGGACTAGACCATAGAGGGCTCTCAAATATGGAAAGCACCCTGGCTAACCTGGAAGCACTGGCCTGGGTCTATATTCTTTGCTGGTGACTAGTTCAGTCTTTAGGGTTTGGGATTCTGTAGCAACTAAGACCAGCTTGACATCCTTCCCTTCTCCCATGACTCCCATCTTATCAAACTCGAATTTCACCCCTGGGATGCAACCGGACAGGTCCCAATGCTGGTAAACAAGTGGGTGCAAACTAGAGGGTTGCATGTTCAATTTCCAATTGATCATCCCATTCGAACAGCAGAAATCTGACTATGTCCTGGAGAGATGGACCGTATCCACTACTTCCAAGTACGGCCCTGGGTGATGTTTCGCTCAGTTAAACCTCACACGAGAGGCTCCGTAAGTCTTTTGAAAAATGGGTATTCCTCAAAAAGGATTAGGAAAAGGGACACCGTCACCCTAAACTGCAGGGCAGATGGGAAGCTGGACTAGGCAGAACCCTCTCAGCTAAAAAGTGAGGGGATATCTACCACAGAGTCTAGCACACCACCCATAACATCGCAAGCACCGAAATGGCTATAAGGTAACATCCTATTTGTACTTGACCCCAGCACGACTCCACGCATGGAACCAAGAACTCTCACAGAAATGCTGGAGAGGTTGTAGGCGAACGGGTACATTGCTACACCTCCTATGACCCTGCCCAAAACTAGATCGCTATCGAGAGTGTATTTTAGACGACATAGATACTGCCTCTAACACTACGAAACCGAGATTTCCGGCCTGCACTATATTTGGGCTTAATAACCCCCTACTTACCCCTTCACTTACTGAAAGGGAGACACATGGTACTAGCATTAGGCGCTGCTCACCAAGTAATCCTGTTCTTATGGGGAATGGACCACATCCCCAGCTTCTCTGCATGGCACCACATATTGTGGTTCATATTAGGAATGGAAAAGCAGTCTCTTGCTTTGGACCAGAAAAGCAACTCCCATGCTACCGTCTGGGCGCCATTCATTCTCATCCAGAGTTTAACTAATTAACCTGCTCAGCTTACCTTAGATTGCTACCCCTAATTCTGATGCCAGTCCCAACAGACCACTCTGATTCTACCTAACCTCTTATATGGCCACGCCTTCCTCGGTGCCCACCACATCACCTACCTAGCCACCCCTTTGTACCATACTAGCAACATCTCTTGAAGGAGAACAGGGGGTAGGGTGTCGTTATTTCGGTTTTTTTTCCTGTGTTTTCTTATATTGAAAATTGTTGTAGACAGATAGCTGTGTTAATCAGGATTTGTATATTCCTTATTTAGGCTGCTGCCCTCTGTGTTGTAGGCTATTAGCTGTGTACATTCAGCTATGGCTATGAATAAAAAGAATTGATCCATAAATATTGTATCACATGGATGCTTAATTCATTTCAAAAGAATTGCTCCATCTGTACTGCCAAAGCACTGTCTAAGCACCAACTCAAGATGCTAAGAAAAGTAACTTCTGCCCAACTTTCGAAAAATTCATAGAAGTGGTTCCACGCAACCAAACTGTCGGGATGTATATATTTTTTTCACAACAATTTTATTGATAAAGATGAGCATATGAATTAAAGTGGCATCCCAAAATCAGGACGATACCACCAGGCATTGTAGTTACAATCACAATATAAATCTGAGCGTTGAAGCAATGAACCAGCAGAATCAAGGGTACACGAAAATATTAACCCCACCTTCATCTTTTCAAGAATCTACCCTCCCAACTCCCCGAACCCTCCCTCAACCCTCCCCAACCCCATGCATGTGTGTGGGAACCGTATGGACGGAAACTCTTGGCGCATCAAGTGTGTGTGTGGGAGTGGGTTTCGCAGGAGCACACAGGGCTATAGGTCCTCCTCTAGTTCCGCCGGGGGGTCCAGTGTCAAACCTCTGTAGTCCGCCCACCCCTTCCATATTTTGAAATGTTTACGAGGGCATCCTCGTGCCTCAAAGATTGGCCGCTCCAGACCCATACAAAAGTCTAAGCCTGCCTTCCATGCAGTCAGGGGGGGGGGGCCTCACCTCCTTCCATGCTCGGGCCATGTCTCTTTTGGCTACTATCAGCCCCAGGAGGAGCAGGTGTCGCTTATAGATATTACCCCCAACCCCTTCCAGGATGTGTTATAGACCCAGGCGGTGGGTACGGGGAAGGGTCCAGCCCAGCACCTCCGACAGACAGCCCCATACACCCCTCCAAAAGCCAACTAGTTTGGAGCACGACCACACTGTGTGGAGCAACGTACCCACCTCCGCCCCACATCTCAGACACTCCGGGGACTCAATCAGGCCCGCCCTCCACAGACGCTCTCGAGTATAATAAGCCCTGTGTAAAATTTTGAACTGTATCAGGCGAAACCGTATTGCTATAGCCACCCCCCTCGGGGATTCTAATGCCTCCCGCCAATCATCTTCATCTAGCGGTCCTATATCGGCCTCCCAGTTCGCCTTCAGCCGAAGAAGGGTGGAAGAGCAATGCGTGACCATGGTCTGGTAAATGCGCGATACTTTCTTGTCCCCAAGGTCGCCCATGAAGACATTCGCCTCGATCGGGCTGAACTCTGGGAGTGAGTCAAGGTTAGTTATACTGGGCGTCAATGCATGTCGAAATTGCAAATACCGATAAAATTGAGATTGGTGCATATCAAATTCAGCACTAAGAGCCTGAAAGGACTTGAGAGTCGTCCCGGACATCACATGGCCGAGCTGCGAAATGCCTATTGAGTCCCAGCCATCAAAGCCTGATAACTTAGAAAGTTCTGGTAGTAAACCGTTGCGCCATAACGGCGTTTCCGCGGTCAGTCTACCCCACCAGCCCATGCGACGCAGGGCCTGCCGCCATATCGCAAATACAAGTTTAGTGACTCTCGGCAGCGGCCGACGTAGCCGGGGTGAGTATAGGATGGTGTGGAGCGAGTTATCCCCCATTAACGCACGTTCCAGGGCGTAGGCCGGATCTCCACCGTCACCATACCACCATTCATTTAGAACAAGGAGATGAGCGGCTTGGTAGTACGACTGTATATCCGAGGTGGCTAGACCCCCACAGTACGTGGACAGAAAGCAAGTGCGCAGCGCTACCCTGGCAGCACCGCCAGCCCAAAGGAAGCGGCCCAGCACTGAGTCAACTTGCCGAAACCATTGGGGTGGGATAGGATATGGATGGTTCTGTAGTTGGTAGAGTAGGCGCGGCAGTGCAACCATCTTAAAGATAGCCGACCTGCCAAAGATTGATAGGGGCATTCGGGACCAAGTTTTGATATCTGTCTGGACCCGCTCCCAGACGGGCAGTAGATTACGTTCCCAGGCCGTGTCCACCGAGCGTGAGAGAAACACCCCGAGGTATTTCAGACCAACTGTGGCCACTTGCAGTTCCGAAGCCCAGGGATCCGTCACCGTGTCCCCATGTAGTACCCATAGGGTGGATTTACGTAAGTTTAGGTATAGACCTGACACTTCCCCAAATAGTTGCATGACCTCCAGGACACGTGGGCCGGAGCGCTGTAAATCAGTGAGGAAGAAGAGGACATCGTCCGCGTATAATGCAATTTTATCCGACAGTGTGGCATTCCATTCAAAGCCCCGTATCAACGCATCTCTGCGAACTCTGGCAGCTAGGGGTTCCATTGCTAAGGCAAAAAGATAGGGGGAAAGAGGGCACCCCTGCCTAGTCCCCCGGCCAATGCAGAACGTCTCCGACACCGCCCCGGCGACTCGCACTGATGCTGTGATGTCCGTATAAAGTAATTTGATATAGGACCGGAAAACCGGGCCCAGGTTGAGCCACGATAGCAGTGTAAATATGTACGACCAGCTGACCGAGTCAAAAGCCTTGTTGATATCGGCCAATAGCATTGCCGCCTGGTCCCCCAAGGCTCCAACAGCGTCTAGTGCCGCCTGTGCCCGACGAATATTGTGTCGTGTTGCTCTGTGGGGCATGAAGCCTGCCTGATCCGAGTGGACTAGATCTGTAATATATGGAGCCAGGCGATTCGCTAGGGCCTTGGCCAATATTTTAGCCTCGATATTGATGAGGGAAATAGGTCTGTACGAGTCATGGCTGCCTGGGGGTCTACCAGGCTTCTGAAATACTACTATTTCGGCATGGCGCCAATCGGGGGGCAACGCGCCCCGCTCCCTCGCCACCTCAAGAACTCGGCAATAGTGTGGCCCTAGCTGTACGTGAAATTTCTTTAAAAATTCACTCGGGTAACCATTAGGGCCAGGAGCCTTACCCGCATTGAGCTGCCCCAGAGCGTCTCCCAGCTCTTCCGCTGTGAGGGATGCGTCCAAGATCTCCTTGGCCTCGTCTAATACCCGTATGGGCGGTAGGTCCGCGAAAAACCGGTCTAAGTCGCCCTCCGGCAATCGGTCACATGAGGCGTATTGGGCTTCGAAGTATGTGGCGAAGCTCGCTGCCAACTCGTTAGGGTCAGTCAGGACCTCCCCATTATCGTCTATAATGCCCGGCAGCACGAGGGGTTGAAAGTTGTGCTGGCACAATCGATGGAGCATGGAGCACGACTTGTCTCCCCATTGATACACCCTACTTCTTGTGGCCAGCCACGCCTGTCTGGCTTCATCCATCAAGAGGGACGCGTACGATTGCTGTGCTTGTAAAAGCAGCCTTAGCCCGATCTCATCTCCACCTTCGCGGCGTTCCTGTTCTAGGGTCGCCACTCGCTCAGCCGCCACCGCAGTTTGTTTCCGGCGCCGCCTACGGGCTCCTGAGCACCACGCGATATCCACTCCACGTACGGTAGGTTTCATCGCCTCCCATACCACCTCCACGTCTGCCCCCTCTATCAGGTTCTCCCGCCAGTAGTGATCTATGGTTTCTCGCAAATGTTTAGTATAGGCTGGCTGTAGCAGATGCCACGAGGACATCCTCCACCTGAATGGTTGCCGTTGTCGCAGGAGGTCTACGTTAACTGAAACTGGGGAATGGTCGGATAGGCCTCTCGGAAAGATGTCCGCGCTCTTCACCCTACTCAGGCATTCACGAGGTACAAACACATAATCTATGCGCGAGAATGATCCATGTACCGCCGATAGATAGGTATATTCACGGGTCGCAGGGTCCATATGTCGCCAAGCATCCACCCAGCCCAGCCCCTCACTCATTGCATGCAGTCTAGTGGGTGGAAGGGAGAGGGAAGGAGTGCCAGTCGTCTCCAGGCGCCTCCGGCGATCCATACACACATCCATTACGTCATTCCAATCTCCCCCAATTACCGCCACTGACTCGGATATATCGACCCATACAGAGAACAGTCTCTCAGCCAGGGCCCATTGTAGGGGGGGCGTACACACTCCCAAACACTATAGGTTCCGTGCCCACCTTGCCTTTCACAAACAAGTAGCGACCCTGTGGATCTATCCATTGTTTCTCATGGACATATGCTATTCTACGGTGTATCAATATGGCCACTCCCCTGGATCCCCTAGCAAACCCGGCATGGAAAACTTGTTGATATCCAAACCTCTGCAGGCCCAGTGCCTTTGTGCCCATCATATGAGTTTCTTGGAGCAATAACACATCTGCCGCTGCTCTCTTGCCCCATCGCAAAGCTGCCCCATGCTTGATTTTGTCTAGTAACCCCCTGACATTCCATGCAACCACTCGCATAGAGTCTTCTGGAGTCCGATGAGTCGAATCAGCCATAGTCCTTCGGAGTCCACCACACGAGCCCCCCACTCCAGCGCCACCCACCACACGCCACACGAATCATTATTACGACACACACATGCACTGCACTATCTACCCCAGAGAACATCACCAACCCCCTAGCCCCACAGTCCCCAACAGTCCCAAACCCCAACTCAGCAGCCACAACCCTGACCGCCCGTCTCCCGCCTCCCCCCACCCTATACCTCAATGAACTATGAAGTATCTGTCGCGGTATGAGTAGTCCCGAGACCGAAACAGCGGGCTCAGGCCCACCCATACCAATGGATCCCAACATCCCAAAGAGGAACAGTGAACTCACCCCCACCCCTCAGTGTCTCTCTCACAACGGGAGAGTGGCAGCCACCATTATGCAGTCCCCGAACCCCCCCCCCCCCACAGCCTCATCTACATTCAGTAGACATTAGCAGTACTGTTACAAGGCCGCGATACAGCCAGCAATCCAGCGGGTCTCAGGCGACCAGGTGTGTCCATCTGGGATTTGCAGCAGTAGTAGCAGAATAGGGAGCCGAGGCCCCGGAGACGTCAATGATCTGTGCTAGATTGTTCGGAGTCTTCGGTTCTAGCAGTGTGTTGCGTGCCATCGGCCGAGGCCGCTCGCTTGCGTGATTTGGAGCGTTTGGTTCGTCTATGTCTAGATGTCTGGTCTCGCTGTGGCCAAGGCGAGCCCTCAGGGGCGCCCGGATTGAGCCCTGGTTGAGAATTCGGTCTGACCTGTACCGTTTCATCGGTCCATCTGAACAAGTCTTCCGGCGTATCAAAGAATAGTGTCCGTGATTGGAAGATCACTCTCAAGCGCGCCGGATACAGCAGGGAATACTGTAGCTTAAGGCCTCTCAAATTTGCCTTGGCTGCCATGAAAGAGTGGCGTTGCTGTTGGACGAGTTTGGTGTAGTCAGGGAAGATCAAAATCTTTTGATTTTCACATAAGAGGGTTTCTTTATTTCTAGCTTCCCTCAATATGGCGTCCCTGTCGTGGTAGTTCAACAGCCGTGCGATCACCGCCCTAGGTCGCTCGCCCTCGGGTGGTTTCTGCGTCAGGGCACGGTGTGCTCTTTCAATAATGAAGCATGTAGACAGCGTCCCCGGGGGCATCCATGATTCTAGCCACTTTGTAAGGAACTGTTCCATGCCACCCTTCCCACAGCTCTCCGGAAATCCAAGGAAGCGGAGGTTTTTGCGGCGTGCCCGCCCTTCTGCATCCTCCACACGGAGCGCCGTAATCCGCTGCGCAGTTTCCATCGCCGCCATCCTCTTTTTAAGGTTACTCACGTCGTCCTCCACCACTGACACCCTGGATTCAGCTTCCGTGATCCGCGCCACGGCGTTCCTCAGGTCCTGGCGCAATAAGGTCACATCTGCGCCAACGGCCCCTATCTTGGCGTCCAGCATGTCCCGTGACTGGGTTATGGCCGCCATAAGGGCCGCGTTATCCGGCCCCCCTCCAGGCGGGCCACCCCCTGACGGCACGGGGCCCCCACTAGGCCCGGTGAATTTATCGATGGTTACTTGCTTAGTGGAGCTGTTACCCCCCCTGGTCATGATGGCAGAGGTATCAGGGCCACTTGACTGCTGCTGGCCCTTGGGAATCTTAGACAAGGCACTTCGGGTCGGCTTATTGTTGGGTACAGCGCCGTGTGGACCTCAGTCACTGCCCCCACACCAGCTGCCGATGGTCGTGGCTCTCCGTGACCGGTATTGCTCTTCTAGTCGGAGCGTGGACCCACTGCGTCACGCGCCACAGCGAGGATGTCCCTTCTGGTCCGTGGGCCCGGGGGGGGGGGGGGGGGGGGGGGGGGGGCAAGGGGGGGGCCCCACTACTCACAGTTGCTGCCAGAATGCTGAGTATTCGCCTCGGCACAGTCACCGCCGATCGGGCTCTCCAGGGCGTCCGTCTCCCCTCTACGCTGCCGGCCTCTGACACCAGGCTGCGAAAATCGAGGTCCCGGCTGCGCCCGGGCCACCAGGCCGCCTCTGCCGCGCCGGTCTGCTCGCTACGTCCACACTGCCCTCAGGCTCAGCCAGGCCTTGGAAGGATGATTGCCAGCAGTCTCTCCGCCCCAGGGCAAGCGGGGCGCCGCTGCCGCCTCCCGGCCACAACCCACTCCTCGGCTGCTCCAAAATCGAGGCCCCGGCTGCTCCGCAGTCCACCAGGCCGCACCTCGCACCTTGCCGCCCAGCTCCGCTCGGGAGCGCAGGATCGCCACCGAACACACCGGATGGTCACTAGCACCTCCGGTAACCTGAGCCCCGTTTTGGCTGCGGGTCAGGGGCTCGGGGACCAGGATAAATCGTCGGATCAATGGCGGGCCGGTGGGAGCTCTATCAGGCTGCAACCGCCATCGCCGCTTGCGTAGCCACGCCCCCGGGATGTATATTTTTTGATACAAAAAAATGTTTGAAAGCAGGCTTCAGACCATTTGATGACTTAAGTCTATTAAACAAATACATCAAAAGAGAAACATTTTGTATGCTGCATTATATCAAATCATTCCTCATCTAATTCGGAACAGTTGGATGTGTTCCATAGACCTTCAAGACTTACTTCCACTAACAATAAACTACTTCACATGGAGATTCTGATGTCAGACTAGGTCAACAGAATTACCAATACAGTCCTCCCATTTTGTAGTGTAGTTCCCATATTCCCAATAGGCTCTGCGCATTAGAATAATATATACTATAGAATTGACTTAGGACTTAGGTCGACTGGGTCTCTTATCGAATATATTAGGCTTAATTGTGAGTGCCAGCTAGCTCAGAGGTCACTAGAAACTTTTTCGAATAAACAAGAAGGGATTAGTTTCCGACAACCGCATAAACATGACAACTTTGTTTCCCCAAGATAAAACGTATCTTCAGAGTTGTGGAAACAATAGTTAGATATTTTACTCAGTCAATCGTGCATGCTTTGTTTCATCAGAGGTGCAGAGAAATAGAGAGACAGGCGTTTTCAATCAAAGTATTTATTGAACAGTCTTCTTTCTCATGCAGAAGAAATGAACTGCTACAATCGTAATATTGGCTGCAAAGTAGAATACGTACAGCAAGAAGAGTATTATAAAATAATTCTGTAAAAGCATGGTATGGTTTCTAAGCCATAAAATACATACATAAATAACAAAGACTAAAAATACTCAACTGGTGCTTCTAATATACGCCTACCCCGATGTACCTAACCTAGGTCTAGTACGAGGGAAGAAGTAAGCATGGTGTAGCATAGGTTTAATTTCTTTGCCAAGAATCTAACCAAGATTTCTCTTAGGGTCTCATCAGTTCCGTACCTTGGTTTAGAATGAAGGAGGTCTGGTATCTCTGTCTTGGGACTCGATTTCCAAACACCCGCAAGGGGAACTTGGAAACACTGGAGCTGGATTTCTCAGCAAGAGAAAAGACAGCGTCTCTCTCAGTGCGTCAGCTGGAGGGTCGGCTTCCTTCGGCACTTGTTGTAGCGAGCTGCGTCTGGCAAGTAGATAGTCGAACTGCTCCAAACCACTGTGTGTTTGCTAGGGCAAGTGTGGGCATATTTATACCTTGAAAGTGCCTGGTTTGACGTAAAGTTGGGCATAATAACGTCATCAAAGAATGGCAGTTCTTTGAAAACACCATGAGTTCTTGGAGAAATCAATATTCAAGCAAGGGGAAGTCCCTGACTGCTGAAGCCGAGTTTTCCAAGAAATCGTTGTGGCTTTTCGGAACTCGTGGAAATATTCATGCCTGTATTTGGACTGCAAGGTGATTTGTACCTTTATAAGGCCATGAATCAGGAAAATTACACTAGGGGCCTAAAATGCTATACAACAATTTAGACCTAAGTTGACACTAGTAATCTTTTGAAATTGCTTGACGGTAGTAGCAGCTCACTTAAGAAAACAGAGATATACATTTATCCTTACCTGCTGATTTGTTTATGAAGGGAAGAACCCAACAAAAGGGAAGCACACAACAAAAGGTTAAACAAAATCTCAAACAAGCTTGCAGAATGATAATTATCCTAGTTCGCATAATACACGGTCTGAAGTATCATAGCTCATGGCAGATTACTAGGTCTTTAAAGTTAATATTGTTTGGTATAGAAAACAGCTTAAGTATTCTGCTTGTACTGAAATGAATTTTGTGGCTATCATAATTGCATGAATATGTATTCCAACCAGATGGCTAGCAGCAAGCCCACCCACCTATATCCAATGGAAAGGTTTATGTCTAGCTACATATCGTATTGTTAGTTCTTTCAATTGGTTTAAGGGACAAGCCGCATGTAAAGGTGAGGGGGAGATGGAGACCACTAGCACAATGGATTGATAAATTGCAATGAATCTTAATTTTGTTTTTGCTAGTTTATTGTTATTCATAAGTTGTTCCTATATATCCTATATATCTGTACCAACTACTAGATGTATGTCTCATCATTCATAATAAATAAATAAATTATCAAATGTCACACCTGACCTCGGTTCAAAGACTTACTTATCTACTAGAGACTTTGGATACAGAAGAAGGAAAAGTGTATTCTTCGGGGAGAACGCATAATCCCATTGATCGCCACACTACATTAACTCTAAGTCACCATTTTCCCATGCACTGATTATGCCCTTGCATTTTATATAACTTATAGCATGTGAAATCATAGCTGTTATAATAAGACTTTAGGACATCTGAAATGACATAATATCTCAGAACACAGTGCATGGTGGAGTGGCAAGTTATATTTAATGTACAGTGGCAACTGATGCAAGAACAAAGTGTATAGTAAATTGAAGGTGGCTCATAAATTATAAATGTAAGTTCTATCTAGTAGTGCATGAATTACAAATGTAAGTTATAACTATATGCTTATAATTTCTCCTGTTTGTATAGTTTAAGAGCTTTTTTTTAACAGAGTTTTATATAAGGCGAACGTGACCCAAATCGGGTATCAGAGCGTTTTACATAGCGCTAGTTGCATTACATGAGGGTTGGGATTATATATAAAGAATAAATAAAGCTTTCCGAACTGAACTTTAGCTTTGAATTTTGTTTTTTTCATTACATTTAATTGTTTGTGTTTTTTTAATTAAAGAAGGGTATCAAATCTTAGTGTCACGTGTCATCTAATTGAGTGTTAAGTGCAGTGGCATGGAGCATAATAAAGGACAGTGTCATACAGTGTAGTGTCAGAGTCTACAGTGTTGTACAGTGGAGTGAGGTAGAGCAGACTAGAGTGTGGTACAGGGTGCTATAGTGGAGTGACATATAGTGTTGTAGAATGTAGTAGCATAAAGTGTTGTTGAGTTTAGCTAGCGGCGCACAGTGGAGTGGTATATTGTGAAAGAGTGTAGGGTGGAGTTAGGAGTAGTGGAGTGTCATTGACCAGACTGGTGTCCAGTGGAGTGGGGTACAGTAGAATAGTATACAGTGGAGTGCAGTGCAGCGACTACTGTACACAGGAGTACCATAAAGTCAAATAGCATAGAGGGGAGCAGTGTTGAAGAGAATAGCATAAAGTGGAGTGGCGTAGAGCGGAGTGGCATACTGTGGAATAGCGTACACTCTAGTGGCGTACACAGGAGTGGCATAGAGATGATTGGTATACAGTGGAATAGCGTAAGAGTACACCACCATACACTGAAATACCATGCAGTGGTGTGACATACAGTAAAGTGCTGTATACTAGAGTGATGTAGATTGGAATAGAGTGAAGTGGTGTACAGTGGAGTGGCTACAGTGCAGTGGCACACAGTGAAGTGGTGTAGAGTGGAGTAGTGTAGAGTGGAATAGCATACAGTGTATTGGGTAGGGTTGAGAGGCGTGGAGTGGGTTGCGTACAATGGAATGCTGTAAATTGGAGTGGTTTAGAGTGGGATGGGGTACATTGGAGTTGCGTAGAGTGGATTGGCATACAGAGAAGGGGCATGGAGTGGAATAGTATACAGTGGAGTGTTGTAGAGTGCAGTGGCGTAAAGTGTAGTAGCGTACTGTAGAATAGTGTACAGTGGAGTGGTGAAGAGTGGAGCATCATAGAATGGAGTGTGATACAGTGTAATGGCATGCAGTGGAGTACCATAGAGTGCAGTGGTGTAGAGTGAAGCGCCATACAGTGGAGTGATTTACATTATACTAAAGTGGAACATTGTAGAGTGGAGTGGTGTAGAGTGGAATGGCCTGTAGTGGAGTGGTGTAGAGTAGACTGTCGTACACTGGAGTGGGCATACAGTGGAATAGCATAAAGTAGAGTATCATCCAGGGAAATAGTGTACAAATGAGTAGTGTAGATTGAAGTGGCATACAGTGGAGTAGCATACACTGTAGTATCGTACACTGGAGTGGGCATACAGTGGAATAGCATACAGTAAAGTAGCATCCAGTGAAATAGTGTACATTGGAGTAGTGCCGTTTGGAGTGGCATACTGTATAGTGGCATACTCTCTAGTACCGTGCCTTGGAGTGACATAGATTGGAATAGAGTACTGTAGATTTGTGTAGAGTGTAGTGGAGGACAATGGAGTGGCTTACAGTAGAGTGGGGTCCAGTGAATTACCATACAGTGAAGTAGTGTACAGTGTAGTGGCGTTCAAGGTAGTGGGGTAAAGTGGAGTGGCATAGAATTGAAATAGCAGATTATAGTTGCAAAAATGTGATTTGTGTGCTCTGGAGTGATGTGGAGTGGCACGGAGTAGAATAGTGTAGAGTAATTGTAATGACTTACTTCTCTGTATGTTTTGGTGCTTCTGTCAGTCACCAGGCCATTACTTACCATATCCTTTCTCAGGATCCAGAAAGACACCACATTTCACAATACTTACCCAAGAAAGGAATAAACACTGACAACATATAAGACCATTGCAGAGGAACTTGCAAATAACAACAAGTCACAACACCTCTCCATCTGAGAGGGTACGCAGCAATTCACAACACCTCCCCATCTGAGAGGGTACACAATGCATGCTCCTCCTAGAAATGTATTGGATAGAATAATAAGAATTTAGACATCTCTGATGGGAGCCGATTTCCCTCCCGTATCAACAATTACCCATTAGAGGGGAATCGTCCATCCCTCTGTAAGTACTTGGTAAAAAAGGTTCCCGACCTTCCCTCACAAGGAATAAAGACAAATTATATTCTCCAAGGGTTCTTTATTACATGATAATAGGATGACAAAAGAAAGAAATAACTAGACATCACAATAGACATTTGTAGCAATCACCAACACATACATACACATAGAGCCTGAAAATAAAAGACATAGTTAGATACAATAAGTACACATGGAACACCTCACCATGATCTTAGGCGTCTTGTCATCTGAAGAAGGGTCCGCCTCTCGGTCCGCCTCTCTTTCCCTCTCTGCTTGGGTCAGGACTCTCTGTTGCACAAACACGACTGCACGTTTGCACCGTGATGTATCACCAGACCGCCAAACCACCAGACCAGCATCTCAGCATCTCTCCCTCTCTCGGACCCCCTTTCTCTAATATAGAACTCTATACTCTATCGAAGTTTCTGGGAGAACCCGCCTACCTTCCTCACAAGATTCCTGTACCTTTCCACACCAGGCACCCAACAGCAGCTGGCCAAGCGTGTTGTTATGACGCCAATGCGAAGAAGGCACATTCCTCTTGATAAAAACTGGTCCGCTCTGGTTCACTACCGGTGAACAACACATGTAATCTCAAATATAACCTCTCACCTACAGAGGCTCAGAAGATGGCTGCAGTTTAGAATATGGAGTTGCTCAAGCATAGGCCTCTAATACTTGGAAAGCAAAATGACATTAGACCACATCAAAGCCAATAGGCTAAAGTCATAATTCACCTAACTCAAATAACATTATGCACTTAATCCCTCAATATCCACTATGGAGCACATGTGTGCACCATCACCAACAACACTGCACCTCGACATCCCATACCTTCTATTCTTTGGCACGATTATTGTAGTGCAAGGCCATCCTACATTAAGGCTAAGGTAACATAGCACACTAAAGTCAGTACACAATGGTGGTGATCGAGGGTCATCACAGAGCATCAGACCACTAAAGTGGCTGATTCACTACATTGGAGTGGCATAAAGTAGAATAGCATATAGTGGAGTGGCAAAGAGTGAAGTGTCATAGAAGGAAGTGCAGTGGAGCGTAATCACATAAAATGAAGTAGTGTAGTGTAGAGAGGACTGGCATACAGTGGGGTGAGGTACCTTATAGTGGCATACAGTAGAACAGCATAGAGTGGAGTGTTGTAGGTGGAGTGGAGTAGAATGGAATAGTGCACAGTGCAGTGGTGTAGAGTGGAATAGTATAGAGGGCAGTGGTGTAGAGTGGAACAGCATCCTCAGAGTAAGATACAGTGTAGTGGCATTCAGCAGAAATGGTTAGAGTGGCTTGGCGTAGAGTGGAATAGTGTATAGTGACATGGTGTAGACTGAAGTACCGCAGACTGGAATTGTGTAGAGTAGCATCCAGTGAAATATCGTACAGTGGAATAGTGTCATAGATTAGAATAGCATACAGTGGATTTGCCTAGATTGTAGTGGTGTATAGTGGACTGGGGTTCAGTGGACTTCCGTGCAGTGGATTAGCATAAAATGGAGTGTCGTAAAGTGTAGTGGAGAAAAGTGTAGCGACATAGAGTCCAATATCATAGAGTTAAGAAGGTTGTAGTTGCATACTGGTGCTGGAGTGGCATAGAGTGGAGTGGGGTGCAACTGAGTGGCATACAGTGGCATAGTATAGAGCACAGTGGTGTGCAGTAGAATAGCATACAGTGGAGTGGTGAAGAGTAGAGTGGCAATGAATGGAGTGTGGTTGAGTGTAATAGTGTACAGTGGAGTAACGTAGATTGTAGTGGCATAGAGGGGAGTGGTGTATAGTGGAGTGAGGTACATTATAGTGGCATACAGTAGGACATAATAATAATAATAATAAGGGAAGTTTGTATAGCGCCTGGTTACGCACAGAAGGCCCCGTGCTGTGGTAAGTGGAATCAGCAGAGTCACAGCCGCAAGGACAGACCGACTTACGGCGTGTAGAGGTGGGTTTTTAGTTTCTTCCTGAAGCCAGGTTCAGATGGCTCCATGCGAAGGTCCAAAGGCAACGCGTTCCAACTTTTCGCTGCCAGATACCTAAAGGACCTGCCCCCCATGCGTGCCTTTTTTATCCTTGGGACCTGAAGTAGCCCTGCGCAAGAAGAGCGCAGAGCGCGCACCGGGTGATCAAGCCCCACAGTGGAGCGGGTGCTTTGCCTCCCAAAATGCGGTGGCATGTGCAGAGGGCCCTAAATTCGACCCTATTCCTTACAGGGAGCCAATGAAGGGCCTGGAGGGCTGCTTTAGACGACGATCTCTTAGGGAATTTCAGGATCAGGCGAGCCGCTGCATTCTGCAGCACCTGAAGGCGGTTAATAGCCTTCACGGTGGATCCTAGATAAAGCAGGTTGCCGTAATCCAGGCGTGATGTGACGAGGGCATGCACCAGCGTCCTGCGGGCTGTCATAGGGAGGAGATCTAAAACCTTCTGCAAGCTTTTCAGGATGCTGAAGCAGACCCCTACCACCCGGCCTATCTGAGGTCCAAAAGAGAGTTCTGCGTCGAACCACACTCCCAGGTTTTTTGCTTCTTGGCAGGGTGTAGGGAAATCCCCTAGACAGGATGGCCACCATGCCGATGACCAAGCAGTCGGACTCCCCCCGAACCACGAGCACCTCGGTCTTGCTGCAGTTTAATTTGAGACAATTGGTGGACATCCAATTGGCCAGTTCTTGCATGCAGGCCCTGAACCTGTCCACCGCAAGACCGGGCGCGCGCGATAGGGAGATGACCAGCTGCGTGTCATCGGCATAGGACACTATGCGCAGGCCATGACCTTCAGCGATACGTGCCACCGGGGAGACATAAAGAGACATAAAGATTAAATAAGGTTGGGCTCAAGGACGATCTCTGGGGCACGCCCTGTCCCAAACCAATCTCCCCAGAGTAGAAGTCTCCCTGGCGAACCTGAAAGACTGGATCCAAGCAAGTGCAGCTCCTGTTATTCACAGAATGGACTGGCGTAGAGTGGGGTGGTGTAAAGTGGAGTGGAGTGGAGCAGGGTGGAATAGCAGAGTGGAGTGGCATAGAACAGAATAGCGTAGAGTGGAGTGACAGAGTGGAGCAGCATACAGTGAAGTGGCATACAGTGGAGTTCAGTGGAATGGCATTCAAAGGAATAGCATACAGTAGAGTGGAATACAGTGGAGTGGCATAGTATGAGTTAGCATAAAGTGGAGTGTCGTATAGTGGAGTTGCATACTGTGGAATAGTGTCGAATGGATTGTCGTACAATGTAGTGGAGTAGACTAGAGTGGCATACAGTGGATCAGCATTCAGTGGAATAGCGAACACTGGAATGGTGTGGAGTGTGGTAAAATGGACTGGCATACAGTGGAACAGTGTAGAGTGGAGTGACATAGAGTGGAGTGGCATAGAGTGTAGCGGTGTAGTGTGCAGTGAGGTACAGCCTATAAGAGCATAATTCCATTGATAGAACAGGCAATCATTGTCTCAGAAAACCCTCCTAATAGTGGTATTGGCAAGGATCAGGGAGAGATCCACCAGGAACTAGTTGTAACACTAGCAGACTCTTTTTATAATTCAAGGCCTATTAAGCCTAATTCTTTGGGTGACAGAAATCTCTGGTTTAAAAGGGGGTGTAGGTTAGCGAAGCGTAGCCTGCTTTCAGCTCTCAAACAGGGCAACCGGTTATGTATTGCAGAAGCAAGGCTTTCTTATAAAAAAAGTATTTTTAAAGCAAAATCGGAGTGGGAAGCAGAAAGATGGCAGGCTATCAAGTCTGCCCTAGACGCAAAGGATGCAAGGGCCTTCTGGAACCTAGTCCACACAGGGAAACCAGAGGACAAGACTACTTCTGACCCAACAATTTGTGAGGAGGCATGGTGCTCATATTTTAAAGATCTGTACTCAAACTCGACAAATGATGCAAGTGTAACTCCCGGTATGTCTTTAAACCCCAGACTCCTTATGGTGTTTACCACCCTGCTGAGAAGTGGAAGTGCAATTGGCCTTAACCAAGCTGCAATCGAATAAAGCGCCAGGCCTAGACAGGATCCCCGGTGATCTCTATAGAGATGAACAGGTGGTCTGGGTACCCTACCTGCTACTATTATTTAATGCAATTTTACAGGGCTTGCCAGCGCCCTGTACGTGGATGGGGGGGGAGATCATCCCCATCTACAAAAAGGGGTCACCTATGGAGCCGGCAAACTATAGGCCCATTAGCCTCATTGACGTGTCCCTGAAAATTTATGCAAGGTTTTTATTACAACAACTCCAGGATTGGATTTGCGATCAAGATATTCTGACCCCGTTACAAGCTGGCTTCAGGGCCAGAACGTCTACAATAGACCAGCTATTTAGGCTCCAGTTACTCCACTGGAAGCATGTAGTTCTGGAAGGGGGTAGCCTATACCTAACTTTTGTTGACCTGAAATCAGCTTTTGATATGGTGGACCGCAACCAGCTATGGAGTATTTTGCTGGCTATGGGGGTCCCACCATATCTATGCTTTCAGTTTAAACAACTCCATGAAGGGACGTTTGCAAGAGTAAGGTATGGCAGGAATGGACAACAGATGGCTCCGTTTCCTGTCATGAAGGGGGTTAGACAGGGTTGCGTCCTTGCCCCGACCCTCTTTTCCCTCTTCCTAAATGGGCTGATAGAAGACCTCCTTGCAATTAAGGATATAGACTTCCCAAAACTGGCTTCTCGAAGATTTCCCACACCTATGTTTGCGGACGACACCCTGCTGCTCTAAAAGTCAGCTATGGGAATGCAGCAGGTGTTAAATGAATTTTCCCAGTTCTGCAAAAAAAGAAACCTTGTGGTTAACATCAACAAAACTAAATATATGGTTTTTAATGCTAATTCCACTAACTGCCCCCATCCGATGATGGAGGGTAGATCCCTGGAAAGGGTACCCATTTTTGATTACCTGGGTCTTTCACTGACTGACAAAATGGGGTTGGGGCTCTAAATGGCCAAGGCCAATTTAAAACTAACACAGGCTGTGGGGAGAATTTTAAAAGTTCAGAAAAACTGTGTTTTAAAAATCATAAGCTCACCACTCAAAATATATAAAGTACAAGCTAGGTCAGCATCCCTTGGCTATCATTTGTAAGGCACTCTCTTAGTGCAATTGGCATGGAGAATCTCTGGACTAATCCAGAGGTATGTTGTCCAGCCACCTCTAAGAAAACCTTGGCTAATACGATAAAAGAGTATAATCTAATGAAAGTTTTTCGGTCAGTAAATACTTCGAGCCTTACGTATGGGTTCTTGGACCTAAAGTCTCATTATGAATTCGAACAGGTGATAGATTCCATACAACCCACACTAGCGAAAAAGCTGTTCCTCCAATTCAGATATGGAACTCTCCCGCTACATGCAACCACAAATAAGTGGGTGGGAGCTCCTAATCGTCTTTGTCCGGGATGCTTCTCGGAGGAAGAAACTGTAGTCCATGTTATGCTCTTCGGTGCGGCATATAAAAGAATTAGACAGAAATGGATTATCCAACTTTGTAAGAATCTGGGTATCAGGAATCACCTTGTCTTCTTTAGGATCTTACAGACAGATACAGACCCAGTCTACGTGGCCGCTATAGCAAAGTTTCTGTTCTCCATGTGGACAATTCGTAGGAACTTCCTAAATAAAGTTTAGAAGAACTCTACCATCTGTAAAAAGGTCAATTCATGGAGCTTTTATTTTAGCTTGGGCGGTGGTGATCTTGTGATATGCATCCTGGGATTGGTAGATTTGACGGATATTTTTACTATTTTTATATGGTATACTTAACTTACATTTTTATATTGTGTTTTAAACTTATTTCTACAAAGATGATTTTTAGAGATGATGATATTTTATGTAGGTACAAATATAATGTATATTACTATCTGGCACTCGCAACTAGCTTGAATTTGTAATTATTGTAAAAGGAATGTGCTTTTATGGTTATAACCAACCGCAATAAAGTCTTTGAACTGAACTGAACTGGTAGAGCATAGTGGCTTACAGTAGAATAGCATAGTGTGCAGTGACTTACAGTTGAGAGGCGTACAGTGGAGTAGCACGGAGCAAAATAGCCTACAACGAAGTGGGGTAGAGGGGAGTGGCATAGAGTGGGATAGTGTACAGTGTAGTCGCGTACACTGGAGTAGCTTAGAGTGGAGTGAGGTATAGTGTAGTGGCGTATAGTGGAATAGCGTAGACTGGAGTAGCATGGAGTGGCGTACAGTTAAGTGGCGTAGAGTGGAGTGTGCTAGAGTGGAATTCCATAGAGTGAATTGTTGTAGAGTGGAGAAGAGTAGAGTGCTGTAAGGTAGACTCTAGTAGCATCCAGTGTAATAGTAGTATACAGTGGAATAGCGTAGAGTGTAGTAACAGAGTGGAGAGACATACTGTGAGCTAGCATACAGTGAAGCGATGTAGAGTGGAATACTGTTTACTGGTGGACAGTGTAGTGGCATAGAGTGGAGTGGCATATAGTGGAGTAGTGTAGAGTAGAGTGGAGTGTTGTAATGTGGAATAGCATATCGAGTATTAGCCTAGAGTGGAGTGGCATAAAATGGAGTAGTATACAGTGTAATAGCACACAGAGGTGTGTCGTAGAGGGAGTGGTGTATAGTGGAGTGTCGTAGAGTGGAGTGGTGTACACTGCAATTGCATTTAGTGCAGTGATGTACAGTGGAGTGGCATAGAGTACAATAGCGTACACTGTAGTGTTGTAGAGTGGAGTTGCTTACACTGGATTAACAAAGTTGTGGGACGTATAGTGCAGTGGTATAGACTTGAGTGTCATGGAATGGAGTGGTGTACAGTGTAATAGTGTAGATTGAAGCAGAGTGGATTGGCATACACTGGAGTGGCGTAGAGTGGAGTGGCATGTGGAGTGGAGTAGAGAAGTGTGTAGTAATTTAAACAGACGTAGTTTGTAAGTCTGTTAACGGATGCAGATGACTGCGTATTAAAGTGGTAATAGGTAGAGAAATGTATTTATACATTTCCATATATTTTTACAGTAGTTTAGGGAGCATGTGCATTTTTGTTTTAGCGCAGTCATTTATAGGGATTATTGTGATTCTGTGTAGACATTTTTGTGCATATTCAAATATGTCAAAATAGAAAGTTCACTGTAGTAGTAGGCAGTACAGCGGTACTCTATAAACAATTTTTAATTAGATAGAAACTTATAAATATGTTTCCCTACCGTTTACTAATTGAATAAAGTGGTAATAGGTAGCGGGAAAATATCAAACCTGATACTTACCTATATGTGGACGCTTAATGCAGAACACAGTTAAAGTGTACCTAAAACAACTTGGCTGCCTTTACCTTTTGTAAAGGCTGCCAATAGTCAATCACATAATGACTTGTCATTGCTATGTACCGTGTTACTTCCGCGAACTGCTGCAAAATGTTGATAAAATACCACAACTACAGATATCACTATGTTAAAATACCTTATAACTTAAAAAATATTTACCCTACTTACCTATAGTATCCAAAATGATTATTTGTGCACCATAATGTGTAGTCCTGCCAAATTCAATTGAAATCCATCCAGATATTTTCACACTACGCATGAGTACAAAGTCTATATGAAATGCATTGGTGGCCAAACGCATTTTGGGACCCCCCTTTTTTGTGTGTACCCCTAAATGAATCTCTGTGAAATTGTGAAAGAGGAATAGGTCTACAAAGTTTTGTATAGATTTGTCAAAAGTGCACAAAAGTCATTAATGGTGAAAAAACTGCGAAATTCCTATCTCTCTTAACCCTAACTATAACTACAGTCAGGCTATTGATGCATATATATATATATATATATATATATATATATATATATATATATATATATATATATATATATATATATATATATATGTAGTCCAAAACATTCCTGAACCTCCTGATGGGGTGAAAAGGAACGAGTGAACTCCTCTTAGTGGAAAAAGGGAATATTTTAATTTTATTTCTCTCTTCTGCCTGCAATGAGGCGTTTCGGCCGGTGCAACGGCTTTGATCACAGGAAGTAAGAAATCTCTGAATTACCATGGACTCCAAGCTATCAATAAAAGTGGACAAGTTAGCACGATCAAGTTTTGTTACTATAAAAACTCTGTGACGCATCTTGCCCATCCCGAAAAATTTCCACAGAAGTTCCTGGCTACTATCGCTCTTATTCTGTCTAAACTTGACTACGCCAACAGTGTCTACCACTGATCATGTTTAACAACTATGAAAAGACTACAAAGAATTCAGAACTCTGCTACCAGACTACTCTTACATATAAAACCACAAGCCCACATGAAATAAATACATAATATCATATCTCTCTTCCCTTCAAAGCCTTACATTGGTTAACAGTCACCAGAAGATCCACATTCAAGCTGCTTTGTAGCACCCACAAAGCCATAGATGGAATAGGACTGCACTTCATCAGAAATAAAATCACCAAACACATTCAACAAAGGCACCTCCACTCTAGATTGGCACCTTGCCTCAAAATATTACCATACAAGAAAAAAAACATAGGTGGCGCGTCCTTCTCTGTTCAAGCAGCCAAAATATGGAACTTTTACCCCCAAACATAAGGTCCCTGGATAACTACCTTATCTTCAGAAGACTACTCAAGAGTCGGCTCTTCCCCACATAACCACCATACTCAAACATAAATATATACCATATCCCTCTATATATAAGCATTTATTTGCACTATAGATGTGTACCTACATAAATGTATTGCTTTGTATAAACTTGTATAACAAATTTGTTTTTAAATATATAGATATTCGTTAGTTTTACATAACAAATGTACATATTACTTATGGTTATATTATTCTATGTTTAACAGGTATATAGGTGACTGCATAAATAAATACATCTTCTATGATATTGTTACTATTTATCTACAATTGCGTCACTACTGAATTACAAAAAAACAAATTAATGACAAATAAATTAACTTCTAATACAGCAACACTTGAAAGTCTGAGGTTTTTGAATGCAATCTAAATTTACATATATTACCTTCCTTATACATATATACATTCCATGGACTAATGTATCTTTATATGTATTACTTTGCTTCTAATTCAGCATCTCCAAGGCACTATCCTATATCTCACCATATACCTCTCGCAATATATCCTCTACCTCCAATATGACTCCTATCAAACTTCATTCTACTACTCTCGCCCATGCACTACCCTATTTCTCACCATATATCCTCTCTCAATATAGCCTCTACCTCCACTCTCTGACTCATCTCAAAACCTAATTCTACTACTCTTTTCAATGCACTACCCTATTTCTCATCCTATACCTCTCTCAACATAACCTCTAACTCCACTCTCTCACTTATCCCAAACCCCATTCTACTATAATGATCCCCAAAATATCCCCTCCTAGACTCTTCCCTCTTCTACCCCTCCTTGCATCATCTCATAACTCTTTTACTATTCAGATCTCCCAAACAAGTCTCTCTGTACCCTTCCCTCCGACTCTTCCACTTCCACTTCCCTTTTACTCATCCTAAACCTCCGCCTAATGCTATGAGCTGAATATGAACAAAAAAAGTCTAAATCCTTCCCTCTTCTATCCCTCCACTATTCTGTATTTAATCTAAATAAGAGACTAGCATGTCCACCGCACAAGATAATTTTATATTTCCCTATACTAATTCATCACTAATCCTTTTTAGGTTCCGTAGTAGATTACTACCTGCCAAGAACTGCTTCAACACCTCATCAAGGGTAGCAAACGCTATATAAATCTAAACCCGTCCCTCTTCTATTCCTCCGCTATCCCTTTTCAATCCAAATAACAGACTAATGTGTCCATCTCTCAAATTAATTTCATATTTTCCTAGTCTAATTCACCACTAATCCTTGTGGGGTTTCGGAGTAGCGTGCTACTCGCCGAACAAGCACTTTGACACCTCATCAGCAGTAGTAAGCAATGACTATTACAACATATATAAATATGAGGGAGCCTATTTTATTTATATATTTGTTGTATTCTCAATGCACATAAATGTATAGTCTGTTTACCTTATCCATTGCAACTGACGATCATGTGACTGAATCACCTCTGGTATATAACGATGTTTATTTTTAATGGCTGCCAATGTGAACAAGGCAGGTGTGCCGAAACGCATCATGCTATGTCAAAATAAACCCTAAACTGGATGGGTAATTGTGCTCCTGTGTGTCGGTGTCAGGTTTGTTAAAGGAGATCGGGATTGGTTGGAGAATATATATATATATATATATATATATATATATATATATATATATATATATACATAAATATATATAAGAAAAGAGTGGCTGTGCGGAAGAAAAATTACTATGTAATAAATATTAAAAAGTTTAATAAATATATATATTTTTATAAATATGCATTTGAGAATATAATATATATATATTTATAAATATGCATTTGAGAAAACATGTAAATCTATATATGAATATATGTATATGTGTGTATATATCTCCAGAAAGTCGCCGTTAACAGCTGCTTTGTGCAGAACAACGAAAAGAGCGAAACCACCACGTAAGTGCAGTTTTTCAGTGCTTTATTTGTGCCAAAGTTGTAGCCTGCAATCCACCATGACGCGTTTCGCCTCCAACAACGAGGCTTGATCACATAGCGTGTCATGGACACAAACAAGGGTATATAAAGTGCAAATGCTCAAGTGGATTCAGCTATGTCAGTAACAGACATGAACTGTGAGGAAATACTACATAGTTCCAACAAAGATAAGGGGCATAGTGCCCATGAGGTTCAACTAATAAACATAAATCAAACGATTTCTGGGTTGTTACCAATTATAAAATGCATATGGGTAAATTCATATATTTACATTCTAGTTAAAAATTCAAGCCCAATTAGAGAATTCATATATGTACATTACTTTACATATAAACTATCTACACTATATACAAAAATAATTGCAATAACATATGGTAGACAAACCTAATGATAGCATTCTTATCTATATGAGGAACCAATCACAGTTCTCACTGTTATAAACATTTAACCCATGTGGGTGTAAAGGAAAGAATCATATCCAACACAGACTTAAAAACCCGGTTAGTTAGGGCACCTACAATATACCCTCTTTAGGATACTGCAGATATATCAAATTGATCAAGTGAAGGTGCAAGTGCTAACATTAAAAACGTACTACAGATTATAGCAGGTTGCAGATTCTGGTCTCGAAACAAAGCCCTTTCAGGGGAGCTCGTATTAATTTAACCATTTTTTTGACTAAAGTACTGCAGGAACTGGTTAACATATATTAGAGGCAGGTGTACATATCCTCACTGGCATTTAAACCTCCAGGGTTCTTACTTTTAAGCTCTAAAATATATCTCGTCTCCAATAAACCCAATTTTGCGTCCCTATTTCCACCTCTTTTAAGAGGCAAAATTGAGTCAACGAGAAAATATTGTAGGCTGCTGGGGTCACTATTATGTACAGATTCGAAGTGCCAGGCCACTGGGTAAGCCTGATCCTTCCCAGATATCGCCTTAAGGTGTTGTAGAATCCGCTTGTGGGCGGGCAAGCGTGTACTGCCCACATATTGGAGCCCACAGGGACAGTGCAAAACATAAACCACATATTCAGTCTTACATGTGAGTCTTTTGTTAATAGCAAGCAGCTTTTCCAGGAAGGGACTTGAAACTTGTGTCTTATTTATCCCGTCGCGGCAGGCCTTACAGGTTTGGCACTTCTTAAAACCTGTAATGTGATCCATCCAAGATTTAGAGGTTTCTAGACTGCTGCTGACTAATGCATTGGCCATAGTAGGAGATCTACGGAATGTGAGGCTTGGTTTATTAGATACCAAACCCCCTATAACCGGATCACCTTTGACCAGATTCCAGTTTTTATTGAAGATTTTTCTGATTGCTGAATGTTGGTTACTGTAAGTAACAATAGCTCTAGCTTGTATTTGCTCATTGTTACTCACCACTGCATTTGGTCTGACTCTGGGTATTAGGGCTTGCTCTCTTGTGATTTTCTTGGTGCGCTTAATCGCCCCATCTACTACCGCACTACTATACCCCCTATTCATGAATCTGACTTTGCTAGCTTGTTGGGCCAGGTCACATTCAGTGTCAGAGCTACATATTCTCCGTAGTCTCAGCATCTCCCCATAGGGGATACTATGGATGAGATGCTGGGGATGCTGGCTAGTTGCGTGAAGCAATGTATTTCCATCAGTTGATTTTCTATGTAGTTTTGTTTGCAGTGTTTTATCTTTGATGTAAACCTCTACGTCTAAGAAATTCACAGTTTCTTTGTGGACCTGTGAGGTGAAATGCAGATTTAGATTGTTCACATTTAGATCTTTTACAAATTCAGTGGCTTCCTCAGGCGACCCCTTCCAGATCATGAACAGGTCATCTATGTACCTGAGGTATAGCATAACCTTGCTGCACATAGTATCTCTATGTTGGCCCATGAGGACCCGCTCCTCCCACAGCCCCATATGTAAACAAGCGAAGCTGGGGGAGAAGCAGGGCCCCATAGCCACCCCTCATTTGCTGATATATTTGATTGTTGAATGTAAAAAAGTTTTGTTCTAGGCACAGCCTTAGCATACCAACAATCATCCTATTATGTTGCATACATTCTATGGGGTGTTTGTCAAGGTAATGCTCCACTGCTTTTACGCCATCACAGTGTCTAATCGATGTATAAAGAGAGGTAACATCCATAGTCATAAGCTGAAAGTCATCATTCCAGTCAATTGAGGCCAATTTGCATATAAAGTCAGTAGTGTCTCTTACGTAAGAGTCTAGTTTTTTCACCCATTCCTGCAGGAAATAATCAATATAGAGAGAAATATTCTCAGTGGAACTGTCTATGGCCAAAATGATTGGTCTCCCAGGTGGCATTGAGGCATCCTTGTGCACCTTGGGTAGGAGATAGAAAGTAGGGATGACCGGATGATCTTTTTTCAAATATTTGAATTCATCAAATGAAATTAAACCACTGCTTCGCCACGCCATCAAATTAGAATTTTGGTCATTCCATGCCGTCTTAATTGTGGAAAGGTTGCTTTTTTATAGCATTCCATGTCCCCCAATTGTCGCTCAGCCTCTTTAATGTATTCCTCACGTTTCCAAAGGACGATATTTCCCCCTTTGTCGGCTGGTTTTACTATTACTTAATTTTCGGCTTTTAGTTTCTTGACCAAATTGTGATAGCATTGGTTCTTTCTATCAATAGCCTTCTCCTTTTTGTTAGAAGCAATGTATAATTTTTTCAAATCCTCTATAATGAGGTTGTGATAGACATCCAGGTTATCATGGGTAGATATAGGCAGAAAGGTGGACTTAGGTTTGAATGGTGTGGTACTGATCCCAGTACCACATATTTCATCAGTTTCAACACCCCAAACCGTATCAACACTCTCACGCTGTAATGTCCATATTTCCTGAAATGCAGTCCCTTCCCCAGCAGTCAGTAATGAGGGACTTCGTACTATTGCTGTTTTGGGTTTTTTGTAGGGTTGTAGGCGGTGGAATTTGCTAAGTTTGAGTTTCCTGACATACCTAGAAGCATCCATCTGTGTGTTTGCATAGTTGAAATCACTAGGTGGACAATATGAAAGTCCAAGGGACAGGATGGAAGTTTCTCTTGCGGTCAACACTACATCTGTCAGGTTGATTATTGAGGGGGCGCTGGCGTCTGTCCCCGTTTCTTGTTCCATCTGCCCCGATTGCTTTTCCTCTCTCCACCTACTTTTATGGTATTTCCGGCGCTCGGGCCGTTTGCGGTTTGCCCTTTGTTTCCTTGTGAGGCTTTCGGATGCAAACTTGATCTCAGAGTGTCCCTTCGGTTTTCGCACAGGCAACTCACCTCCTGTGCGGGGGTAAGTTTTGTAAACCCCAATTCTTGTCTTTTTGAGGGACCTTCCTCTGTTTCACTCTCTGCAGCTGAACTCAGGTCAGTGGAAGATGCCGATGTAGACGCCGCTTCTCGTGGTTTTTGCCCCATCTTGCCAATCCGGGCTTTTATTCAATCGTATCTACGTGCAAAGGTGAAAATATGTCCATTCAAATAATCCAATCTATCCCTCTCAAATTTAAAAGCCTTACGCTTTTTAATGATATCTTCCTCTTTTGCCAATCGAATTTCCATGTCCTCCCTCATTTTTTTGATGTTGTCATCAATATCGACTTTTGACAGTTCCACTTCCAACATCTTAATTTCCGTTTGTAGTTTTATCCTATCACTTTCCGCATATTTAACCAGAATCCTCATACGCTTTGCTGAAGACTCCAGGTTCGCTGTGGCCCATTCCTCCAGCATAAGCGGGTCCGGGTTGTCATAGCTTGGTGCCAGCGTAATGCGGAGACCCCTTGGGACCTGTCCCACTTCAAGGTACCGCAAGAGGGATTTGTTCTCACACCATTTCACCTGTTCCTTTTTGGTGAGTTTTTCTAATTTGCGGAATAAATCCTTGGTCGTCGGGTTCGTATTCCCCTTATCGGGTTGTTGTGTGATAGTAGCCGAGTCTCCCCCAGCCGGGGTTTCAAAGACCGACTCTGCAGCCTGCTCCCTGTGCCTCAACACGGCGGTGGACATTGCTTGTTATGGCTACTTTAATGAGGCTTCGCTGAAAAAACACTGGCGGGAATCGTAGTTTAAAAGTATCACACGCCCCCGCCAGGCACACACTCCACTGCGATTTTCATACGCTGCCTTACCCAGAATGGGCTGCTGTACACCTCGATCTTTCTTCGGTGTTCTTGTCTCCTTTCCTTCCTGGCAGGCGTGTGCTCACTCGCAGGGGTATCCACTGCTTCCTCCTACCGGAGTCATGTTACGATTCCTGTTCACGGAATCACAGCTTCCTGTCGTGTTGTCGCCCAGGCAACGGAGAGGGGTTTCGCTCGTAACCAGGAAGCTCCCAGGTACTACTAGCTCCAGAAAGTCGCCGTTAACAGCTGCTTCGTGCAGAACAACGAAAAGAGTGAAACCACCACGTAAGTGCAGTTTTTCAGTGCTTTACTTGTGCGAAAGTTGTAGCCTGCAATCCACCATGACGCGTTTCGCCTCCAACAACGAGGCTTGAACACATAGCGTGTCATGGACACAAACAAGGGTATATAAAGTGCAAAGGCTCAGGTGGATTCAGCTGTGTCAGTAACAGACATGAACAGTGAGGAAATACTACATAGTTCCAACAAAGATAAGGGGCATAGTGCCCATGAGGTTCAACTAATAAACATAAATCAAACGATTTCTGGGTTGTTACCAATTATAAAATGCATATGAGTAAATTCATATATGTACATTCTAGTTCAAGTCAAGTAAGCTTTATTTCGACAATTGTCATAAACGCATGTTCCACGTATAAAAGTACATGTATAAACTTCTAGTAGTAAACCATTTTAAAAACAAAATGCCAATTTCATAATAAATAATTTAAAAAAAGAAACGTAAAAAAACTTAAGAACTGTACAAATGAGCAAAATATTGTTTTTACAAGAGGCATCCAGCTTACCACGTTAAGTACTGTATTATTCCTTCAGAAGTCGGGCTCTGATCGTCCATGCCCAACCTAGGTATTTTGCCACCGCAATATACACAGACATATTAGGACTGGTACGGATAAGTCTAACTGCAGTCATTCCTTCCCTTGTTCCCAATGACCTACACATCGGCACATTCTAGTTAAAAATTCAAGCCCAATTAGAGAATTCATATATGTACATTACTTTACATATAAACTATCTACACTTTATACAAAAATAATTGCAATAACATATGGTAGACGAACCTAATGATAGCATTCTTATCTATATGAGGAACCAATCACAGTTCTCACTATATATATATATATATATATATATATATATATATATATATATATATATATATATATATATATATATATATATATACACACATATACATATATAGATTTACATATTTTCTCAAATGCATATTTATAAAAATATATAGATTTATTCAAGTTTTTAATATTTATTACATAGTATATTTTTCTTCCCCACAGCCACTCTTTTCTTATTAAATCTTGCTATTGTATTCAAGCTTTTGTGTCTATCAATGAAGATCTTATAATGCAGAAGAAAATGTTACTTACTTTCAGACCTAGTTGTAGACCTAGTTCTGCATCGTAGAAATCTCCATTTTGACCTCCCCAGCTCTATGCAGTTGTAGAGAATTCGTTCTGATTACATTTTGCCATTAAAAAGAACTGACCATTGAGGCTTACTGCTAGTAAAATGTGTGTTAGAGGTAGAGGAATCACCTGGTAGTCTTAAAGGGACTGGACTGTTTTCCCTCTGCTTGCAGTAGATGTCTATTAGGTTACATTTTTTTTTCTCATTCCATATTTTCACCTGTTGTTGCACCTCATATGTTGCAATGTAGTTTGAAAATGTTGAGAGGGAGAGTCTGTTTGGTTATTCTAGAAGAAAATCCACTTCTGATAGATCATTACAGGATTGCAGAGAGCTACTTGTCACAACAAGGGCTGGTTGACTAACATTGAAAAGCCGGGTACAGCAGGAGCGATGAGGATGCTAGCTAACCCCTTCCCTGATTGCGGCACCACCTGCGAGTAGTAAGTAAACACTCTACAGGTAGTACCCCAGCAGGGGAAGGGGAAAAAAGGGATAAAGGAAACAAAAAAGTTGTGGCAGCTAGAACCCTCAAGGGCGTGGGATGCAGGAGTTGGAGACTTCACTCCTATGACAGCCACTGGTTCCCTGTATGAGAGACACAATACAACAGGCATGAGTTTCCCCCCTAACCGGCTTACTGAAATATATGTATATATATATATATATATATATATATATATAGTAAAGACGTGACTAAACTTACATAATATCTGCCATAATCATGCTGAGATACAAAAGGTACAAAAGGAAAAAATAAAGAAAAGGAAAGAAAATAGTTCTTCGTTCCTAATGACTCAGGGTTGCTGGACTCAGCAAGATAAAGTTTCAGAATGTAGGAAGTCACTGAAGTAGGGTACTTATCTGAAAGTGCTGTCTTGAGCCTCCTATATCTTTGTAAGTGAAGTGTGTTGATTGGCTGCAGTCACACAAGATTTGAAAACACCTTGTTTACTTCCAGGATTAATGTCACTCATCCGAGCCTCTCAACGGCTCAACTATGAAAAAATAAAAATGATAAAAAGAACAACCTAGAAGATAATTCGAGTAGCAACCCTTTCTTATGGGTGGAAATTACCCAAGTAATCCTGAAAGAGGAGCTTGTTTACTCACAAGCTTTTCTGCACAGGTCCAAGTAGCAGGAAGGAACTACTCCTGCTAGTTAACAATAAGGCTTGGTACTCGTAAATGCGCTCCAGCGCGAACACGAGCTGTAAGCCCCCATAGAATCACAGACGCAGCTGGCGGGTCAAAGGTCGCGGTCGCGCTCCAGCGCGATCGCGTACATCGGAAATCACAGGAAACACCCGCGGCTTGACAGGCTCTGCCGGCAAGTGAAAAAGAACTCACTCCAGGCCCGGACTGGCCGTTGAGGGCACCGGGCAATTCCCCAGTGGGCCGCATGGTTGGGGGCCGGTTTTGGGCCCCTGGGGCCGTTTTTGTTACAGGGCCGTTATGCTGCAAAAACGGCCCTGTAACAAAAACGGCCGAAAACCGGCCCTGTCACAGAGCGCGGTCGCACCTCTCCCCCTCCCCTCTCCTCCCGGAGGGGGGGAGGGGGGCCGGCCGAGCACTTTGCCAGGGCCGGTTCTGGTTCCCAGTCCAGCCCTGACACACTCGCCATACTGAGCGAAGGCGGGTAGATTAAACACAGCACTACTGAGGTAGCGGCTTCTGCACGAGGCGGTCTTCGCTTAGAATTCATGTGACAAGCACCAGATAACAGGAAAGAGGTGCCTATAAAGGAAGTACATTGAACAGGCAGTAAACAGAGAAGACAGAGGTGACATGTAGGTTTTATGGGAGATGTAGTTTCCTTAGCCTTTTTCCTTCAATCATGCCTGCTGGCTGCATCTATTCCACCTTCATCCTGACTTAACCGTGACACTATTGATCCTATTAACAAATAGATTCAGGCACCCTTCGCTATCTTCTATGAACAACATATCTCTGGTAAAGTGCTCCAGGTTCATGCAGACGGCAGGATATCATTCAAACATGTATGACTCAAACAAAGACTCCTACAGTGCAGAACTGGGAATACAGTGTAAGTAACATTTTCTCCATCCCGCTCCCATGCTTGTGGAGCAGGTTTAGGTCAGCCTTTGTGGTTCTGCCACCACTGCCTAAGCTCCTTTAATCTTGAATTCATCACACACGAGCCAACAGCCTCAGAATATCTTGCATAATGAAACCAGACACCCTTTGGGTGAATCCATCAATAACTGGCTCTTTCTTACATGTCTTACAGCAATATGTTGACTCTGGAACATATATCGTGCTGGAGCTCTTGCTGGACCAGCCCCTCATACCCAAGCGTGAGCCTGAGGAGGCAGCAAGGCGGTAAGTGTGAAAATTTTACATTTTATTTTTTTTAGCATTTTATTCAAACATTCTGCATAGGAAACAGTGAATGGCAGTGTATGTGGTACTTTGTCAGACCACAGCAGCAAACAAAGGTTTGGAAGGGGAGCCAAGGTGATGGATTTAAGAATAGCAAGGCAGAGATCTACAGTACAAAAAGGTAATGAAAGACCGAAATCGACTGGGTACTGGTCTCAATGTCATGGTGCACCACAAAAACATAATACCAAATTGTACACCTATGGTCTCAGACATGTGTGTATTAGCAAATAAGTAGTGTCTCTCTCAAACATAATACTACAGGTGAAAAAGTGACTGGGGGAGACATCCCTTAAGGATAAGAACCCTCACTCACCCGAAGGTGACATGCTTCATCATATGGGTCCTCCTTACCAGTGTGGAAAACCTAGTCACCACTGGGAGCAACTACTTCGGTGTTTAAAGAAGGAGCTCAGAGATGTTTTTCAGGTAAGGGACATGATGGTAATCCCATATGTGAGATGGTGGATGTAGTGAGGTATGCAGCGCTGTGTTAAGGAGTGGGTAAGTGAGATTAAAACTGTCTAAGTAGAATCACTACTTGACTTTATTCATGTGTTCTACTTGACAGGGTTAAAATGAAACAGCACAGTGGTATGGATTTAGAACCACTGTCACTTAATAGTCAACATGTTTCAGCCTGTTGATCTATTCCAAAGAATCAGCGGCTTTCTTCAGGACCAGATATATTATGTGCTAATGCTGCTGCAATAGTGTGAAAAAATATATAATATTAGAAAGAAATAAAGTTTTATACAACACCGGTATTCCTGCGTTTCATTTGTCTGTCAGGTCATACCTAAGTAAACACAAGTAGCAAAAAGGAAAGAGAGAGAGAGACACAAACAAATTGCTAAATTATCACATGAAATACTGTCACTATATTGCAAGTATTATGATACTATAGAAATAGTCATGGGTAACAGGGACTTACCCTCAATTGTAGGATAGTCCTGCCTCACCTCTACCTGGCTGGCTGCTCTGGGAGGAGGCCCCGCGCTGCGGGAAATAGTATAAGTGTCTAAATAAGTACACCATTCTCACTTCAAAAAACTCTATTGCTTTGTCAAACAGGAGAACCAAAATACTCCTAGGCATAACAAAATACTGCCCAAAGTGTTTTTAAAGAAATGGCTGTGGCATTAAGGTTAGAACTAAATAGTCTAAACTGTTACCACAAGTAAGGTAACCTGTTTTGTTACACTATGCATAGCAATTCGTCTAAAAAGTTCAAAAGACTGTTTTAGGAACTAACTATCTTACCTGTCCATCGGTACCTCGATGCCAAAGAGAGCTCGCCCCGGGAGGTACTGAACGGAAGGCAGACAACCGTATTTGTAATGGCCATCTAATTGTTTGCAGCCGTGCGCGAATAGGGGTCCTAAAGATTTAGTAGTCTCTATACGCGCCTAAGTTCTTGCTGCGCATGCGTCGGGGAGTGTTTATCGAGCCCCGCGCATGCGTATTCGTGTGAGAAAGACAACTGACCTCAGGCGCATGCGTCTAAGTAATTTGTTTGTTATGTGCGCTAATACGCTAGTTATAGATCGGAGATCTTTAAAGTAGTATTTCTGGCAAATCGTATAGTGAAAAGGATGATGAAGAAGAGCGCCCGTATAGTCGCTACGTATCTGCCGGGGATTGATTGTAGAGCCCCGCGCATGCGTGCTCGTAGTGAAGGAATACTGATCTAATGCGCATGTGTGGAAGTGATTAGTTAGTATAAGCGCTAATACGCGAGGTACAGATCAAAGATCTTGAGTACACAAACTGAGATTGTTGGCAGATCGTATAATGATGAAGATGGTAAAGAATCCTTACACGTGAAAAGAAATTTAAATAGCCCATGCGTTGAGTATATGAAAGTTAAACCTCACGCATGCGCTATTGTTATGGTCAATTATGACAACACACCAGGAGTATGCATGCTATTAATAATTAAGGGTCATTGGAAAAAGGAGCCAAGAACAGTTAAAGTAACTTCATAGCCCAACTAGTTTGTGGCTCTGTATGTATGTGAGGTGGCGAAGTAAGGAAACGGACCTTATTCTCATTCTGTATCTCTCGAGTCACATACCTGGTGAGAAACTTATTGCCCTGCATGGTCACAAAACTATGACCTAATTCAAGATACGCCTATCTATTTATTTAAACAAAGGGTAGCTATAAAACTTAAATAGGTGTAAGGAAGATATCAATTAGGGACCCAATTATGTTTGTCTGTGTCACCTAACTCGAGTACAATAAGACTCTTATATGGAGACCCAGGGTATATCATCATTTAGACCCACTTCATCTGTTTTAAGTTTGTACACCCACTGTTGTTCTTTACGAAAGTTACATTTCGTGGGGTCTGCCAAGTGTGGAATCCAGGGTTTTTCTAATACCACCCAATGTAGATCAGTGTCAGCATATCCTTTGTCAATAAAATGATTGGTCAGTTTGGTTGACCGTTTACCGCATCTAATTGTGCTCTTGTGTTCTTGGATGCGGATCTTGATTTTTCTAGTGGTCATACCCACATAACGAAGTTGGCAAGGACACCATATCAGATAGATCAAACGGTCGCTATTGCAATTTGTATGTTTCTTAATTTTCCATGGGCGTGATGTACCTATAACTATTTCAAGGGTTTTCTCAGTTTGGGGACAAACTTTGCATGTCCCGCACGGAAAATGGCAACTACCTGGGGCATATTCCACAATGTGGACTGTGACTCAATGCTCTTGATGCCATATGGTCGAGTGTGGACCAATTTGTCTCGAAGGTTAGCACTTCGTTTATAAGCAAACAAAGGGCGCGGGAGGGTGCTGTTTGCTAAGTTCAGAACTCCCCAGTGTTTGTTAATGCTCTTTTTCACAGAATTAGAGAAGCTTGAGAAGGTGTTAACAAACGTTATTCTCTCATTAGTTTCTCTGGGTGTACTTTTCTCCAGTAACGCTTCTCTATTATTGTTTGCCGCTCTTTTCTTGGATTTGCGGATGAGTTGTGTAGGGTATTTCTTTTCTTTTAGGTCAACTGACAATGCCTTAGCGTGTTTCTCATATTGTGCCAGTTCGGTGTAGTTACGTCTTATTCGTAAAAATTGCCCGAACGGCAAATTTTCACGAAGGGCTCGTGGGTGGTAGCTTTGGAAAGGCAAAAGAGAATTACACGAGATGGGTTTTCTGTATAATTCTGTCTCCTAAACTCCATTGTTCGGTTTTATTAGTAAGTCCAGAAACGGTAGACTAGATCTGGAAAATTCTAGAGTAAACCGTAAATAGTCATCCTGCTGATTCAACCATTCATGGAACAATTTTAGTGTGTCTTCATCACCTCGCCAGATGACAAAAATGTAATCTATGTACCTTTTCCAGGTACATAGATGGCTGAAGAACGGGTTGCTAGGTGTTAATATAGTTTCCTGTTCAACTTTGTGGACATATAAATTGGCCAAGCTGGGGGAACAAACGCTGCCCATACAAGTACCCGAAATTTGGAGGTAAATTTGGTCCTCAAACTTGAAAAAGTTCTCTTTAAGCACTTTTCTGGCACATAACATCACAAAATCTATTGGTGTTATACTCTCCCAAACTAGGTTCTCAAGCATCAGTTTGATGGTGGTCAATGCTTCTTCTTGTGGAATAGAAGTATAAACAGATTCCACATCAAAGGATACCAGCCAATCCTTTTCTGTGTCAAATGATAACCCTTGAATTTCAGAAAGAAGGTGCTTGGTATCATGAATGAAGGTGGGCATTTGTGATACCATGGGGCGAAGAAAAGAGTCCACAAAAGTTGATAGTGGTTCGAGTAGGTGTACAATTTGGTATTTAGTTTGTAATTGGGAACATACACCTAGAGGTCTATAATCTATCCCTTCAGACCCCCAATCTACGGTAGTTTTACCCGCACCACAAAAACATACCAATAGGGAGAAGAAACATGGAGTCGGAGATTTGTCATTGAGGTCAAAAGATGTGAATTCTGGGATCCACTTTATATCCTCCCACTACCAGCACTAGAGCCAGCTCAAGAAAGACCTTTCTATTATGAGATAGAGAGGTGCAATATTGAAGTCTGCATACTTCAGTTTTTATTTTAACAAAATACAGCTCACAGTTTTCCTGCAGACGTGTAAAGGAATCCGTAATAAATCAACTGAACATGATTTCATGCAATTAGAAAATGAAACAATGGAAAATAAGACATATAAATTAAATATAACATTATTTGTAAAGATCTGGTACCCCAAAAAAGCACAACCAGGGAAAATGATGCACTGGAGTAATAGTGAAAAGAGTGGACAAAATAAAAGAATCTCAAAAACATGAATCTAGTCCTCAGTCAAGGGGTACAATATTTGTCTTGTAATGTCAAAAGCCACAATATCTGGTTTTGTGACTTACCATGTTGTGAACATTTGTTTGAAACCTGCTTGGAAGCCTCACAACCAAATTCTCAGTTGTGTAGGTTTGATTGCATATTCCGCACACTTTTTGTGGTCATGGATTTTGTGGGTGAGAAATCTACAGGGTTTATTTTTGAAAGAATTGTTGGAAAACCTGCAATATATTTTCTCCTCATACACTTGCAAAAAAGGAATTTCCAAAAGATGACAAGCTGACACCCACACCCTGCAGGACCTATCTCCACTGTTTTGATCTCAGCATGTATCTGAAGGTTGCTTCCTGAACAATAAATGTCACGTTTTTCTTCCAGGTTGTTTAAGGACATCTCATCTTCACTTCACTGTCAGGGAATTACAGCCCTGAGGACCTTCAGTGTAACACGTTTAGCTGCTGTGCACAAATACACCAGATGCCTCCTTAAATAGTCAAATGCTGTAGAACCATATCACTAATCACCCTGTATCGGTATCTCAGATTTCTCAAATGATAACACGCTGGGAGATTTAGCATTTACTTCCATCTCAAGTACTCACATAAAACATTGAATACATGCCACTCAATCAGATTGGGTGGTTTTGGTATACAGGATCATGATTGGTCCTTTGCCTGTGGTAGGACATGCAGGCCTGCTGTGAGTGACCCAACTGCACCTGAAGAACAAGTTACTTGCCTTCGGTAACGCTTGTTCTGGTAGATACAGTATCTGCCTGTGGATTCCTCACCTTGTAAATATCCCCCTGCGTCAGCAGCATTCGGAAATTCTTTTTGTAGCTTCGCACCGACGTGGACCGACGTCACAGAGGCACGGCATTGCGCGCGACTCCGCTGACATCACTGACACCATATTAGGCCCACGCCGGCATGATGACATCAGTTCCGCCCTTTTTTCTGTGTCTTCGAGGCACATGGACGGACCGATGACAGCAGAAATATACACAGTATACACAGTACACATATGTCAAGATAACACACATATTGTGGAACAAAAGCAGGAAATAAAAAAATAGTGAACATTTCCTTTGACAGTCAAAATACATATTTACAATACAACAATACAAGTATAGTAGAGTGGACAAATGGGAGGCGGGTGGGTCAGTGAGGAATCCACAGGCAGATACTGGATCTACCAGAAAATGCGTTACCGAAGGTAAGTAACTTGTTCTTCTGATAGATACATCTGCCAGTGGATTCCTCACCTTGTGAATAGAGTCCCACAGCAGTACCCATTCCTGGAGGAGGGTGTCCACTCTCCTATACCAGAAAATCCTGGAGGACAGCACGCGCAAAGTGGCCCTCCCTCCTCACTTCAGTATCTAAGCAGTAATGCTTCGCAAAAGTATGGAGGGAGGCCCAAGTCGCGGCTCTACAAATGTTCTCAACAGGAACACCTCTAGACAAAGCAGATGTTGATGACTTTGCTCTAGTAGAGTGAGCTCTTATACCCTCTGGAGGGTCCTTACCTGCAGCGAGCAAAGCCTACAAACAGCTGTTCATCCAACCTGAACTCTTGTGTCCTGTCCAGGTAAAAGCTCACGGCCCTCCTAGGGTCGAAGCGGTGAAGTCTTTCCTCCTCCTTGGAAGGGTGAGGGGGAGGATAAAAGGTAGGGAGGGTAACGGACTGCCCCAGATGGAAAGGAGTTACCACCTTAGGCAGAAAAGCAGCCCTGGTCCTTAGAACCATTCTTTCAGCATGAATGGATAAAAATGAGGGCTTAGAACTAAGAGCTTGAAGCTCACTTACCCTCCTTGCCGAGGTGATTGCCACCAGAAAAATAGTCTTGAAAGACAAAAGTCTCAAAAGAAATGTGTGTAAAGGTTCAAAAGGTGAACCCATCAAAAACGTAAGAACAAGGTTCAAGTCCCATTGAGGTACAATAAAAGGTGTAGGAGGAAATTTATTGGTAAGACCCTTAATGAAACGTAAAACAATAGGAGATTTAAATAAAGAGGGCTGGTCTGGCAAACAAAGGAAAGCCCACAAGGCCGACAAATAACCTTTGATAGTTGCCAGCTCAAAACCCTGCTGGGCCAAAGAAAGAGCAAACTGTAGAATATTGGACAAATGAGCCCTTAAAGGGTCAACAGACTTCTCCCCGCACCAAGCAACAAACTTAGACCATCTATAAGAATAAATGGACTTGGTGGAGTCACGCCTGGCCGATAAGATGACATCCACCACATCGTGCGGAAGAGATAAGGAAATCAGGTTGCCCCGTTCAATCTCCAGGCATGAAGGTGTAAGGTCTGGAGGTGGAGGTGTAGAACCTGCCCCTCCATCTGGGAGAGGAGTTCTGCCCTGTGAGGGAGTTTGAGCGGAGGGCACGAGGAAAGGGGAAGAAGATCTGTATACCACACCCTTCTTGGTCAATCCAGGGCGATCAATATGACTTGGGCCCGGTCTTGGCGAATCTTCCTCAGAACCCGAGGAATCAAGGGTATGGGAGGAAACGGGTAAAGGAGTTGCGAGTCCCAACTCAACTGAAACGCGTCCCCTAAGGCTCCCTGCATCGGAAACTGGAGGGTGCAGAATGACGGGCAGTGAGCATTCACGTGAGTGGTGAACAGATCCACCAGAGGAGTCCCCCCACATCCGAAAGACGTGACAAACTACCTCTGCATGGAGCCTCCACTCGTGGTCGGCGGAGAACTGCTGACTGAGACTGTCTGCACGAACGTTCAGAACTCCGGCCAGATGATTTGCCATCAGACAAATCTGATGGTCCCGAACCCAGGACCAGAGACGCAGAGCCTCTCTGCAGAGACACTGCAACCCCACTCCTCCCTGCTTGTTGACATACCACTTCGCGGTCGTGTTGTCCGTCAGGACCTGGACTGACTGACCGCGAAGGGAAGGGAGGAAGGCCTTGAGTGCCTGACGTATCGCCCGCAACTCTAGAAGGTTGATGTGAAGCAACCTTTCCTCTGGAGACCAAAGACCCTTGACCTCCAGATCCCCCAGATGAGCACCCCACCCTAGAGTGGATGCATCCGTTATCACTGTGGCCACTGATGGAGGTGGATGAAAAGGCTTTCCTTGTGAGAGATTGCCATCCACGCTCCACCAAGATAGATCTGCTGCAGTTTCTCTTGAGATCCTCACTGACTCCCCGAGATCTCCGCTGTGCTGATATCAATGCCTGCGGAGGCACCACTGGAGTGCCCTCATGTGCCGGCGTGCATGGTTGACCAACAGAATGCAAGAAGCCATCAGACCGAGCAAACAAAGGACCTTCAGGACTGGAGCGACCGCTCCATTGAAAAACAAAGGAATGATATGATATGATAATGATATGATATGATATGATATGATATGATATGATAAATGGAATTTGTAGAGTGCACGTTCACCTACAGTTTCTTGGCTCTGGGACATGAATCATTTTCTGTATGTCGCGAATCCTTTGAGGAGGAGGGAATGCACGACACACAGTTGTATCCAGTACCGCACCTATGAACAGGTTGCGCTGGGAGGGCACCAGGTGAGATTTGGGTACATTTATCGAAAAACTCAACCTGTGCAACAACTGAGTTGTCTCCTGCAGATGATGCAGCACTATCTCTGGAGATTCTGCTTTGATCAGCCAATCGTCCAGATACGGGAATACAGGTATCCCCAACCTTCTGAGATGCGCAGCCACCACTGCCATCACCTTGGTGAAGACTTGAGGCGCAGTAGTAAGACCAAACGGAAGGACCGCAAACTGGTAGGGTTGCGAAACAACCGTGAAACTGAGATACTTTCTGTGCGACTTCAGGATTGGGATATGAAAATAAGCATCCTGCAAGTCGATCGACACCATCCAGTCTTCTTCCAACAGCTCTTGAAGAACCTGTGCAAGGGTGAGCATCTTGAACTTCTCCTTCTTCAGGTAAAGGTTCAAGATCCTGAGATCTAGGATTGGACGGAGTCTGCCAACCTTCTTGGGCCTCAGAAAATACCAGGAGTAGCACCCCTGACCCCTCTCCTGCTCTGGTAACACCTCTATTGCACCCTTTCTGAACAGGGCCAGGACTTCTTCCTGCAGGAGCAATAGATGGTCCTCCGAACAAAAACCCTGGCAAGGAGGGTAATTTGAGGGAAATACCCGAAAGGGAAAAGCATACCTATTCTCCACGAGATTGAGAACCCAAAGATCTGAGGTAATCAATTCCCACTCTCGTAGAAAATGGGTAAGCCGGCCCCCAACTGGGCATACATGATGAGGAATGGCGGATCTAGGGCTGCTTTGCTGCGGTGGCAGGAGGCTGGGAAGGGGAAGAGGAGGAGGAGGAGGAGGAAGCTTGACGACCTCTAGGATGAGCTCGTTGTCTTCCTCTGTATGACTTATACAGCGTATTCTGCTGCTGTTGCGGCTGCTGCTGCGATGTTTTATAGGAACAAAAGGAAGACCTGCCAAATCCTCTGAAGCGCCTTCCAGTAGTACCCCTAGTTTGAAGTTCCAAAGATTTCGCTGTGGCCCTATTATCTTTGAAACGTTCCAAGGCAGCGTCAGCCTTCTTGCCAAACAATCCAGAACCATCAAATGGCAAGTCCATCAGAGCAGATTAAACTCCGATGTTTTCAGCCACGCTGCTCTTCTAGCGGCCACCGAAGAGCCCATGACTCTTGCCACCGAATCAGCCGTGTCCAGCCCAATCTAAATCACCTGTCTCGCAGCAGCCTGAGTGTCCGAAATTACTTTCTGAAAATCCGTTCTATCCAGCTCAGGAATTTTTGGCACTAACTGCTTCACGGAATCCATTAAGGCATGGATGTACCGTCCCATCAGACAAGTTGCGTTGGTAGACTTTAATGCCATACTGGCTGAAGAGAAGACCTTTTTGGCCGCCTGATCTTGCTTTCTGGACTCCTTTTCCCCAGGAACCTGCGGAAAAGCCCCACAGACTTCTTAGAGCAGGCAGCCTGCACAACCAAACTCTCAGGCAAGGGGTGTGTTGATAAAAAGTCCGGGTCACCAGGTGCAACCCTATACGTCCTCGCCACAGACCTTGAAACCGCAGGAGCTGTTAAAGGCTTCTTCCAGCCCTCATAAATGGGTTCAGTCAAAGCATCATTAAATGGCAGCTTTGGCTCAATAACAGAAGAAGGTGAGTGAAGGACCTCTGTAAGAATATTAGATTTGTACTCAGCGGTGGGCAGAGTAATATTCAACAAGCCTGCTGCCTTTTTAATAACAACGTGATATGGCACCACATCCTTGGAAGGCACATCCGACACAGAAGCCAAATCCCACTCAGGTGAAAGTTCAAGTCCACTGGCTTCTCTCAAATCATCAAAAGGATCATCAGAATCCTGTACCTCTCCTTTCTCCACGTCAGCGTACTGATACTGTTCTTCCTCCAGAAGTCTCTGGGCTTCACGCTGAGACCTCATCTTCGGAAACGAAGTCGTCGGATCCGGAACTGACTCTGCCGGGGCCGGAGCCGGCGTCGAGCCCAAAGTCGGACAAGGAGGTTTCATTCGAAGTCGAACAGGATCCTGCATCAAAGATGTGGGCATCGGCGTCGATGGAGTGACGTCGGTCCACGTCGGCGCAAAGCTACAAAAAGAATTTCCGAATGCTGCTGACGCAGGGGGATATTCACAAGGTGAGGAATCCACTGGCAGATGTATCTATCAGAATCTTGTATCCTGACGTTATTTTGTACTCAACAAACAAATGATGGACGGAATGCTGACAATGCAACCCTGATCTTTGACTGGGGGAGAATGTTTGCATTTTCAGCATTCCGTCCATCACTTGTTTGCTGTAACACTTTTCGCCCTAAGTGGGATGGGTATGCCCAGACGTGGGTCCCTTGCTCACTGTGCCACTGGATTCAAGCTAGCCTGGCTGAAGAAGGTTGACATACCCTGAAAGCGGTCCCAGGATGCTTGTTTCCGGTCCAGGGAGGACCTGGCCTGGCAGTTCGGTCTGGACTGTTCCAATGGGGCACAGGGTCAAGACTGATTTGCATATGGCTGGGTCCGAACTGGGGTGGCGTAGTGGGCAAAAGAACGATGGATTGAACCCAGATCTTTTGACTGGGGGAGAATGTTTGCATTGTCAGCATTCCGTCCATCACTTGTTTGCAGTAACATTATTTTGAACTCAGCAACATAGAAATTCCTGAGCGCATGCTACAAAAATAGGCCCTAATTTGAAATTGAGGCCCAGAGCCTGGCTCTGAAGTCATCGAGGGGTGCCAAAAATGTACCCTAGGCTGGGCACAAGACTACCATCTGTGTTTCTGGCCATGACGTAGTGGTGGCAGCATACCAAGTTCTTAGTGATCAGTAGCTGAAGTGGCCTTTTTTCCTGTTCAAGGGTAGGAGTGCAATTCCTACAAGCCTGCTTGAGTACAGTTTCACTCATGTGTCATGAGCAGACCCTTCGCTGACATCTCTGTGTGAATATCAAGTGCATTTGCATGTATGGTAGACTGAGTGCGTTTGCACGTATGGTAGCAGGATTCAATGTTGTTTGCAAGCGTGTATGTTTGCTGTTCCCAGGTAAATCCATTTTTGATTATCAATTGTCTGAAATGACACAGAAGATGGATGTTGTGATGCAGTCCCCGGATAGTGTAAGTGTTAAAACTGCATTCCTTCGGAGGAAGGGGCTGTAACTACAAATGTAGAGGTGTAGAGGGATGGATACAGGACTACCTGTCGAAATTCTCTGGAACATTTTTAGCAAGGGCTTTTGGATCATTCCTCCCTGCTCACTGCCATTTGATTAATATTGGGAAAATGTGGGTGAGTCAGTAGAGACAGATGTTGGTGAAAGGGTAGCTTCTAGGGAGAGCCTGAATCCTTTGTATCATTTTGAGTGGCCCATCCTGAAAGGCTGATGAGAGTCAAGTGCATCTCTGCACTTTTATTGTACTTATGTTGTGATTACTCCTGCATGGAGCCAGCAGAGCCATTAGCTTGTGTGAAGAGCAATAACCCTGCGCAAAGAACCTGTCTATGTTGCAGAGGAAAAGTGGCTATGAGATGAAACCAGGCCAACCGGCTTTTAAACTCAGACAGTGGATTTGTATCCCCTTCTGAAAATACTACCGGCAAGACAGTCCCAAACATCCCCATTTTATTCAATTTTGAATTGCCGTGATGCCGAAGGAGCTACTGTGTTCCAGGAGTGGTATGGCTGATAGCCAGTCTCCTGAAGGCGAGGGGATATCGCCTTGCTAGTACAAGTCTTGCTGGAAGAAACTGTGGAACTGCCTATGACCCTGGGAGTTGCCTGCTTGCTGAGAGAGCAGAGCAGAAAGCCTGCCCATGACGAGAACCCAGCTGCCAAAGATGTGACAAGTGGCCAGAAGGAGCAGCGAAAAGAAAGGAAACTGTCAAGGTGAAATTTGAGGCAACTCAGCTCCCCCTGATCTCCATGTCCAAATGACGAGTCAAGCACAACTGAGAAGAGAATGTGCGCGACTTGCCAGTGTCAACTGCAAAATAGAGACTGTGTTATTTGGAGACCGCTGTGGTGAAAGACCCAGACTTCCTGTATGGAATCTACCTTTTACTTTCATGCAATTCAACATTTACATCAGCGTCCTAGCCCAAAAGAGGACAATCCCTCCACCTCGACATGTGGAGCAGATTACTGAGATGTCTTAGTGGAGCCACTGCTATGCCAGCCAGCCTAACCAGGGAAAGAATGGGGAGGAGTTGTCCGAACAAGCCCCATGAGCATAATTGCTTGTCCAGTGCCCCATCCATTGGAGGAGTGTGGCTCAATGGTTAGAGCGGCAGACCCTAATGCAGAGTTCTGGCCCGGTACCAGGGTTCAATTCCCGCCTCTGCGGCTCTTGGACTCAATCTCCCTGGACCTGACAATTCTCGCCTCGGTGCCTATTCTAATCCATGGGCCCCACACTGCAACTCTGGGCAATAGCTTGCTTAACCTCCACACCGGCCCCAACAGCGCTAGGATGCCTGGCTTCACCCTGGGGGTGCCCAGGAGTGGACACTTCACACGGAAAGCCAGGAAGGGTTCTACAGCGGTATGAGTAATAGCGCCAGGAAACCGCTTGGTGACAGTGACCTCTACAAATACCTTGACGTTTACGTTTACGTCACTGTCACACCCACACGTAAAAAGTCCCAGTGTGCACCACATCAGGTAGTTCCACACTCATGACAGACATTGACAGAGCATTTAGCTAATACTGTGACTGTTCATCGAGCATTGCTATTTCCACACAAGAATTGAATACTCTTATGCCGACTGACCTACGGATTACAGCACACTAGGAGGCTGCTCCAATGCAACACAGTGAGCATTAGTACGTTTTGATAATGACTACTTCGATGTCTTTATTTTGTAGGGTACCGGCTAGACCCCGTTTTGCATTCCTGCAGATTTGCCTACTCTAGCTGCAATAAATGGGGAAGGCAAACTAAGCTAGCCAAGAAATTACCGGAGGACCTCGAACGAGCTCAGCTTTCCCGTATTGAACGGCAGATGACTGCACCCCAGCAGCCACCTTTCACACAGGAACAACTACCACAACAATAGACTACACCTGTGTAACTCTCCCTCTGTTCTATAAAATTACTGCTTATCATCTACGAGAAAAGGACGATAGTGATCATTTTCCACAAGAAATCACACTAATTGTGCAAGTTATAATGCCAACTCAGCCACTAGAAATGCCCATTTCCATACATACCCCAAACTAATCAAATGCAAGAATCAGAATCCAGAATATCTGGTGGCTTCAGCAAAGATCCTCCTATAAGAACAACAAATACCAGAGATGAACCCTGTAGCCAGTTGGGAAAGCTTTAGAGAAGCATTAGGGGAAGCACACTCAACCCAAGCCCAGCTGAGATCTAGGACACCTGAAGGACTTTGTCATGGAGGGCGCTTCAACTCACAGAATGCGCCAATCAGGTTGCTCAAAAAAGCAATAAATAAAACATAACGGAAGCTCCACCTACATGGCCCGGATGCCAACCTGCAAACGGAGCTGAGACAACTTAAATCGGAACGGGAAAAGCCAAATTGGCAATTTAAAAAAAGAGGTAGAAGACAAACAATGAGCTAAGCTTCTTTATGATGTGAAGACTAATAACAGCGCGCAATTTTGGTGCACAATTAACACACTTAAAAATCCCACAGTTCGTGGAATTCATTCACACCTAGCAGTAGAGAGCTGGGTGAGTTTCCTTTGTGAACATTTTAACAGCAATCCAAAAGCAGTAAACAATGCAGGATTTTTGGAAGAGATAACTCATGAACTACACAGAATTCTGCATATAGACACTTGGATACAAGTAAACCCGGGGTCTGGAACCCATCTGTCTAGAAGCATCCCTACTACCATAGGACGAAAACAGGGCAGTGTTTGAGCTCCAACCATGTTTAATCTCTTTATGTCAGATTTACAATCAAGGCTGCATAGGTGCCACGCTCATACTCCAAGGATAGCTGGCCTGATCTTCACCAACCTACTATATGCCGATGGCCTGGTACTTATAAGCCCTGTAGGCCTTCAGCATCTATTAGACACTACACAAACCTACTTGGATGAAAATGGCCCCAGTATTAATTTCGATAACAATAAGGTATTCTTATGAACCAAAGAAAGGTAAAAGGGACACCTCATTGGTATCTGGCCAAACAACCCCTGAAGATGTTTAAAGAGTTGAAATATCTAGGTGTTACAATTTACAGCAAGATTTCATTTATTGCTCAAAAAGAAGTGCTGATGATGAGAGGTAATGCAGTGTCAGTGGTACCAAAAAACATAAAGAACAAAGCAGCCAGTTCTATCTTCACTCCACTACTTCAAGTGATCCAGGCAAAACTCATTCCAACAATTTCCTCTGGGAGTGAATGAGGGGGAGAGATGCGTCCACTCTGGACAGGATATTAATTGGTGCATTAAGATTGATCTTCAGTTTACATAAGTACACATCACCAGCCCAAATAAGATTAGAGTTTGGTGAGCAGAAGCAGGGGCTGGCACGGAGAAGTACATACATTAACTGCTAGTAGGAGATTAAGGGAGAGCAGCCGGGGACCTTGGATACTCACTTGTAGACTGAACTGTTGACCGAGGAAAACTGCCCAGCAAGGGTATATCTACATGAATCGATAGATCAACTAGACCTAAAAGGGCATATGGGAAGTGTCAGGATCCTACGAAAGCTTTAACAAAATTGTCAAATGTTTCTTCATGCTGAAGGACAAAGTAGCATTGACTGGTAGGGTGCATCACTACTTTACCTTACACAGCTACACCAAGGTTGCACCTCATCATTATTTAGGCACTGGGTTCACTAAAGCCACCACAAAAGATAAATATCTGTGTTATCGACTCAGCATTCTAGCCTCTTTGCTCCCCCTTGGAAACGCACTTCGGCCAGGTCTTCCTTCTATTTGGCAGGGAGGAGAAAGTGAAAATATTATTATCCTACTATGCATATATAAAGAACTTGTGAGAAAACACAGAACTCTATTATGCCCACTTTTTAATTATAAAGGAATTCATACCTGCAGACAGGAAGTTATGGCGTGCTTTGCTGTAGACGATGTACAGTTAAATTGCTGCCTTGTAAGAAACTTGACTGCAGCTGAAAAGAGACTAACAACAATATCACTCCCTAAGGTTATAACAGGTAACCAGGTGAGGCTGGGGAATCAGCTCACTGACAATCCTTGCCTCGAAACTTTATACCAACAACTGCTGGTTCTCTTCTAGGGGATACTCATCAATAGTCATAAGCACTGAATAGTCCCGCCCTCGTGCGGGACCCCGGAGCAATAGCCATTAATATGCATATATCTACATATATGTCTTTACAATTGCTCCCACGAAGACCCCGGAAAGCAGTAAGTGGCACACCCAAGCTGAAACTGTATCCTTTAATCATTGCAGCAACAGCACTCCCTTCATCTTCCCAACGCGTTTCGACAGTTCGTCTTGATCACGGGATTGACAAATACAGGAACTCCTCACTCCCACAGGTGATCTGAAGTGCGCCCAGATAGTGTATCCTCTGCGTAGCTACACAGATCGAATGTGGGTCTGTCTTGGCCATTTTTTTACCACAGGCTGGACACTTAACAAATAAGACCGGCATTATGACTGGAAAAATAGCCAAAAAACTGCAAACAATTGTTGGATTAGTCAGATAATGACTAAAGACGTCGAGTAAAGACGAAAAAATTAGAGAAATACCAGAAGAAAGTGAAAAAATATCACCAACTGGCGAGCTCAATGCTCCAGGATCCTCACAGAAGGAGCCGGAAAAAAGAACTGACCTAACTGTCACCTGTGGTGCATGATGGGAGCCTGGAGGCTCACAGAGGTCTTAAAGGCACGGCGCCAGTTTTTTCTGTTGTTACTATGCAGCCTATCTAGGCTAAAGCTGCCTCTATGATCCTGCCTGTTTTACCTTTGAAAATAAAGTTTGTGTGTTTCAGAGAAAACCAGGGCAGTGTTTTCTTTTTTGCATTGTCATATAATGTAATTTATATGTCTTTATTTAGCAAATGTAAAGATTTTGCAGGCAGTAATGGCAGTTTTTGAGCCTAGTATGGTGTATATTGGGCTGCATATGTATATGCATATTATCTATCTATATATATATATGGTTATTTTATGCGTATTTATATGGTTTTATATATATATATAGATATATGCATATTATTGGCTATTGCTCCGGGGTCCTGCACGAGGCGGGACTATTCAGTGCTTATGACTTTGATGAGTATACCCCTGGAAGAGAACTAGGATTACAGGTAAGTAACTAATCCTTGGGGGTTATCTGAACATAAAAACATTTATGAGGAGACTGCACTTTATTAATTATTTTTTAATCACTTTCACAGTAGGCAAACTGTATCGGCATCCTTACCAGTACTGATAGGCCTACAGACCTGTTGAGAGTTATTTAAGCTGCTTACTCATAAGGTTTCCTTACATTGATTGTATTGTCTATTGCACTGTACCTTTTGTTGTTTAAATATGCTTGTTGGTCCTGAAGATATAATGTGATCTTAATTTGCACATAAGTCAGAATGGATTCCTTGTATAGCAATTAAGCACTGTTTGTTATCTGCACAAATGACTGATTAAATAAAAAGGTAAATATTGTTGCAAAGGTTTTAATTAGTCATGCAAATAAACTACTTACATACTTACTTACATGCACAGATGTCACTTACTCAATGAACCTATCATAGACACAAGCCGTTCCTAAGGACATAATTAAGATGAGTGTGCGGGTACTATGGAAGCCATCAAATTTATTCTGCGTATTGCCCAGGTCCAGCTAAGAAATGTTGCCATGGCAATTACTATGTCTTCTTGTGTATTGGTTTTCAAAATACGCAGAGCAGTCTCATAGGATCTAGTGCCAAAATTAGAGCACAACGGCTTAAGCCACCCGTTTCGCAGGCCAATATATGATGGGCACACGAACTGTACGTGAGCTATAGTCTCTACCATGGAGGGGCACATGGGACAGTAAATATCTAGAACATCATTCAATTTTGTCGTAAAAAATTTCAACGGAAGAGTGCCCACTCTAAATTGGTGATATAGCTTCCTATCACCAGGCCCTGTAATCAAATTCCAGTAGGCTTCTAGTCTTTCGACCAGCTTATGCACCATAAAAATGCCGGTTAGGGAGCTGCTATTCACCAATGACATGGTTTTCCTATTGATCATGTCCCAGCAAAGTGCTTTGAACTCGTGTCATACAAGCTACCCTTAAGCTTTTGTAACAATGCAATTTTTAAAGACATATCTGCCTTCTTAATATGCATTACTGCATTGGCATAGGATGCTAACTCTGGTGTCGTCCACAGTCTTCTCCAGTAGGATATGGGTCTAAATCCCGCATCCTGATCAAATGGAGTACAGCCTAAATCAAGTAGTAGGATCTTAATAGGAGTGGATTAAGGTAGGGCTGTAAGTGATCGCAGGAACTTGTTTTGTGCAGTAACTAGTGGAGATAAATTGTCGAATCCCCACAGCTCTGCACCATAGATTATAGATCCTCTAATTTTTGCATTGTACATAGCTAGTGCCAGCCCCACCGGTTTAGTGTATGAGAGGCGGTGTTCCTTTAATAGAGCTCCTGCTAGCTGATTGTGTCTGAGGACTAGCAGGTCTAGCTGGGGTTTCCAGTTCATCCTCCTACCGATAGTTACTCCTAAGTAAGTAAAGGTATCTGTTTGTTCCAAAGATGTGTTATTCATTACAACTCTGCCCTTGATTATTTTGTGTTTATGCAGCACCATGAACTTTGTCTTATCAACGTTAATTATCAGATCATGGTAGTTGCAAAACACAGTAAATCTGTCCAGGGCCCGTTGCAGACCAGATTGAGTTTTAGACAAAATTAGAGTTTCATCTGCAAACATTAAAAGTGGGACCCTAGAACCGGCAAGAGTTGAAGCATCAGATGGAGAATTGCTGTAATAGGAGATTACCTTATTTATAAATAGGGAAAAAAGGGTTGGAGCTAGGACACACCCTTGCCGCACTTCCCTATTAACTGGGAAGCGATTTGTTAATTCGCCCTGTTGTCCCCACCTTACCTGTGCATAATTTGCTTTATGCAATTTGATAATAAACAGGAGTTCTGGTGGCATCCCAGCCTCCTTTAGAGACTCCCACAGCTTATGACGTGCCACTAAATCGAATGCTGATTTTAAATCAACAAACGCAGCATAAAGGGTCCTCCCAGATAGGATCACAGTACTCCAGAAAACCATCATAAATCTAAAGACTTGGTCGTTGGTGCTGACATGTGGTCGAAAACCTGCTTGGTAGGTAAACAGTACCTCTTGATCGGTTATCCATTAATTTACTCTACCTAACACCAGTCTAGCCACGATTTTTTGCAGGGTATCAATTAGGCTTATCGTCCAATAGTTGCATGGACTGGCATGGTCCCCTTTTTATATATATTGGGATAATTTCTGCCCCACACCAAGTTTCAGGGATTGGAACACCTCTGGCCAAGGCGTTTATGATAATATGTATATATTTGACCCAGATCTTCCTATCATGTTTGTATATGTCGGCCGGGATACAGTCCGGGCCCAGGACACTTCCTGCTGGAATGCAATCCAAAGCTCTTTCCGTCTCCCCGTTGCCAAAGGTTAGGACAACATCAGTTGTAGGCTCACAGTAAACAGTTACAGCATTTGTCGGGTAGCAAATTGGACCTGGTAATGTGAGACCCAGAGATCAGGTGGAACATTATTAGCTGGTATAGGCTCTGATTCCCCATTACTCCATTTAATCAGTTGCCAAAATTTGCGCCAATTCTTCCCGTTGCTAGCATTAGTTAGTTCTGCCCATCTTTTCTCATCAAAATTCCTCTTGGCCCTATATTGGACTTTTTTATAATTTACCCTTGCATTTTTCACCTCCTGTAGATCTCCCGACTTAATCGCTTGTGAGAGTTGCCTAAATGCAGTCCCACATGCATCGTCGTACCATTTGGCAGATTTTTTTATAATTAGCCTTGGCACTCTCTTAATAGTTGTAAAGAAGGTTTTCAGTTTCGCAAAGAAGTCCTCATTTTTTTTTTTTTTTAAATATATTTTTATTGCAGGAAACACGTATGAGTACAACATTGGCACCTGAAATGTAATCCGGGTTCGTGTTGGTTACAGTAACATTACGCCTATACACGGCCATTCAGCCCACAACCCGGAGGTCGGGCGGCGTGTGCCATTCTGCTGTTGTTGATTTGTCTCTGTCCTCACCGGTTTTCATAGGTGATAGAATAAATCACTTCTGCTTTTCCAAACACCCCAACCCAACATATCCCCCCTCCTTCCTATCGCCGTGCCCCCCAGTGGAAGAAAAGTGTCCTTCATCATGGTACAGGATTCTAATGTTTAACGGAAGTGATCGTCGCCCCTCCCCCCCTATCCCCCACCCACCTCCCCCCTCGTCATCGGTAGTCTATCTCGAGGTTGCATGTCGTGTGCTGTTAGCTGTGATTATCTATGTCAGGGGCTCTCCCGCAATAGCATCTTGTTGGGAATCGGGCTGCCCCCCATCAGTGCTGTCTGAATCGGTGAATGTGTCAATGTCGCGCAGGGCCTGCACTATCGTTTCCCAAGCCTGCGCCGCCTCTAAGGCCCGCTCATCTCGTCGCCGTCCCGCCTGCTGGAATCTCAATGTGCTTTCGCTTCCCGCCCACTTGAGGAGTTCATTGCGCCATTTAGCGCCCGTTGGACCAACTCGTGCCTTCCAGTTTCTGGTAATTTCTCGTTTGGCCAAAAGTAAACCCAAATCGATGAACTTGCTAGTAAGTTTGTTTTTAGGGGTGTGTGGGAACCAGTGTAGTAACCCTGCCGCCGCATCTATCTGCAATGATCTGTCGGTCACCTCTGTCAGTGTATCTCCTACAATTGACCAAAATGGGGTCAGCCTTGGACAGGACCACAGCATGTGGAAAAGGTCCGCCGTGGCTGTCCTGCATCTAGGACAATCTGCCGTCTCCAGGCCGAAATAGTTCTGCAGCTTCTCCGGGGTCAGATAGGCTCTATGCAATACATAGAAGTGGACCAGTTGAAACCGGGCGCTTCGCGTTCCCTTCCATGCCCGTTGCAATAGCTGGGGCCACGTGGTCTCTGGAATTTCCTTCCCCAAATCCGCTTCCCATCGGGTCTTAAGAGCCGTTAGGGGGGTTAGTCCCTCATCGATCATTCTAGAGTACAAGCACGACACTGCCTTGATTGTCCCTGCAGACATCATAGTATACTGGCAGGTTACCGATGTCTGTGGTTCCTCACGCCCAGTCCTCCAGTGTGCTTGGAGTGCCCTCGTGATCGCCGCGTGGAGCAAAAAGTCACCACTAGGGACGTCGTAGCGATCTCGAAGCTCCTGGAAGGGCAGTAGTGTTCCCTCTTCGTAGAGGTCGCCTATGGTCTGCACACCCATTTCCTCCCAGACCCCCAGCCGGGACCAATCTCCGCCGTGGGGCAACGCAGTGAGCATTCCCAGAGGAATCTCCGGGGCATAAGGTCTCGGTCTGCCCAATTTGCGGTACACTCGGTTCCAGCACGAACGTATGGTACTTTCCTCCTGAGTGAGGCCTCTCAGCTCGAGCTTTTGTTGCATCGCAATGAACGATAAGACATGTCTGGGTATGCCATTGCCTCGGGATTCCTCCGGACCTCGGAACTCCCGCGCCACCTCCTGGGTGTAGAACTGTAGTTGGGCCGCCAAGAAGTACTTCTCGAAGTCAGGCGCTGCTAATCCCCCCTCCGCTCTCGGCCTCATCAAGGTCCTAAGCGCCACTCTGCGGCGGCCCGAGCCCCACAAAAACGACACTATCATAGAATCCAGGCTTTGGAAGATGGATCGGGGGATCCATACCGGGAGTGTTCGAAAGTAGTACAGTAGGCGGGGCAGCGCCACCATTTTTAACAGTGCTATGCGCCCTGCCACCGATAAGGGGAGGGTGGACCAAAAGGACATGCTACCCCTGAGCGCCCGGATGGCTCTGGAGATGTTACCCTCTAGTATATCAGCAGGGCGGTGGTAGACATACACCCCCAGGTATTTAAAACAGGCCGGCTCCCATCTAATCTCCCTATGAGTATCAGGCTGGGGGCAACCCCTGCGGAGCGGAAATAGGCAGGTTTTAGCCCAATTCACCCGGAGTCCCGATACCTCACCAAAAGTCGTGAGTACCGTATCTGCTCCGGTCAAAGCCGCTCCAGCGTTTTCAAGGAAAAGCAGTAGGTCGTCAGCATACAGGGAGATGTGTTGGTAACCCGTTGGAGATTGTAGCCCTCTGTAGTGGGCCCCCGTACGAATCGAGATAGCCAGCGGCTCCACCGCTAGGGCGAAGAGCAGCGGGGACAGTGAGCAGCCTTGTCTCGTGCCTCGCTCCACTGGGTATTGCTGGGATATCAACGGACCCGATTTCACCCGAGCCACCGCCGAGGCGTACAACACCGTGGTCCATCTCAGGAATCCCTCTCCCAAACCAAATTTCTCAAGGACCCTGTGAAGATACCTCCATTCCAGGCTGTCAAAGGCTTTCTCCAGGTCTATCGAGAGAATCATAGGATCGGGAGCATCTGCGTGATCGCCCTCCAGGAGTCGAAATAAGCGTCGGATGTTCATCGTGGTGTTGCGTTTCGGGATAAAGCCCGCCTGATCGATATGCACCAGTGAGCTCATGTGGTCAAGCAATCGTGTGGCCAATATGCTGCTCAGAATCTTGTAATCGACTGTGAGCATTGAGAGCGGCCTATAAGACGCTGGGTCCACTCCCTCCCGATCTGGCTTAAGTAAAGGAACCACCAGGGCCTCGCGCATCGAGCCCGGTAGCCGACCCAAGGTCTTCGCCTCTTTGTAAACCCTCACGAGCCTGGGGGCCAGGATATCTATGTATGTGGAATAAAACTCTACAGGTAGTCCGTCAAGGCCCGGTGTTTTATTACGTGCCATGTTTTTTATCGCGCTCCTGATCTCCCCCAGCTCTACATCTCGACCCAGGTCTTTCGCCTGTTCTTCCTCTAACGTGGGGATCGTGGACAGATCCTCCAAGAAGGTGTCTGTCGTGGAAGTGTCTGGCGGCAACCGACTGCGGTACAGCCTCTTGTAGTACCTCCAGAAGCAATTAAGGATTCCGGGTTGGGTGTAGACCTCCTCATTGCCTGTTGTCCTCATTGCCACAATTGGCGAGGTCCGTCTCGTAGGGTTAGCAAGCCAGGCCAACAGGGCACTCGACTTGTCACCCTCCGCCAGCGATCTGGTCATGTAAGCTTTGTGGTCATAACTGCGCAAGCGCTCAACCTCCACAGCTACCGCCTCCTTTGCCGCCAAAGTTTGCTGTTGAAGTTCTGGATGGCCAGGGCGTGAAAGTTCCAGTGCACAGAGGGCACGATCAGCTTTGGCCAGGTCCTCCAGTAGCACCCGGCGCACTCCAACTTTCTGCGTGATACAATAACCTCTAATCACCACCTTAAAGGCGTCCCATTCCGTGGCCCTCTCTGCAGTCGTACCTTCGTTAACCTCAAAGTACCCAGCGATCTCGTTCTCTAGGGTCCCTCGGAACACCGGGTCCTCTAGCAGCTCGGGCCGCAGCTTCCAGGTAGGTACTTGTGGTGTACACTGGAGCCACCTGAGATCAATCAGTAAAGGGTTATGGTCGGAGAGAGTCCTCGACAGATATTCAGACCGCACAGCAGAAGCAACCACCTCTCCCGATCCTAATAGGCCGTCCAGTCGCACATGTAGTTCGTGCATGCCCGAAAAGTGGGAGTAATCTCGAGTGTGTGGGTGGTGCGCCCGCCAGATGTCTGTCAGTCCCCAACTAGTCTGCCAGTGTAATCTACCCTTGGCCACCCTATGTGTCGGGGAGTCTGGGAGGGGAGGATGAGACCTATCAAGGCCAATGTCCAGCACTGAGTTAAAGTCGCCCCCTAGTAGGATGGGACCTGAGAGGTATCGGGCCAAGGATCCAGACAGCCCATTTAGAAAGGCGATTTGGTCCACGTTGGGCGCGTAAAGACAGCAAATGTTTAGATCCCGCCCCCCTAGTCTCCCTGCTAATGCGACATATCTTCCTTCCGGGTCTATAGTATGGCTAACTACCTGCATGGGTACCCCCGCCCTTATCCATATTAGTGCGCCTCTTGCGTAAGCTGAGTAGGTGGTGCAGTATACCTGTCCCCGCCATCTACGCTGCAGCGCTATACCCTCAGTCTTGGTGAGATGTGTCTCCTGCAGCAGCGCGATCTGCACTCCACTAAGTAAGCATGGACCTTATGACGTCTGGACATAGTGTGCAGTCCCCTGACATTCCAAGTAACACATTTCAGATTCGATAGGTCAGCCATTGTCCCATTCCACATCTTCCTGTCCCTCTGAGCCCCTTACAGCTATGGTGAAGTACCCACTGAAATCGGTACCGATGACGAGTTCCCCCTGTAACAACTGTAAAACAACTTGCAAACATAAGCCCTTGTCCAACCCCCCCAGAATAGGTTCCAAACAGTACCATCCAGTCCCCATCCAAACTGCGTTCTCTATATCCTCCCCTCCTATGAACCTAACGGTAGCCACCGTAGGCATGCCTTAAGGGCAACGTGGGGGCCCGAGCGACGACGCGGGGTCCCACTGCTAGCCGCAACGCGGCCGAGCCCGATGGAATCAAGTTCCATCTAGAGAGCGCCTGCGACCCCTTCTAGAATCAGTGCACAGACAACTCCCCTAAGGAGCCCAGTCCTCCCCGCATTTCCTCCCTCAACCCGTAACCCCGCAATCAGCACTGTCTCACCCGATAGCTTCATTGTTCGTCAAGCAAATCTTCGGCCGTCCCAGGGGTGACCTTCGGGAGCTTCACACTGTCCAGTTCAGAGCCCTCCGTGTCCGATTGTCCTCCACTCTCTCCAGGTTCCGATTGAGCATTTCCCTTGCCGGGCTGGGGACCAGACATGGATGAGACCATGACCAGCGCGTCTCTTCGTTCCGCCGCAGTCTCCGTCGTGGAGGGGCGGGCAGTCCTGCCCCTGCGATGTCTGAACCTCTTAGGTTTCCGCTGCAGAATGTCCTCCCTCGTGGATTGAGAGGAGGTTCCAAATCCGTCTGCGCCTGCCCTGTATAGTTCAAGCCAGCTGCACACATCGTCTGGAGTGTCAAAGAATTTGGTGGAGTCGTCCACGATGATGCGGAGGCGCGCCGGGAACAGCAGGGAATACTGGATGCCTTCGGCTCGTAGTTCCCTCTTGACGGCCAGGAAGGAGGAACGACGTCTCTGTGTCTCGTAGGTATAGTCCGGGAAAATATTCACTCGGCTGTTGTCTACCTGGTAAGGACCGTTCTGTCTGGCCGTTTGCAACAGGAGGTCTCTGTCGCGAAAATGGAGCAGCCGCGCAACCACCGGACGGGGCGGTCGGCCCAGTAGCGGCGGCTTGGCCGGCACTCTGTGCGCACGTTCCAATGTATAGAAGGGGGATAACCCCTCTGGCGCCACCGTCGTCCGCAGCCAATTTTCAAGGAACGACACCATGTCCCCACCTTCACATTTTTCCGGAAGGCCAACGATTCGGATGTTATTTCTCCTGTTGCGCCCTTCCGCATCCTCCGCCCGCTTCTCCAGTGCGTCTATGCGGGTTAGAGCGTCTTTCATTGTGGCTTCCAAAGTTTTTTGCGCTGGTTCCAGTTGTCGCACCGATCCCTCCACCTCTTTCACTCTGTCGGATAACTTGCCATGATCCGCTCGGAGCAGTCCCAGGCCCGTCGCGACCTGTGCAATATCGTCTCGGAGGGCTGATCTAGTTTCAGTGATCGCCAGCAGGATTTTATCCAATTGTTCCTGAATTTGCGGGCCCCCTGGCCCCTCCACGTGCAGTCGCTCTTCATTGTCCGGCGGCTCCGCGTCAGACGCGGGTTGGGTGCCTCCCTTAGCGCCTCTCGGTTTCCCCATGGTGGGCAGGGCCTCCAGTTAGGCCTCAGCAGCGGTGGGGTCAAGCAAGTCGAGGGCCGGTACCGCAGCGGTGCGGCCCCCAGAACCTCCGCTCCCAGGGGCCCCCAGGGGCCAGCAGCGGTCAGGACGGGCGTCCGTCGGTAGGCCAATCCAGGAGCAGTGCCGGTCGACAGGAGCCCCGCACGTCCGGGCGTGGCGGTAGAGCCGGGGCCGTCCAGCCTCCACAGCCCCCCTGGGTCGTTCACTTGTCCCCCGGCTCCTCCCGGAGCTTCCGCAGCTGCAAAATGACAGCCCTCTACGGGGCCGGTGATAACGCCGGAATGGCGGGTCGCCACATCGAGTTCCCCCCTCAGCAGCGCCCGAGCTGGCACTCCCTACTCCACTCAGCTCTTCCACCCCAGTGGGCGCACCCCGGTCAGGGCTCCACGCAGCAGTCGCTGTCTCTCCCAAGGGGCGCCGCACAGCCTCGCCTCGTGTTGTCAGAGGCTGCAGTCTCTTCGCGTTGGGGGAACGCGTGGGTGGTCTGCAGTGTCTCTCCGCGCTGCCAGGGTGCAGTCCATGCACCCCCAAGCTGTCAGGACCAGGGTTGCGGGCCGTCGTCGCAGCTAGGAATTCTCACCCCTCCCCCACTCCGCTCCAAGAGCGCGGGTGGCGTTTGTCACCGTCAGGGGTCACCAGGGGTCAGGTCGCAGGGTGCCGCTCCAATAGGGGGGGGCACGCTTGGTCCGTCGGGGGGCTCAGGGCGTTCGGTTCCCCCGGTTCCCCGTCCGTCCTCAGCTCCGAGGAGGCGAGAGAGGAGCAAGCGCCATCTTGGGCTCCGTATCGCCGAGCGTTCCGTCCGTCAACACTCGGCTCTGAGGCCGCCACGGACCTCCTTTCACAGGCGGGTGGTGTCCGGGTCTCCAGGGGACTATTCCCGGGGTGCAGGTGCCGCAGGGGCCCCCCGGTAACAGGATAAGTGAAGGCTCGGCCGCGGAGCCGAGACGCTAGGCGACCTCCGTCATCGGCGCTCAAGCCACGCCTCTTCGCAAAGAAGTCCTCATGTACCTTCATTAGGCTTGAGAAGGAGTCAGCATGGGAATCTAGAGAAAGAAGAATCGATAATGTTTCTGCTGTAGTTAGCTTAATCTGGGTTAGGGTAGTTTCATCTTTTAATGCCGCTACCCATTTCAGCCGTCGGCAATTATTGGACATAATTACATCTCCGGTCAGCACTTCCTGGGGAGCCATCTGTCTGCCCGGTCCCTTCGCTGCTAATGTTAGCAGCAATGGGTCGTGGTCGCTCTTCGGTCTATGCTGGACCAACATATCCAAAAGTCTTGGCCACAGCTCTAAGCTAATGAGAAAATAATCAATTCTACTACTACTTATCCCATTACTGAAAGTGTTGGTACCATCCCTATCCAAGGGCGATCACTCATTGATTGCTCTGAGGCCTCTCCCGAGGGTTAAACTTTTAAGTTGTAACCCCGCCTCTGTCCATTTATTAATAGGCGGCAGCAATAAAGATGGTACTCCCCAAATTGAATCCTCCTCCGTACTGAGATTGTAATCATTGTGGCTAAGAGGCTCAAATGTGCAATTTAGATCACCCGCGATTACCAATAGAGGGCCTTCCAAATTATTTATAGAAGCGTCCAAAAAGACAATGGTTGGTGATGCTTTGCCGCCCGCTAGCCCTCTCGCATATACATTAAGCAGTATGAAATCTGGCTGACACTCTGATCGAACCTTTAGGGCCAGAATATCTGGGCTATCAGTTGTTATCTCTTCAATTTGGAAAGACGTCTGTTGCCTAACCCAGGGGATCAAACCCCCACTAGGTCTCCCCTTGTGGTTTACGATTGCCGCTTTACCAAACGCCAGATAACCTGGGCGGTATATCATATTCACCGACCATGTTTCCTGAAAGGCAATAAAGTCAAACCCCTCAATATAATTTGACCAATCAGATGATGTTATTTTGGAGGATACACCAGCAATATTCCATGGTAACAAGGTAATTGAGGAGGGCAATAGACCATCGGGATTTGCCAAAGTTATTTGTATCTCTGTGCTCACCTGTTGTTTAGCCACCGTTTGATGGGGTACTATGTTAAAGGCTAGAGGGGAAGGTAAATGACTATCTGTATTCGTTATTAAACTAAGGGTGGTCAATCACATAGATCTAAGTCCGATAGTGGGTCAAACCTATTGGAAAGTTGGGTCTCAGAAGATCTTTGTGCTGGCCTGAAAGATACCCGCTGTTGCCTTGCCCCCCTTGTACAACTTAGCTCAATGCTAAAATGGGACCCAGGTTTATAATAAAAAACAAGTGGTAATACAGAGATTGTATCCATATTCACCCCGTGGTTCCCACCCAGGTTGTCCAATATAAATCTAGTTGCATGTTCATTTTTAAAATTTAGAACAACACAATCACCCTTCCCTTCCTTCCTAGGGGGGCCTATCCACGGTGAGCATCTAACCATAATCATATAATTAGTAATGCCCTCCTCCCAAATCCTGATGCCCTTCAATTTAGTGTTGAACCAATGGAAGATTTTAAATAAAAGTTGTTTGGTGGTTTCGGTCTGACCTTCCCGTAGGGCTGGAACATTAGTCAGCACTACCACTAATGAAGCAGCAGCCGGGGGAAGGTGTAAGGACCAAGAGTCAGTTGCAAATGCCTTGTGTTCCAGACCACCACGTCTGTGTTTTCCTTGTGGGGGGCTAGCCCTTTTTAATGGGGCTCTGCTTTTGCGGATATTACCCATTGGTGCGTTTTTAGATGCCATCGTCACTGGTGTTGTGCTTCTATCGCCCGGAGTGCTCATGATCGATTGGGCAAAGTCGCTTGACATATTCCCTATATCAGGTGGGGCTTGTTTTTTGTATTGGATGACAGCTTCATCAATGGCCATCCTGGGAGCATATGGTTTTCTTGCAGTTAGACTGGGGGGCTTTACTATGTCCGAAATAGTGGTACTAATACTCGATTTGCCCATTTTATGCGCTGCTGAGGACTCCGGTTGTACCAATAAGCCCTCAAGAGCAGAAAAGTCAGATTTAGCCTAATTTTCAAAATTATTAAGATGTTCCTCGATCCTGCCCAATCTATAAGTGATGGGAGTTAATAGAGTGGACATTAAGTTCTCAAGTCTTCTTCACATCTCCTCATTGACTTTAGAGCAGGGGTCACCTAGAGAGACGAGGTTTAAGTCTGCACAGCTGAGGGCAGGGATTTCTATGTCATTTGCATCAACCGTTAATGCACCGCCTCTAGTTTGGTTAATCCTTGGGGCTTTTGCAGTTTTTGGTCTCTTTGGGCCACCTCCCCTCTTCCTCTTTACCGCAGGCTCAGGAGTAGCTTGGCTGATTCGATTCTTTGTAGAAGGCGCGGACTTAGCAGAAGATCATTGGGGAATACTAGTAGCAATCACGCTTACAGCTACAGGCGATTTGGCCAGATACACCATTAGTCCTATGGGGGGGGGGGGGGGGGGGGGGGGCAGGGGGTGTCTGGCCACCTGCATCCTCATCGTTGATAACCAAAGAAGCATTTAAGAGACAGTGTTCGGGAGTGCGGGCTGTAGCCATAGTACCAAGTGAGGATCTTTTTGATAATAAGGGATCAAGAGATAAGCGACACTCACATAGCTGCCAAGGTTTCAGATTGCTATGTGTGACATTTTCATAATTACAACGCAATTATGAGTGACATTTCAGTGACTATGAGTGACGCTTTCTCGCGAGCAAAATCAAGCAATGAAGACAAGGGGAAAATATAAATATCAGAAATTTCACCCATTTGAGCAAAGTAACGGCGCCAGCAGAAGCAAATTTTCATAGCTTAAGCAAGTCAGAGCAACAGTAGGATATCATGACTTGCTTCCATGTCTTCACTACAAAATCAGAGTATTAAAATAAGGATAGACAGGGCCCGTTACTAATGGCTCGGAGTTACCGTGACCATCAGTAATTCCAGGGGTGAGGGGTTACTTTCGAATAAAGGATAAAGTGGGAGATTCAGAACTCAGCAAGCCCTTAAGGCCTCTGTCCCAGTCCACTGCTGCATCAGCTGAAGCTACGCCCATGCCCAACATCCTTCTACAACGCAATGATCCTTTGTTATCATAGTTCCCACCCTTCTTGTATTTTAAGGAAAAATGTAGCACTAATTTACAAAAAGAAAATTCTGAGAAAAGCACTTGAATGAGAATAACATGCTTGAAAAAAATGCCACAAGCGTCTGACTATGGCAATTTAAGTGAATTCATTTACGGGGCCTGGTCCTCTGAGCCCCAAATAACACTGGGTATGTTGGGTCACATTTATATAACAGTTATTGTTGATTTAAATATATTTATGGATGAAGCAACTTGCACTAAATTGTACCAGCGAAAGGCATGGTTGTCTGTGATTACTTTGTTTGTATACCAGCCTGGGCAAACACAGATAAAAGATCTGGCGTGAAAACTAGATATCAAAGAGTTACAACTGGTTTAAGCCGCTATTCATGAAATTGTGTTTTGATGTAGCTCCTATAAAGACAACTATAATGTCAGGCGGGAGGAAAACAGAACGGAAGTTGATCCGATGATCACACTGGTTACTACCTCATAGGTTGCAAGACGACTTTACACAGGTAAACACATTTTAGCCATGGTCTTTGTAATACACTGCAAAGTGAAATATTCGGTTTGCTTTTTTTTCCCGGAAAGGCCAACTACTGAATTTATTTTGCAAATGATTTTTTTAATCTAATTTTTTGCTCACAACAACCCGCGATTATACTAAGTTCAGCCGATAAAAGTTATTCACTATTTGGGGTAACGCCAGAGGTAACCAGATATTTTTACCTTTCCCAGGGTTCCAATCCTTGCCTGACACTGCAGCAGTCCAGGTGAGAATGACAAACATGTGAGAGGAGCAGGGTCCGACGGACGGCCTTACTACCTTATCAGGGGAAAGGACGCACGCGGTGTCTTCTTACATCTATAGCTCACTTCTAATGTCAAGAAGGCCAGGTCACAAACATGCATTTGGACGTCTTACCCTGTTTCGCGCCCAGTGCTGCTAGTTTAAACCGGCCTGTGTTGTTCTGTGAATCTCAGCACTTCCACTTTTTATACCCCTACATGCTGGGTGTCTCACAAGTCTAACAGACAGTCTAAGCTGTACTCGTAGCTGTCTCCGCAACGGACTGTGCGGTGAGCAACTGGCGTTATGAAAGCTGCGCGCTGGTGCTATGGTTAGGTAAATGTTCAATTAATCACTAACTTACTTGGTTTTGCAGCCTCCGTGTGGCTGCGGCAACTACTCCAGCAAGCGTCGGCTTGGCCACGATTCTGGGCCTGGGTCGGTAACTCTCCTTGCACTGCGGTGTGTGCTTATGCTTTGACACTGGCTATCTCGGACACCAACATCTCGGATGGCTCCAAGCCTTCGTTCACGTTGCATGCTGGATCAGATTATTTTAGCAGAATGCATGCGGTATGCAACAGGAACAGAGCTGCCATCGCCAGTATGTTTATGGAGATGCCGGGACACGGACAGGGCACAGAGTGAGATTGCCCGCCAGCGCGGGCTTCCTGAATCCCCGACCCCACTTCCTCCCAGAACTAGTATGCGAGGTCACGTCTCCCGACTCTCATGCTGGCGGCGCCAGCCGTGCAACAGCCAGTAAGCACTTTCCCTTTCTCTAGACGTGAGAGATTCAGCCGCGGCGCTTCGAATTCAAGGCTATTAAGATACATTGTCGCAGCAGTGCAGCTGCACAATAGTTACTAAGCCTGTACTGGTGGAAGCGCCCCAGCCGGCAAGTCTCATGATCAGTAGAGCCTGCGCAGGTCACAAGCACGAGCGCTAGCAGCCTGGCATGGCATGGTCTTACTACAGCAGTCTCAAAATGGAAATAAAATGTGTGACAATGCATTTCAGTGCGGTGTTGCGGAACACCACACTGAAATGCGTTAGAGTCACACCTGATGCGTGATGCTTGGCAGGCCTGCACTCAGTAATTGCTATCTCTTTTTCCAGAACTGAGGTCGCTCTCAATATAAATTGGTCAAGAGTTCCCGCCACGCCACCTCCTTGAGGCGCACCTGTCCTCTTCCCTTCTTGCTTGCTCATTTTAGGTGGATTGCAATATGACCTCTAGGTAAGTTATATGCCAAAAGTTGGTGCAAGATATAAAAGTTGATGGCACTAACCTTAAGGAGTCGTCAGTTTTAGAGGGGGGCTGACTCCTCCCTGCAGGTAGTTGTTTGTGGGCCCAGCATGCTCCGGTCTCCGACGGCGTCAGTCGGGCCCGGGCTTGGCCCGCGCGCGTCCCGCGTTGCGGGTGTCGTGGCAAGATTTTAGCGCAAGCCCATGAGGCAGACTCCTCCCTGCAGGCAGTGGTTTGTGGGACCAAGAGTCCCTCGCAGTGGCAGCATGTGGCAGAAAACAATTTCAGAATCACACTTCTCACTTAGCCCCACTGAAAAACTCGCCGGTTTCTCTTTTAGAGCCCTTAATTGCTGTTGGAGCATCCAGGCTGTTGGGGCAAGGCGCAGGGCTAAACGGCGAAAACCTCAAGTCAAAACCCTGATCTTAGCCCCTCTTGCGCACCTCTCTTCCAGATTCGCCGGTTATTCTCCTCCAAGCCACACCGTGTTGCTGACTCGCTTACTTCTGCTTGGAGCTCAGTGCTCAGCGCTCGGAGCACTTCAAGGTGCTTTAATCATCCCTCGCTCCAGCAGCGCTCCAGCCTTGCTTTCCGCTCCATCGCTCACAAACCTCCACAAAAGAGCCACTTAAGAGCCGCTAAAAGCTGTTAAAGATCCGAACCGTCAATGCGTTTGGGAACCGCAGCGGCCATTCACCTCCAGCGCGGCTTCGCTTTTTTGTGGGTTCGTGAGCGGGGCATCACCGTCAGCTGAAACCCACACCTGTCGCCTAACACACAGCCTTGCCTGATTTCGGTGGATTTCCACAGTCCGGGAACTTTTCCGCAGCGCGGTGGGCTGGGCGGGCGGGGCTCTCAGCGGCACTCTGCGGCTCCCAGGCTCCTGGGCTCTCGTGCACTCGGCTCACCCATAGCTGCCAAGGTTTCAGATTGCTATGTGTGACATTTTCATAATTACAACGCAATTATGAGTGACATTTCAGTAACTATGAGTGACGCTTTCTCGCGAGCAAAATCAAGCAATGAAGACGAGGGGAAAATATAAATATCAGAAATTTCACCCATTTGAGCAAAGTAACGGCGCCAGCAGAAGCAAATTTTCATAGCTTAAGCAAGTCAGAGCAACAGTAGGATATCATGACTTGCTTCCATGTCTTCACTACAAAATCAGAGTATTAAAATAAGGATAGACAGGGCCCGTTACTAATGGCTCGGAGTTACCGTGACCATCAGTAATTCCAGGGGTGAGGGGTTACTTTCGAATAAAGGATAAAGTGGGAGATTCAGAACTCAGCAAGCCCTTAAGGCCTCTGTCCCAGTCCACTGCTGCATCAGCTGAAGCTACGCCCATGCCCAACATCCTTCTACAACGCAATGATCCTTTGTTATCATAGTTCCCACCCTTCTTGTATTTTAAGGAAAAATGTAGCACTAATTTACAAAAAGAAAATTCTGAGAAAAGCACTTGAATGAGAATAACATGCTTGAAAAAAATGCCACAAGCGTCTGACTATGGCAATTTAAGTGAATTCATTTACGGGGCCTGGTCCTCTGAGCCCCAAATAACACTGGGTATGTTGGGTCACATTTATATAACAGTTATTGTTGATTTAAATATATTTATGGATGAAGCAACTTGCACTAAATTGTACCAGCGAAAGGCATGGTTGTCTGTGATTACTTTGTTTGTATACCAGCCTGGGCAAACACAGATAAAAGATCTGGCGTGAAAACTAGATATCAAAGAGTTACAACTGGTTTAAGCCGCTATTCATGAAATTGTGTTTTGATGTAGCTCCTATAAAGACAACTATAATGTCAGGCGGGAGGAAAACAGAACGGAAGTTGATCCGATGATCACACTGGTTACTACCTCATAGGTTGCAAGACGACTTTACACAGGTAAACACATTTTAGCCATGGTCTTTGTAATACACTGCAAAGTGAAATATTCGGTTTGCTTTTTTTTCCCGGAAAGGCCAACTACTGAATTTATTTTGCAAATGATTTTTTTAATCTAATTTTTTGCTCACAACAACCCGCGATTATACTAAGTTCAGCCGATAAAAGTTATTCACTATTTGGGGTAACGCCAGAGGTAACCAGATATTTTTACCTTTCCCAGGGTTCCAATCCTTGCCTGACACTGCAGCAGTCCAGGTGAGAATGACAAACATGTGAGAGGAGCAGGGTCCGACGGACGGCCTTACTACCTTATCAGGGGAAAGGACGCACGCGGTGTCTTCTTACATCTATAGCTCACTTCTAATGTCAAGAAGGCCAGGTCACAAACATGCATTTGGACGTCTTACCCTGTTTCGCGCCCAGTGCTGCTAGTTTAAACCGGCCTGTGTTGTTCTGTGAATCTCAGCACTTCCACTTTTTATACCCCTACATGCTGGGTGTCTCACAAGTCTAACAGACAGTCTAAGCTGTACTCGTAGCTGTCTCCGCAACGGACTGTGCGGTGAGCAACTGGCGTTATGAAAGCTGCGCGCTGGTGCTATGGTTAGGTAAATGTTCAATTAATCACTAACTTACTTGGTTTTGCAGCCTCCGTGTGGCTGCGGCAACTACTCCAGCAAGCGTCGGCTTGGCCACGATTCTGGGCCTGGGTCGGTAACTCTCCTTGCACTGCGGTGTGTGCTTATGCTTTGACACTGGCTATCTCGGACACCAACATCTCGGATGGCTCCAAGCCTTCGTTCACGTTGCATGCTGGATCAGATTATTTTAGCAGAATGCATGCGGTATGCAACAGGAACAGAGCTGCCATCGCCAGTATGTTTATGGAGATGCCGGGACACGGACAGGGCACAGAGTGAGATTGCCCGCCAGCGCGGGCTTCCTGAATCCCCGACCCCACTTCCTCCCAGAACTAGTATGCGAGGTCACGTCTCCCGACTCTCATGCTGGCGGCGCCAGCCGTGCAACAGCCAGTAAGCACTTTCCCTTTCTCTAGACGTGAGAGATTCAGCCGCGGCGCTTCGAATTCAAGGCTATTAAGATACATTGTCGCAGCAGTGCAGCTGCACAATAGTTACTAAGCCTGTACTGGTGGAAGCGCCCCAGCCGGCAAGTCTCATGATCAGTAGAGCCTGCGCAGGTCACAAGCACGAGCGCTAGCAGCCTGGCATGGCATGGTCTTACTACAGCAGTCTCAAAATGGAAATAAAATGTGTGACAATGCATTTCAGTGCGGTGTTGCGGAACACCACACTGAAATGCGTTAGAGTCACACCTGATGCGTGATGCTTGGCAGGCCTGCACTCAGTAATTGCTATCTCTTTTTCCAGAACTGAGGTCGCTCTCAATATAAATTGGTCAAGAGTTCCCGCCACGCCACCTCCTTGAGGCGCACCTGTCCTCTTCCCTTCTTGCTTGCTCATTTTGGTGGATTGCAATATGACCTCTAGGTAAGTTATATGCCAAAAGTTGGTGCAAGATATAAAAGTTGATGGCACTAACCTTAAGGAGTCGTCAGTTTTAGAGGGGGGCTGACTCCTCCCTGCAGGTAGTTGTTTGTGGGCCCAGCATGCTCCGGTCTCCGACGGCGTCAGTCGGGCCCGGGCTTGGCCCGCGCGCGTCCCGCGTTGCGGGTGTCGTGGCAAGATTTTAGCGCAAGCCCATGAGGCAGACTCCTCCCTGCAGGCAGTGGTTTGTGGGACCAAGAGTCCCTCGCAGTGGCAGCATGTGGCAGAAAACAATTTCAGAATCACACTTCTCACTTAGCCCCACTGAAAAACTCGCCGGTTTCTCTTTTAGAGCCCTTAATTGCTGTTGGAGCATCCAGGCTGTTGGGGCAAGGCGCAGGGCTAAACGGCGAAAACCTCAAGTCAAAACCCTGATCTTAGCCCCTCTTGCGCACCTCTCTTCCAGATTCGCCGGTTATTCTCCTCCAAGCCACACCGTGTTGCTGACTCGCTTACTTCTGCTTGGAGCTCAGTGCTCAGCGCTCGGAGCACTTCAAGGTGCTTTAATCATCCCTCGCTCCAGCAGCGCTCCAGCCTTGCTTTCCGCTCCATCGCTCACAAACCTCCACAAAAGAGCCACTTAAGAGCCGCTAAAAGCTGTTAAAGATCCGAACCGTCAATGCGTTTGGGAACCGCAGCGGCCATTCACCTCCAGCGCGGCTTCGCTTTTTTGTGGGTTCGTGAGCGGGGCATCACCGTCAGCTGAAACCCACACCTGTCGCCTAACACACAGCCTTGCCTGATTTCGGTGGATTTCCACAGTCCGGGAACTTTTCCGCAGCGCGGTGGGCTGGGCGGGCGGGGCTCTCAGCGGCACTCTGCGGCTCCCAGGCTCCTGGGCTCTCGTGCACTCGGCTCACCCATAGCTGCCAAGGTTTCAGATTGCTATGTGTGACATTTTCATAATTACAACGCAATTATGAGTGACATTTCAGTAACTATGAGTGACGCTTTCTCGCGAGCAAAATCAAGCAATGAAGACGAGGGGAAAATATAAATATCAGAAATTTCACCCATTTGAGCAAAGTAACGGCGCCAGCAGAAGCAAATTTTCATAGCTTAAGCAAGTCAGAGCAACAGTAGGATATCATGACTTGCTTCCATGTCTTCACTACAAAATCAGAGTATTAAAATAAGGATAGACAGGGCCCGTTACTAATGGCTCGGAGTTACCGTGACCATCAGTAATTCCAGGGGTGAGGGGTTACTTTCGAATAAAGGATAAAGTGGGAGATTCAGAACTCAGCAAGCCCTTAAGGCCTCTGTCCCAGTCCACTGCTGCATCAGCTGAAGCTACGCCCATGCCCAACATCCTTCTACAACGCAATGATCCTTTGTTATCATAGTTCCCACCCTTCTTGTATTTTAAGGAAAAATGTAGCACTAATTTACAAAAAGAAAATTCTGAGAAAAGCACTTGAATGAGAATAACATGCTTGAAAAAAATGCCACAAGCGTCTGACTATGGCAATTTAAGTGAATTCATTTACGGGGCCTGGTCCTCTGAGCCCCAAATAACACTGGGTATGTTGGGTCACATTTATATAACAGTTATTGTTGATTTAAATATATTTATGGATGAAGCAACTTGCACTAAATTGTACCAGCGAAAGGCATGGTTGTCTGTGATTACTTTGTTTGTATACCAGCCTGGGCAAACACAGATAAAAGATCTGGCGTGAAAACTAGATATCAAAGAGTTACAACTGGTTTAAGCCGCTATTCATGAAATTGTGTTTTGATGTAGCTCCTATAAAGACAACTATAATGTCAGGCGGGAGGAAAACAGAACGGAAGTTGATCCGATGATCACACTGGTTACTACCTCATAGGTTGCAAGACGACTTTACACAGGTAAACACATTTTAGCCATGGTCTTTGTAATACACTGCAAAGTGAAATATTCGGTTTGCTTTTTTTCCCGAAAAGGCCAACTTCTGAATTTATTTTGCAAATGATTTTTTTAATCTAATTTTTTGCTCACAACAACCCGCGATTATACTAAGTTCAGCCGATAAAAGTTATTCACTATTTAGGGTAACGCCAGAGGTAACCAGATATTTTTACCTTTCCCAGGGTTCCAATCCTTGCCTGACACTGCAGCAGTCCAGGTGAGAATGACAAACATGTGAGAGGAGCAGGGTCCGACGGACGGCCTTACTACCTTATCAGGGGAAAGGACGCACGCGGTGTCTTCTTACATCTATAGCTCACTTCTAATGTCAAGAAGGCCAGGTCACAAACATGCATTTGGACGTCTTACCCTGTTTCGCGCCCAGTGCTGCTAGTTTAAACCGGCCTGTGTTGTTCTGTGAATCTCAGCACTTCCACTTTTTATACCCCTACATGCCGGGTGTCTCACAAGTCTAACAGACAGTCTAAGCTGTACTCGTAGCTGTCTCCGCAACGGACCGTGCGGTGAGCTACTGGTGTTATGAAAGCTGCGCGCTGGTATTATGGTTAGGTAAATGTTCAATTAATCACTAACTTACTTGGTTTTGCAGCCTCCGTGTGGCTGCGGCAACTCCTCCAGCAAGCGTCGGCTTGGCCACGATTCTGGGCCTGGCTCGGTAACTCTACTTGCACTGCGGTGTGTGCTTATGCTTTGACACTGGCTATCTAGGACACCAACACCTCGGACGGCTCCAAGCCTTCGTTCACGTTGCATGCTGGATCAGATTATTTTAGAAGAATGCATGCGGTATGCAACAGGAACAGAGCTGCCATCGCCAGTATGTTTATGGAGATGCCGGGACACGGACAGAAATATTTACAACAAGGGGTGGTGAGGGACAGAGTCTCTGAATTAAGCAGAAAGCTCTCACCCAGTCAAGAGATCAGGGCTAGATCCAACACCGTTTTTTAGCTCACTGCACCATCCCAGTTTCAGAACCTGGCTGTATGCAAATTAGTCTGTTCCTGTCCCAGTGCATGATGGGAACAGGGCAAACCAAACTACAAAAGCCAATTCTTACACTGGGAAGGAAACAAGCTCCCGGGGACCAGTTTCTGGCATTACAGCCGTCTTCGGCCCGGTTTGCTTGAATCCTGATGGTGCAATGAGCAAGGGTCTCACATCTGAGAATACCCTTCCACGCTTAGGGTGGACAAAAATATTTACAACAAGGGGTGGTGAGGGACAGAGTCTCTGAATTAAGCAGAAAGCTCTCACCCAGTCAAGAGATCAGGGCTAGATCCAACACCGTTTTTTAGCTCACTGCACCATCCCAGTTTCAGAACCTGGCTGTATGCAAATTAGTCTGTTCCTGTCCCAGCGCATGATGGGAACAGGGCAAACCAAACTACAAAAGCCAATTCTTACACTGGGAAGGAAACAAGCTCCCGGGGACCAGTTTCTGGCATTACAGCCGTCTTCGGCCCGGTTTGCTTGAATCCTGATGGTGCAATGAGCAAGGGTCTCACATCTGAGAATACCCTTCCACGCTTAGGGTGGACAAAAATATTTACAACAAGGGGTGGTGAGGGACAGAGTCTCTGAATTAAGCAGAAAGCTCTCACCCAGTCAAGAGATCAGGGCTAGATCCAACACCGTTTTTTAGCTCACTGCACCATCCCAGTTTCAGAACCTGGCTGTATGCAAATTAGTCTGTTCCTGTCCCAGTGCATGATGGGAACAGGGCAAACCAAACTACAAAAGCCAATTCTTACACTGGGAAGGAAACAAGCTCCCGGGGACCAGTTTCTGGCATTACAGCCGTCTTCGGCCCGGTTTGCTTGAATCCTGATGGTGCAATGAGCAAGGGTCTCACATCTGAGAATACCCTTCCACGCTTAGGGTGGACAAAAATATTTACAACAAGGGGTGGTGAGGGACAGAGTCTCTGAATTAAGCAGAAAGCTCTCACCCAGTCAAGAGATCAGGGCTAGATCCAACACCGTTTTTTAGCTCACTGCACCATCCCAGTTTCAGAACCTGGCTGTATGCAAATTAGTCTGTTCCTGTCCCAGTGCATGATGGGAACAGGGCAAACCAAACTACAAAAGCCAATTCTTACACTGGGAAGGAAACAAGCTCCCGGGGACCAGTTTCTGGCATTACAGCCGTCTTCGGCCCGGTTTGCTTGAATCCTGATGGTGCAATGAGCAAGGGTCTCACATCTGAGAATACCCTTCCACGCTTAGGGTGGACAAAAATATTTACAACAAGGGGTGGTGAGGGACAGAGTCTCTGAATTAAGCAGAAAGCTCTCACCCAGTCAAGAGATCAGGGCTAGATCCAACACCGTTTTTTAGCTCACTGCACCATCCCAGTTTCAGAACCTGGCTGTATGCAAATTAGTCTGTTCCTGTCCCAGTGCATGATGGGAACAGGGCAAACCAAACTACAAAAGCCAATTCTTACACTGGGAAGGAAACAAGCTCCCGGGGACCAGTTTCTGGCATTACAGCCGTCTTCGGCCCGGTTTGCTTGAATCCTGATGGTGCAATGAGCAAGGGTCTCACATCTGAGAATACCCTTCCACGCTTAGGGTGGACAAAAATATTTACAACAAGGGGTGGTGAGGGACAGAGTCTCTGAATTAAGCAGAAAGCTCTCACCCAGTCAAGAGATCAGGGCTAGATCCAACACCGTTTTTTAGCTCACTGCACCATCCCAGTTTCAGAACCTGGCTGTATGCAAATTAGTCTGTTCCTGTCCCAGTGCATGATGGGAACAGGGCAAACCAAACTACAAAAGCCAATTCTTACACTGGGAAGGAAACAAGCTCCCGGGGACCAGTTTCTGGCATTACAGCCGTCTTCGGCCCGGTTTGCTTGAATCCTGATGGTGCAATGAGCAAGGGTCTCACATCTGAGAATACCCGGTAGCTTGTCTCCTTTCTGGTGAAGAATTGGCTTGGTAGTTTAGTCTGCCCTGTTCCCATGATGCACTGGGCCAGGGACAGACTGATTTGCATATAGCCAGGTTCTGAGCTGGGATGGGGCAGTGAGATAAATAACGGTGATGGATCAAGCCCTGATCTTTGGACTGGGTAAGAGTGGTCTGTTTAACTCAGACACTCTGTTCATCACCACCCCCTTTTCTAAATCGGGACACGGACAGGGCACAGAGTGAGATTGCCCGCCAGCGCGCGCTTCCTGAATCCCCGACCCCACTTCCTCCCAGAACTAGTATGCGAGGTCACGTCTCCCGACTCTCATGCTGGCGGCGCCAGCCGTGCAACAGCCAGTAAGCACTTTCCCTTTCTCTAGACGTGAGAGATTCAGCCGCGGCGCTTCGAATTCAAGACTATTAAGATACATTGTCGCAGCAGTGCAGCTGCACAATAGTTACTAAGCCTGTACTGGTGGAAGCGCCCCAGCCGGCAAGTCTCATGATCAGCAGAGCCTGCGCAGGTCACAAGCACGAGCGCTAGCAGCCTGGCATGGCATGGTCTTACTACAGCAGTCTCAAAATGGAAATAAAATGTGTGACAATGCATTTCAGTGCGGTGTTGCGGAACACCACACTGAAATGCGTTAGAGTCACACCTGATGCGTGATGCTTGGCAGGCCTGCTCACCAGCTCACCGCTTCTCGGAACCACAGCACAGCACAGCTGGTCCCTCACAGTACCGGTCACTATGCTATCAGTTTTCGGATTTCGGCGATGTTTTCAGCTCCGCTCTCATGTTCACGGCTCCTGCGACACTCGCTCCGCTTTGCTCTGCTGCTCCTTGCTACTCGCAAGTGGCTTCCACGGCATGATGGTGTCTGCCCGTGCACAGGCAGCCTCCTTCACTTACTCAGTACAGCTGTCCTCCCATTATTGAAGAGACCCTCTGTGGGCTTTTGAACGCTCTGCAACTACATGTCTCTGCTACCACTCTCGGCCAAGGTCTTAAAGAAAGTCATTAACAGACAACTAAACAAATTCCTCAACAACTGCCAACTCTTCAACAATACTCAGGCTGGTTTCAGACCCAACCCCAGCATTGAAACTGCCCTCATCGCTGCCACAGTTGACATACCCATGACTCTGGACAGAGGAGGCACGGCAGCCTTGATCCTCCTGGACTTCTCTGTAAAATTTAAAACAGTCTCCAGACCCATGCTCATCTAAACATGTGAATCATACTTTTCAAACAATCTAGACAAATATGGATACAGATAAGCTACTGGGAGTGATACAAAAGATGCAAATATTATCTTTTTGTTCTATGCAAGGCATCACTGTGACCAGAGGTCTTTTCAATCAGGAGTTTAGTCTTCTTTTCATCACTGTAGGCTGGGCTATTATACACACTGGCAAAACATCACTTCATATAACAGTCAACAATCAGGAGGAAGGCAGCAGAGAAAACAAGAGGGACTCACCTTTTGATACCTTTTAACAAGGACCAAGAAAGAATTTGTCAGACTTGACTGCAAATATGTCCTGCCCCGCTCATGGCCATGCCAGTGAGAGGAAAGGTGCAGAAATGCTTTAAAGGATGGAGGATAACATCGGAACTCTGGGTTCTAGATATAGTGAATTTCGACTAAAACGATAAGAGTTTCTTTCCATCATTACCACCAGTAGCCCATCCGGTATACAGAGAAAATATCGAATTACACAAATATCAACTTCAAAATATAGAATGGACAAAATATCGAATGGACAGAATATAGTCATCAAAAATATCGTTTTTAAGGTAAGTAATTTAATATTGATTTTTATCAATATAGAAAGTCAAAATATCGAAGTATATAATATAGGTTATTAAAATTATCGAATTTTTAATAATATCGATTTTTTTAAGTGTTTTGTATGTTAGTATATGTGTGAAAAGTGTATATTTTTTTGTAATTTATTTTAAGTAATTAATTTTATGTTATTTATTTTTGCATAATTTAATTCTGTAGCGGGTTGTGGGTTTATAGGGGAATAGGGTGGGAAGTAATTTAATTATAATTATTAAATATGTTAATTTAATTACTGATATTTACTTTGAATAAATTGTTAATTATTTTTAATTGGTAATTAATTAATTCTTAATTGGTGATTAATTTTTATTAATGGATTAATTGATAATTGAGTGAATTTAATTAATTTATTTTCCGTAGCGGGTTGTGGGTTTATAGGGGAATAGGGTGGGAAGTTATTTAATTGTAATTAATTAAATGTTTTTATTTATTTGTTGGTATTTATTTTGATTTCATTGTTATTTAAATTTTACTTTTTAATTAATTAATTGTAAATTGGTAAATAATTTGTATTAATAGGTAATGAATTTTAATAATTATTATATTTTTTTAATTGATTAATTATTATATTGTATTAAATTGGTATTTACTTTTAATACATTTTTTATTGGTATTGATGTTTAATTTATATTTATGAATATATTAAATATTTACTTTCTCTACTGTTAAGCTCACTAGAGTGGGAATAGTAATTTTTACCCCTACGCTATCCAATGCTTTCCCTACTGTTGCACCCTCTGGAGTGGGAATAGTAATTTTTACCCCTACGCTATCCAACGTTTTCCCTACTGTTGCACCCTCTGGAGTGGGAATAGTAATTTTACCCCTACGCTATCCAACGCTTTCCCTACTGTTGCACCCTTTGGAGTGGGAATAGTCATTTTTACCCCAACGCTATCCAATGTTCACCCTACTGTTGCAGTTGCTGGAGTGGTAATAGTAAATTTTAACCTCTTGCTATGCTACAGTAAAAATATTGTATATTTTTAATTAATATTAAGTTAATATATATATATGTGTTAAAAAATCAAGTTGTATTTTAATTTTTTTTACTTAAATTAATTATTTAATAATGTTTAAGTTATTTAAGTATGTTTAAGTATGTTTTAATTAATTATAGTTATTTAATTAATTTTAAATTATTTTTAAGTTATTTTAATACATTTGATATTTTTATTAAGTATATATATGTATTCGATATTTTTGTACTTACCTGTTTGTAGATAGGATTTCAATATTTTGTCTTTCTATATTTTTACTTCGATATTTTTCTCGTCTATATTTTTGTAATCAATATTTTTTCAGTGATCCGCACATCCAAAGAAAGAATGTTATTATCATTGGGTAGCATTTAAACAGGAAATACACATAATATTGCTAAAAGCTGAAAAAGAGACAGTACCCCACAAAGAAATAAACCTAGTGTTTTATATCCTCATTGAGAAAAATAACTTGTTTTTTCCTCATTCAAAAAACAAACTTTGACTGGAGCCCCATCCTAGATCTAAGGAAACAAATATATAAGAAAGCAAACATTCAGAATGCTAACACTTTAGGATGTGCTACAATTCATTACCAAAGAAGACTTCATAACCTCTATAAATTTGGTGGCCGCATACTTACATCAGCTCATCCAGCACAAGCACAGGAAGTATCTGCGGTCACAAGACGGCACCCAGGGTATTCACAAAATGCTTAGTGTCTATAGCTTCTCACCAAGTAAATGTAGAAAGGGGGGGTCCCCGTGGAGAGAACGTTTTAGACACACAAAAACACTTACAAGTTTAAATAAAAATGGGAAGGTTGATTGTAGAAAAAAGGGTTGTAGTTTATTCAACAACACTGCATTTTGATTTCACGAAACATTTTTACGATCACTTTGAGAGGAGTGAGAAATTCGAAAAATGAAAAAAGCCCCAAGTTGAAGGGGGAAGGGAGGAGGGTGAAGGTGCTCAAGGCTGTGAAAAGGTAAGAGAAAGTACACAGATTTAAACAGGAAGTAAATGAATACGGGAATCAAATCAGGAATTGGAAAACATTCCAAAAAAAAACAAATAGCCTATATCAATTGAGGCAATGATTGAAAACAAAATTCATCTGAGGACATTCTACGGTCACATTTACAGTTTAGTGTAATCCAGGGGATGTGCCGGACGTCCAATGATTAAGAGCCGTCGACGTTTCGACCCCTATTAGTAGGCTAAATTAAGTCCTTTGCCGGGGTCTTCATCAGGACTGTTATAGTGAAGGAGAGGATGAAGTGGGGCTGTCCTATCTGTAAAATTAAAAACCAATATCAGAACCTTAAAAATAAGCTTGATATAACAGTCACTGTCCTGTAAACCATGAAGGTTGATTAATCAAGACTAAATTGCACCATGGCGTCCGGGTCACTGGGACCTCTGGACAGGGGGAACTGTGAGCAGAGTGCGCAACATATCATACTCAGGCTCAATAGTATAAGTCAGAATTACCAAAAGAGACACACAATTACCGAAGAAAACAATAGCCAACAAGAAATGATTACAATAAATTGTCTACTGAGGAGACTCACTTGTAATAGGAGAGAGGCAATGCAGTAGGTAATCCAATTGATGTACTGCGCCCAAAGGGAGGGAAACTGATTCCGAGAAGGCTGTAAACTGTGGATGAAGCCACAGGTGGTCATTAGTACAGGTTTAAGGAAATTTGGTGATTGGCCGTTACAAGAACAAGATTAAATGGCTAAAGCGCCACATTGAAGGTTACTTAATCCAAAATAAGAGTGCAAATTACCTTTAATGTAGTAAGGCTAATTAGGTATGGAAATAGTTGACACAACAATGTGGTCGATGTGCCGGTCTACTGCTCTAGCTGGCAGATCTGGGAGGAGACAGATGGTTGGACAAAGGGTTGTCATGCTGATTTACAATGGAAATAATACAAATGTGCAACATTGTCAAACATTAATTAAGGGCTGGGCCAAAACCGAAACTGATTGTCATTAGTAGGCATATATGACCACTATGCGTCACTCCAAGCAAACATAAGTGGGGAGCTCGATACCAAATCAAGGATAACCACACATGAGCGGCTGGGGACAGAAACTGAGTCACATAAATTAGACTCACTGACTTAAACAGTCCGCGCTGCTTTGAAGTAAAAAGGAACCACCACGTTCGCCATGAGAAATCGGGCGTCTTGATTCTGACACGAGTGGGTCCTGTGAATCAAGGGAAACGCAGTGAGCAAATGCGTTCTCGTTTGTATACGAGGTAAGGGTCGGGGGGCCTGAAGAGCACACTTACTAGCAACACAGGAGACGCGGTAAAAACCTTTCGTCCGATTAACCGACTCCGCTGGACTCCGTCTACCGCTGTGCGGAGTTTAGGGGCGGGGCCTGCCACAGGCCGTGGGATGTAGATATAGAAGAGTTACTGCCTTGTATGGTTGTAAACAAATACATCAGCCGCTACGCGAAGCCGGGCTAACACATGACGCCGGTTCGGAGTATAATAACGGAGTGTTTAAGTTGCAAGCTGTGAGTTACTAGCGTGACTCGCAATTAAATACGGGGTATAAAAGTGTTTAGAAAAACCAAGAGTGTAAAAAACAAGAGTTTAGAAAAAAACACACGGCGTCACCAACCATGACAACAGAAAGTAAAATTAGAGGAATTACATGCGCCAATGCACCAAGTGTATAATTACATCGACCACAGAGTTAGCTTCAGATATCATATTTTAGGCTTGGAAACTGGATAAGGATTCATATTGTATTGCGCTCACGCACTACCCAAACATGGGAGTGTAGGTGAGCGAGCACAGACCAGATCATTAATTGTAAGTCCCCAGGGTTAACTTAAAAAGTCTCATGTATATGTTAGGCTAGACAAGAATTCTAAATGTATTGCGCTCGCGCACTACCCAAACATGGGAGTGTAGGCGAGCCAGCTCATCACAAAACAAATCAATTATTGTGGGGCAGCAGGGAATTGTTGGACTCGTGCACCTAACCAACATGGTGGTGTAAACGAGTAACACTTGCATGTAATAGTTAAACAGTAACCATGCAGTATAAACAAATCCATCATCTTAATGCAGCCAACTGGGCAAGGCTGCCATCCTGCTCGTTCAGGCCATTTTTAATTGAGTCTAGGAGGGACATCCATTTGCATTCACGCAAATTCAAGACGGCTGCTAGATTACCACCTCTCCTCCCTAGTGATACCTTCTCGATTACAAGCCACTTTAAGTCTGACACTGTATGTCCTGTGTTCTGCCAATGGTCGACCAGGGGGGCCCCTAGGACCTTACAGCGTAGCCTGCTGCAATGTGAGGAAATTCGAGCTTTTATTCTCTGCTGGGTTTGTCCAACATACACTTTGTTGCACGGACATGTTATTATGTAGATCACACTGTTGGTGTTACAGTTAGTGTGATGTTTTAATGTGAAAACCTGCTCGCCGTGTGTGAAAGTTTTTGTTTGAATGGTAGTCTCACAAGCTGTGCAGGTGCCACATCTGAAGTGACCTATCACAGGTGGTAAGTTCCATAAACTAGTGAGTGTGGGAGGTACCTCGGGTTCCAAGAATGACTGAACCACCATATCTCGAATGTTTCTTGACCTTTTAAAGGAATGGAGAGGAAGCTGTGGTTGATCAATCTCATCAGCTATGAGCGGCCAATTTTTGTTGATCACTTGTTTGACTTCGTTACTTCTTGTGGTAAACGTTGTGACGCAGATCATCCGGTTCATCTCAGGGGCATCGCGGGCTTCAGGATTCAGCAAAGTCACCCGCGGGTTATACCAAGCTCGTTTTCTGGCACGTCTGACCATTCGTACTGGGTAGCCACGTGATATAAGGCGTGCACTAAGGATCTCAGATTCTTTGGTGTAATTGGTCCTGGTAGAACAATTCCGTCTAATTCTCAGAAATTGGCCCACCGGTAGATTGTCTCTGAGGCCTCTCGGATGGTGGCTTCCATATTGTAGCAGGGAATTCCGCTCTGTCGGTTTTCTATAAAGTGTGGTCAGAAGGTGATCATTCTCCACATAAATGGAGATATCCAGAAAGGGTATGGATTTATTGCTTGATTCCAAAGTAAATTGGATGTTGGGGTTCCGTTGGTTAAGCCATAAGTGGTACTCTTTTAGTTGATCACTGTTGCCTTGCCAGATGCACAAAACATCATCGATGTATCTGACCCAAAGGCTCAACATAGATAAGAAAGGATTGTTTGGTGAAAATACATGTATCTGTTCAAAATGGTCCATATAAATAATGGCCAAATTCGGGGCAAAAGTAGCGCCCATTGCCACCCCCTTGGTCTGTACATAAAATTTTTCGTGAAAAATGAAAAAATTCTTTTTCATAGCGATGTCCAATAAATCAATTATGAACTCCGTTGGCACTTGAAACGGTGCAGGTCTTTGGTTCAATGCCGCTTCCATCACATCCAAAGCCTCTTGTTGAGGGATGCTCGTATAGAGTGATATAATATCACAGGTTACCAGAAGTGTGGTCTTGGGGTCAAATGGTCTATCATCAATCAATTGAATCACTTGGGTGGTATCACGTAGATACGCTCTTGTGTTGAGGGCAATGGGCTTCAAGAAAAAATCTATGTATTTACATAGTGGCTCAAGCAAGGACCCACAGCCAGACACTATGGGGCGTCCTGGGGGGTTGTTGAGATTTTTATGAACCTTGGGCAAGGTATAAATCGTTGCCAACCTGGGAGATTTCTGGTTCAAGAATTTGAACTCGTGATCGCTCAGAAAACCAGCTTCCAAAGCCTTTTGTGTGGTGGACAGAATCGTAAGGGCTAAGTCTCTGGACGGGTCATTTGGTAATTCCTGGTAACTGACACCGTCGGACAGTTGTCTGTGAATTTCCTCCTTGTACTTGGACACGTCCTGGACAACGATTGCCCCGCCTTTGTCGGCGGGTTTGATGACAACCCGTTTGTTGGCAGAAAGATCCGTGAGTGCTTGTTTTTCCTTCTTACTGAGGTTGAATCTGACATACTTTTTAGTACTCAAAGTTTGATCGGCTGCTTTAGTGACAATGTCTTCAAAGGCCAGGATTCTGGGGCTCATAGCATAGGTTGGTGGAAAAAAGGTAGATGGTTCCCTCAGACCCGTGATAGATCCTAGTTGTCTGATCGTTTGGTTACGAAAAAAGTACCTTAGTCGAATCTTTCTGAAGAATCTGTACAGTTCAGTCCTCAGTTGAAATTTATTTGCTGGAGTGGTGGGCACAAAAGAGAGGCCTTTGCTTAATACCTTGATTTCATCATCTTTAAGTTGGTAAGTAGAGATGTTAATCACAGGATTGGTATTGGCCAAAGTGGTAGGAGAAGCCTCGGGTACGGTACTAGCTGTTTCCATCACCACCGATAGGTGTTCCTCCGAGTTGAAATTTCGCCATGTGGTTCGGGGCGGAATGTAACTTGTTTTGGTGATTTGCCCTGTTGCCGTCCCATCCGGGATTCTGTTGCTGCCCTCTCCTCTGTCCTCTGTTCCAGTTGGTACCGCGCCCTCGGGGGGGACGCCATTGTCCCCGGCCCTGTTCTAAAAAATGAGGTTGAAATTGAGGGGGGTACTGTGGGTAATTAGGATCTCCAGATGGATAATTGTACGAGTTACTTGGTCCGGCCTCGCTGTCACTGCTGTCACTGCCGGAACTATAGGAGGAATCCGAAAAGGTTGAAAAGTTTCTTCTGCCTCTGAAGCCACCGCGGCCGCGGTTGGAGAAACGTCCTTGGGTGTCCTGCTTGTAGTAATCAGGTTGCAGGTAAGGGTACACAGATTTCTTATCAAAGGTTCTAAGGTCTCTCGCTAATTTCTCCAATTTTTTGGTTTGTGCAGTAATGTCAAATTCTTTAATCGATGCTTCCAGATTCTCAAGCGCTTCTTTGCTTTTGGTTAAAGTGCTGTCCCCTAAGATCTCAGCTTTAAGGTCTGCGATTTCTTTGCTGAGTGAAACAACTCTCAATTACAAGATGCTAAAAATAGTGCCAGCGAAACATTTTCACTTCTTGGGCGAGAACATTTGTATGGACCACTTAAAGGATTTTATACCCCTCTTACTACAATAGATAACCGTGAGAAGTTGGATAACAGTAAGAAAACACAAAGTTCTTGTAGCCTATCATCCTGTATCCGTCTCATACCACAATGCTGACTAAGAACGAGACCTCTTCTAGAAGAACTAGATAAAACAGTGTGAACCACTGGGACAACTATGTTCAAGTCATAGAAAAGATGAGACATGCTATGCTTTAGTGGAAATACAAAGCCAACATCTGTTTAGGCCATGATATATATTTTTTTTTTAAACCTTTATTTAACATTTGCAATCAAATACAAACAAGGGCCTACAACCCCCAGGGCTGGCCGCTAATCATAGGATCTCAATTCACAATGCGCATCGGTTGCAAAGGTAATTCAAGTTAGTCACAGGATAAGAGGTTTTCATTTTGAAAATAATAAGTAGAGAGAGTCAGGTATGGCACAGCGTCTCGGATCACAAAGAGGGGGCGAGCAAAGAAACAACATATCCAAGAGAAACTCGCTATCAACTAAGTCAACGGAATTAAGACGTAAGTCATCAGGATAAACTAGTGCATTGTGATCGTCGACTCCATCAGTAATGTCCGCCCCAGAACACCAAAACCTCGAACAATCAAGGTGCAAATACAGAGATCAGGATGTGTGAAACCGAACCCGCTATACTAACCCGGGAGAAGAAAAGAGAAGAAGACAAGGGGAAGAGTAGGAAGAAAGAGGCCATAGAACAAAAATAAAAACGAACACCCATCCCCACACCCCCCACCCTGCACCCCTGCTGATGACTACGGCCACCCCCCTCGCAGCGTGCCTGTCGCCCAGTAAGAGAACCCGAAATATAGAAGATGAGAAAGAAGGAAAAGGCGAAGAACCCCACCCAGTGAGGGAAATCGGAGGAGGGCATGTTGTACGGACTCCCGGTCTCCTTCCTCCGTCATGATCAACCCTGCCCCGGACTCAGTTAGATCAGATAAACAATCCCGGTAAACCTATACGACAATGAGAGACCCAGATAACAGTATCAACCCTGGCCCCGCCTATCAAATGCACAGAAATCATTAATTAAAGAAAGTCCTTTCCACGAAGCACTGCAAGAGTCTGAAGAACAGAGGCTAACAGAGAAGAAAAGTGCGGCAGTTCTCGATGTGAAAAGTCGGTGCCAATGATGCCCCTCCCCGCCTCTGAAGCCAAGCAGTACCCCATCCGCCATCTTGAAAGCCCGACAGGGGAGGGGAGTCGACAAAATCCAAAACAACAAAGGATAAGGAATGGAAAGTTCCAGAATGGGGATATCTTGCAAGTGTCCCACAGGATACACAATCGGGGGTTCCAACGGCTCCACAGGGTAATCGGGCACTGTACAGTCGGATAGGTCAAATATAATAGGAGCAAGCCCTGCTTCCAGCGCCGGGTCAATACAAGTCTCCAAGGCATAAATTGAAATGCAGGCTGGTTGCCGGGGCGCGGGTGTCGAGTCGGGATCCGCTCTCAGGTCTGCGAGTCCATCTGTCTCAGACAGCATGCTGCAAGTCCGGGCTGCAATGGTTCCCTTGAGTGCCATAAGTGCCTCCAACACCATTCGCAGTGACTGGCCAGTTCGAGCCTGCTCCGCTAGCTGCTTTTCTTCCTCCAACATGGTACCACCCATCGAGTGGCGCCTTCTCCGGGGCAAAATTAGACGGAGCAGGAGTAAGCCATGAGGGACTGATATGTAACAAGCAATAATACGCAGCGAGGTACCGACCCGGGGGGATCGACGATGCGAATGTCGTACCCCCGGTCATGGACCCCCGCGACACATCGCTGTGCGTCACTCGTCGCCTCACCTATTGTAGAGCACCAGACAGTTGGTGGTAGCAGACCAATCAAAAGTCCGAATGCTCCAGAGAGCGGACCCGACCACGTTCAGCAGTCCGTTGTTATTCAACCCGGACCCGGCAGAGCCCGCACTCGAGACCCCGGCTTCCCCGCTGAGTTAGGCCTCGGAGACCATAGATGTATCTCCGCTCCACAACGGCGGAGAAACTCCGGGATTGCGCCACTGGAAAGCAGGTCAAATCACACACACGGATCCGGTGCGGTTTAACCAGGATAGTCGGCAGGATAATAGGCCGAAAGACGGAGGTCGGCGGAGCCGGAAGACTATGCGGCCATCTTGGTTGGTGTCGTAGCTCCTCCTCTAGGCCATGATACCTAAGAGGTCACACCTTACCTTCATTTGATATTAGATGCTCTACAAAAGGTTAGAGCGAACACTTGAAGAATCTCTTGGTAAGCAGATTATGGTCTCTTCACAAACAAAACCTACAAGTAAATATGCTAGAATTTAAAGTGGTGAGACTTGCTTTGAAGGTTCTTTTACCCCTCATACACCAAAAAGATTTACGATAAAAACAGACAACATGACTGTGTTATATTGCATCTGAAAATAAGTAACAAAATCCAACCTGTTGTCCAGAGAAGCGCATAAATTATGACATTGGGTCCTGTGACTCAAAATCAACTTAATAAGCCAAGGGTGCCCCAAGAAACGGGAAAGAATTTGACGAAAGTGGAACACCTATTGGGGTAACATATGCTCCCCCAGCCATTTGACCCAGGTGGGAGATTCTGAGAACGACCCCACATGACGCACAGGATAGCCCAACCTGATTTAAATTGTGTGCTTGGTAAATAAATAAATAAATGTATGGCTTTGTGTCAATCACACTGTAGATGTACTTGGTTGCCTTGAAACAGCAATGGATATATAAGTACTTGGCTGTTTTAAAATGATAACTGTGATTTGCTCTGTCTTATGGTTAAATAAAAGGAAGATTAAAAACATACTTAATAGTGGAACAGGTCCCAAGTTTGCAGAGCGAGATAGCGGACGCCTTTAGAAGGAGACAGGAGATACGTTGACTGCCATGATTGGGAATTAAATTCAAATCAGTTAGATCTTGGAATATTCCAAAGGTAGGGCACACCCAATTAGATCTAGCTGCAATGCAAGGTCCTGAAACTCCACAAGCAGTTGGTGGTACCTCAACCCGACTGGGGAAGTGTTTTCAATACGCTGGTTAGGGAAGTTTATTTACACTTTTCTACCAATACCACTCATCCCAAGGGTTCTATGGAAAATAAAGGAAGAATCTTGTAGATTGATCCTAATAGCAGTAGTGTCAACTTGACATTTCTAGTTCACGGAACTTTGGGACCTTTCATTTCAGACCCTTATTCAGTTCAAAGATGATCCTTTTCTGTTGTCCAAGAACCAGGATTAGATTCTGCACCATGACCCAGCATCTCTACACTTGACTGCCTGGCTGCTGCAGACATGGAGTTTGGACCTTTAAACCTACCACTTTCTTGTAGAAAGATTTTCAAGCAGCTAGAGTTACTTCCACTATTAAAACTTACTCTGCAAAAGGGAAGATATTTTGCATTTGGGCTTTAAGGAATAATTTGGACCCTCTCAGCATGGTCTCACTCAAAATACTACTTTACATGTTGAGTCCAGCCGAATATGGGTTGTGTTGTTCATCAATCGAGGTTTAGCTATTTCAAGATACCTAATACTCGAATGGTAATTTCCACTAGAATAGTAAAGGAATTAATTTGGGGTCTATGCCCCACTTATCAATAGTCCACTTTTGTGGGAAATAAATACACTCTTAGGCCAGCTCACCAGACAGCCATTTTAACTGCTATATAAAGCCTCCCTGTAAATGTCATCACAGAAGAAGATCATCTAACTGGCAAGAACCTACCACTCTAGTCTGGGTAAGTCGGATACACACCGAAGATAACCTGTGATCACCCTCTGGTAGCTAGGTGCAGAGCATTCAGGCTTATTTGAAAAGGCTATTCGAAAAGTGTGCAACACACTCACACAGTAACACAGTAAATGCACAACAAAATGAGATCACTATATTGTAAACACATTAAGGCCAAAACAATATAACTCACATAAGTAGTGCACCAAAAGAAGTCTCATTTGTTGCAAATGACATGAAGTATATGTATACTTTTGGAAAGATGCTACTATCACTTTAAAAGCATGTAACACAAATACTTTTCAAAGTACATAAACATTGCTTTAAAGGCAAGTAATACCCAGGTATTTTCCAAGATATGCAAGTTTGAATAGAACATTAGCTGCATCTACAAAACATGAGGCACAGAAGCACCTGCACTCCTAATAAATATTATACAACACGTTTGTTACACTTCTGAGGTGGGGAGCCCTTTTTAGAGTAAATGCAGGCAAAGTGCATGCACACTTCATAGGGGCTTGAATGCCAGCTGTGCAACCCAGGGTGCTAGGTCCAGAGGGAAGCGCCAGGGCTTCAGTAGCTCTCAGAAGAATGATAGTTCGGCCACACCCTGGTCATTACAAATGCCCTGGGCCAAATTCACCAGCTGCAGAGTTACACGGCTGGGGCTGGTAGGGAATCTTTTATGGCCCTGAGATTCCCCACAACAGGGCTGAGTCAACAAGCTTTTGGAGAACCCTTTGGGGCACAAAGGAAGTAGCAAGCAGCAGGCCAGCACATTTTGGTCAGGTTGCAAAGTGGTATCCTCTCCTGTAGCCCAGGAGGCAGCAGGCCAACACAGCAAAACAAGTTAGCAAAATGGCGGATCTTCCTAGCAGCACAGCAGTCCTTCTGACAATGTGCAGATGTAGAGCCAGCAGTGTCTGGTTACAAGTCCCATGCAGTATCTAAAGATATGGGGTCAGAGACCAGTACTTATACTCAAAAATGCCTTTGATGAAGGGGTGAGCTCAAAAGAGCTCTCTGAAGTGCCAACAATCCCTTTTAGCCCAGCCCTGACTCCAGACAATTAGTAGGGAATAATTCAGACCTTTGTGTGTGAGCAGAACACAGCCTTTTTAAATTTAAGTATGAACCACCTCTCCTTCACCCTGCCCAGGAAGACTATTAGTATATAGATGAATGCATCCCCAGTCACACCCAGCCCTTCCTGTTTTGTGGCTGTTTAGAGAGTATGTGCAAAGTGTCGCTGTCAGCAAGCCAAACGTGATTTAGATGCAGGCTGCAAAGCTTAAATCGTTATAGCCCCAGAGAAATGCCCACTTCAAAAAGTGGCATTTATAAAATAGTAAATGCAAAATCCAACTTCCCCAGCTAGTAGGATTTATCTCTATCATTTTAAACATACCAAACATGGCAACACCACTCCTTTCTGACCAGCAATTAAAACCTATAAGTTCATAAGGGAATTCATAATGCGAGCCTATGAGAGGAGTTGGCCTCACAACAATGAGAAACGAAATAGACTGTTTGTCACTACCAGGACATGCAAAACATAAAGGTACATGTCCCACCTTTTACTTACACAGCACCCTGTCAGTAAGGCTACCCATGGCCTAACTTAGGGGTGACCTATGTCTAATAAAATGGGAGTTTAAAGCTTGACAAGTAGTTTTATATGCAGAGTCAAAGTGGCAGTAAACTACACACACAGAACCTGCAGTGGCAAGCTTGAAACAGGTTAATTCTACTTCTACTGCTACTTCTGTGGGTACTGCAGACCGACTAATAGCTTGTGAAGTACAGGTCCTGGATACATGGTATAACACTTTTCAAGGGACTTACAAGTAAATCTAATATGCCAAATATGTATAAACTAATCATACCATGTTTGGGAGGAGAGAGTGTGCACTTTAGCACTGTTTAGCTGTGGTAAAGTGCCCAGAGTCCTAAAGTCAACAAAAACGAGGTCAGAAAAAAGGGAGGAGGAAGGTAAAAAGTTTGGGGATAATCCTGTATAAAGGGCCAGGTCCAACAGTAAACTTATCAACTAATTAATGTGCTGACTTTTCCCCACAACCATAAAAGAGCTGAAACCTGGAGTCTGAGATTATTCCGTGATGTCAAATGATTTTAAGTCTGTATCCACTTCATCTCCGCCCTCTTCCAGCCCTAGAGTCAGCTCAAGAAAAGCCCTTCTATCATGAGGTAGAGAGGTGGGTTATTGCTCCATGCTTCTTGTTTTATTTTAACTAGCTTTCTTACAGACGTGTAACGGGATCAGTAATAGATCAACTGTGTATCATTAAATACATTTAGAAAATAAAACAATGTAAAATAAGATATGTAAATTAAATATAAAAACATTCTAAAGATCTAGGGCCAGATGTAGGTCTCAAAATACTGGTCGGAATCGGCCGAAAATACCGATTTTCGGCCGTTTCCGACCAGTATTTTGACATTGGTATGTAGGAGCACTGAAAACATACAGATTCGGTAATTTTACTGAATCGATAATTTTACCAAATCAGTAAAATTACTGATTCTGTAAAATTACAGAATCAGTAAATGTTACCAATTCTGTAAATTTACTGATCGGTAAAATTACCGAATCTGTATTTTCCTATGTAGGTAGCACTTCTAACAGTGCTACAGGGCCTTTAGAATTCGTTATTTAGCATGTAATACAATTGCATGGTAAATAACGAATTCTTGTGTACATGCACATCTGTGCATGTACACCTGTGCCATATGGCACACAGACATGCCGTAAGGGCATGTATGTGTGCCTCATGGCGCACAAGCCAGTTACAGGGGTGCAACAGGGTGTCAAAGTGACACCCTGTTCCCCTTTGCAGTTCGGTATTTTTACCGATTCGGTAAATACCGAATCGGTATTTGCTATTGAATCCTATGGGTTTCAAGGCCCATAGGATTCAATAGCAAATACCGATTGGGTATTTACATCAGATTTACCGATTCTAGACTACCGAACCGGTAGAATTCGGTATTTTAGAATCGGTAAATCTAACTTACCTACATCTAGCCCCTAGTACCCAAAAAAAGACAACCAGGGAAAATTATGCACTGAAGTAATAGGGAAAAGAGTGGATAAAATAATAGATGTAGGCAAATCCCAAAAACCTGAATCTAGTTCTCAGTCAAGGGGTACAATGTTTTTTTCATATTGCCAAAAAGCCACATTATCTGGTTTTGTGACTTACCATGTTAGTCCTGGTACCATTGACGTGAGTCTCCCTTCCATTTTTCACTGATTGCCTCCTCTGTTTTTGATATGTTTTGCTGGTTTAGATGCTTTGGCCCCAGTGCCACTGCTATTGAGTGCCAAGGTGCAAGTGCTCCCTATGTTAAATTGATGTATTGATTAGTGACTCCATGATTGGGTTATTTGATTTACTTGTCAGACCGAAGTACAGTGCACCATGTGTGCCCAAGGCCTGTAAATCAAATGCTGCTGGTGGGCTTGTAGCACTGGTTGTGCCACCCACAGAAGCTGCTTGTAAAGTGTGTCTCAGGTCTGCCATGGCAGAGCCTGTGTGCAGTCTACTACTGCCATGTCGCCTTGGCAAGTGCACCCACGTGCCAGTCCCTAAACCTTCCAATTTCTACATTTTAGTCGCCCCTAAGGTAGGTCCTAGGGCAGGGTGCATTGTATGTAAAAGGTAGGTCATGCCCTGATGTGTGTGGCATGACCTGATAGTGAATTACAGCCTGTTACATTTTTCACTATTGCAAGGCTACCTGTCACCATAGGCCAGAATGGGCAGTTTGATTATAACATCTTATAATTAGTTTGATTATAACATCTTATAATCCTAACTGACCCAGGGAACATTGTAGAAATTTGAAATTAGTATGCCTGAACTCAGAATGATAAAATACATCTTTTAAAATGTTTTTTATAATTCTTTTTATTGAAATAAAATGTCAGCAAAAACACAATATAGAGGATCGTTCAAAATTGTAGACTCTACATCTGGGGGTTACAGAATAATCAGTAAATACAACTGAAAAGGAACTTCACGGGGAGGGGGGGGTCATCCTGAGCAGCATCCCTGGGTGGTGTACAAATCTCTCAGCTGTAGCGATTCCAAGGGCCCCAGACAAGTGACCACTTCCTTGGGCATACCCTTGCAAGATACACCGTTTTCTCCCTAAACATGCACCAATCCAAATTGCTTTCCCACGCGTCCAGGGCAGATGGTGCTCTGCCCCCCACAATTGAGCAATATTTCTTTTAGCCAGCATAAACTCTAGTGTGGCCCATTGTGTCTGAGAAGTGTTTAAGTTGGAGGGTTCCCATATATTCAAGCGGCAATTTCTTGCCTCCGGGGACAGGAAGACTCCCAATACCTTGCTCATTGTGATATGTACTTTGTGCCAGTAAGTGGTAATATGTGTACGCTAACAGATGGTATGCATAAATGTACCTGTGAGACCACATTGCCGTGCTTCATAGCCCTGTGTAAGCAACCACATGTTCACCAGTCGAGGTCTCATGATCTAGATCCTATGTATAATCTTAAGCTGGACTAATTTTAGGCGAGCTGGGATTGCCACCTCCCTGGGAGATGACACCGCTGTCTGCCAATCTTCGTCATCAAGCTCTATCCCATCCAGCACTCACTTGTCCCTCAACACCCGAAGGGGATCCACCATATGGTTGATTAGCTTTTTGTAAATTAATGAGATTGTCTTCTCGGGAAGGGGACCATCCAGTACTCTGTCCTCTAATGGAGAGGCCTCTGGGGGATCAATACCCCTAGGCAAAGTAGACAGAAGTGAGTGCCGAACCTGCACATAGCGGAAATTTTCCGCATCTGCTAGCTCATATTCCTTCTGCATCTCCTCAAAGGATTTAACTCTCCCCTTCCTCCATATGTCCCAGACAGTGGAAATTCCTATAAGGTCCTACTTGTCTAAACCCTTTGTCTTCCAGAGATTACCAAGTTTCTCGGAGTCCCAATGGGTGGCTAAAGTTAGCCTGTGCCTCCATCCCAGAGAACCGGTGGCATCATGCCAAATCTGAACTGTGTGTTTCGTTGGTCCTGTTAATGCCAGTCTCTTCGGTCGGGAATACAAGGCCCTACTATATTTACACCCTGGGAGGAGCCACCTGTCCATGGCGTAGCCCGGGTCATCTACACAACCGTATGTACCGTGGTGGATCGCTGCCAGCTGGGAGGCCCAATAATACCTCCTGATATCCGTGAGACTGATGCTTCCATCATACCAGCTGAGTGTTAGTTTATTTAGTGCGATTCTGGGTATGCCATCCCACAGTAAACTCTTCTGAAGGCCCTCAATCTCACGGAAATAGCCGGCTGGCACAACATCTAAGGTGGTCTGTAAGGCATAGAGATATCGAGGCAGGGCCATCATTTTAAAGTGGGCCGCCCTACCCATAAGCGAAATAGGGAGTTTCCTCCAGCTGGCAATATTGCTCTGGGCATACTTAACCGAAGGATCCAGTGAGATGAAAACTCCTAAATACTTGAACCCCTCAGTGTTTACCTGTATAGAGCACTTTCATGGAGGGACAGGGGGATCTCCCCTCAGGAAAAATAGCAAGGATTTCTCCCAATTAATCAAGAGTCCCGAATATCTCCCTAAAGAGGTCGGGACATCTAAAACCACCAAGGGACTTACAGGGGGAAGCCAAGTAAAGCAGTATATCGTCAGCGTACAGTGATATGCGATCCTCCTATCCGGGGGACCACCCCAACCCTCTAATCATTGGTTCCCAATGTATTAAGGCTGCCAGTGGCTCCAATGCCAGAGACAAGAGAAGGGGGGACAGCGGGCAACCCTGACGGATACACTGGCCAAGTGAAAACGAGGTCGAAACTCTGTTGTTTACCACCACTTGGGCGAGCGGCTCGCCCTACAGCAGACGTACCCACTTGATGAATTCGGCACCGAATCCAAACTTGGCAAGAACAGCACACAAATAGGGCCATTCAATCTTATCAAAGGCCATTGTTGCCTCTAGTGACGCTATAATGGCCGGCTCCCGCAGGATGTGGACTCTATCGTCCTGCGCAGTCTGCGCAAGTTTGAGGATGTGTTCCTATGTGGCATGAAGCCAGATTGATTGGGGTGTACCATACCGCCGATTACTTTTACCAATCGGTTCATCAAGAGCTTGGCTAAGATCTTCGGCTCAGCATTTAAGAGAGAGATAGGCCTATACGAGGCACAGTCCGTTCTAACCTTGCCTTCCTTGTGGATCGTGACAACAGTAGCTATTCTCTGTTCCCTTGGTAGTATTCCCTTGTCTCTGGATTCCACAAACATCGCTTTTAAGTAAGGTGCAAGTTTGTCTGGCCTGAGTTTGTAGAGCTCGATAGGAAGCCCGTTGGAACCCAGTGCCTTCCCAGAATTTAATGAATGGGTTGCTTCGGCAATTTTGTCCATAGCAAGTGGGCTATCCATATAGTCATCGTCTTCAGGGGAAAGACAGGGGAGCTTGATGTCACGGAGTAATCCCTGGTAGTCAGTCTCCGTATGAGGGGAGACCGACTTGTAGACTGCCTGAAAGTGGTCCGCAAACTTGTTCACTATCTCCTGTGGTTCAGTAAGTAATGCCCCCCCCCCACCTCCATCTTGAGCTCCGGGACAAGACGGCTCGCCCATTCCCTCATGCCCAGCCATGCAATAAGCTTCCCAGCATTATCTCCCAAGTCATACAGCCTGCCCTGTTGTTCCCTGCTAAAAGCTTTAGCCCTGTCTGAGACCAGTGCCTTATAGTCGTGTTGTTTCAGGCTTAGCAGGTGAACTTTAGCCTGCCTTATAACAAGTTCCAACTCACCCTCCAACCTGTAAGTTTCAGCTCCACCACCTCCCTCTGCTTCTCCTTCTTAGAGCCTGCTATCAAGGACAAAGCTTGACCTCTGATGACGGTTTTAAACGCCTCCCACAAGGACTGAGAGGAGGATACCGACCCTACATTATTGGTAAAGTATTCGTCCAGAGTTTTAATGAGGTCCTTGCAAATCTTGGGATTACGCGGGTACCAAGGGTTGATTGGGGCAACCCTCCCTGCAGTGCCCTGACTTACGATCACGTGAACCCACAGTGGATAATGATCCGAGATCTCTCTAGCTAAGTGCCTAATTTCTGCTATGTATAATGCTTGTGGGGCAGGGACAAGGCAGTAGTCTAGTCTTGAGAGACTGTGGTGAGCCCCAGAGTGAAATCTATATTGTGTTTGATCCAGGTGATGGAGCCTCCAGCTATCTACCAGTCCCATTGCATCTGTGAAATCTGGTAGCCATCGCACCGCCCGTCCTGTCTCCCAGGGGGGATGCCTGTCTAACACGCCGGAGACGACTGCGTTAAAGTCGCATCCCAAGATTAAAAGCCCCTCTGGGACGGTGAGCAGGACCGCCCCCAGATCAGCGAATGTTGTGCCTTGTAGTCCTGGAGGAACATAGAGAGAAATGTTATGCGTCGGCCCTCCCACATGCCCGTGACCCCGGTGTATCTGCCTTCTATCATCCTCCCAAGTGGAGGTTACTGCCAATGGAAATGCATTTTGAAACAGAATCCCCATCCCCCTGGGTCCAGATGAACACCCTGAGTGTGCAACCATCTTGTACCCCCCGCTATGCATTGCTTTGCATGACTTGCCAACTAGATGCGTCTCCTGAAGCAGGACCACGTCCGGGACATGCCTCTTGACATACTGGAGAACCACACTCTGTTTGATCTTATCCTATCTTCCAACCCGTTAACCTTCCAACATAAAACCTTCACTTCCTTATCCCCCATCGTCTACACAGTAAAGTTGACAATCCTCCGCATTTTCTCTGTCAGGTCTACGTATTGTGCCGATGCAACCAACAAACCACCAAACAGGTGAACCAAACACCCCTGCCCAACACCCCCCTACCCTGCCCTCTGGGCTCAGGACAGGACATCGAAAAACTTGCAGAGCCCTCTTATTTTTAGCGTAAGAGTCCCACCCTCCCCAACCCCCCCAACAAGATTACCCCCATATGTGCAAACTAGTTGTCCTCCAGGCCTCAGCTTCAGGATGGCTGACTGTCCGCACTTTCAACAGCTCCACGATCTGCTGGGTCCTGATTCCCTCGATATTCGATCCATTCCGCCACTGCCTTCGGCTGATCAAAAAACCAAGGGCTCCATTACGATGTCGGGCGGATCGCCACCGCCATGGTGGCGGTTGAGATCCGCCTTACAGAAATGCCCGCCACCCTTTTCCCCCCGCCACATTACAATGGCGGGGGGGACCGCAACGTATGGAAACACCGCCCGCCACTGTTCCGCCCCGGTCGCATTGCGGCCGGGGCGGAAAATGAATAATATGGTGGCGTGTCTATGAGACACCGCCAGCCATATTACAATGGCACAAGTGCAATGCCTTTCCGCAGCGGCAATGCCACCACGGAAAGGCAGGCGGTGTTCACTCTGGGGGCTTCTTGTGGGCCCCCGGAGTGAAGGCCAAAGGGGGGTGGCACGCGGGGGGTACCTGTGGTACCCCCCTGCATTTACGTAATCAAAGCAGCAGGCACCGCGCGGTGCCTGCCGCTTTGATTATGTAAATGATGCAAAGCATTTTAGTATTGTGGCGGGCGGAGCACAGATCTCCGCCCGCCACAATACTACTAATACAGGATGTGCCCGCCACTATGGCGGGCACATCCTAATGGTGCGTGCGGGACCCCCGCCCTCCATCCTAATGGGGCCCCAAGTTCGTCCCTCCGCCTCGACCTGGAAAAGGGCTGGGAACAACATCGAGTATTTCAAGCCCCTTTCCCTCAGGTCAGGTTTAACTGATAGAAATGATCTCCTCTGCTGTTGCACTCTTTGTGTGAAGTCTGGAAAAAAGGAGACAGTAGCATTCTCATACCTGAGCGGGGCTTTGGCTCTCGAGTTTTAAAATGCATCTTTTAGAGAAGTTGGTTTTAACATTCTGTGTTTGAAAATACCACTTTTAGAAAGTAGGTATTTTCTTGCCTAACCAGCCAGCCTTCTCTGCTAGCTTGTGTATTGTATGTCTGGTTTGTGAGTGACAAGGGCTGGGGTGGCTCCAGGAGACAGGGTGAGTCAGCACAAGGCTGAATATACCTATCTGCATGTAGATGGGTGGGATGAGGAGCACCTGGGTCTGAATAGGACTGTGTCTGCCTTCCACAAGGCTGGCTCCTCCTCCTGTGGTGTGTCTGGTGACTCTGGCCCACCCTCCAAAGGAAAGAAGGAGTCCTGTAAACAAACTGGTCTTGTGTTAAGTCTATGTAAAGAATACTTATTTTTTTTAAAACTGTGTTGTGTCCATCTGTAGTGTTTTCACTGTATTACTGTATATGTTCACAAATGGTTAACACACTGCCTCTGAGATAAGCCTGTCTGCTTGTGCCAAGCTACCAAGGGTTGAGCAGGGGTTATCCAGTAGTGTTATCCCCTTTCCCTGACATAGAAGCAAGGATCCCTATTTGGTCTAAGGTGTATACCATTGGCAACTAGGGACCCCTAGTTCTAACAAACCAAATTCTCTGTTTTGTATGTTTGATTGCATATTCCGTACAACTATTTGCTTCATGGATTTTGTGGTTGAGAAATCTACATGGTGTTTGTTTTCGAAAAAAAATTTAGGGGAACCTGCAACATATTGTCTTCTTTATACTGACTAAAAGGATTTCCAAAAGATGACCTGCTGACCCCACACCCTGTAGGACCTATCTCCATTGTAATGATCTCAGCATGTTACCGAGGCAAGGTTGCTTTGTGATCAATATATGTAAAACGTTTCTTCTTCCGGGTTGTTTAAGGACATCTCATCATTCGCTTCTATTGGCATGGAATTACAGCCTCTGAGGACCTTCCATGAAACACACCAGTACACCAGATACCTGCAGAAACAGTCAATTGCTGAAGAACCATAGCACTGATTACCCTGCATCTGTGTCTCAGATTTCCTCTAATGATACCACACTGAGATCTTTAGAATTTACTTCTGGCTTAAGTACTGACATAAAATATCTACAACTCTATCAGATTAGGTGGTTTTGGGATATAACACCTTGATTGGTCCTCTGCCTGTGTTAGGTGAGACTGCCCTCTTCAAGGTAAAGGATGTGTAAACCTGTCGTGAGTGGCCCATATTCAGGGGAATCAGGTATCCTGACATTATTTTGTACTCAGCGCATACAAAATCAAGAGTGCATGTTGAAAACTTAGGCCATAAATTGGCATTGAGGCAATGAGCCTGGCTCAAGAGGGGTGTTAACTCGAAACTGGCCAATGATGCTTGTTTCCGGGCCAGGGAAGACCTCATTTGGCAGTTCGAAATGGACTGTTCCCATGAGGGGCATGGTCAAGAGTGATTTGCATATGGCTGTGTCTGAACTGGGGTGGTGAAGTGAGCTAAAGAACAATTACGGATTCAACCCAGATTTGTGACTGGGGTGAGTGTCTGAAAAGTTTCAGCGCTCCATCCATCATTTCCTTGTGTTTGCTTTGTCCCTCCTAGGTTGGCAGGGTATGCTCAAACGTACCTCTGGATTCAAGCTAGCCTGGCTGATGAGGGGTGTTACCCTGAAACCGGTCCCAGGATGCTTGTTTCTGGTTCAGGGAAGACCTGCTTGGCAGATTGGGCTGGACTGTTCCAATTAGGGACAGGGTGAAGACTATTTTGCATATGGGGGTCTGAACTGGGGTGGCGAAGTGAGCTAAAGAACTATGATGGGTTCAACCCAGATCTGTGACTGGGGGTGAGTGTCTGAAAAGTTTCAGTGCTCTTTCCATCACCTCCTAGTGTTTGCTTTGTCCCGCAACTGGTCTCAACTCCACCTACCCGAGTGGGAGGATCTCCTACAAAGTACCAAACCCACCAATACATCTACTCCCACCCAAGACAATGATACCTACAACCTATGGATCACCAGCTCCCTTGATACAGTTTTACCACTAAAAAACTGCCACCCCAAGCGGGGCAATCCTACAGCCCGTGGTACACAAATGAACTACTAGAGGCCAAACGTGTATGTAAACGACTGGAGAGGAAATGGCGCCTCAGCTACCTCCCATCAGATAAAACTAGCTACAGAACGGCAATTAAAAATTACAAAACGGAAATTCATCTAGCGCAATCTAAATACTTCGAACTCAAGATTGAGAACGCAGCTTTCAAACCCAAATAGATCTATCGAATAGCCAAAACCCTCCTGCAACTTCCAGAACCTGCAAAGCACCATAACAACACTCAGATCCACTGTGAGGAAATAGCTGACTTCTTTCACCAGAAAATAGAAACCATCAATTCTTCTTTTCCCCACCCCGTCACTCTACCCACAGATTTAGTCAACACAGGGTGTACGATAGTCCCTTCTCACGATCTCAACAGCTTTCCTCCTTTAGATCTCACCAAGCTGGAGAAACTTATGGGACAGGTTAAATATGGATCACCTATCGACCCAGCACCTCCCAGTACCCTCACCCAGATTACTCATCTGATCTCGCCCACCATCCTAGACCTGTTCAATTCCTCACTCCATACTGGTATTGTCCCTCCTCTATGGAAGAGAGCAATGGTCAGAGCTCTATTAAAAAAACCTAATCTTGACCAATCTAACCCCGCAAATTACCGTCCCATCTCCCTCTTACCATGGCTCAGTAAACTCTTCGAGAAGCATGTCAACTCCGTTCTCACCGACTTCTTAGAAGCCAATAACATCCTAGATCTCTCCCAGACGGGCTTCAGTCCCCGTCACGGAACGGAGACGGCACTGATTGCAGTTACGGAGGAGGCACGAAGGATCTTGGACGATGGCGGATCCACGGCCATCGTCCTACTTGACCTAAGTGCCGCCTTCGACACTGTCAATCATAATATCCTACTCCATCGTCTTGAGGGACTTCTCCTCTGCCAGTAGACCTCTTAATTGTGGAGTTCCTCAGGGCTCCACCCTGAGCCCCACCCTTTTTAATGTCTATCTGCGCCCCCTACTGATGTTGTCCGCCCATTTGGTGTGAAAATCGTCTCTTACGCGGACGACATGCAGCTAGTGGTATCATTGGACCCCCCCTATACTCTCATCACAGCCTACACAAATGCCTGGAAGCAGTTGCCACCTGGATGTCTGGCTCTTGTCTTAAACTTAACAGGGACAAAACAGAGATAATGCTCCTTGGAAATAACATCGCAAAAACCATTGATTCCATCTGGACTCTCTGTTTAGGTAATCCCCCGCAACCCAAGGAGCAAATCAAGAGCCTGGGCATCTGGCTGGACAACACCCTCTCTTTCAACCATCAGGCTACCAAGCTAGCTGCCACTTGCTTTGAGTTGATGAGACTGCTTCGCAAAATTCTCCCTCTCCTTCCATTCCATTCGAGACGAATTATGGTTCAAGGACTGATCCTCTCCCGCCTCGATTGTGGAAATGCCCTATACCTCGGAGCACCCCAATCCACACTCAACCGACTCCAGGTTATTCAAAACTGTGCGGCAAGAATCCTCCTGAACGTTCCTCGCCGAACCTCAGTAAGAGCCAGACTGAGAGACCTTCACTGGCTCCCGGTGAGAGCCAGAATCGAATTTAAGAGCATGTGCATTGCACATCGCTCTTACTGGGGAACAGGCCCCCTCATCAATTCCCCCCTGGTGAAAGCCTATCAGCCCACCCGCTCTCTCAGATCTGCGACCTCCCACCTCGCCTCAGTACCACGCATCAGGAAGGCCAGATGTGGTGGTCGAGCGCTCTCCTACAATCTAGCCAGGATCTGGAACTCCCTCCTTCTCCATATTAGATCCGAACCTAACCTCCTCACTTTCCGGAAAACTCTCAAAACCTGGCTATTCAGCAAAACTTCGGCTTAAAACCTCACTCCGCCTCTCCCCTCCCACCTCTCTGAACCAGTTCAAGCACTCTACAGCGCTGGGACGCCCCTGGGTAGCCAACGCGCTCTATAAATCCTCATTCCATTCCATTCCATTGTCCGCCTTAAGTTGGCACGGTATTCCCAGACGTGGGTCCCTTGCTCACTTTGCCACTGGATTCAAGCTAGCCTGGCTGATGAGGGTTGTTACCTCGAAACCAGTCCCAGGATGCTTGTTTCCGGTCCAGGGAAGACCTGGCTTGGCAGTTTGGGTTGGACTGTTCTCATGGGGCACAGGGTCAAGGCTGATTTGCATATGGCTGTGTCCAAACTGATATGGCAATGTGAGCTAAAGAATGATAAAGGATTCAACCCAGATCTGTGACTGGGGGTGAGTGTCTGAAAAGTTTTAGCGCTCTGTCCATCATCGCCTTCTGTTTGCATTGTCATTGGAAAGACTTTGAACAGGAAATAAACATAATATTGCTAAAAGCTGCTATAGAGACAGTACCTCACAACAAAATAAACCTGAAGTTTTATATCCTCATTTAGAAAAATAACTTGGTTTTTCCACATTCAGAACAGGAACTTGGACTGGGGACCCATCCTAGATCTAAGGAAACTAAACAAATATATAAGAAAGCAAATATTCACAATGCTAACACTTTAGGATGTGCTACAGTCCTTTGCCAAAGAAGACTTTGTAACCTTGTTAGGTTTGGAGGCCCAGAAAGCCCATATTTTGCATAGGTGTGTGTGCTCTGTCCCACTATTCCCTTCAGCATTGAGTAGTGGTGTGTTGGCCATGCGCCCAATTCACCGAAGATGGCCAACACCCACTGCAGAAAGCTTACAGCATGCGCAATGACGGCTGTCCCCCATATATACATGATTCAAAATAAAGAGAAGTTAATATTGATTTAATAGTTAAAAAGTTATTAAGTTAAAAATTATTTTGTAGCTAATTAAAGAATTAAGATGTTAATTAAGTGTAATTGGTCAAAATAATTGTAGTTAAAATATGTATTCTAAATGTATAGTAAAATAATGCTATATCTAATACAATTAAACAATTATACCAGAGTTAAGCTATTTTTTTTACTTGAAATATTAAAATAAAGTACTCAAAAGTGCTTTACATAATTAAATATATAGGTCTCCAGAGTCTGCACATACACAGGTGACAACAAAAATAAAATAAAGGGGGGCTTGGGGTGTATATCCCCAAAATATCAAATACATATGTACATTTCAATAATATGTATATATGGGAGGAGAGAATGTAAATGTTATAATCACATGTTTAAAAATTGAATTATTTCATTAAATTAAAAGACATTTAAAAAAATCAGGTAGTGGGAATGGAAACTGAACAACGCAGTATTTTAAACTATACATTTTTTATTGTAATAGCAGAAGAGCTAACATTATTTTGAAATGAAATATATATATATATATATATATATATATATATATATATATATATATATATATATATATATATATATATATATATGTATATGTATATATATATATATGTATATATATATGCCACAATGTTTCCAAACCATAGCTTGAAACGCGTTGAGGCTCGATTTGAATAAAGGTGAACCACAAGACTGCTGCGGCTTTCGTGTGTATGAGTTCACACTCCGGGAGTGCCATCCTCACCAGGGCAACTTGTTTGATGGAATTTTAGCTGCTATGTCCAGCCACGAGGGTGGCCCGCCACAAGGTATGGATCCCTTGGTGTTGGAAGATTCGAACACTTGTGCAAAGGAAACGGAGTGTGCCACATGAACTGCGTGAATATGGCAACAAACTGTGTTGGTTTTGTTTTTCTTCACACCACTGTGGTTTTGCTCTATGGATGATGGGATTACAGCGCCACCCACTTGGGTAGTATTTTGGATTTCGGGACAGCATATACCATAATGCACTGGAGGCATATGGTAAATCTGGTGAATCTGGACATGCCCACAAGGGCGTAACATTACCAATAAAGAGCAGGTGTCCTTTATCCGCTGACTGCTGTTATTTCCTTACCAGACGGGGCTCTCGAACAAGAGCACATAGCTTGAAACGCGTTGAGCCAAGATTTGAATTAAGGTGAACCACGAGACTGCTGCGGCTTTCGTGTGTATGAGTTCGCACTCCAGGAGTGCCATCCCCACCAGGGCAACTTGTTTGATACATATATATATATATTTATACACATTTATTCATAGAAATCACTTTCAATGATGTAGAATAAAAGATTTTGCCAGTGTAAAATCCCTCTTGATGTACTTTGTGAAGTAATGTGACTCACTGTAGCATGGTATGTGTAGTGACAACTAACAGTCATGAAACACGTATGATCTAAATAGCTGAGTGCTGTGGTTTTCGCCGTTGTGCGAAATGATGTTTTCCTATGGGTAAGGAAAGTAATGCTGGCCATTCCTGATCATTGCAGTGTCATCCACTGTCTCTGCTCAGGGTTGTGCTACCTTCTGATAGTTAAGAAAACAATGTTAGTTTCCCTGCTGGTAAGCCCTTCAAATAAGCTGCATGCATTTAAATCTACCTTTGGTGGATCCTCCCGGTTTTTAAGCTCTTTACCTGTACTCCGCATCTGCCAAATTAACCCTGGCTGCGGTAACACAAGACATTACTTCGATGCCTTAAAGAGAACACGACTATCATGCATCAATCAGCGCTCTTCAGCATCTCCTTTCTTATTCTTACAGTGTCAATGAGCTTATACCTCCACGACCACAACTGACGCGTCGTTCTGCAGGAGCCAAGAAGGTAAGAACATATATCACACAGGCTCTCCCCTACCCTACCGTGGTGCTGTTCTCATACTACTACTGAGCATGGTAGGATTCACTGGTGAGAATTCAGTACCAAACTGCTCCCCAAAATGATTTGCTCAGCAGATGTTGTAAGGTTGAGGAAGCATAATAAGTTGTGTGCAGTGTAAGTTGCCACTACCACTGATTGAAATATGGATCTTTAAATGTTAAGCAAATGTTTTTCTTCACCTTAACCAGTACCTCCCCTGGTTAGGCATTTGTTTTAATACAACTGAGGTTCATTTGCTGGCATTTTCTAGATATAGGAAAAGGGTTGAAGATGTCTCCATGGCTCCTGGTTGCTTTTGAAATACCCACAAGGAACCTAGATATGTTGTTCCTAATTAACATAAGGCCCACATATATGATTTTTCTACAATTTATTATTTGAAGTTGGTAACCATTGATACAGTACACATTCTCATATTTTTGTTTTGATTTTGGCATTCGGAGCTGAGAACTCATTGATATGCGCCCCATAAAACTTGTCCTATGCAGGTATGCCTTTTATTTTGAATACCCATGTGGAGTTTATCACTATTATAAGAATTTCTTGGAGATCCTTAGTTTATTCAAGTTGTTTTAGACGTTCACATGGCACAGCTCGTGTCTTCACCAGTACCGCTATCGCCAAATAAGTATCCCTCCTACATCAAGGTAAGAATTGAACATGCTCAGTATTTTTTTTAACATCTTTTTATTGAAAGTTTTCTCTTTTAATACAGGCGGCACAGTATTCATTCGTTGTGCATCATATCAATCATGTAACAACAATATTGAGAATATCAAATAACAATGCAGTTGAGGAGAGGACAAGATATGACATATAAATATGTGTGTTACAGTGACTTTGTTGCCTAAACGTTGTTTCGAGGACTTTGTGAGTGTTTCTCGTTGTCTCTGTATGTAATGTCAGTGCCAAGAGTCTGTTGACGATGTCTATTTAAGTGAACTGTAACCAATAGTAAAGAAAAATAAAACATAAAAGAGCGCCATCTGTAACATGTAGAAGCTGCACCGTAGGGTTGGTGTGGGGGAGTGTGAGGATCAGTGTATTGCAAGAGTGGAGATAACGATGATAGCAAAGTCTAGTGAGATGCTTGTGTTGTGCAGGGGCCACAATGGTCACTTGTACTGTCTGGCCCGGCTTGTTGGAATAGTGGCGGTCCCTGAGTTGGGAAGGAAAAAGTAGCAAACCAGTTGATAATCTTAGTGCCCTTGTTACAACCTCAGTTTTACATAATCATTACATTGACAATAATAATTCGCTTAGACAGTAATGTATGCAAAATATATGATTATTTTATTTTTCTTATTGTTTGTTTCATTTTTATATCTTTTTTTCCATATCGGATAACAGAGTTTTGTGTTTCTATTTTTTTAAAAAAAATTTTGGTTTCACTTAATTTATAGAGTAACCATTATAGTTCATACCAGTGACAATAAATAACATACAATACCTATTGTGAAAAAGACACGTCTGGAAGGCACACCAGCAGACCCCTCTGAACACGGAGAAACGCTCACAGTTACCAAATAGTAAAATCTGGAAGAGGCCACCTAGTGAAACCAATCCTCTCAACAAGTCACAATAAGGAATGGTATGTGTGAAAATATAAAGAATGATGGCATAACCATTAGAAAAATATCCTTTCTTCTACACAATCATTGTTAAGAGCATAACTGTGGAACGAACTTCGAGTGAAATATGTTGTGCCTGCGAATCTCTACTCAACTAAAATAATATACTCTACGAGTAATCCAGACTAGAAATAAGAAGTGGAATCAACCAATATCAGCGCTATATATTTCCTGCTCAAACCTCTTCATTATTAAAAACATCAGAACCTCCGTTCTAAGAAATAACTGGAACCTACTCCACAGGATACCTAAGTAAAGAACTTGTTATACACTTGTCTCTGTGTAAAAAACGAAATGACGGTCACCTGATGAAGGCCTCAGGCCGAAACGCGTTGTGTTCTATTCTACCGCATTTTGCCTTCATATAATTCTCCATCGACCGAACATATCGTACAACACACTTTTTTTGTATTTAACTGTGTATTGTTGTATGTCTTTTTCACAATAGGTATTGTATGTTATTTATTGTCACTGGTATGAACTATAATGGTTACTCTATAAATTAAGTGAAACCAAAATTTTTTTTTAAAAAATAGAAACACAAAACTCTGTTATCCGATATGGAAAAAAAGATATAAAAATGAAACAAACAATAAGAAAAATAAAATAATCATATATTTTGCATACATTACTGTCTAAGCGAATTATTATTGTCAATGTAATGATTATGTAAAACTGAGGTTGTAACAAGGGCACTAAGATTATCAACTGGTTTGCTACTTTTTCCTTCCCAACTCATGTCAGTACATTCCCTACGATTAGCAAGCCACTAGGTTGTAGGGGTCCCCTCTTTCCAATTTATGGTGGCGGTCCCTACCATTCTGTCCAAGAGGGGAGGAGGGGGACAGCGTGTTGTGGTGTGGCTGCATCAGTGGCTACAGGGAGTTGTGAGTCTCGTGGTCTGGGTGTGTGAGCTTTTTGAGGAGTTCATCCCAGGCCTGTGCAATTGGATATTTGCGCAATCCACAGTTTCCTCCTTATGTAGCGTAGTGCTCTCTGCTTATGCCCATATTGTGAAGGATTTCTCCCAGCTAGCCGGTGATGGTGGGTCAGTGTGTTTCCATAGTTTCGTGATAAGGCGTTTTGCCGTTATCAAGCCCAGGCCTTTGAATCTGGATGCTACTCTATTTTTTTTGTCCGTGAGTGCAGCCCCAGAACACAGGTTTCCCAGTTGAACAGTAGGGGTTCCGCGGTACAGTTTGTCAATGCGTCCACTACTGCATGTCAGTAGGACCGTAGTGAGGCACAAGACCGCAACATGTGTAGCAGATCAATGCTAATTAGTTTACACCGGGGGCAATCAGAGGTGTTGAGGTGGAAATAGCTATTAATCTTATCAGGGGAGAGGTACGCTTTATGTATTATGTATGTAAGTGGAGAAGTGTGGCTCACTGGTTAGAGCGGCAGACTCTGAAGCAGAGATCAGGCCCGGGACCAGGGTTCAAGTCCCGACGCAGCAGGGTCTTGGGCTCAATGTCCGCGGACTCGATAATTCTAGCCTCGGCGCCTACTCTAATCATGGGTCCCACGCTACAACTCTGGGCAATAGCTTGCTTAATCTCCACAACGGCCTCACTGGGATGCCTGGCTTCACCTTGGGGGTGAAAAAACTGTGGGTAACAAGGACCCCCTGATGAGGATAGATATCCTGGGACAGGGTAAACAATATGTGAGAAATAACAATCCCAGGCATACACTGAGGAAAAACACAATAGATACAACAAACAAACTAGTTCAGTTAGAAAAATTATTATTTTTTAATTTGATAAAAAAGAGATAAAAAGTAAGTGCATTAGTCACAATTAATAAAAATGATACATATGTATTCATGAAACAGATTAAAAAAAGGTTAGATGGCATCCGGTCGACGCGTTTCGACATATACAATATGTCTTCATCAGGACTTTAACCATCAAAAAGTTCTGTAAAACATAATCATAACATAGTATTACTATTATTATTATTAAATTCCTATCGTGACATATTTACAACTGAACTAGTTAATAATTTGTTGCTACATTCTATTGGTAGAAGAATAATCTCCATTCCAACTTCCTGATATACCGCTTAAATTAAACCACTAAACATCTAAACAGCCTATGCATGGACTGTGGTCTCAGAAACAGCGTATGAATAAATTCATGTGTACGATAGATATTTAGACACAAAACATGATAAAGATAGTGTTCTCAAAAACCCGCAAAATACATGGTAGCAGGACAGCAATTATAAGCTCCACTAAGGACCAATTGCCAAGATGGTATGGTATGGGTATAAACTACCCTGTTTTGTATTCATATCAGAGATAAACAATAAAGCTTTGTTGATAATCATTGTTACATTCTTGCCGCCATATCTATATAGTTGATGATACCAACGAAACAGTAACCATTTAAATTAACTCAATACAGTTTGCAGGGAACACATTCACAGTGATGTTAACATATGTCTGTTTCTAAACTATGGAAAGGACCCAATCAGTCATACTTATTAGAAAAGATGAAGATAAAGGAAAGAATGAAAAGAGAAAGAAGGAAAAAATGATAAGGTATTGCTACATTGAAGGGTAATTAAGTAGTAGCTTATTAATTTACTAGGTGTTATTAGATTGTGGGACCTAAAGGATGGGGTGTTGTGTTTTAATAGACAGGAAAGAAGATATAACCTATTTCTAAAAAGTGACCTAAGTTACATTCACAAAAATGATATTATCTTACCTAATACTCATATAAGTGGGCAGCATACGTGAGCAGTTCTACAGTTCTCTTCTATTTAGGTTATGATATGAAATAACGGGATTGCAAAGCCTACGAGTAAATAGAGTGATTACATTAGCGTAAATATATTTGCTAATCTTGGTTTAATACAAAGGGAGGCTCTTACTCTAGCGGTCTTACCGTAAAATTGGACTTTGTCTATTCAAATTGTGGGTTCCAGGCAACTGGTTAAGCAGTACCAAAAGACTTTAGAAACATGATAATAAAAAACCTATAAAAGAAGAAGGAGATGCACATTGTGGGATGGAATCGAGTAATCTGTAGTTTGTATTTAGGTGCACATGTGGTCCGCTTACCTAAAAGGTTAAATTAACGTTGCTTGTTGATAGGACCTTCCCTTCTTATCACGAGTAAATGGAGGCCAAGGGCGTGAGAAATGAGCCTTGGGACGCGCAACGGCTCCTAATCCAGAAAATGTGTGTCCCTGTAAAAATGATTATGTCCTATTAACATGTTACTCAAAAAGAAACACGGGTAGAAGGCCAAAACCAGATAAGAAATGGGGGCCGAATTGTAGAAATATACCTTAGTCTGGGTGAATAATACTACGCGGTACCAGCGTGCCCGCCTCGCTCGTCACACGTTAAGAAATGAAAGCATGCTGATTGCCGACTTGATATCGGCTCTTCTCGTCAGACGTTAGGAAATAGATACTTTAGGGCCGAATTACTGTGGAGTCCGGCTTGGCTTCCAACGCATATAATCCTTTTTGTGCGCATATAAATCCTGTTAATAAAAAAGGGGCAGTTTAAGCAGAAATGACGGCCGGAATTAAGATGCTGACGCTAATCTAACTCAGTGCCGCGTTCTCTTACCGTGAGTGCTGAAGGTAAACTGCTGCATCCGGGTGTCTGCCAAACGAGTCAGGTTGCGTAAAAGAGCGACTCCAATAGGAGATTTGAGGCGTTCTTTTATATGGACGATGTCCATTGGATAGAGTAACTCAGGTGTGTTTCTTAAAGGGCAATACTATTTTTCGGCAAGATATATGTTTATATGTGGCTATTCCTAGTACTATTAACATAATATATGCTAATATCAAATAGAAGGCGGGGAAGAAACACCGCGTTCAAGTTGGGAAGACAGGAAAATGGAACCAAGCGGTATTATATTATAGTGTATTAAATGTAGACCGCATTATATGCATTTGCATGGCGGAAACTACGGTATGATTGCGAATGGCAGCTAGTTACATGGAATGGTGTAAACTACCCAATCGAGGAAAGGGTAATGTATGATATGTTTGTCTAAAAGTGCAAACACATGCTAAGAGCGAACAGAGAACAAAATATCATTACAGGGGTCTTAATAGCCAAACTAAGTACAGTATTTATATGATTGCATTCTCCCAGGGCAATTCATTATTGAGGCCCTGGGTGAAAGTCCTAAGGGAAAAGATCCAAAAAACTTCTCGTTTTTTTCTTGTCTTATCTCCTCCCTTACTGTTAGGAATGTTGATCTTCTCTAAAATGCGCCATCTCAGATCTGATGGGGTATGTTGGAAATCCATAAAGTGCGCAACTAAGGGTGCAGATAATTTTTTGGTCTTAATGGCTGACCTGTGTTCTGTCAGCCGGATTTTTATGGGTCTGGAAGTTTCGCCCACATATCCCAAATTGCAAGGGCCTAGGAGCAGATAAATAACATTGCTTGGGGGTGCCCAGGAGGGGCATCTCACAGGGAGAGCCAGGAAGGGTTCCACAGCGTTATACAGCACCGGGACGCCCCATTGGGGCAGCTGTGCCCACTTTTCGCGAAGTCTCGTCAGTGGCTTCAGCGTGTGTATCAGGAGAGCTTCTGTCAGCCAGTGTATCACATGCGAGCCCTCCCCCATTACATGCAGGTATTGTACAAGTAAATGTGTTTGGGGCTCAACTGTGATGTCTCCCCAGGCCGCCGTTAGGGTACGCACTATTGCCGCATGTAAGAGAAATGGACAGAGTGTCAAATGCGAGAAGGTTGCCCTCCGCATATAAATCGCCCACCATGTCTAGGCCCACCTCATGCCAGGCTGGTAATTCAGTGTCAGACACTTTGCCCTTGCGTCTGGGGGTTCCTATTAATGGTAACAGTGGAGCATATGGAGGCGTATCGCGGGTCAGATAGAGGCTTCTCCTGTAGCATTTATGAACCAATGATACGTAGATCTGGGACAGACAGTGGAGCCGATTTATAGGGTGAAAGTAGTAGTACAGCTGGGACTGCAGCCCTGGCGGCGGCGTTGCCGTAGTGTCCGCCAACCCGTTCCCGCTCATCCATTTTGACACCCATTGCAACTGGGAAGCCAGGTAATACAATTTCATATTCGGGACTGTTAGGTCGCCGCTGCACGTGGGTGCAAATAGTTTGCTTAGCGCTATTCGTGGGCTTCCTTTGTTCAAAATCAAACCACAAAGGATGCCCTTCAGACTCTGGAGAATCTTGACTGGGACTTATACTGGGAGGTTGGAGAAGTAATATAACAGCTGCGGTAAAATGATCATTTTCGTCAAGGTGACACGACCCATCACACTCAGTGGGAGCGTTTTCCAGAAGTGGACTTGCGCTCTGATTGCCATTATGGCCCACATCAAATTACCCTCTAATATATCTGTAGGAGATCTGTATATGTATATGCCTAAGTACCTGAACATGGATTGATACCAAGCCAACGTGGCTCCAATGATAGGGATAGTTGTGTCAGTCACCCAGCTGGCAAAAGCATACACTCCGGACTTCATCCAGTTTAGTTTGAGCCCTAACAATCGTTCAAATTGTCGGAAAATGTCCGCTATGGCCAGTGGGATAGCCCGCAGGTCTCTGACATATAGTAGTAGGTCATCCGCGTATAGCGAGACCCTGTGTAGCCTGTCGCCTAGTGGAATACCCCAGTCACCGCCACGGGCTCTGAGTAATGCCGCCAGGGGCTCCATATCTAGGGAGAAAAGTAGTAGGGACAGCCTTGCAGAGTCCCTCATCTGATTCTCAAGGCGTCAGAAATTATATTCCCCGTCTTGACCCGTACCGTAAGACATTTATAAAGGAGACCAACCATCTGTATGTAATCGTCCCCTAGATCATATTTGCGCAAGAACGCCAAGAGATCAGGCCACACTAGGGAGTCAAAAGCTTTCTCCAAATTGAGAGCTAGGCACCCAGATCGCAGCCAGTCCTGTGGGACATACCTGCGCACACGGAATAGCCTTCGTATGTTGACGGAGGTGCTTCTAGTAGGGACAAATCCGTTTTGGTTGGGATGGATCAGTATCTTTACCAATGGGGCTAAACGTTTGGCCAGGGCAGAAGCAAATATTTTGTAATCTGTATTGAGGAGTGCTAGGGGGCAATAGGAGCAGAGGAGTTGAGGGTCTCTACCTAGCTTAGGTAAGGAGACAAGGGCCGCCTCATTTTGTGTAGTTGTGATCGATGATTCTTTTATGGCGGCTGTGTACAGAGCCAGTAACTGTGGGAGTAAGATGGCTGAATATGCCTTATAAAATTCCGCAGGCAAACCATCAGGGCCCGGTGATTTGCCATTCGAAACCGGAAAAATGCTCTCTTACTTCCTCCTGCAAGAGGGGAGCATTGAGCTCCTCTTGTTGCTCGGGGGTGGGCTGCGGTAACTCGATTCCTGCCAGGACGGACTGAAGCTCAGCAGGTGTGGACTGCACTTGGGACTGGTATAACTGAGCGTAGTGAGAAGTGAATTAGTTATGAATGGCTGCCTGGGTGTACACCACAGTATCCTGCGGTGTACGCACGGACGTGATTGGCGGAGCCAGGAGATCCTGCCGGATCAGCCATGAGAGGAGCCTGCCTGCCTTGTGACCCTGGTGATGAGTTTTCACAGAGTGTGCCACATAGTTTAAATAGCGTAACCTGTCCAGCAGCCGGGAATGTTCCTCCCCCAATTCAGACAGGGTGTCCATGGCATCCATGGCCCCCTTCTGCTCAAGTGTAGCTAAGCGTTGTTCTATTCTGAGCAAGTCCTTCTCCAACTGCTTGCGCATACCTGCTTGTGTTTGTAGGCAGTGGTCACGTAACACCACCTTGAAGGCGTCCCACTCTATTTGGACGGTGGAGGCCTTACCAGCGTTGCCATCAAAATATTGATCAATGGCGGTGGCTAATGAGCCACAGAAGGGCGCATCTAATAAGACATCAGGCTGTAGCCGCCAAGAGGGAATCGGGGGTCTGAGGTTTTCCCACTGCGGGTCTAGAGTGTGGGGATTATGGTCCGAGTGGGTTCGGCCTAAATAATGCACTGAGACTACATAAGGCAACAAGGCGGCAGACGTCATAAGGCGAACATGCAGCCTGTGGGCTCCTGAGTAATAAGAGTACACTCTTTCATTCAGGTGTAGGTGTCTCCATGCATCAATCAGGTTCAATTGCAACGCTCAGGCGGCTAGTGCTCTCATAGCGTGAATTGTGTTCGTGCCTGGGAGAGAGGGGAATGACCGGTCCAGCCCTGCATCCAATACACTATTATAATCACCCCCAGCAACAAAGGAATATCATGCCAGGGCGCTAGTATTTGTGAAATATGATCGAAGAACGTCCCTTGTTCTGTGTTAGGTGCATACAGCGAGGCAAGTACTGCAGGCCTGCCGTCTAGTGTGCCGTGCACCACTACGTATCTGCCTTCGGTGTCTATTTTGACATCCGTGTCTTTAAAAAGGACCCCCGGTCTGACCGATATTAGTGCCCCTCGTGCAATCGCTGAGTATCCCCTGGTATACAGCTGTCTCCGCCAGCGGTGATGTAGGTGTGGCAGCTCAGTTTTGGACAAATGGGTTTCCTTTAGCAGCGCTATCTGTATATGGTGTCGTTTGAGATAGGAGTATATTTGATAGCGTTGTGATGGAGTGTGTATGTCCTGCACATTCCATGTGCCTATTTTAACGGAGGCCATAGTGTGTGAAGAATGTGAACAAAAGAGAGCACATAGACATGTAGACTTCGCAAGCAATGAGTATGGTCACAGTATTGGCTCCCCTAGCCCTAAATGATTGGAAATTAAGCTTCTATACATGCTAGATCGCGATACAAACAGTTCAAAGAGAATAAGTAATTCCAAAAGGGCGAATTTGCAACAGGCAATCGCCCAAACCTTGTACCAAGACAACATTCACACAATGGCTAAGGAGGGTGTGCTACGCACTGGGTAATGAACAAAGGATATGCAAGTGTCTTGAATAGTTCTTGGGAGCTCTCCGGCTGCCGGCCAGCCGCAAATGGGCAGGCGTCGCGCCGGGCGAAATCCCAGCCCAGTGATCCTTGCCGATACAGGGATAACGTGTGAGTGCGCAGTTCAAAGAGTGAGAGGAGCCCCAGGGCCCTCGTAGAGTCAGTGATCGAAGCACATCCAAACTGCAACTGTGTCGAAGTTCACAGGGATTGCAGCACGAGACAGTGCAAGGTAGGGCAGGCCATGCCTGCTGGCCCCAACAGGTGGCCAAGGCATGTCGCATAAGCGATGACCAAGTGCAGCTTGTTAGGCAATGTCGTCGGATGTTTGTGGAGTTACATTGGGCAGTTCGTAAGAGTCTTGAGAGGCCTGCGGGTCATCGGAAAAGTCATTGTCGCTGGTCTGGTCCTGGTCCTGACGGCTCGAGCTAGAGGCGAGGTTTTCCAGTTTAGAGCCTGTAATGTCCCCTGTGGCCTGGAGTACCTCGCGGCGTTCACTCATCGCTTGGCTCCGGTCTGATCTAGCCGATTGCGAGGTCTGAGAGTGTCTCCGCAGTCTAGCAGCATGGCGGTGGCTGGAGGATGCATTGCGTGACTGCTGTTGCGGGTTGGTGGGCGCAGTCTCAGGGTTTGCGGAGACATAAGAGTCCATCTATTATTCCGCTTGTTCTGGAGTTTGGAAGAAGTGATTTTTTTCTTCGGCGACCAGGCAGAGATGTGCCGGGAACAGGAGAGAGTACTGTAGATTGTGTTGCCTAAGGCGTTTTTTGACTGCCATGTAGGAGTATCTCTGTTTTTGGATCTGTAACTTGTAGTCTGGGAAGAACATTATTTTATGATTGTCAACCTGAATGTCTCGTAGTTTCCTCGTTTCTTGCAATATGGCGTCCCTGTCCCTGTAATTGAGGAGGCGGATCAAGAACGGTCGTGGGTTTGAACCCGTTGGCAACGGTCTCGCAGGCACCCTGTGCGCCCGTTCCACTACGAAATAAGATGAGAGAGTGCCTTCAGGTAGTAGAGAGCGGTGCCAATTCTCAGTATACACAGCCGGATCTTTCCCCTCCTGGCCTTCTGGCAGGCCCACCACACATATGTTGTTGCATCATGTCCGTCCTTCGGCATCCTCGACCCTGTCTTCTAGGAACTCGACATGGTTGAGCAGGTTTGGTATATGCTGGTCTGCGGCTGCAACCTGCGGGCGATGTCAGCTTCTACGGTAATGGATGCGGTCTTCCAGCTTGCGGTGATCTGCACGCAAATGTGTGAGGTCTATAGCCACCTTGTCAATTTAATTTTCTAAGGAAGTGCGCACTTGCTGCAGGAACTCACCCAGCTTTTCGACTGCTGCTAAAATTGCGTCCAGCCTGCCAGAGGTGGAATCCGTGGTAGTTTGCCTCACCATCTTGCTCGATATACTTCTGAAGGACAGAGGTAAGGTCAGAGCGCCTCCTGCACTCACCCTGGCGCGGGTTCCTTGTGTCAGCTGTGTGGCGCCTACTGGTTTGGTCTGGTCAGGGCCTCGGTATGCCTGTTCATCACAGAAGAAGCTGACACACCAGGGCGGCACAGCAGGGAGCGCAAGCTGAAATGCAGTACACCAGGAGATCTATGTTATATGCGGGTTGCCAGGTTGGCGAGCTGGCGGACAGCATCCAGCTAGAGAGTGTGGTGTTATTAGTAGAAGCGCAGCTTAGCGTGATGTATTTGGAAGATATGTCCTTGCAGCTAGGCTCAGTATCGCAGAGGTGGAGGTCTTGCCTGCACTACGGTGCCAGGAGGGATGTGACCCCTGCTTCAGCTATGAGGGTCGGGTCGGATGGCAAAGTTTCCGTGACAATGCACTCACCGGTTGTTCACAGGAGGGTGCGGTGTGGAGCGTTTGTTGCACCACCTATCAGTGGTTCTCAGGCAGTGGATCTTCTCCGTCACGCCCGGGCGCCCCCGCAGGGGGTACAGCAGTTGATGAGTGCCGGAACCGGGCCGTAGTCACAGCCTTCCGCACAGCGGAGGAGAGCAGTGTAGTTGGGAGTGAGGCTGTGTGGCAGCTGTGTGTGGCAGCCGGGGCAGTGGAGGCACCACAGTATCACCCCAGCATGCAGGACCAGGAGGAAGCTGTCGGCGTCGCCCCACACTGACCACCAGAGCCACAGCACCCAGGATCAGACAATCTGAGTTTGATAGAGGTCAGGGGGGTGGAGCCATTCAGTGATGTCCAGAGATACTAGTGCTCATCAGGACTCACCTCCAGCACGTCCCAGTTCTATGCCCCCTCTTTCACCGTGCCCCCAGCTCGCAACGGGGCTAGTCGAGAACGTTGCAGTCCATCCAGGGGTCTCTTACCCAAGTCCGGGATAGTAGTAGGCCATTACAGGATGCAGGGTGTGGCCCTCCAATTCAGCCTCCCGTGATCGGGCGTCAGTGTGTCGCCGCCGAGTCGCCACGCAAGCACACCGAGGGTTAGTGTCAGGATTCAAGGTGCACCAATGGTCCTGTCCGGTGGGGCAGATGTCCAGGGCACAGTTCTCACTCCTCTGTGCAGCGTGGCCCCGAGTCCCGCTCCCGAAAGCACCATGGAAGTAACTGCGCCGGGCGGCCTGGTGGGCGGAGTTCAGCAGCGGCCTCGCGTAGCCGCCGGCTCTGATGTGCTGGGAGCACGCTCGGCCGCCCACAGGGCCCAGGGTCTGTGGCGCAGTGAGCTGTCCCCAATTTTCCGGGAAACCCGCCTCAAGGCTGCAGCAGGTACTTAGAAGTGTTGCCGCTTATCAGGAGTCTCAGCAGGTCAGCATTTGACGGATAAATGTGGCCGTAGATCGGGAGCTCCCGGCGCAGCTCTACTCAAGCACGTCTGCCATCTTTGCCGGCTTAGCCACGCCCCCCTCATGCTCAGTGTGTTGATTTAATTTTTTTGACGTGGAAACAACCCCTCTCTTCACAAAACGACTAACAGCAATTCAGCATTTATGAGAGAAACGTACTAGGTTTGTGCCTCAATTTTGAAAACACTGCCTACCAGGCAATCCGCATTTTTCATATCAACTACTGTATTTTCATCATCAAAAGTACTTTATTCGATTCATAGAATCATCAAAGTATGATTAAAATACTAAAAACATTATTAAATAAAATACCTGCAGTGCATTGATCCTCATAATATTTACATTTAGCAGCAGCAAAATTATGTAACAATATGCTACATTTACACAGTTGGAAATCTTCAATTGATTTTGTCTCAGAAGTTTATGTCCCCTATGTACAATTTCTTAGCATTAAGTTCCATAAAGTGGCAAGTGCAAATGTCCTCGACCTTACTAAAAGCACTAATAATACATTGATCATCATATTATTTACAATATACGCTGGCACGATTTCATGGCATACTCTACATTTACACAATTGGAAGTCTTCGGTTAAATGTGGCAAAAATTTTGGTCCCCATGTACAATTTTTAACAATATGTTCCACAAAGTGCCAAGTGCAAATTTGCATGTGCTACTTATTAAAAAATATGCTATTAAAAATATTGACAATGCTTCGATTTATAATACACATCCTAATATCTGGATACTAATCCCTAAGAATACCCCTATTTAAAATAGCATATATTGTCTTTAAAATTGTAACCCTTCCTTCCTTCTTATAAGGTTTGTAGTCAGTAAAATTCTGCGAACACCGAAGACAATGAGTTTTGAGGAATCAGTTTTTATTATGCGCAACATATCATCATATTTTCTGATGTTCAAACTTCTACCTAGGCGTTTTATCCATTTTCTTCTGGAATTTACGTATTTGGGACAGAAGAATAAAACATGGGCAATATCCTCCCTGACCCCAGATGGCACAGCGTAAACGGATCTTTATCTCCATCCTGTTGTTGTCCCCATTTTGATCTAAAGGTTTTTATCTGCAGCATACCATACCTGAACTTCAGGTATAGAATTTTTGCCAGTTGGGGTTCAATATCATCCAAAAATGATTCGAAATAAGGAGTTGTTTTGAACATCAGGAATTGGGTTATGAGGGTTCCTAAAGAATTATTTAAATTGACTCTATGCCAGATAAAATTCCAATAAATGGTTTTAATTTCCCGCTTTGAGTCAGGCGTCAGCAGGCTCCGGTTTTCCCAGAATCTGCTCAGGCTTAAATCAACAAACTACTTGTGAATGTGTGCCAACCAAGGGAAAGTAATATAAGTATCAAGTTAATAATTCACTCCAATGTTTGTCTATATGTTTCTAATTTATCGGTGGTCTAGATTCTGACCCAGTATGACAGGGTCATCCAGATTGCCTTGTGTTCAAGTCGTTTTATACCCAGATCATATATTAGCGGAGTCAATGTAGCGTTTTGGGGGAGTGCCACAAATTTTCTTAAAACCTAATTTTTCCCCACAATTAAAGCAGTGAGATTTTCCCCACCCCACAGCTCTGAACCATACAGGGCTGTGGTTTGCACTCTCGACTTATAAACTTCCAGGGCTGGTGTGACTGCCTTTGTCATAGTCCCATATTGTTTTTTTTTAATCAGAGCGGAGTTTTGCAATAGGATTGATTTTGGTTTCTTTATCTGTGGGTTTCATGAAAGTTTTGAATCCATGGTTACCCCTAGATAAACGAAATTAGAGACATGCTCTACTGTCACTCCATTCAGCGCTATGTTATTTTTCAAACGTTTGTGGGGTTTTATAGCCATATATTTTCTTTTAAATGGGTTGATTTCCAGGCCTTTTAGTTTGCAATATTCATTTAGTGAGTTTAAAAGGTTTTGCAAGCCCTTTTAGGTTTGGGACAACAGAATCGTGGCATCTGCGAATGTTAGTGCGCAAATGTGAGTCCCTCCAAGTTTTGGAGAATCATGTTGTGATTTTGGGAGAAACTGGACCATGTTGTTAATATATAAAAGGAACAAGGTTGGCTCCAGGAAGCATCCTTGACTCACACCTCTCTTGACTGGTATCTCTTCCGTGAGTTCCCCCCTTTACCCCAAGTGACTTTTGCGAAGTTTCCCTCATGAAGCCTAATCAGTTGAATTCAAATCTCCTTGTTGTAACAAATTTATCCATATTAGGTCTCTAGGGATTGAATCAAATGCAGCCTTTAGGTCGATAAAGGGATACCAAAGGGGATGATGGACGGTCCCAGGATGCTTGTTTCCGGTCCAGGGAAGACATGGCTTGTCAGTTCGGGGTGCACTGTTCCCATGAGGCACAGGGTCAGACGAATTTGTATATGGCCATGTCTGAACTGGGGTGGTGGAGTGAGCTAAAGAATGATGATAGATTAAACCCAGATCAGTTTCCTGGGGGTGAGTGTTTGATTTGTTCAAATACTCCGCCCATCATCCACTTCGGTATCTCTTTGTTCGCCCTGATTTGGCAGGAAATGCCCAGACGTGGGTCCCTTGCTCACTCTACCACTGGTTTCAAGATAGCCTGGCTGATCAGGATTATGAACCCGAACTCGGTCTCAGGATGCTTGTTTCCGGTCCAGGGAAGACATGGCTTGGCAGTTCGGGCTAGACTGTTCCCATGAGGTACATGGTAAGACTGATTTGCATATGGCCATGTCTGAACTGGGGTGGTGGAGTGAACTAAAGAATGATGATGGATTAAACCCAGATCAGTTGACTGGGGGTGAGTGTTTGATTTGTTCGATCATCCCCTTTGGTATCGCTTCAGGTCGATAAAGGCAACATATAAGTGGCCTGGTCTCAACTTTGTATGCTTCCAGGCTATAGTTACAAGTCTAAACACTTGATCTATCATGCTAGTTTTCCATCTAAAGCGCGCTTGGCACATCATTTTCATTCATCCAGTTGTTTAACTTATCCGAGATTTGCTTGGCATAGACTTGTTGTAATATATCTATCCGACTTATAGGTCTGTAGTTAGCGGGATCGTCTCTGCTGCCCTTCTTATAGATCGGGATGATCCCTGCTCCCATCCAAGACTCTGGAATTGGTTGTCCCCTGGCAACTGTTTGTTTTTTCACTTGTGTTCTGCAATTTTAAAACTCACTTACCAGCTGATCCCGGTTCCCCGCGCAGCCGACTTAACGCTGCCGCGGGAGGATACGATCAAACTTCACCCCCTGACGCCACTTGGCGAGCGACGAGGCCACGCCCCCTTACCGAGGCCACGCTCCCTCTCATCTCCTCGCACACTACAAATCATGTGCTTCCACCGAACGTGCAACGGACGAGCGCAGCGATTGCGCGCCGAAGGCGCACCTAAGGCAAGCCCGTCTGCGCCCGTCCGCGACCGAACGTGCCTAGGGCCTAGGCCATCCTCCCATGCCCGACCGCAACAATATTCATTGACGCAACTACATGGGCTCCAAGGCACCTGGCCGATTGACCCCTCCGCGACCAACTACATCAAAAGCTTGGGATTGACACCCTCTACCCCCCCTCCCTTCCCCCCTGCTCCGACCCGCTCCCTGTCTCCCTCCATCCCTTGTCCCGATCCCCCAGCAGAATCCACACTTACCTCTCTCTCTATTTATTATCTCAATACGCACTCTGCAGTCAAGCATTACCACAAAATATCTGTCTTACTTGACCTCCATAAACCTGATCTTTTATTTCTTACGGAGACCTGGTTCCGTGACAGCTCCCTCCCTATCCTACAAGAACTTGTGGCCACCCTAGCGATTAACAACTCCTCCATTATGGTGCTAGGTGACTTCAACTTCTGGCCCTCTGACCCAGCGGAAAGTTCCACTTCTAAAGAATTTTCCGATATTCTCCGTTCTCTCAACTTTATTTCACATGTCCTCTCTCCCACGCACACTCAGGGTCACATCCTCGACCAGATCTGGTCCCTCAACTGCCCCATTGCGTCTCTCTCCATTTCCCCCTGCCCCTGGTCTGACCATTCTCTGATTTCTTTTTCCTCTCAACTTGGCCCGCCCACTAAGCCCTTATACCCCAAAAACATCTGGGTACGCTCCTGGGGCCGAGTGGATGTGGCCTCTTTAGTCACCTCTCTCAGAACAAGTCAATTCCATCAATTCAATTCAAGTCAATTCCATCAATTCTTGGCTAATAGCAGGCTAATAGCAGGGTGTGACTCCTTTGCTCCGCTTAGGCGTGTCTCCTCCAGACGTACGAATGACTCCAACCTCTGGTTCAACGAGGATCTGAAGGCACTAAAGCTCACAGTCCGCCACGCCGAACGAGCCTGGAGACGACATTTCTGCCCTACCCTCAAAACCCAGTACTCTTCCCTTCTGTCGCTATACAAAAAATCTATTTTGACTACCAAAACTGACTATTTTTCTTCCAAAATCCTAGTCGCTGAGAACAAGCCCAGAGAAATTTTCTCTATCGTTAACAAACTAGCTTACTCTGACAGAACCACCCTCAAACCCTCCCCGTCACAATCTCTATGCGACTCCTTGAATACTTACTTCTTGGATAAAATCGCAAAAATCAGAGCAAACATTCCCCCCCCCTCCTTCCTCTTTCCTTAATCCACCCTGTCCCCCCTCTGAGGCTTGTCTTGAATCATTTCCTCTTCTAACGGAAGAATCCCTCCTCTCCCTGCTCCCTCTGGTTAAATCCGGGTCTCCACTCGACCCGTGTCCTGCCCATATTCTCTGCCACATTTTCACCGACTGCCCTCTACCCCCGCTCACTCTTCTCATCTGCTCCCTGTCTCAGGGCGTTGTTACCCCTATTCTTAAAACTGCTATAATCCTCCCCATCCTAAAAAAACCTGGCGCGGACCTTTCTGCTCCCGCCAACTATCGCCCCATTTCTCTTCTTCCCTTCCTTGGGAAAGTTCTGGAGCGACACATGACCAGAGTACTTACCACCTATGTGGGAGAAAACCGAGTTTTAGCCCCTCGTCAGGCCAGTTTCCGCCCTGCTCACTCTACTGAGTCAGTTGTGCTATCGGTACTTGACGACCTTAGAGAGGGTTTGGACACTAACATCCCCCAGGCCTTGGTCCTACTCGACCTGTCCGCCGCCTTTGACACGGTGGACCATTTCATCTTACTTTCCCATGTCAGGGCGGCGGGCATCGGCGGCTCGGCCTTGGTCTGGCTGTCCTCCTTCCTAAGCGACCGCACCCAAGCAGTGCGCCTAGGCGACTTCTCGGCCGAACCATGGAAGGTCTTGTGTGGGGTCCCTCAGGGCTCTTCCCTTTCCCCACTACTATTTAACTTGTATATAGCTCCCCTCATTTTCGCTCTTCAGCAAAGGGAGGTCTCCGTATACAATTACGCGGATGACCTCCAGCTCATCTTCTCCCTCTCTCACTCTTCTGACTCTAAATCTAATTTTCAATCCACCATGCTCTTTATCCCGAACTGGATGAATCTCAACCACCTGAAACTAAACCCAGATAAAACAGAGCTGGTTTTGACAGTTGGTTGCTCCAGTCCCTGGTCCCCCCTTTTCTGGCCTCCTGCCTAGGTTCCCCTCCATCCCCTTCCTTCTCTGTCAAAACGCTCAGTATCAAACTCAACGACCAACTCACTCTGCACTCCCAGGTGAGCTCAGTGGTTTCCTCTTCTTTTCTCTCTCTCCGCACTATACGCAAGGTCTCCCGCTTCTTTTCCTTCACGGCCCTAAAACTAATTGTACTAGCTATGGTCGTCTCTCGCCTGGATTATGGCAATGCCCTATACCACGGCATGCCAGCCTACAGCATACAACGACTACAGCTGGTACAGAACCAAGCTGCCCGCTTGGTTCACAACCTGTCCAAATCCCATCACGTGACCCCCCTCCTTAAATCCTTGCACTGGCTCCCCATTCGTGAGCGCTCCCAGTTCAAGGTGGGTTGCCTCACCTTCCAGGCTCGGCTAGGCTCCGCTCCTGTCTTTATCTCTTCAGCGATCAATGCCTATGCCCCCGCCAGGGAGCTTCGCTCTTCCTCTCAACATCTTTTGTTAGTTCCCCGCTTTCGCTGAAAAAAATGGGGAGGCTCTAAATTTTCCACATTGGCCCCCACTTTTTGGAACTCCCTCCCAGCTCATCTCAGATCCTCTTCTCAATACTCCCTCTTTAGAAAGGGGTTAAAAACCTTTCTATTTTCCAAAGCTTTCCCCAATAATATCTTCCCAGTCACCCCGTTCTGCTTCTCAAGGACTTAATGTACTGTAGCGCCATGAAACCGCCAGGTGTACGTGCGCTTTATAAATAATTTAAAACTCAAACTCATAGATGGTTTATATATGGCGCCTACACCTCAGGTGCATGTTTAAAAAGGTCCCCCGGTATCTTATCGGGACCTGGAGCTTTAGATGACTTGATGGCCTCTATCGCAAGTGTGGTATCTTCTATGCTAAAGTGTAATGGTGCAAACTCATTTAGAGTCAGCAGTCCCTCGATGCTACCTACGGGAACTTTGTCTACCAAATTATGAGGTGCATACAAATTAGCAAAGTGTCTTTGCCATGTAGAGGGGTCTAAGTGGTAGTCTTGGGCCAAATTGCTTGTTTTACTACCATCATGGGCTATAATCCGCCAAAACATGGACTGATCACCAGCCTTTGCTAAACTTTCAGGTCCTCCAACTGTATTTTAATATGCATGCCTCAGCAACTTTGATATTAGTCACAAATTAATCAGACACAAAATAGTCAGAATTATGTTTGGCATCAGGAAGTGACACTATCTCTCAGTGACACCATATCACCTCCAGTGGCTACCCATCTAAACCTGAGCCTCAGGACATTTGCCGCCAACGTGTCGAAAGCAGCTCCCAAAACTTGCATGAAAGCTCTCTATCTTTCAACTTCAATGATCTTCCCGGGCAACAATGGCAAATCTGAGCCACCGTGAAAAAGTAGTGTGCAGTAGGACTTAAGGGGAAGTTTAATTTCTTGGGGCGGTAAGCAAAAAAATCCTTGATTACGAGTTAGGCTACTTCTATGTGGAAAGTCCCAGTGGCCATAATTTGTGTTAACAAACAGTATCTCCACATGGGATTCCACTAATTTGAGCTAGAGCCTGATATGGGGAATGACTGGGTAGACATAGAATTACTATTGAATTGAATGATGCATGAGGACAACGTATGTAATAGTAAAAGATGAATTTGATACTTGTCTGTGTATGTGTTCATCCTCTCTGTGATGGACGAACTACGCAGGGGCGCCGACTCCAACACCTGTCAGGCCCTGGTTCTTCTGGATTTGTCGGCCGCCTTTGACACGGTCGACCATGATATTTTGGGCGACCATGTCAGAGAGGCTGGCATCCAGGGTACAGCTCTGGACTGGGTGCGTTGTTTCCTGACCCATCGCCATCAAGCTGTCAGGCTGTCCCAGTTTTCCACCTCTCAAGTCGAGCTGACCTGTGGTGTCCCGCAAGGTTCCTCCTTATCCCCTCTCCTTTTTAATTTATACCTGGCCCCGTTAATCCGTTCCCTCCGTCGATTCAATGTCTCCGCGTACAACTACGCGGACGACATCCAACTGGTTTTCACCATCGACTCCAGTGACCAATCTATCTCCACTTTTCAAAACACCCTCTGCTTCATCAGTGATTGGATGGGCACAAACCATCTGAAACTCAACCCCGACAAGACTGAGCTGGTCCTTGTCGGGGGGCCCTCCAATCCCTGGCACTCTTCCTTTTGGCCTGCCAGTCTTGGCAACCCCCCTTGTCCCGTCAACTCAGCAAAAAGTCTGGGAGTTGTCATAAGCAACGACCTATCTATGACACCCCAGATCAGCGCTGTAGTTTCCTCCAGCCATTTCCAGCTCAGGAAAATACGCAAAATCTCCCGCCTACTTACCACTGATGCCCTTACCTTGGCCCTGCTTGTGTTAGTCATGTCTAGGCTTGACTACGCAAATGCACTATACGTAGGCATTCCTGCATACCAACTCAGGAGACTCCAGCTGATCCAAAATCAAGCTGCTCGCTTGATTTACCGTCAACCCAGAGATCAGCACGCTCAACCTCTCCTAAAAAGTCTCCACTGGCTTTCCGGTCTCTGCCCGCTGTAAATTTAAGCTTGGTTGCATCATTTTCAAATCCCTCACTGGTCATGGCCCCTCCTTCATTTCTTCCTTGCTCCATCCTTATGTCCCTTCTTGCACCCTTCGGTCATCCCAATTGGCTTTACTTTCTGTCCCTAGATCCAAGCGGAAGAAACACGGTGGCCTTAGGTTTTCTTTCTTAGCTCCGTCTTTTTGGAACTCCTTACCTCTCTCTCTTAGGTTGTCCTCCCCCTACTCCATGTTCAGATCTTTCTCAAAACGCACCTGTTTACTGTAGCCTACCACTAGTTCTCATCCTCAGTTATGTTATTTTCTGTCTCTCCTCCCTGCTCCCTCTGTATAGCGCCAAGAAACCTAATGGTGTTAGCGCGCTCAATAAATTAATTTAACATAACATAACAATGATTATTACAAGTACATAGTCAATGAAGCTGTCGACAGAAATTCAAAGGTATAGAAAGAGTACCGCACTTTTATAGCCTCTATCTCTATCTCTCAATCCTAATGGACTAATGGAAATTGCTAGTACATGTTTCCGCTATCTACTGATGTCCTGCATGAGTAGATGTAGAGTTTTATGCCTGCAGCGGGTGAGTTGAGTTCTTACATAGACCGGCTTCTCCTTCGTTCACACACTACACCCATGCCCATTAGATCCAGTCTACGCTAGGGCATACATGCCTTTGCTTCTTGACAAACATTCGAGCCCTAAGAAATAGACTCCTTACCTTAGTTCTTACATGTCAGTACAACAATTCCTTCTCATTAATTAGCTGTAATTAGGTACGGTGCAAGTGCGGCAAGGGAAAATTAAAAAGCTGAAGGTTGATGTGCACAGCTGGCAGGTTTTGGTGACGGTATGACTGTACATGAGGGTGTCAGGGGTCAGTACAATAACCAGGCTTAGGGCCCTCCGGAGGTGACACTAAAGCAGGTCCATGTCACAGGCAGAAATAAGATTTACCCACTGACCCACACCCAATCCAATCAGAAATGGGATATGGGGACATTGAATTGATTGCAGTGGAAGCAATCAGATTGTGGTTATTAAGGGCCAGATGTAGGTAGGCATTTACCGGTCGGTAACGGCCGAATTCGGCCGTTACCGACCGGTAAATGCAATTTGAGATGTAGGGCCCTGTATTTTACAGAATCGGTAAATTTACCGATCGGAAAATTCACCGATTCTGTAAAATACCGAATCGGTATTTTTTCCGATTCGGTAAAATTGATATGTAGGTGGGACTCTTCTGAGTCCCACAAGCATTACAGAATCTGTATTTTACCATCAAATACTATTTGATGGTAAAATACCGATTCTGGTGTGCATGCACATATGTGCATGCACACCTGTGCCATATGACAGGCAGACCTGCCCTTAGGGCAGGTATGCCTGCCACATGGCCCCCGAACCTTTTTTGGGGGTGCTAGAGGGTGTCAAAGTGACACCCCCTGCACCCTTGTCAGAATCGGTATTTACCGATTCGGTAAATACCGACCGGTAATGCCCCATTCATTCCTATGGGCTTCAAAGCCCATAGGAATGAATGGGGCATTACCGGTCGGTATTTACCGAATCGGTAAATACAGATATTTACCGATTCGGTAAAAGGAACATCTGGATGTTCCTACATATCCACCCCTCAGATTTACCGATTTTTAATTACCGAATCGGTAAAATTCGGTAATTAAAAATCGGTAAATCTCATTTACCTACATCTGGCCCTAAGGCCCCAGAAATAAGTATAGCTAGTGGAGGACATATTTCAAGCCAGTGAACCTTAGGATGACAAAGGGCAGGGCTTACTAGAAAAAATCCTAAACACCCTCCCCCCATGCAAGATATGGCACTTTTCAGTCCAAAGCTGGCGAGATCCTGGCTATCTTTGTCAAACTTATTTAGCAAGTTTATTCTAGAAACTGCAGAATGGGGTTTAACCCCTAAAAAGGTATGAGGAAGAAACACAGACAAAGGACGCTTTAAACACCTGCTTCTTTCATAATAAATAAAGTTTTTTAAGCAACATTGTATGCTTGACAAATTATTTGACATCCACCTGCAAGCGGATTGTATTCCTATAATTGAGTTAATAAACATTGTTGCCCTTAACAACAGTCTCACCATTAGTGTATGTAGTTAATATTTTGATTGGGGATAGGTGGAAGAGTTTTTTGGGTGCCATGGGATGTGCAACCCTGCACCTTACAGCACAACAGTAGACTCTACTGCTGTCAACCAGACAGCCAATTGGAGATTTGGTCTTTGTGAAAGACACAGAGGTGAGGATTATGACTTATTGTATTTACTCAAAACCCAAGCAGCAAATAAAATAGGTTCCTACAGGTTATCTCATCATACACCTATTTTAGTAAATAAAATGTGACCAATGTAACAAATAATGCTGGTCAGCAATCCAGCAGCAGTATGACCTCACAATAAGGTGACAGTCCCAATGCTTACTCTAGTATATGATCCCTGCAGAGCAGCAATTTCCCCCATTCTTGCAACATTGAAAAATGCCAAGCTTAAACTATTTAAGCAGAATGAGGACAAAATAATCTTGTAAACTTGTGGGTTGAAGCAGAAAGTAATCAGGTTCCTAAGACATGGCCTATTCTGGAGAATAAATTGAGCTCCACTTTAAACTGAGGAGAAAGACCACAAATAGTAAATATTGGGAGATGTAATGAGGGAGATAATACTCTTCTTCTTATCCTTAATAGAATTCAAACCTCCTGTTAGTTGAAGAGATTATTCATTGTGTTACAAGATAAGAGGCTGAGAAGATGAATGGGAGTTATATGAACTTATTTTTTCCCAGACACTGCCTCTGTGGTTTATGAAGTAGAACTGAGAGGAATGCATCTTTTAGGTTTGCTTTTGTCAGCCAGTCTCTCCTTTGAAGGGAGTCTCTCAAACAGTGTATTTCCTCCATTTTGAAAAGTCTGTAAAAAACAGACATTCAACAGTTTCAAATATTTGACCAGGCAAAAACCTTTGTCCACCTTCCAAACTAAAAATACATTTTTGAGAAAACCCTAAGAGTGCATTAGGACCTTCTCTAATTCCCCTTTGTGAAGGTAAGTCCCTCTTTAGGGCAGTGGACATCATAGGATCGGATAAATTCAGTTGTACTGAGCGATAATAAAGTTCTATCTAGTATCTGTGAATCATCTGTGATACTATTGTTCTACTACCCAACTTTCCATGAGGAAAAAGTTTTAAAAAGGTTTGACCTATAAACACTGGAGCAGCATGTCATCTGCCACAATAAAACTGGCCTCTGAAGTGGCTTCCTGTCAGAGAGAAGAAGGGACTAAATCATCCTCTTTCGTATGAAGCCAGCTGTACGCTTTCCTCTTGTGTTCAGAAGGATCCACAATAGGAGCTCTGCTTCGACCAGCTCTTCCAACAAACATGTTGAGCAAACACTCTTTGGAGGTTTTGCTGGACTTTATCTAGTAATGTCAAATTTTGGACGCAAGACAAGACATCTTTAACAAAGCGATTACCAAACATTTGACCTAACTCATCCAGGTCTATTATCATCAACAGTGTCTTCATTCTATCTGCTACTGTAGATGTACTTGCATACTTAACAGGTAAATAACTCTTTGCAGCAAACTCAGTGATCTTCATGGTCTGAATTTGGGTTCCCTAAATGTAAAGTAGCTAGGCTTAACAGACTCAAGAGGATATTCAACACGTTTTTCTGGGTCTTTCCGTTTTTAGGCAAAAATGAGTTAATTGCTGGGTCAGCCTCTGGAGACACAGCCAGTTGGTGTGGTAGGATAATCCTAGGACATTCAGCCCAGAATTTACTCATATTCACTTTGTCCATAGGTTTCCTTATTCAGTGGGCTATAAGTTGTGAAATTTAGGAAAAAGGAACTCATTCCCCAGATCTAGGACATGCAGTTATCTCTTAACAAATGCAAAATCCTTCTGCTACAAGACCAAGCATATCCATGATAGTGCAGAAGGTACCTATATCTTCATCATTTTTGTGTTGTAGATGACCAGTAGGAGAGGACACCATGTCCATTTCTGATAGACCCAGAGCTATAGCTATTTTGCCTGACTTCCGTCTTGAAAAGGGATCCCCTAGAAAAGTGACATTCCTAGATTTTTAACAGGTTATAATCTGGATTCTGAACTTGTGAAGAAGATGGGATAGCCTCCTCCTATTAAGTTTAAGTTGCTACAGCACTTCTTTTCCTCAAAGAGGAATCTTTGCTGCCAGGATGTGTGTAAACATGCCCTAGGGAATTACTTAACAAGGGGATAGATGATCTATCAATTTACTGATGAAAGCTGCAATGGAATGGCTTGCAGTGTCCTTCAGAGACTTGAATGATCCAGTCACCACTGCCTGAATGACCCCTTGGAACGTCCTTTGCCCCTCATTGATAGACTCCTGTCTTTCATGACATTCCAGGCCATCCTCAACTGCTGAGGAATTAGATTCACCTTGGTCTGGGCTGCATGGATGTTTATTCATGGAAAGACTTTTTAGGCTGTTTTTGTCAAGGCTATCCATATGGTGCTTGTTCAGGCAAATTTTAAAATGGTGATCAGCTAAAACTCCTAAGAAATAGAAGGGGCTAAAACTATTAGAATTAAATCAGTTACTTTCTTCTATTCTTTTATTTGTTTATATCTGATGAAGAAAAAACTACCTGAAGATAAATCTGCTACTTGTAATTCCCCAAACTAAAGAAAAGAGCATGTACTAAATAGACAACCGTAAGAATAAAAAAAGTCTCTGGTCTCTAATGTAAGGCTGTAACTTGGTTAATTTATGAAACTCTTGAAAGTCATGCATGCCTAAATTTCGTAAATGGAGACTGGAGACAGAAAAGCTGCTTTGACATGGCAGACTCTGAGAGGTTTTTTTTTGCTAATGGTGTTTCAAGTTGTCTTCCTATTTCCTTTGTAGTAGAATATTGGAAATCATGCTAACTTACAGGTTATTAGTATAATGTATATTGTATTTTTTATATGTTTTCTTCTTGCTTTCATAGTCCTTGGACCAAAATAAAGTGTATGACTGACTGACTGGCCACTAATTTTACACAGATATACGTACATTTAGGTGATATAACTGTATTGCGCCAAAACGATATATATTGTGGAAATCATGAATTAGCAAACATTTCCCATTTGCTCATAACTAAGTAAAGAATCTTGATTTGTTTTGATCTTAATAAAATCTTTGTTTACATCGCATTTCAGATTTACAAAAATTGCTTCAGTTGTGTGATGAAAAAACATGACCTCCTTCACCTTCCCTTGCACACACTCTTTACCCCTTAGAGATTGTTACATGGTTCCCTTTACACAATCCTTTCACTTTGAAGGCAGAGAAAGAAAAGTAAATGCCCATGCTAAAAGAAAGAATAAGCAGGTATTTGTCAGAAGGCAGTGCCTGACATTTGACCTCTGTATTTTAATGCGCAACAAATGTGACAAGACAAAAACAAAATGTAAGTACATTATTGCTCATTCTCCTTCAGACTCCCAGCACATATGTTGTGGGGACGCTGCAGCACCCCTGCAACCCTACTTCCTGCACATAAGCACCTGTCATGGGTTGCAGGTGAGCGTTATGTGCGTTTTACAATAAATACATTTAAACAATTGAAAATATATCAAAAAGCCTGGCTCAGCTGTTCCAACCATAATAAAAGGCCTGTATCTCCTTGGAGTTTGACTCTGTCAAAATTTATTAGACAGTTGTCGGACCTGGCACTTTTGGCAGGGTCATCCCCAAACTTGTTGCCGTTACCCTCCTATTTTCTGAATCAGTTTTCGTTGTCTTTTAGAACTCTGTACACTTTACCACTGTTAACCAGTGCTAAAGTGCTTGTGCAGTTTTCGTTGTCTTTTAGAACTCTGTACACTTTACCACTGTTAACCAGTGCTAAAGTGCTTGTGCTCTCTTCTTTAAACATGGGAAAATTGGCTTACACCCAAATGGCTCATTTAGTGTACTTCGTAGACCCTGGTAAAGTGGTGCTTCGTGTACATAGGGCCTACAAATTAAATTTTGCTAGTGAGTCTGCATCTCTAATTGTGCCACCCACTTAAGTAGCCTTGTAAACATGTCTCAGGACTGCCGTTGCAGTCTGGGTGTGCAATTTTGAACTGTCATTTTGACCAGGCAAAATAAAACTGTTCACAGGCCTAAACCGTCCTTTTTAATACATAGAAATCATTCCTAGGGAAGGCCCTAAACAGCCACTAGAGCAGGGTGCCTTGTATTTAAAAAGTTGAACATGCACTTTTAAAATTTCCTGGTAGTGATAAACTATCAAATTTATAATATTAATATTAATAATAAACACATTTTATTCAGGTGCAATCACAACCATAAAATATGCAATCATACAATAAAAAAACATCATTACAGATCTAGTAAAAAGTTAAAATAAAATACAACTCCTGGTCACGAGTAATTAAAAGAGTGAAAATAAGAAGACAGCGCAAGGACACAAAAACCCATTCAACAATCAATCGTGTCTAGAGAGTCTTGATCTATAGGTGGCATGCAAGAAAATTGGCATTGCACAAAGTGTGAGATCATTAAGCAAAAGCTGCAAACTCGGGTTTGCATTGACTTCATGTATTTTAAAAGGTCCTGAAGAAGCTGCCTCGTTGGGTAGCTAAAATATTTACATGAAAGGACGAAATGTAACGTCCGGTGGAGACCTAGAGTTGCTGCCACAGGGTCCTCTCACATTTGGGGTAACAAAACCAGACGGGGATGCCAGGAGATGGTGTAGCAGATTGAACCTAAAACGGGTAACTAAACACCTGTCGGTTACACTTATGAAGATAGAGAGATAGTTTTCCCTGTCCTGGACTGACTTTAACAAGGCATGCCCCCTCACTGTTGCTTTCAGAAGCTCTGTGTTTTCACAGAGGGCCGAGGCATATTTAAAGAACAATTGTTTTATCGTTGTAAAGTCCTGAGACCTTACTGAGTCACGTGTAAGAAAAATATCTGCCCTACCTAGAAACATACTGTAACCGGGGGAATTTATGAGCATGCACTTGTGACAGGCAGTCTGATATGATGAGGCGGTTTAGATCCTTATTCTCCTTGAGTCATAACTTTACTCAACAGAGCAGAATATTAACTGCCATCTGGTCAGCTAAATAGTTAAGGCCAAGTTCTTTGTGTACAGTGAAGGAGGGAGTGCTTTGAGGAAATTTCAGAATTTGTCGCAAAAACGTATTTTGGGCCACCTGTATCTTTGGTGCTGAAGTATACCCCCAGACCTCAGTATCATATAAAGCCTATGAGGTGCATATAGACTGGTGCAACTTTAAAATCACATCTGGTGACCAATGGGCATAGCTGGCAATAGCCCCTATATATTTATTCAAGTCACCCAGCATCCCTCCAACAATGTTTTTCAGTTTAATTTTTCATCAAATAGGATTCCCAGATATTGATAAACTATCAAACTTGGTTTTCACTACTGCATGGCGTACCTCACCCTTAGGATAACATTTGGTTAACCGATTTTATTTATTAAGTAATAACTCTTGATTGGGAGCACGTAGGAAAGTCATGTTTGATGTCTGAGGAAGAGCAACTTTTAACCCTCTTTAATGGTAAAGTCGAATTTAAGTCACAATGCTGAAAATTATACTTTTATAATGTTAGCATTTTGTTGTCGTAACAATTTGGTACCTGCAGCTTCGTCCGGGGTCATATGACCAGGTGTAGTTGGCAGTTGGCCTTTGTGTATCCCTCCCAGACAGTATTACAAGAGAGGCTCTGGTTGTTGGCAAGATGACCCATTCTGTGTTAATGAGGGGGTGGAGCTGTCACCTACCACACTTGCACTCAAAGGCAATGGCCCAGTACACTTAGAAAGGATTTCACTCTAGCCTATTGTGACCCCCGACAGACTGGGATCATGGCAGCAATGCAGTAAATTCCAAACAACTCTGCAAGGGGAAACTACAGGAGCGTTTTCCACTTTGAAGTGGGCATCAGGTATAAATATTGGATTCCCAGACCCAACTCTTCAGATCACCTCTAGACCAGTGGAAGACTCTGAAGGAATGTTCTGCTGCTCTGCTGCAAGAAGAACTGCTCAGCTGGTCTGCTGCTCTGCCTGTAGGAAGCCCTGGTCTGCTGCCTTAGGAAGAAGGACCGGGCCTCACCTTGAACCCAGGATCATCAGAGTGACTTCAAGTGTTCCAACACCCTTGAATCCTTCACCTGGATTCTGTCTACTGTGAGTCCTAACCCCAAAGTGATGCGTCCACAGTCCTGGACCTTTGGAAGTGGGGACAAAGGTGCTGTGCCAGCCCAGCTCTCGTCTCCATATGAACCCACACAGTCCGATGCAGCATGACGCAACTGTTCACAGTTCTCGCAGCTTCTCATGGGAACCAATGCATGGTGATGCAGCCCGAGGCAGTATCTCCTATTGCAGCCCTTGCAACTACCCATGGGAACAGATGTAGCATGATTCAACTCAACGCCGGACCTCAACAAAAGGTAAAGTTTTCAGCTAGCCTAACCTGGCCCCTAGATTTGGTGCGCAATCCACCAGAGTCTGCCTGATCGTGTGACTGTGTCCTGGTAAAGCATGACTAGATAACCACAGTTGGCGCTATGTACTTCTAGGCACTATTTTTTACCTAAATCTTTAAAATTGCATATTTCTGGTTCACTGAATGGATTTCTTCATTTTTGTGTCAAATGTTTTAAAGTTTACTCTATTTTTCAAGCATGGGAATCCATGAAAGATACCAATACTGGAGAATTACAGTTACAGGTTATTAACTTTTTTTCTTTCTCGCTACCTCCAATTGTGCCATGCACTCACCATTTATCTGACCCCTCTGGAGACGGTCCCAGATTTTAAATCCCTCAAGGCAAATTGTTGATGGGAGAGTTGGACAAATATAAATTAACCCAGATATACTGTTCCGAGGTAATTCATGCTCTCAACTCATTTGTTTTGTGTGGTGTCTTCACTCTATTACTGTTTAAGTGTTGCACAGATAATTTGCACATTGCCTCTGAGTTATGCCTGACTGCTTTGTGCCAGTGAGTTAAGCACAGGTTAATTTAGTTTCATTTTGAGTTTCACCCTGAAAGAGATTGTGGTTGTTGCTTGAGAAGGGCTCACACTCCCCCGCAACTAATAACTCAATTTTGCTCAACAGATTTTTTCTGTTTTCTGTAATTTATTAGTTTAGTATATCGGCGGTTACTTTGACAAGGCAGGAAAGCGAGATTCAGGATTCTTGGTGTTAACCTCCAGATATTTTTTTCATTTCGGAAAAGCGGTAGGATTCTCATTTTTAACTGACCAGGTATGTTGAACTACACAGGAAGCTTGTGACTTGTTTCCCCATGTCCAGGCTATAAGAGGCCTCAGTTGGTGGCAGGTGGTTGAAAGTCGTTAGTTTTTGGTCTGTCGCCTCTGTAGCGAAGGCTGCCTCCCGCCCTCACCTTGTGTTTGTTTATTGTCTGTCATGATTGGGGCCCATCAATTCTTCCAGTTTTAAGGGGGGAGGTAAATGTGTGTCAGTCTGCCTGGCCCTAAGATACCAGGTTAGACGGTATACGTATTTAGGCAACTTTGCAGTTTGGCCCCCTGCATGTCCGTGTCATACTCATTTATCTCACCCCTGCCTGCACAGACCACTGCTTTTAGATTATTTTGTGTCCGATTATGATTAGCAAAACTTTGAGTGGAGCATGGAAGAATACTTTGGGGCCTATAAAAACACTGCATTTTGTAGTAGATTTATTGGCACTACAATTGCACTACTAAAGTATTACAAAGTAGTATTTAAAAACCTCCTAGTGTAAATCTCGACCTCAAACCCTCAAACTCTCATATCATTTTGATGAAAAGATCCTTACCCATGTAAGTTTACTACTCAGGGGCTGATTCCGATCTTGCTCGGAAAGCCCTACGGCTGACTTGCGCCTGTAGAGCTTTCCAAATGACTCCGTCGCATGGGCTCCAAGCGACCGAGTACGATGCGCTGTAGGTCTGACGGACTCAGGTCGCTGGTAGGCCCATTGAAGTCAATGGGAGCCTGGTGTACGTTGAGTACATAGGCTCCCAAAGACAATAAACGCATGTCTTGGACAAGGGTGCCACCTGTCGCGGGGACGCCTCTGTCTCACCCGCACCATGCTAGCATGTGTAGGGGGACCCTTGGGGCCCCCCTAGTGCTCGAGTTGTATGGGCTCGGTTAAAGGAGGGCCCGCTATGGACCCCCAAAGTCCACTTCCCAGAGCTTTTTAGAGTCGGAGGCTCTGACTCGATCCAGCTGCTTGGCACGCGCCTCGGTCTCGCCCGCACCGTGCTTGCCTGTGTAGGGGGACCCTTGGGTCCCCCCAGTGTTCGAGTTGTATGGGCTTGGATAAAGGAGGGCCCGCTATGGACCCCAAAGTCTGCTTCCCAGCGCTTTTTAGAGTCGGAGGCTCTGACTCGATCCAGCTGCTTGGCACGCGCATCGTACTTGGTCGTCCGGGAATCTGCCCCGTTGCGCTTTTCGTGTCGGCCATGACGGAGTCATCTAATGGGGTTTGCTGATGCGTACGAGTTGATCGCAGCTGTTCGAGTCAAATGGAAATCACGCGTACGATTCTGACTCACTACCCACGGATGCCGTCAGGAGCGCTTCCGAGCGATATCTGAATCGGGCCATCAGTAACAAATGTGGGATGAGCCAGGGGAGTGGTAGAGAAATGGGGTGTTCTTACTACAAAATAGGTGGGGTTTAGGGAGAAGTAAGGAGGGATTTATGAAAGGTTGGGGGGGAGGTAGGCAGAAAGATGCATTCATCCACAAAAGAGAAAGATCATACCTAGTCACAAACTGCACTTATAAAGTTACTACAGCCAAAAAGAACACAAAACAGTAGTAAACTTACTCCAGCTACAAGCTCACAGAAAATAATGGAGACAGGGACTTAAGATAAAACTTCATAGTAAATAATGTTAAATTAAATTATTTAAAATAGTCACAAATATAAATACAGTTAAAAAAGTATCTGAAAATAACACCTACGTTTTTGTTTTATTTAAAATTATTTTATTGCCGTTTTTAATTTAAAAATGAAATACTATTTTAATAAACTATAAGTAAATTACTTTTAATTATTTCTGGACATTCTAGGCATCAATTTTGATAATTATTGTTACACAAAGATCATATGTTTTCTTTACATTAGGTGGCAATTACTTTTTAATTTGAACTACAGAAAAATATTTGTAATTCAATATATTCAAAATATTTACATTTTAAAAATTAAATGAAGTAGTTAATGCTGTAACTTTTTAGTTTCTTCTGCATTTAAAATAACTGTCAAAAATAATGTAAATTACTATTTAACATAAAAATATTTTAACAGGTTTTTTGTCAAGTTTAATAAACTTTGACCTTCATATAGTAAATTATAGGGAGAGATTTAAACGGTTATTTAAGCTGAAAAAAACCTGAAAAACATATTTTGTGTTAAATAGTAATGCAGATACATTTTATATATTTATTTTAAATGTAGAACAAATAAAAAAATGCTGCAGCACTCACTATTACCTTAATTTTGAGTTGAATTTTTAATAATTAAACTATGCTAAATTTAATTAACCTTCTTTTTAATGACTTAGAATAAAAGAATTTACCTTAAGTAAAATAAATATTTTTACGATGTATAGTGTTAAATAAAATTTATGTAATTATATTTTGTAAAAATTAATGTTAGATACACTTTTTATTCAAAAACGATTATTTCAATATGTTAAAATATAAAATGTATAATTTTTATATTTTTAACAAAACATAATTACATTTATTTATGTTTATTCATTTTAAATAATTTAGTTTAACATCATTTCCTATGGTGTTTCATTTTTGGTGCCTACTTCCATTATTTTCTAAGCGAGGCTGTTGCAGTATCAGTGGTTAGCCATGTGTGGTGCTGTATTTACTACTGCTTCTTTTTTTGCAGTAGTAGCTTTAGACTCATTAATTTGGCTCCACTCCCTGTTACAAGGGGCGGAGACATGTAAGGCTACACTTTTGAGTAAATTTATATTTGGAATTTGTGAATTGCCGTAAATACTAAAGTCACTCAAAACTGTAAGAGTACATGTACTAGTAGCAAATCTACATTTGTAGATTTGCTTTCGTGAAAAGGCCCCTTAGTGTCAGCCTTATTGGATTAGACCAGTTGGACTTCTTAGTCTATGACCAGCAAGAAGAAAACCTTAATAAAGCCAGTGGCAAAAAAGTCATGATCACTCTTCTCACTGTAATGAAGGAAAATGCTGCTTGGCTGTACCCCTCATTCTTTCTGACAAGAGAGCTTAAAACCTAGCAGGAGCCCCAAGTTGAAATTTTGTCTGAAAGAAATGCATATGCTTTATGAGATTCCTGCCATCACCATGAAATTTGAGACAATGTGAACATAACTGGACATTCGTCATCATAAGACTATACTACATCTGAAAGAATATGCATTTGGATATGATGGGATCCCTCCAAAATTTCAACTATATATTAAGAGACTGATTTATATATTGGCGGAATAGATACTCCATTGCAACAGTGGCAGAGTATCTTTACCGCCAAGATAAAGGTCTGCCTTCAAATTTATATGGAGGTGGAACTTAGGTTTAATCACAATGGAGGTTACTCAATCTCTTCCAAAGTAAGGGTGGTCTGAGACAGACCTCTAATTCAGGAATCGTAATTTAGATGGGCAGAATTAGAGGTCAGTTTTTACAGTCCTTCACCACTAGGAAAAACCCCGGCAGTAGAGGGCATTGAAAAGTGCTAAAAACTCTCCTCACCTTGGGAAAGGTCTCTCATGGCGAGAGAAGCATTTTACTTTTAATTCTTTTTTTAAATCCCGCTTTAGGATATTATTTTTGAAAATAAAAATGAAAACAGTTTGGTGCAAGGCACCTTCAAATGGACGGAGTCCTACACCAAACTGTAAACAGCATTTACAGGAACTGCTTTGAGGGTGGTTCCTGCCAGTGCTGTAGAAATGACTGCCAGCTTGGGGGTCCTTTCTAAATATGGCGGGCGGCACCTCCGTCCGGGTGACTGAGTAATTAACTCTAACCCCGACGGAGCAACGGCTGCCCACCATCATATAAATTAGTCCTTAAAATCATATTGGCTAGTTGACCTGATAGGATTTGTGAATCCAATATCAGTTTATCCTTTGACTTCAAGTGTAAGCTCTGTGTGCAATCCAGAAGAAGGATCTGTCCAGATGCATAAGCCTTGTACTCCTTGTAAGAGACAGGACTTGAGGGCTGACAGTAAAGCCCTTTTGTTGCTGTGCCTCAAAGGAGAAGGAGACTGACTGCCCTGCATTTTCAACATCCACCTTATTTAGTGCAAGAATAAAAGACGCATCTGCTTAAAAAAAAAAGCAGTTAGGAGGACTACTGCCTGGAAGAGGAGTCTGGGCCAGACTGGAGTAGTGTTACCAATGGGCAGCTGTATGCAGGGATTATCACCATCAGAGAGAGGAGTTCTCTCACAACTCTCTGTATCTGTCAGGATTTTACCATCTAGCCACTAGCTGGCCCTCATAAAGACCCTCTGAGGTCCCACCTTTATCCCTGAATTGGATTATGCACACGTCCACTCATTACATTCACAAACCTACTACATATTTGTAGGAAAGTGTTTCTTTTAGACATGGTTAGCCCCCACTTTTTGCCTGGAACTTGCTGTGATTTTGACTGGAATTGCACAGGATCCCTGCCAACCAGGCCTGTGCCAGGAGCTCTTTCCCTAAACTGTACATTTTGTTTCACAATTGGCACAACTTCAGTACCCCTTGTAAGTACCTAGTAAGAGGTACAGCTGGTATCTAGGGCAATGGCACTGAGGAAGGACTCTAAGGGTTGCAGCATGAATTGTGCCACCCTAGGGTCCCCTCGCCAAGATCATGCATACTGCTATTGCAGACTGCGTGTCTTGGTGCAGACAAAACGGAAGAGTCGACATGGCACACATCCCTGTGTGATAATAATTATTGTGTGTAGCGCACACCCTTATTCTGAAATCAATGTATGTGTTAATTTGATAACTTATACTCCTGGTTTGTCAGTGATGATATGTGCTTAGTGTGCCGGTCAGGGATGAGAGTGCCTACCTTTTGTGAACTACAGTAATTAACTCCTTGCGTGCGGGGCGTATTCCCCGCCTGTGCTGACTCCGCCTTGCGCGGGCGGAGTCATGACGGAACGGTTCCGTCATCAGCACAGCTCAACCGATGCTGATGACGGAACCGTTCTGTCATCAGCACGCAAGGGGTTAAAGCAAGTGTGAGCAATCATGACCTGGCTGCACAGCTCAAAGTTCTTTCAACAAAATTAACAAATATATACTACAATGTAGATTCAATAAAAGCATATTCAAAACAATTACATTGTACTTTTTATTGTGCATCACTGCCCACTTGTTTGTAACCATTTCTCATGGAACTATATAATCAAAATGACCAATAATTAATACCTTAAGAGGGATACCTACAAAGTGATTCTTCTGTAAGTAACATTTCAATTTTTTTTTTTTTACAAAATTGGCTTTCTTTCTAGCACATTCTTCTGAGAATACCCAATGCATTTCGGGATGGAGATCCCTTCTTCAGGGACCTCAGTAAACATACATAATGAAAATACTCTCAGAATTGTAATGGTGTATACATGAAAGAGATACTACATGTTGAGTGACTCTGTGTGAATTGGGGATTTTAGGTCAACTGGGATGAGGTGCTCATTAGCCACTCATTAAAAGGTGTACAGTTGTTAATTTGTGCGCAAACAAGCAATGTCTCCACCAACCCGACTAGGTGTTCATAAGACACTGCAGCGCTGAACCTGTGACACTAAAACAATGCTGGCAAAAATGTGAAACGAAAAACGAAAATCAAAAAGACCCCGATATGCAAATAATCGAAGACGCTGTGTGGCAGCTGAAAATAAAGTATGGTATTTAAGAGATGACCACTTACACGAAGTAAACTGTGCACTAACAACTGTTGAAAAAATTCTGTACACATGTGGGAACATGACCTGCAGAGTGATATAATTAATGTGCTTGAATCATAGATAAACCCTGAAAAAACAGAGAAAAACGCGTTTGGAATTCCTAAAACCTTAAGGTCTTGTTCCGCAGCTCCGCTGAAGAAAACTGTTATTTACCAGAACGGTTCAACCCACATGAGATACTGTTCACTGTATCAGCGAAAATTAGAATTGATGTAACTCGTGTACTATCCGAAGAGTAGTAGTGTGAACCTGTAAGTTAAGTGAAAGTAATTACGTTACTCAGACGAAAACACCTGGTGTTAAACAGCGAGTAGAAATAAAACAAGCATTTGCATTTGCATTTAGCTATGTAGCGCATTAGCCTGGGTTTTGAAACATCTACTGTTCATTAACATGTAGGGAAAGTAAGCACCAAACTGCGTGACACGCTAGGTATGGGAACACATGGAGAGAAATATTGCCTTTCATGAGGAAACGGCATAGTCCAAAGCTTTTCTTTTAATATAAAAGCAGGGCCTTCGGTGGTCATATCACTAAAAATACAAGATTTGAGAAAAATATTATTGTCTAGGGGTGCTCGTGGAAGACAATTTCTATGGTTTGGAATCTAGAGAATGCTAAAGTGATTCTGGTATATTACTGACTTCTGCTGGTCGTTTTCTATCAAGACAGTTAAATAAAGGCAGTTGAACAGAATAAAAGTCCCTAAGCGGAAGCAGACAAGTCCTAGGGCTGATCTCCAGAGCTCACAAACTACATACACATATAAGTATATACTAAAGTATATATACTAAAGTATCTACAAGAGGTCTCGAATGCTCGACCTAAAAACTGAACAGAACTCAACTCAGTTACTGAGCTGAGAAGGTGAGCAACTTGTCTGGTAATCATATGATATTTTGGGTGACAACCAGGGAATAATATAATTTTTGGCAAAGGTTATAAATGTTTTTCACATGTCCCAGAAAATGATTTTAAAAAATTGCCAGCTTACACACTGAACTCATTATGGCAGCAGGAAGCACATTATATGTAACGTAGTTGGAGATATCCATACAACAGCAATGACCATCCTTGGAACATCAGGACACATGGTGGACTCAACCAAGTGAGTCTTAGTTTTAGGATTTAAAAACAAAAGTTCAAATTTAAGGTTCACATGGGTCTCAAAGATCAGGGAGTGAGACTCCAGCACCAGCTGTACTGGATTCATCCCTCGCTTTCCACTAAAACCATATGTAATCTTGGAAAAATCGCTTGAAAATCAGAGCCGGGCAGCTGGTTGGATAAAGTCTGATAACCGTAAGATGAACGAATGTTCGAACGCTGCAGAAGAAAGCGATTGAGCTATTTAAAAGTCAGATTTTATTTAGGCATCAATGTACTGGACTAACATGTAAGTAATCAACTTTAGCAAAAGTTGTTTCCATAGGAGTGGACCCATCAATTGGGGAAGTCCTCAGCGCTAGGACCCCAGGATGAAGAGACCTAAGACTGTCATTTTTGTGGTTTAGGATTACATCTCAGGTTACAGATACAAACAACAAAACAATCTATTTCATTTTTTTCATACCAAAACAGTGCATGCATACTGTTACAGTGCCAACTACACAATAGGTTACTAAAACATAACCTCCATTCCGAGACATTCTGAAGTCTAAATCTGGCATGTCTTCACCATAAGGCATAGTCCAGCATCTCATTTAAACCAGGCCCCCGCCAAAATGAAGGAAGAAAAACACTCAGTACCCCTACCGAGGAGCAAGGACCAGCTGGGTTGCTGACATGATGACTGTGCGATCCTCTGCTGGCTCCCTTCTGAGATGTGTGTGGACAACCGTGCTATAACTTGGTCCTCTGGTACAAGCCCATTTTCCCATGTGTACGAAGATGGGGGGTACCCAGCAAAAGGAATTGGAAAAAGTTGTGTGAGCGTCCTCCTAGCGCTCCAAAGCCCACCTGGGGAAAAGTCAGCCATGGTGTGTCTCTGTATCCATGCTAATCATAAGCCATGCCCACTTGCAAAGCCAACACAAAATGTGATTCAAGCTAAATCAACCATCCAACAGCCACACTTAAGAAAACCCCAAAACACTGCTTGTCCACGAAGAGGAGTCCTGTGTGCAGCGACACAGGCAGAAGGTGACTGCAGCCCAGGTAGAGTTAGACAGATGTCACCTGACGTTCAGCCCATGAATTAAAGGGAAATCGCTGGGCCTACCACCAGCCATCTCCAGATCCCTCTCCCTCTCAGCTTCCAGGAGAAGCCTGCTTTCCCTTCTAGAAGTGTGACCATTCAGACTATTCCAGGCCCCCAAAGCTATAAGAAGGGTTTGGGTGGCAGATGTTAGTCATTTTTAATGTATATTGAATTAATTAACAACTGTTGTGCTCATCTGTAAATTAGACAGAGCGTCACATGAGACAGGCTGTTACAAGCCACGGTGTTGACAATTAAGTGCTAGTGCCCAACACCAGAAACCACCGGCTCAAATTAAGCACCTAAGGCAAGACTTTCTGTGGCCCTTCTCAACATGACACATCCCACAAGCTGTCCCAGTATTGTGGCAAACATATAGCAGGTCAGATGGCATGTCTTACCTTCTGTGGCGACAAGAGTGCAGGAACAAGCTTTTATTATCCAGAATGGTCACGGAGTATGACTGTGAAGTAAGGGTTAACTCTCTCAAGAAGATCTACATGAACAAATCCCATTGGAGGATGGAAATACCTGCATGTATTTACATTCGAGCACATGATAAAGGGCACGTTATACCTTGACTGAGCAGCAAAGGCCCAGAACAACACGGTGCTTCTCTGGGGAGCCGAGATTCGAAAGGTCAATGACATGGGTCAAAACGGGAAGAGGGCCTTATAACTCAACCTCAACCTAGGTAGCAGAATCAGTGGCATCTTCACAGTAACACAAGTCATGATGGGCAGGAAAGGAGGACACATGCTCCACCAAAATGCCTGATATTAAGAGGGCTAGCCATCCACAAATTTTTAAATCAACCCTGCTTCTTTGAAAAGAAATTAGAATGTTTTACTCCATTCGAACTTGATCAGTCTAAGTGACCCAAAGCAACATCTCCCATAATGCTCTTGTTTGCTAGATGAAAGCCCAGGACCGTGAAAACAGCGTCTGATTTGCAACTGGCTTCCTCCGAAAACTGTTTCGACTGATTTACCCTAAAATCAGGGCCCCCGCTGCCCACACTGAGGCTCTTCTGCCTCTTTATTAAATAGGCGGCGCACAGATGTCTCCGCGTCTGCGCGGTCGGTTGGGGCATAGAGTGGGGCTGGTGACTACTACGATCAGTCATGCGCATTTGCAGCGCAACAATTAAAAGTGCGCAGTAAGTCGTGGCCAGTAAAGAAAGACGCGAGCAGGTGCCTCTGAGAGAGGAAGGTATGCCTAAGAGAAGCGGGCAGTAGTGCAGAGCATTGCTGGTATTTTTGGAGCAGCAAGTTAGACGGCGCAAGCCGAGGCTGAGTGAGGGCAGGTGCGTAGCTGTTTGCCAAAAATGTTTTTATCTTCAATGACGGATGTTTAAAGGCAAGGTGACTGTAGGAGAGTAGGGTCTGCAATCCTATGATCACCCAGATTTTTTGCTTTGTTTCACTGGTTTACGACTTTCTCTGGCTGTGGGCCTGCCAATCAGACCCACAGCCTGGCTGTTCTCTCTCTAAATTACGACATGTACCCTAGGTGCATTTACCAATTGGTACTGGGCCACCTTATCAGACCCTGTAACTCAGGGCATAGGTGTACCCAGGGCCTACCAGGGGCTGAAGCATGTATTATGCCACCCCTGGCTGGCCTCCTAAATTTGACACAACTGGCTGCATGACAGCTGGGGCAACGTGGCATCCTCGCCCGTTGCTGTAGGTATAGTATCCCCATACCTAACCTTAAAATGGACACCCGAGTTCCTATCAGTCACTCCTATGGCAGGCCTTGACAATCCTGAAGGCAGAGTGCAGGGAACCGTGTGAATTGGGCTCTGGCACGGGCCGAACCCGGTTGCAGCTTGCGGAACCAAGACCCAATGGCTGTTCCATGATAACGCATATCATATCGGTAACTTCGGTATCGCGTTATCAAGACATGTCGAGTAAGGTGTCATACGAATCGGGATGCTGCCCCCTCACCAATTCTAGCGACGAGGTTAGCATTCCGCCCTTCTAGAGGGACACGACATGTACGTAACTGTGAACCCCGGTTAAAGTTAAACGAAGCCTCAGCTCCACAAAATGGACGCTGCCACCACAGACACGAGTCTGACCTCCTGCTGCTGGGAGTCCTTCCAGCGAGGAGAGCTTGGACAAAGGGTTTCCTGTCAAGGGCGGTGTTCGCACCGTCCCAGACAGGGTTTGTGTATTCTGGGTAGGTAGGGTTTTGCGAGAAGGTGACTGCGGAGTTGCACCCCGGTGCTCACTACGCATCTGCCGGCTAGAACCAGTTCCAGGGGCGCGCAGCCCCTGACCTGGGGAACGTCCAGCAGGGGGAGAGGGGTGTAACTACCCCCCTTCCTGGTCCCACCCTTAGGGCAGGACCTAGTCATGTACCCACCCCTTTCTTTAGGATAAAGGCCGGAGCGGGGACCCTTCCAGATTAGATCATCTTTGAATCAAGAATACTTTCTACGAAAGGACTTCGAGACTCTTCTCAAGATTTCTCCCTTGTGGCTAAGGAGTAGTCACCCTTCATCCGCAGGCACCATCTAAGAACTCTGCGGTTTGCTGCAAGTCCTTCCTCAAGGATCCGACGGCCCAGCTCGACGAGAACCGGCTTCCCTGGCACCTCTGACCTCTACCCACGTCGTCAGCTCAGCTGAGATCTGTGGGTGCGACGAGACCTCGAGGGACCGGCCATCATCAAAACCTGCACGCTTTCTTAATCAGCACGACCATCAAAGCAATTCTCTGGTGAGTGCTCTGGGGTCCGAGAAGCCCCGACCCTGAGTAGCTCCAGCACCGAAGTGCAGTCTCCCAGCATCTCCACGATCTGCGTGGGGCCCTTCTGCTCGCTGCTCAGCACGTTGTCTGGTCATTAGTCGCTGGCTTGTGCCCTTCTTTGACAACATCCGACAACCAACGCTGCTGGTCTGGTTGCTCCAGATCGGCCCTTGCTCCCGTTTTCGAGAGGAGCACCCCGGACCCTCCTGGTCCACTCAAGACGCCATTTTAGGCCCACCACGTGGCCCTGAAATCTGCCAAGGCTTGTTGCCCCAATCCTGGGCCCAGCGACGCCTACAGCATCAACATTCGTGGGACAGCTCGCACCTCCATCCTGGTAGCCGACAACGCCTCCTGGTCCGTGAGACTGCAGAACCTAGCGTCGCCCACTCACCTAGTCGAGGTGACGGCCAACCGGTGCCTTCCTGGTACCCTCTGACTACTGGCTAGTAGTACGAACTTGGTCCCCTCTGCTTTCAATTATCAACAATCACTGATCCAGGCTTGGATCTCTACGAACTATTCATCACTGGTCGCCGGCCAGCAACTCCTTTTCTTCCGGCTCCCGGCTCGTCAGCGAAGACCCCCGACGCCTGTAAGACTTGTGCAGCCGCAGCCCTCGTGGCTAGGTAACTTCGGCATTTCGGTGCCTGCATAGCCTCCTTACTCTAGGGTCCCGAGTCCCTCGCTTCCGACTTGCCTTATCGGGTCCGCCCGAGACCACTAAACTTTCCGTGCCCTCGGGCACTTGTGTTAAATTGTGCACTTGAAGTATTTTCTAAGAGCTTTTGTTCTGTGCTTAGTACCCTGTCCTCATAAAGAGTACAGGGCTGTTGTGATTCTAATAAATATACTGTTTATTTTCATAACACTTGTGTGGTGTCCTTTCACTTGGTGTTCAAGGGGTATGTGATGGTATTACAGCTGGCTTAACACGCCCTCTAGAGTTTAGCCCGAAGACTGCTCGTATCCACGCTACTAGGATAGCTGGTCTAAGGTTGACTTACAACCAATCACCATAAGGGTCGTTTGGAATGATACATAGTGGTCGCTAGAATAGCGAACGCTGCATATCGGGCCAACTTCTCACATTGGTGAGCAGCGGTTGGGATTTGAGCTTGCTGTTGTTTTACCACCCATATCCTAAGAATATCTTGTGAAAGATCGCATAAGTACTTCAGGTACATATAACTTAGCTTAGAATACTCTGAGTCCTACTGAACCAGCTGTTGCAGCTCCTCAAGGCTTAGCACACCTTTGCTACAACTCTTAGCAAGGGATCAGTAGGTAAACCCATAGTGTAGGTAGGTGCATCACTTACACCACACTAGAAGCAGCATGTCGGACAAAGGAGGAAACTCTGAGTCTCCCCTTGTGTCAGTCGATCCTCCACAGGTCACCTCCAGATATGCTGCACTTAGCTTCCACGAGATGCAACAGATCTGTACATCTCGGAAGTTAAAACAGGGTGCAAACCCTACCATTCCGTTTCTGATTGGTCTCTTGGAGACTTATGATGCTAGGAGGGCGGGTAACACCGACCCTTCTCATCCAGAAATGGAGATGCCTCCCCTCGAGGGAACCCGAGGTGACCCTGACCTTATCCATCTCTCCGCCGAGGGCGAAGAGGAGGACGAGGAACCAGAGACATCTGGGGACGAGGCAGACGAAGGTCCGGTCATAGTTAGTCAGCTAACTCAGGACAACTTAAGCCGGCACGAGATTAGTACTAGGGGACCCCTGGGCCCTCTCTCGGGCCAGCTTAACATTGGGAACGGACGAGTTAGGTCTCTGTCGAGAGGCTCTAACAGATCCGCTCGGACCAATGGCTCTCGAGGTTCTGCTCGAAGAGGGATGACATCACCTCAGAGGAGAATGTACGAACAAAGGAGAGGGAAGTCAATCTGCGGATCGGGAGGGAAGAACTTGCCCTAGCCAAAGAGAGACTCGCCTTTGCTCGAGAGCAAGAATTGAGTGGGACAATTCCCACTGGTGGCAGCATTCCCCCACGGGAACCCAGGAGTTTAGACACTAAGCACCTGAATAAGATAGTGCCCCCCTTTAAGCAAGGGGACGACATCCACAAATGGATTACTGCTTTGGAGCGGGCCTGCACTGTACAGTGCATCCCCCAGAGTCAGTGGGCAGCTATCTTGTGGCTCTCCTTTGACGGTAAAGGTAGAGATAAGCTCCTCACTATTAGAGTTGAGGACGCTAACAATTACCAGATCCTGAAGAACACACTGATTGATGGGTTCGGCCTAACCACTGAGCAGTACAGGTTGCTGTTCAGGGATACCCAGAAAACTCAGTCTCAGGACTGGTCTGATTTCGTTGATTGTGCCACTAAGGCTTTGGAGGGCTGGTTGCTGGGCAGTAAGGTTACTGATTACTCAGGATTGTATAATTTGACCATGCGAGAACAGATTTTAAACAATTGTCAGAACCAGTTGTTGCATCAGCACCTTGTCGACTCGGATCTGACCTCTCCCCAAGAATTGGGAAATAAGGCAGACAGATGGGTCAGGACAAGGGTTAAGAAGAACCAGGGTGGTCAGAAGAAAGCAGACCAGAAAGGTAAATATTCGAAAGGGGAACAAACTGACCAGAAGTCTTCGACAGGTCCCCAACCACCCAAAGAGGGGGGGGGTCAGGCTTCCCAGAAAAAGAAGAATCAAGAAGGCCAATCGAAAAGGTGGTGCCAATACTGTAAAAGTAAAACTCACTGGTTTAGTGAGTGCACCAAGAAAGGAGGGCAGACTCCTGCTACTGCAGCCCCTAAGGCACCTGTGCCCCCTAGTGCAGTCAGCAGTAGTAGTGCGCCTCCCAAGGGACTAGTTGGGTTGACCTTGAGTTCTGAGGGGTGTGACAACTTAGTTGGTACACTCACTCAGGCTGTCCTTGTCTGTACAGGGGATGTGTATATATCCCCTGATGTCAGTCCCAATACTTTGGGCAAATACCGACAGACGCCTTTAATAAATGGAAGAATGGCTCAGGCCTACAGGGACACTTGTGCCAGCGTCACCATGGTGACGCCTAACTTTGTGGACCCTGGACAGATCATGCCAGGTACAGATTTCCTGGTGACCAATGCCAGCAACGTCACTACCAGTCATAGTATGGCGATTGTTGCTTTCTCCTGGGGAGGGGTAAATGGCCAGAAGAAGGTTGTTGTTAGTTCAGACCTCCCAGTGGATTGTTTGTTGGGCAATGATTTGAAGTCATCACAATGGTCGGAAGTGGAGCAACGGACTCACATGGAGATGTTGGGCTTGCCAGCACACGTGTTTGCTGTGACCAGGTCACAGGTCAGATGAGGCCCCACTGAACAGGTGCTGGATCCTGGAACAACGGACCAGACACCTCCCAAGAAGAAGAGCAGTCGGGTTAAGGCCTCGCCTTCCCCCTTGCCCCAGGTCGAGGATCAAGTCTCAGAGGAGGCTGACCTCCAGGAATTGCGGGAAACTGAACCTAAAGAACTCGAACTTGATCAAGTTGAGTTTCTGGGCTCAGGGGGACCCACACGAGAAGACCTGGGGAAGGACCAGTTAGACTGCCCTTCCCTTGAACCCCTCAGACAGCAGGCTGCTGCTGAGGCTGCTGGGAACGCCACAGGTACCCACAAGGTATACTGGGAAGATGGACTCCTGTACACTGAGGCAAGAGACCCCAAGCCTGGCATGACCAGGAGGCTGGTTATCCCCTTGTCTCTGCGTGGTTTCCTCCTTACCTTGGCCCACGAGATTCCCTTAGCAGGACACTTAGGCCAGACGAAGACGTGGGACAGGCTTGTCTCGCACTTTCACTGGCCTCACATGAACGAAGATACCAAGGAGTTTTGCCGCTCCTGTGTCACTTGCCAAGCCAGTGGTAAGTCAGGTGACACGACAAAGGCCCCCCTTATACCAATGCCTGTGGTGGGGGTGCCCTTTGAACGGGTGGGGATTGACATCGTCGGTCCCATGGAACCACCAACAGCATCAGGGCACAAGTTTATACTGGTGGTAGTGGATCATGCCACCAGGTATCCTGAAGCTATTCCCCTTAGGACCACTACAGCTCCTGTGGTGGCAAGAGCCCTAGTTGGAGTATTCTCCAGAGTGGGCTTCCCTAAGGAGGTCGTCTCCGACAGAGGTGCAAACTTCATGTCGAGCTACTTAACTGCTATGTGGAAGGAATGTGGTGTTAACTACAAGTTCACTACACCCTATCACCCACAATGCAATGGGCTTGTTGAGAGATTCAACAGGACCCTAAAAGGGATGATTCACGGACTACCTGAAAAGCTTCGGCGTAGATGGGACGTCCTGATCCCCTGCCTTTTATTCGCTTACAGAGAAGTCCCACAGAAGGGGGTTGGCTACAGCCCTTTTGAACTTTTGTACGGGCATCCTGTAAGAGGACCCCTGTGTTTGGTGAAGGAAGGATGGGAGAGACCTCTCAAAAAGCCTGCAACCAGCATAGTGGACTATGTGCTTGGCCTCCGCTCGCGGATGGCTGAATACATGGAGAAGGCATCCGAAAACCTTAAGGCCAGCCAAGAACTCCAAAAAGCTTGGCATGACCAAAAGGCTGTCTTGACTGTCTACCAGCCCGGACAGAAGGTGTGGGTGTTGGAGCCAGTGGCCCCAGCAGCCCTCAAGGACAAATGGTCCGGGCCCTACACCATCCTGGAGAAAAAGGGAGAGGTCACCTACCTGGTGGACCTTGGAACTCCCCGGAGCCCCCACAGGGTGCTCCATGTCAACAGGCTCAAAGCATATGTCGACAGGAAGGACATGAGTTTGCTCATGGCCATAGATGAGGGACAGGAGGAGGAGAGTGACCCTCTCCCCGACCTGCTCACTCAGAATCCTGACGATGGATCGGTAGACGGTGTTGTCTTTTGTGGCAGCCTCTCCGAACATCAACAGGAGGATTGTAAACAAGTTCTTCAATCCTTCCGGCATATGTTCTCTCTAACACCCAGTCAGACCAATTGGTGCACCCATGAGGTTGACACTGGTGACAGCTTGCCCGTCAAGAGCAAAATCTACAGGCAGCCCGATCACGTTAGAGACTGCATCAAGAGTGAAGTGCAGAAAATGTTGGAGCTGGGAGTCATTGAACCCTCGGATAGCCCTTGGGCTAGTCCCGTAGTTCTAGTGCCGAAACCTCACACACCGGGCGGTAAGAAAGAGATGAGGTTCTGCGTAGACTACAGGGGTCTCAATGCAGTCACTAAGACTGATGCCCACCCAATACCAAGGGCAGACGAGCTTATCGATAGATTGGCTTCGGCCAACTACTTAAGTACGTTTGACCTGACAGCTGGGTATTGGCAAATCAGGTTAGCTGAGGACGCCAAGCCTAAGACCGCATTTTCTACCCCTGGTGGGCATTATCAGTTCGTGGTGATGCCCTTTGGTCTGAAAAATGCACCTGCCACCTTCCAACGGTTGGTGAATCACGTTCTAACTGGGCTGGATGACTTCTGTGCGGCGTATTTTGACGATATCGCTGTCTTTAGCTCCACCTGGGAGGATCACCTGGTCCACCTGCGGAAAGTGTTAGAGGCTCCGCAAGCAGCAGGTCTCACTATCAAGGCAACCAAGTGCCAGATAGGGCAGACACAGGTTGTATACCTGGGCCACCTTGTAGGTGGAGGCCAGGTTCAGCCACTGGAAAGCAAAATACAGTCAATCAGGGACTGGGCTCCTCCAACCACCCAGACTCAGGTTCGAGCTTTCTTGGGCCTGACTGGTTACTACAGAAAGTTTGTCAGGAATTATGGATCAATTGTGACTCCATTAAATGAACTGACAAGTAAGAAGATGCCAAAAAAGGTTCAGTGGACAGCGAGCTGTCAAAAAGCATTCGATGACCTAAAACAGGCCATGTGCACGGCGCCTATCCTCAAGAGTCCAGACTACTCCAAGCCATTCATTGTCCAAACAGATGCTTCTGAGTTGGGTGTGGGAGCTGTTCTATCTCAACTGAATTTTGATGGTAATGACCAGCCCATTGCTTTTATAAGCAGACAGCTGACCCCCAGAGAGAAAAATTGGTCAGCTATAGAGAGGGAGGCCTTCGCTGTGGTGTGGGCCCTGAAGAAACTGAGGCCATACTTGTTTGGCACTCATTTCAAGATTCAGACCGACCATAAGCCCCTCCTATGGCTAAATCAGATGAAGGGTGAAAACCCCAAACTGCTTAGGTGGTCCATTTCCCTACAAGGGATGGACTTTACAGTGGAACATAGACCTGGTACTGATCATGGCAATGCCGATGGGCTCTCCAGATATTTCCACTTAGAACAAGAAGACTCACCTGGTCAAGGTTAGCTTATTGTCCCAACGTTTGGGGGGGGGGTCATGTAGGAGAGTAGGGTCTGCAATCCTATGATCACCCAGATTTTTTGCTTTGTTTCACTGGTTTACGACTTTCTCTGGCTGTGGGCCTGCCAATCAGACCCACAGCCTGGCTGTTCTCTCTCTAAATTACAACATGTACCCTAGGTGCATTTACCAATTGGTACTGGGCCACCTTATCAGACCCTGTAACTCAGGGCATAGGTGTACCCAGGGCCTACCAGGGGCTGAAGCATGTATTATGCCACCCCTGGCTGGCCTCCTAAATTTGACACAACTGGCTGCATGACAGCTGGGGCAACGTGGCATCCTCGCCCGTTGCTGTAGGTATAGTATCCCTATACCTAACCTTAAAATGGACACCCGAGTTCCTATCAGTCACTCCTATGGCAGGCCTTGACAATCCTGAAGGCAGAGTGCAGGGAACCGTGTGAATTGGGCTCTGGCACGGGCCGAACCCAGTTGCAGCTTGCGGAACCAAGACCCAATGGCTGTTCCATGATAACGCATATCATATCGGTAACTTCGGTATCGCGTTATCAAGACATGTCGAGTAAGGTGTCATACGAATCGGGATGCTGCCCCCTCACCAATTCTGGCGACGAGGTTAGCATTCCGCCCTTCTAGAGGGACACGACATGTACGTAACTGTGAACCCCGGTTAAAGTTAAACGAAGCCTCAGCTCCACAAAATGGACGCTGCCACCACAGACACGAGTCTGACCTCCTGCTGCTGGGAGTCCTTCCAGCGAGGCGAGCTTGGACAAAGGGTTTCCTGTCAAGGGCGGTGTTCGCACCGTCCCAGACAGGGTTTGTGTATTCTGGGTAGGTAGGGTTTTGCGAGAAGGTGACTGCGGAGTGGCACCCCAGTGCTCACTACGCATCTGCCGGCTAGAACCAGTTCCAGGGGTGCGCAGCCCCTGACCTGGGGAAAGTCCAGCAGGGGGAGAGGGGTGTAACTACCCCCCTTCCTGGTCCCACCCGTAGGGCAGGACCTAGTCATGTACCCACCCCTTTCTTTAGGATAAAGGCCGGAGCGGGGACCCTTCCAGATTAGATCATCTTTGAATCAAGAATACTTTCTACGAAAGGACTTCGAGACTCTTCTCAAGATTTCTCCCTTGTGGCTAAGGAGTAGTCACCCTGCATCCGCAGGCACCATCTAAGAACTCTGCGGTTTGCTGCAAGTCCTTCCTTAAGGATCCGACGGCCCAGCTCGTCGAGAACCGGCTTCCCTGGCACCTCTGACCTCTACCCACGTCGTCAGCTCAGCTGAGATCTGTGGGTGCGACGAGACCTCGAGGGACCGGCCATCATCAAAACCTGCACGCTTTCTTAATCAGCACGACCATCGAAGCAATTCTCTGGTGAGTGCTCTGGGGTCCGAGAAGCCCCGACCCTGAGTAGCTCCAGCACCGAAGTACAGTCTCCCAGCATCTCCACGATCTGCGTGGGGCCCTTCTGCTCGCTGCTCAGCACGTTGTCTGGTCATTAGCCGCTGGCTTGTGCCCTTCTTTGACGACATCCGACAACCAACGCTGCTGGTCTGGTTGCTCCAGATCGGCCCTTGCTCCCTTTTTCGAGAGGAGCACCCCGGATTCTCCTGGTCCACTGAAGACGCCATTTTAGGCCCACCACGTGGCCCTGAAATCTGCCAAGGCTTGTTGCCCCAATCCTGGGCCCACCGACGCCGACAGCATCAACCTTCGTGGGACAGCTCGCACCTCCATCCTGGTAGCCGACAACGCCTCCTGGTCCGTGAGACTGCAGAACCTAGCATCGCCCACTCACCTAGTCGAGGTGACGGCCAACCGGTGCCTTCCTGGTACCCTCTGACTACTGGCTAGTAGTACGAACTTGGTCCCCTCTGCTTTCAGGTATCAACAATCACTGATCCAGGCTTGGATCTCTACGAACTATTCATCACAGGTCGCCGGCCAGCAACTCCTTTTCGTCCGGCTCCCGGCTCGTCAGCGAAGACCCCCGACGCCTGTAAGACTTGTGCAGCCCCAGCCCTCGTGGCTAGGTAACTTCGGCATTTCGGTGCCTGCATAGCCTCCTTACTCTAGGGTCCCGAGTCCCTCGCTTCCGACTTGCCTTATCGGATCCGCCCGAGACCACTAAACTTTCCGTGCCCTCGGGCACTTGTGTTAAATTGTGCACTTGAAGTATTTTCTAAGAGCTTTTGTTCTGTGCTTAGTACCCTGTCCTCATAAAGAGTACAGGGCTGTTGTGATTCTAATAAATATACTGTTTATTTTCATAACACTTGTGTGGTGTCCTTTCACTTGGTGTTCAAGGGGTATATGTGATGGTATAACAGCTGGCTTAACACGCCCTCTAGAGTTTAGCCCGAAGACTGCTCGTATCCACGCTACTAGGATAGCTGGTCTAAGGTTGACTTACAACCATTCACCATAAGGGTCGTTTGGAACGGTACATATTGGTCGCTAGAATAGCGAACGCTGCATATCGGGCCAACTTCTCACAGTGACATTTTTCACAACTGTGTGAAAATGGCGCTTCATCTCTACTAGCATGTCGGGCCTCTATGGAGAACACATGACTCAAAATTAATATTTTCAGATCAAACAGTGCAACCTGGTTCAATATTACAATGAATGTAACAGCTTTTTACGAACGCTAGTTTCACTGACTTTTAAAAGCACCCGTGAATTACTCGGAAGGCTCTTTATTTTATATGCTAACATGACATCAGGGGAATAGGCAGTCAGGCTATAAGTGTATTTATGAACAATTTCAAGCTATAACGTGGCAATTCACTATAAAATTCTGCAGTCATAGGTCGCCATTGAGCACCGCAGCCACCGAAAATCTAGAGCGTCAACACACTGCCCCATTGGCGTTACCGCTCATTCAGCTCCTAGCAACATTGAAAGTCTGATCCAACTCAAACTACTCCCCTTATACGCGAGGCCATTCCATAATATACACAGTTACTTGCGCTTTTACTTTTAATTCTCCTCATAGGAATAACAGGGACAGCACTTCACAAAAGCATTCTGGGGTTGAGATATTAAGGCCACTTCATGTGATTCCACAACTGTTTTTTTTATTAAAAATTCACCACACTTCCCACTTAATCCGTCGTATCCTGCATAATTTGCAGATCTGAACAAAAAATATTTGTAATTTAAACTAATCAAAAGTTACTAAGAACAAGTGTGATATAAGGTGAGCAGAGGAAAACACTTGACAAAAGTGGCAATTGATTTATTCTGGTTCTAAACCGGTACTAATGATGTGAATTTTTTTCCTGGACAGAATATGTTTTAAAATCCTGAAATATTTCTGCCACATAATTTGCATAATCCCAGCACCTCTGAATATTTTGAGTACAGTGGAGTACTGTTAATTGCAAAGGGAAGAACCACATAATGGCCAAGACACTTCCAGATAAAGCAAGTGAAGACAATGGTTCTCACTTCTACGTTACAGGGTGCCATGCACCTTAAGGGATTTTGATTCTGGGTTTGCGTGGCATAAATAAACCAATCAAACAAGTTTCCAACTTTTGACTGTTTAAAAGGCGCAACTACTGCGAGTCTCCCCATTGCACCTCACTGACCCAGGAAGACAGAATTGCATGGCACCACCCTCACTAATATCCATAAGCAAACTGAGTCTTTTACGTGGTTTGCCCCCCTCATTTACCTGTCCTACAGGTATCACAAAGCCCAACATTTCTGAAAAGGCAGCCTGAATACTTGCAGATTGCACATCTTAGCAAGCAGTCCAACATAACGAGTCAAAACCTGTATTTAAAAAAATCCTAAATGGTGGCCAAGCCTAGAGACCTGAGGTTACCACATGCAGGATTCACTGGGTACTATTTTTTTAGTCACAGCAACACACACACTTGCATGCAGGCACACCACCCAGGAGCATCTGAGATCTCTGAGAAAATATGTAAGGATACACATATTCTGTTCATACATTTCTGAGGATGTCATGGTCAGGTATGTCTGAGGACATCTTAAAATCAGGCATGTAAAACAGCATGGGTATGTTAAGGTCATGCATACATCTGAGAGGGTTCAGAATAAAAGACAACCTGTCTTCATGATCCTGGGCAATCTACTAGGCATGTGATCTTCCTCACCATCACCTCAACTCTGCATAGTGGCTAAATACAAACAGCATCTCGTTAAATACATAGGAAATGAGCAAGTTCATGACATGTTCATATTGTGCATACAAATTATGTCATATTGAGTGGGACCTTTAGGCTGTGGAATAACTGTTCTCATGGAACCGACAAGTGTGCACATTAAATACTTGGTGTTTTCAGGGTCACTCAAGAGCATGGTTCTAGAACCTCATACTATCCACTATTTAACTCAAACATGTAGGATCTCGAATTCATACTCACAAATTGACACATTCCACTTGCAAGGTACTGAATTTGTGACAAATTAGGGATTGTGAGATGTGTGAGTTATGCTTGAAATAAGATTACACGCTGTCCCATTTTCACACAATGTTAGGCCCTGATTTTAGTCTGCTTCTAACAACTCTTCACTTTGATGAATTACGATCTTAAGCATAGTGATACGGTGCGAGTTGCCCGGGATCACACAATTGAGGCAGATCCTCAGAAGACTGCCTCTGCAGCAAACCACTGACCTACAAAACGTAGATCTTGTTGCAGTGATAAACAGAGAGATTTACAAACATTTTCTTGTATATCTGGCACAGCGGAGCGCTGTGAACTAATTACACAAAACGGAGGGATGTACGTGTGATTGGGACAGTAAAAAATACACGTGCTTTCAAAGTACCTATTTACATGAAACATAAAATGAGTATCACTATAGTGGGTAACAACAAACCTCTGTTATTCAGCGCCAAGAAGCCCCAGAGGTGGATGTGCACTTTACAAACATACATGTTATGTTCACGTTTACATACACGGGCAAATTAGGCGATCTGCCAAAAATGTAAAGATTGTCGTTGAACCAGGATAGGCAGGAGTAAATCCCAAACCACCCAGTCCCACCATTTCCCTACCCCTCAAGAAGCCTCTTACTGTAACAATAGCACCCCTCGAAGAGACCTAACGTGCAGTCAGTATGCGTGCAATGCACACAGAATGAGACTGCCACATATCGGAAATGTAAGATTATAAAGTGACCTCAGAGCTGAATGGAAATTTTTAAATGGCATACAAGCCTTCGATTTCACTAGACAGCAGTGTAAGCGCCTCTCTGTAATCTACAAACACCCTCGCCCCCAACAATCCTCTTCTTAATAAAAGAAACCTAACAGGCTCTGCGAAGTCTGAGTGACTCGGGCACGCATCACAGCATCACGGATGGTGAGGGACAGAACTCAGGAGTGCGGTCTGCACGGGGCAGAGGCAGGGGAGGGCAGACCGGCGAAGAATAAGTGAGGACATAACATGGTCCTAGGAACGATGACTGTTTTATTATAAAACAATTCGGAACATACATGTCTAGACAGATGGTGACTGGATTTGTTACCACGCAGCTCATAATTCACACTTGAATCATTGAGATATGATTACAACAAAGACTGATATTTTTTACGAAAGATCTATCGATTATACTAAAGAAAGAACTATTCATCCTGGATCCTTGAGGAAGCCCTGCCGGGCGAAACGCGCGTCGGCTGCTGTGTGAATCTGGAATAAAGATTAACTACTGAAATCTCGACGTGGATTTGGACCACTGTGTGGAGTTATCTGTGTTATTTGGCACAGTTTTTGAATGGAAGCAATAATATTGAACAAAAAAATTTCTTTACATTGACCAGGATCAAAGTATTTGAATAACTGAGACAGCGACTTTGCTCTGGTGTGCTACAGTTCTTATGAGGTGGCAGGGGAGAGGGGTGACCGGGTAGTATGTGACAAGCAAGGAAGAAAAATCAGTGATATGGAGGCGGGGGGGGGGGGGGGACTGGGAAGAGGGGGGAGAGGAAAGAAAAAATAACGAAAGGAGTAAAAGTGAGAATAAGTAACAGGATTGCACCTGTCCGCCAAGTGCTCAGCTATATATATAGGCTCTCATTTAATGCACTGCACAGCACTCGATTAAACATGGGTTGGAAAATGTGTTGATTGTAGTGGAAAATCAGCCCTGCCGCCTCCTGCGCCTTCTTGCAATCCCGGAGTTTCCTGCCTGACTCTCCATCCGCAATCATATTCTGACCTAATCTTTCACTATCTTTCTTGACCCGTCGGAAGCAAGCTTGGGAGCCGGGAGAGCCACGACCAATTACTCAAACCAGCGAGACGCAAGTGCAAACAGAGGCATGCCAGGATAGCCAATCCGCCTGGTACGACACAGAAAGGACTTTTTAAGCAAGCATTGAAAATGCAATAGGACGCTCATTTACGCGAGTCCTATTGCATTTGAATCGGAAGTGCAGGTGGGAAGAAGGCATGAACAGGAGTGGGGGGGCTGTGGAAGGCAGGGGAAGAAAAATACTGTTGCAAGTCAAGGGGCTGGTTGCCTTGGAGGGATACAAATGCCGAATGAGGAGGAACTAACAAGCCTCTAACCAATCGGAAGGCAGCATTTAAGATAAAAGCCAAGGGCAGAGAGTGGGCGAAGCTTTCACAAAGCTTCCACGCTATAGTATATACTGCATGCCTCGCAGAGTGATGGCAGCGCTTTCGCACTGCGACACTCCACGAGACCTAATAATCTTGGGGCGTTCTTGCAACCGTCGAAGAAAATTTGTAGTATCTTGTATGTAAGAACTTCATGATCGGACGAAAGGTTGTAGGAAGACAACCAAATATTGTACCAGTGGTTCAAATAAGGAGCTGCAACCAGACACAGTTGGTCTGAATGGAGGATCAGAGCTGTTCTTATGAATTTTTGACTGCATGTATAGCTGCGGTCTTCTTGGACAAGACGTAGTTAAGAAAGATTTAGTGGACTCTCCAAAGCCTTATCCAAAATCTTGCTGAGGATTTCGGCAAGTTCTATAGTGGGATCTTTCAAAAGCATCTATGTGCATACTGCATACTGCATGCCTCGCAAAGCGATGGCAGCGCTTTCGCACTGCGACACTTAGCGAGACCTAAAAATCTTAGGAAGTTCTTGCAACCGTCGAAGAAAGTTTGTAGTATCTTGTATGTAAGAACTTCATGATCGGACGTAAGGTTGTAGGAAGACATCCAAATATTGTACCAGTGGTTCAAAAACGGAGCTGCAACCAGACACAGTTGGTTTGAATGGAGGATCAGAGCTGTTCTTATGAATTTTTGACTGCATGTATAGCTGCGGTCTTCGTGGACAAGACGTAGTTAAGAAAGATTTAGTGGACTCTCCAAAGCCTTATCCAAAATCTTGCTGAGGATTTCGGCAAGTTGTATAGTGGGATCTTTCAAAAGCATCTATGTGGATTAATCTCTCACATGTTCATTGACTTTTTCTTAATAGTAATTCTGATCCATTATGACTAGGGCTCCCTGTTTTATGGTATTTTTAACATTTCAGTCTATATTTAACCATATTTACTTTTGGGCCATTTTATCTGTGTTTATCCATGTTTGTTTTGTGTTTTGCGCATAAATGAATTTGTAAAACTGTACATTTTCATATTTATTTCACTGATAGACGCGTGCTCATACTTTGGTGTCTGTCACTTTTTCGCTATTTAAGCTGCCAAATGTTACATAACAATACATCCACTGGTAAACACTAGCATTATACCACAAATGTATATTGGTACATGCCGTTATTTAACAAAATTTCACCCTGTTATATAATTTCCCATGCTGTCCATCTGCTCAGCTGTTAGGCTATAATTCATGAAAGACAGCACAGAGAATCACTTTAAAGCAGCACGATTTTTGTATTTATCCACTTTTAAAAATAAATGCAGACAGAAAACACATTGTTTTCTGTCTGTATTTATCTGTAAAAATCTGTAAAAACGGAACACAGGGAGCCTTAATTATGACCAGTGAACCTCCCTTATCCGCTGGTTGAAATAGAATATCATTGTTGTTTGCCAAAGTCCTCAAAATATTCACCTCTGCTCGTGATAAGTTGGAGGGTTTTTTGAACTATGAATTTCAAAGCCCCGAAATCTTTTTTCACCAATAGTTCAAATGTATCCAGCATCATATGTGAAACAAGCGCTTGAAAAGAACGTTTAGGTTTGAATTCCAAAAATTCAGGTTCATGCATATTTTCTTTCAGTGGTACTATTGAGGTCATTACAATGATGGACGGACTTTCGTCCATCCGCCATCGTATCGTATTTGGGATGGCCCGCCTACAAGGCGACGGTCCCACAGGCACCACCGCCATTCTGGAGATGGAGAGCGATCCGCCAGGCAATCGGAATCGTTCAAACTGTCGCACCTGTGGCGGTCGGTCATTCCAACCGCCACACATCCGCCTTCCATTGTAATAAGGTGGGTGGTAAACTTAGTTACAACGGCGTGGAAACCATCACTGACAGTCTGTCAATGGCGGTCTCCCCACCATTGACATCCGGTCTTAAGTTCTCAAAGAAATGTCTTAATCTGAGAATAGATTCAAAGAAGTGAGTTGAGCGCACTACAGTGCTGTATATAATGTTAAAAAATTGTGTCCTGCACCAGAGTATCACTCACTGAACCTGAGTGTAGAGAGAAGATCAATCTAGGTGCATCCCCATCTCGTGGGGTATGTCCCCCAGGCGCTGAAGCTGAAGTCCTTGCCATGAAGGTTTCCTCTTTTAAATCAAATCATAAGAGCGTTTCATGTGTATCCAAAACATTTTCTTTTATTGAAATTGTTGCATCACAATTCAATTGATTTTGCACTTTATGTCCTTCAACTCCCAGAATACATTGCGTTCATCATAAATATCTTATACGTCCCAATGCATTTCAGCAAAGATATGCCTTCATCTGGGGATGTTCTGAAAGGAATGAATGTATTGTTATCAGTGTTGCGCTAATATGTCGGAGGTCATAGTGAAGATATGACTCGCTCAGTATACATGCGGTGACTGTGATCACGTGGACGGTATCAAAACAATGTGTTTGGTGTGTAAATTACGACGTGACGGAGCAGCTTTAATAAAAAGGCGTGAGGGTGATGGGGTGAACCAGGAGCATGCTGGTTGAAGGAATTAGACTGAAAATATATCAAGCTATAGTGACGATAAAAACGATAAATGTGTGCACAACGTAAACGCATAAAAGCGGTAAACACTTAAGAACGATAACGTAGTGATTCAAAGTAGCGGCATTAATGATGCATGAATTGTGCTATGTTGCGATGCCAGCATTCATTCAGGAAAAACCCAATCCTAAAAGCCCGTCATTTTTTGTGGTTCCAAAAATCCACTTAAACCTCCATGCAGACCCATAGTTTCCACACAAGGGAGCCTGCACGAACCAGTGGGAAAATTTCTAGATCGATATCTACAACCGTGTGTAATGGCTACGAAAACATCCATTAAGGACACAACTGACTTCTTACACAAACTCAATCAGGTCATCCTTTGTGAACATGAAGAAATGTTATTGTGCACAGTGGATGTTAATTCACTATACACTTCTATCCCCCATCAACTAGGGATAAAGGCTATTGAACTTGCATTAATACGAACAGAGTACGATGAAAATCTAAATGTTTTCCTGATGGAACTGATGGAGTTCACTCTTATGCACAGCTACTTCAAATGGGACAATGAATGGTACCAACAGAAGACCGGTACATCCATGGGAAACTGTGCAGCGCCGGCATACGCCAATATCTTTATGAATCGATTCAAAGAGCATATACTAACTACACAACCATGGATAAATCATCTCAAACTTTTTGTGAGATTCATAGATGATATGTTCATCTTATGGAAGGGCCCAGAAACCGTCTTAAGGGATGAAATACTCAAACTCAATCTGATCGATAACCGGATACAGTTCACCCATGAAATACAAACAAAAAATATCACATTCTTGGATGTAAGAATAACTAAAATACCTACGGGTTTTGAAACAGACTCGTGTTAGAGGGTACAGTTTTCATTCAACCTAGAAGTTCACTATCACAGTCAGTACCAGTGAGTTATTTTTTGGTTGTAGAGTGCACACTTGGTGTAGGAAAGTGCCCCTTTTTGCATGGTTCTCCCCCCACCTTTTGCCTGACTTTGATGCACTCTGACTTGCTGTGCTTTGGGTCTCTGCAAATCAGGTTCCCAGGGTCTTTCCCAAAACTGCACCTTTGTATCCACAATTGGCACATCTCTGGCCACAGGTAAACCCCTTGTAAAAGGTAACATGGGTACCAAGGGCATTATGACAAGGGAAGGCCGCTAAGGGCTGCAGCACCTATTGTGCCACCCTTAGGGTCCCTGCACCTTAACACCAACATACTGCCAATACTGGCTGCGTGTTTTGGTGCAGAGAAAAGTGAAGAGTAGACATGGCACACATCCCTGTGTACTATGCCTGCAACCCACTGCCTGGTGCCTAGGTAAGTAACCCATCTAGCAGGGTGCACCAGTCCGTGGGTGAGGGTACAGTTGTATGATCACTGTACCTCTACAGTGTCTAAGTCAATTCTTAGACATTGTAAGTGCAGTAAAGCCATAAAGAATATATGGTCTGGGAGTTGGTCACTACAAACTCCACAGCTCCATGATGGCATTACTGAAACCTGGGAAGTTTGGTAGCAAACTTCTCATCGCACTAAACCCACACTGATGCCAGTATGGATTTTTTATTTTTTTTTATATTTCTTTTTATTGAAAACAAAGCAAGGCATGTACAAAACATAGGAATGCAATGACTCTACAAGAGCAGAGCATCATATCATCAAACGTTACAATAAACAGTATAGTAACGGGGGGGAGGAGAAGAGAACACAGAAATCCTACGAAAATTATCAATAACAATAAGGGGTCAGGGGGAAAGCGGGACATCAAGGACCGCAGCCACCGTTGATACACATATGTCCCCTCTATATCAGTTCCAAGGGCCCCAGATCTTGTTCCATTTCCGGGGGCGACCCCTAGCCAAGTACACCGTTTTCTCCCTGAACATGCACCAATCCATGTTTTCTACCCATACATCAAGAGTAGGAGGCCTCTGGGACCCCCACAACTGTGCGATGTTCCGTTTCGCAATCATGGCCCCTAGAGTCACCCATTGGGTTTGCAGCACATTATGATCAGTGGGCTCCCAGATATTCAACAAGCAGCGTCTGGCCTCCGGTAAAAGAGCCACGCTGGTGACCTGCTGCATCACCGCATGGACTCTACTCCAATAGTCAAACACCTCCCGACATTCCCAAATGATATGGAGGAACGTCCCCAGCTGACCGCAACCCCTCCGACACAGACCCTCATCAGAAAGACCCATCCGGACCAGACGGGGACCTGTGACATATACTCTATGTAATATTTTGAGCTGAACTAATCTCAGTCGCGTTGGAATCGCAACCTCCTTCGAAGAGGAGATCGCCGACTGCCAATCTTTGTCATCAAGCTTAAGGCCATCACGGGTCCACTGATCACAAAGTTGCAATAAAAGGGCTGCTTTGTGATTAATCAATTTCTTATATACCAGAGAAATGGTACTATCAGGCATATGGCCATCTAAGATACGATCCTCCAATGGGGTAGACTCCGGTATCTCTTCCCCCTCCGGGAAAACGGAAGTTAGTGCATGTCGAATCTGAGCATAACGGAAGTATTCCGTCCCTCCCAATTCAAACTTGGTCTGTAAGGCCGTAAATGATTTCACCTGTCCCTTCGCCCATATGTCTCCCACCTTGGAGATGCCAATGAGATCCCACTTGTCGAACCCTTTAGTGTTCCACAGTTTGCCAAACTTGTCAGAGCCGAAAAGTGGGGTAGCCAAAGTTAAACGGTCCTTCCACCCTAACGAACTGGTAGCGTCGCGCCAGATCCGCATGGCTGCCTTGGTTGGCCCCGTCAAAGTCTTCACCACAGATTTAGAATACAACGCTCTATAATAATTGCCACCTGGAAGTAACCACCTATCCATGGCAAAACCAGGGTTTAACACAGGGCTGTACATACCGTGATTGATGGCTCCCAACTGCGAAGCCCAATAATATCTCTTAATATCAGGGAGAGCGATGCCCCCATCATACCACGGGAGCGTTCATTTAGCTAGCGCAATACGAGGTCTTCAATCCCACAACAGCTTCCTCTGTAGATCCTCCACTAAACGAAAGTAACTAGCTGGGACAATATCAAGCGTGTTCTGAAGGGCATACAGAAAACGAGGGAGCGACATCATTTTAAAAAGGGCCGCCCGCCCAAGCATTGACAATGGGAGTTTCCGCCAGCCCGCAACATCGTGCTTTAACTGAGTCAAGGGAGGGAGAAGGTTCATTTCGTATCGAACCATCGGATCCATCGAAACATGAATTCCGAGATATTTGAAGCCCTCTTGTGCTATTTGGATAGGACAGTTACACGGTAGGATCGGTATCTCGCCACTAAGAACCTACAAATAGGATTTCGTCCAATTAAGGACCAAACAAGAGTTTCTTCCGAAGGAGGTCAGAACATCACAGAGTACCATTAAAGATTTCCTGGGGGAGGTAAAATAAAGCAAAATGTCATCTGCATATAGGGAGATGCGATCCTCAAACTGCGGAGACCAATAAATGCCCCTCATCGAAGGCTCCCAGCGGATCCAAGCCGCGAGAGGCTCGAGAGCCAACGCGAATAAAAGAGGAGAGAGCGGGCATCCCTGACGAGTATCCCGCCCAAGACAAAATGGCTCCGAAACGGGACCATTAACCACTATCTGGGCAAGAGGGTCTGCATAAAGAAGACGCACCCAGCTAATGAAATCTGAACCCAAACCAAATTTAACTAGCACCGCCCACAGATACGGCCATTCAACAGTATCAAACGCCATCGTGGCATCTAGACGCCAAAATGGCTGGCTCACGTAGCGTTGAGGCCCTCGCAAGAACCCCATGCAAGCGCCTAAGGTTAAGTGCCGTATTTCTGTGCGGGATAAAGCCAGACTGGTCTGGGTGAACCAGATCGCTAATAACCTTTATCAGCCAACAACTTAGCAAGGATCTTAGGTTCAGAATTTAACAGTGAGATCGGCCGATACGAAGCACACCTATTCCTCGGTTTTCCTTCCTTATGAATTACAACTATCAAAGCCAATCTCTGATCACGGGGGAGGAGACCCCGATCCAGGGACTCCAGGAACATGTCTCTCAGATACGGAGCAATCCTATCCGGGCGAAGCTTATAAAGCTCAATCGGAAGACCGTTGGGACCTATCGCCTTACCAGAATTCAGAGAGCGCATTGCTAACGCTACCTCATCTGCAGTGATCTTACCATCCAGAAGGTCCCGGTCCGCCTCAGACAGGCACGGGAGCGCAATATCTCGTAACAACAAGCATGAGTCTTCCTCCAGTCTGTCCGACACAGAAGAGTACACAGAGCGAAAATGTTCAGCAAAGCATGCCACTATCTCTTGCGGGTCGGTGACCAGAGCACCACCCTCCATCTCAATTTCCGGTAGCACACGACTAGCTCTGTCCCTTCTGTCCCACCATGCAATTAATTTGCCAGCCTTATCCCCAACATCATAGAGACGCCCCTGTTGTTCCCGACTAAGAGCCCTCGCACCATCTGTTACCAACGTTCTATAATCCAGCTGCTTCAAGTGCAGGACATGCAGTCTAGAGCGGGTAACCTTTCGCTCTAATTCCAAATCAGCTATCTCCATCCCTATCCTCACCACATCCTCTTCCTTCTGTTTTTTTAACACCAGCAATTAAAGAGAGAGCTTGACCCCTAATTACCGTCTTGAAGGCTTCCCACAACGATATTGAGGAAGAAACCGAACCCTCATTCTCATGTTCCAATGCCTTCATTAGTGAACTGCGAGTCTTGGGATTACGAAGATACCAAGGGTTAATAGGATCTATCCTCCCCCCAGACCCCGGCACCAATTCAAACCGAAACCAAAGCGGGGAGTGATCGGAAATACCCAGAGCCATATGTCTGATTCGGCAACATAGGACGCCTGTGCAGCCGGCACTAACACATAGTCTATCCTGGATAGACTGCCATTGGGCCCCGGAATGAAAAGTATACTGCCGCTGAGTAGTGTGTAGCAACCTCCAGCAGTCCACCAGGCCCATCGTATCAATGAAGTCAGGCAACTAGCTATGAGCCCCCCAGAACCCTAGGTGGATGCCTGTCCAACTCTCCAGATACCACTGAATTAAAATCACCACCCAGAATCAGAAACCCCCCAGGGAGATCTATTAGAACCCGTCCCAGGTCAGCAAAGGTTGTAGACTGCAGGCCAGGAGGAACATAAACAGACACCAAGGAAAGCGCGTGGCCCTCCCAACTTCCAGAAACAGCCACATAGCGCCCTCTCTCATCAAGGACCATGGACTCCACCTCAAACGGAAAAGAGTTCTTAAGGAGAATTCCAACCCCCCGGGACCCGGATGAGAACCCAGCATGAGCCACCAAACGATATCGCTTTCTATTCATGGCGTGACATGTATTACCAACTAAGTGGGTTTCTTGAAGAAAAACCGCATCCGGAGAGTGTCGCTTCAGGAGTTGCAACACCACTCCGCGTTTAATCTTGTCCCCCAACCCATTCACATTCCAGCTCATCATCCTCAACCCCCTACCCCCCATCATGAAACAGAAAGAAAACCCATACCCTCCGAGTCACGCACATCAATGAAAATGTCTTGCAATATAGCGCCTTGCTGAAAAACGAAACTGAAAACCAACACCCCCCACCACCCCCTCCCAAACAACCCGTTGCAATACCCCCCACCCTGCACCAGTGCTTCTGACTATAGAGCCATCCCAACTCGCTGTGTGACTGTCGCCCCCCACATCTAAACTAAACTACAAAAAGTTAAGCTGAGGAAGAGAGAGACCCTCCGGTAGCCCAATAACCCTCCCCATTCTATCTGCGTGAAACTACACATATAGAGATTTGAACCCTCACAATAGAAAATACCCTAGCTACCCCAGGGACCAGACATCTGATATTCATTCCTGTTCCATATGTCCACCCTCAGCCCCACCAGATTGTCTCTCCGGATCCTGCTGTGCCGGCAAAGTGCCCAGCCAATCGGCCACCACTTCGGGCTTATCAAAGAAATGGGTCCGTTCATTGTGTTCAATCCTCAACTTGGCCGGAAAAAGCATGGCATATTTGAGACCCATGTTATGAAGTCTCCTCTTTACCCACAAAAAACTGAGTCTTTGTTTTTGGACTGCCTGAGTGAAGTCCGGATTAAAGCTGAAAGATGAGTTCTCGAACTTCAGGGGCCCGCCCGCTTGATATGCCTGGAGTATAGCGTCTCTGTCATGAAAGTAAAAAATCTGCGCTATAGTAGGCCTCGGCGGGGTCCCCACTTTCGGTCTTCCACCCGGGACCCCGTGGGCTCGCTCCACGGTAAAGAACTTACTCAGTCCCTTGGGCTTTAGATGGTTGATGATAAGGGCTTCAACAAAAAGATCAGCCGCTTGATCCTCCGCCTTTTCAGGAACTCCAATTATACGGACATTATTCCTTCGGGCCCTTCCTACAAAATCCTCAAGGCGACGGCCAACAGTGCCATTTGAGGCCCTCAGATTTCGGACCTCGGTCTGCAACTCGACGACGTCATCCGTTAGGCTCGATGTCTAAATATCGAACGATTTGACCTTATCATTTGTCTTTGTAAGGTCCATGCGAATCAAATTCACATCAATAGCCACCATATCTAAGTCTCCATCTGCTTACCGAGAGACGACCTGATACCGTCAATGGCGCCCATAACGTCTTGCAACGCCTGTTCAGCCGCCGGAGCCGAGGAATCCTTCGCCTCCTCCTGCGACTTACCCGGTCCACTGGGCAACCCTTTAACCTGGGCATATCGATCCATGACATTGGACTGAGTATATCCACCTCTCATGGTGGTTTTCAACTTCTGCTTGTCCCGACCCCCCCCCCCCACCCCGGTTTGCTCGCCATTTCAGGACAATCTCGAGTTGGTACCCAATTCAGGAGAAGGGGGAACAAGTCTCCGATCTGGCAGGGAACAGATAAGGTCTCTTTTTCCAGGATAATCGCCCTGTGTCTCTTATCCGCCAAGACGTAAAAATGGAAAATGCAAAACGGCTCTCGGGCTACGCACTCGAATTAGCCCAAGAAAAGGGATGGCGTGTCCCCGAGGCCAAAGCACGACACCTCATATGTTGTCCAAGACGCTCAAGCACCAACAGGGGTATGAGCCGTCGCCACAATGAGACGTCCGATGCAAAGACCAGTCCAAGTACCAAAACTGAAAGTGAAAGTGAGGCTGGACCGGCCGCTTCCGCAAACCTGTGCGGATGTTGTTCAATTACACCTCGGGCACCATGCCAACCCAAGCGCCGGGCCTCCAGGAGGCGTGGGCCGCAAACTTTGTCACACCACAACTCCAGCCTCCGGGGTCCGATCGGGACGCGGTTTTCAGCTTTCACTTCTCCCGTGGTTCATCTACTCGAGATGTCAACAGCAAACAGTATCAGTGACAGGATATATGCAGGAGGGTACAAGGGTCTCGGGAGCCCCTTGCCCATGCGGCCATCTTGGATGCGGGCAAAGCTCCTCCTCCGCCAGTATGGAATTTGATGTAAAAATGCAATCAGAGGGCATCTTAGAGATGCTCCCTGAGAAATGACTAGCCCTGGTATGTTTCCTGAATGGCTACCTGCTATTAGCCACCACCAGACAAGTTTCTGAAACCCTGAGTAGAGGGCCTCCACTCTCTGGGTCCAGAAACAAAGCCCATCCTCAGCAGAGATATCATGCCTCCTTCCCCAGGATGGGCTGGGTCCATGAAGGGGACGCTTCAAAGGCCTGCCACCTTTGTGAGCTGACCATGCCTTTTGCTGCCCCCAGCAAATGTTCTGCCCCTCACTTTGGGTGGGAGAATCAGTGGGAAAACTAAGTAAGGATGAGAGTATGCCCACCTTTGCCAATCCCACGCCTCAGGTGGGGGAGGCAAGGTGAAGTACACATCTCAGTCCCCTCCAGCTTGAAGATGAGGGGATACAGCCAATTAGAGAGAGGCTCATGCTCCCCCACCCACTGGAGGGTGGAATAATAGGGCGTGTACTCACCCTAACGAAGGGACCTATTGGTCCCCACGTGCACACCCTTGTAAACGTTCCTAAATTTAGTATTTAAGCATGATCCTGAACCTTGCCTCCTCAGATTTGGGGAAGAACGAAGAGAGACTGAAGAGCCGTGCATACCCAGGAAGAATAGGACACCAACTGTTTGGCCCCATCCCTATTGGCCTGTCCAGACTCCAACCTGCTCACAGGGAAACCCCAACATGTTCAGCAGCCATCCAGAACCCAGAGGACCTGCCCTGCTTTCATCTAAAGGACTCTGTCACCCTGGAAAACCGGATTTGCTCAACCAAGCGCTCCAGCACAGAACTCCGATCCAGGCGGCTCCACGGTTCTGCATTCGACACCCACAGCCCGAGTTCGAGTGTCCAAACACCACAAGGAGGTCTCTTCAAAGTTCCTGACCTGGGATATGGTGATCCCTAACGTACCTTGAGCTTCAGACCTACGCCTGCAGTCTCATAGCTGGTAAGAAGATCCGACGCCTAAAAGCACCCCTTCGTTCGACACCCCACAGCCTAGGGTGGCCCAACCGATGGAGTGCAACCATCCCCCCTGAACCCAACTTACCTCTCATGCCAGTGGTCGCCTTCAGGAAACCTCCTTGACCGAGCCTGCAGCAATTTCTTCGAACCAGCGATCTCCATTGCAAATTGCAGGGCTCCCGTCGTCTCCTTGGCACTCTGCATCCAGCGGCCTCTGTGCTGCTGGTGGTGCAGCTCTGGTGCTGATATTTGGCCCCTGCAGTGCTGATACTGCCCCTGCACTCTGCACTCTGCATCCGCCCACCTAGTGCCGCTGGTGGTGCCATTTGAGTGCCTCACTGAACCATGGGGAACCTTGGTTCTAACCCCCAAAAGCTATCCTTATAGGTTGTTTACTTATCTACAAACTGTTAGCACTGTTTCCCTCCATAGGAACCAGTGTCATGATTTTTGACCAAACATTTTCTAAGTGTCAACCTGTTTTGTTTGAAGCAAAAGTAACTATGTTTAAAACGTAAAAGTGTCTTTCTTACATTGGTATTGAAGGATCCACTGTGCGATATCTAGGCATATTACCCCAAGTAGTCAAAAGTCATCAAAAGTAATTTCATTTTTTCTAAAAACTGTTTTAAGAGCAAATACAAACCTGTAGCGGTTCCAATTTCAACCACAATTGCATCTCTGTGTACAGCCTGGCATTTGAAAGTGTATTTTACCTATCTGTACTAGGTTTTGCATGGTTCTAGAAGTAAAACATAAGTATACCTTTTTTATACTTATCTAATTAGTCTGGATCTTGTCTCTGAGTGTGTGCCATCAGGCATGATTGAGTGAATACAATAAATGCCTGACACACCCTCCTGATAAGCCGAGCTTGCTCGACCACACTACCACACATAGAGCTGTTGGTGTATGTCTAATTTAGCCTCTGGGGATCCACTAGACTCTGTGCACACTATTCCTTACCTTGGTATAGTATATACAGACCTAGGCTCCTACACTTGGTTGTTGAAAGAGTGGAGTCATTGCATGGTGATTTATCACTATTTTAGGGATTGTATTTCATGAAATTGGCATGTGGCAGTGGTATTTGTTTCAACATTGTTTATTGTTTTCCATTTCCATTACATTTCCGATTGGAACCAACAGTGGATTTATTACTGTATATTGTTTATTGAGTTTAATAGGTTAAGGTCCATTAGGTCAGGATTGGTCTTTGTATTAGAAAAAGGTTAAACCACTTTATTGTCAGAATAAAGATTATTCACTAAGAATCCATAATAAGCAGATGTGTTTTATATTGTGAGATAAATTCACACACGCTACGCACACTGAGTCATACTTACCAGTGGTACTTGGCCTTCTATTTGATATTTAGTTGACTTATGTCTGGCAGCACACGATTCAGTATGGCACGCTCTATGTATTGATTTTGATTAGAAACAGTATAGTTTACATACATAGGTGTACACAAAACACATGAGAGTTGCACATCCCTGTGTGCCAATCCCATAGACACTGCATGGGTTAATAGGTAAGACACCCCTATAGCAGGCCTTATAGTCCTAAGGCGGGGTGCACTATACTGTGTCCTGTTCCTGCTACTGTCATTCCAGGCTGGTTCTAATTCCCTATTTCTCTGAACATTTTCCTGTTTTTAGACTATTTTCCAGTATCTGTCTCTTTTGTTCCTGCATCTCAGTTCCTGTGTTTGCCATTATTCATAGTCTGCCTGCTTCTTCATTTGCCCTGTTATATGCAGACTTCTTGCCTTGTGTTCTGTATTCCTGTTGTCTGCATACTTTTTAATTTTTTTTATTTATTTATTTATTAATTCACAAAATCAAATTACACGGCTTCAGGCCTACAACCTCGCGGGCCGGCCGCAACTTATGCGTGTAAGACTGTCCACATTCACTTCGCTACACAGCCCGTCAGCTGACAACCCGGGGGTCCAGCGGCATATTGCAAGCAGCATTTCTGTCATATTTCAAAGTGTGCCCCCGACTTGTTGTATGTGTTCCATATATGTACTGTCTGGATGAGCCCCCCTCCCTTCTTCTACTATGTTCTTGTGTCGCAGCATACCAGTCAGGCAGCCAGGCCTGTGTAACCCTGCCCTATTGAACTAACTGCAATTTTCCAAGCCTAAAACATTCCAACCCCGCCCCCCTCCCTCATGTAGTCAACATGTGCTTCGTCTCTAATTCTTAAGGTGTAACAACTCAGCTTGTCGCCCTGCCTCTACCGTCGGCCGCTCACTCCCCGGTGGGGAGCGTGACCCACTCCTGGCCGTCTCGCCGCCATGTCTGTGTTCCTAAAAGTCCCTCAACTCGGTCGTGCGTGCATTAAGTGTCCCTTGGTAAAGTCCGATTTCCCTGTACTCCGCAAATACACCTCCCCGTCTTCCCCCCCATCTACAGTGACTCCCTCACATCCACCCTCGCACAGACTGTCGGTAGCGTCAGCATGTCACAGAGTCGAGGGTCCGGTCGCCTCCTGACCCAGCGACTCATTGTCCGAGTCACTGGGATGCGTATTCTGCTTTTCTCGTATGTAAGTCTGGTATAGCGCCCAGAAATTCTTAGGGCGGCTCTTTGGGGGTAGCAATTTGCTGTATGTTTCCGCCTGTGTGCTACAGTACAGCATATCCCGAGCTCACTTGGTCTTGGTGGGCAACAGACCTCTCATCCAACATTGGGCCACTACTCTCCTGGCTACCAACAACCCAATGTCCGTAAGTCTGCGAAGCGCAGCCGGGAGGGTTCTCGAGTTGCCAATGAGAGCCAAGCCTGGGTCCGGGGCCAAGTCTACTTCTAGGATTCTGCTCATTTCCGTGAAGATTTCGCACCAGAATGCCTGTATGCCTGGGCAGTTCCAGGATAAGTACAGGAAATCAGCATCAGCCGCGTGGCAACGTTCACAGTACGCCTCTAAGCGCAGTCCATATCTGCGAAGCCTCTCCGGTGTGTAGTACACCCTCTGCAAAAATTTGAAATGTATTAGCCGATGCTTACCCTTCAGGGAGATTCGCTTCGTGCTTTCACAGCAATATTGCCACGTCGCGTCATCGATCGAGGCATTCAAATCTATTTGCCATGCAAGTCTGGCTTTCATTAGTTTATGCTCACTGTGTGACATGGCCACTTTATAGAGGTTCGTAAGGAGCTTCTGAGGCTCCTTTTGTTTAATGACATACGTCAATTTAGGGACGTCTGGGGGTTCTACCACATCCGGGCCCAGTGTTTCCGTGAGAGCGCCCCTGGTCTTGTGAAATTGAAAGCGTTGAAGGAGTGTGGGTTCATCCCCCTCTCCGCGTACCTGTTCCCAGGTTTTGACTACGCCGTCCCGGAATAGGTCACCTGCTTTACTGAGACCTAGCTTCGCTAATTCACTCGTAACCGCCCTTTCAGCCATGGGTGGAAGCCATAGCATCCAATCTAATGACATCTCCGGTGAGTATAGCGAGGCACCGCCCTGTCGACCCAGGAGAGAGTGCCAGGCGTGGTTAGTTGAGGTGACTGAGTCCAAAATTCCTGTTCGACTATCCTGCGGCTTGCATATCGTTGCCGGGAGTGGCAACGGATGCGCAAATAGACGCTCCATTCGGACATGCGTGATCAGCCTGTCCCCGTGTATCAAAGTATGGAGATGTGATGCCTGTGCCACCCTGTAATACAATTCTAGGTCCGGGGCCGCTAAGCCGCCCATACTATATGGCAGAGTGAGCATTGACCATTTAACTCTTGGCTGTTTCCCCGCCCAAGCCAGATTTATCATAAGGCTAGTAAGGTGTTGAAAGAAGGCCCTAGAGAGCACGATAGGCAGAGCATTAAAGAGGAACAGGAACCTTGGTAATACCACCATCTTCATAATGGCTATTCGGCCCATGAGTGTAAGCAGCAGTTTGTTCCAGACTCTATATTGTCTTCCAATTTGCTGACCGCCCTGCCATAGTTCTGGTTGATGAGCAGTTCCAGGTCTACATGTATTTGTATCCCCAAGTACCTGATTGGGTCATCAGTCCACTTCAGAGGGAACTCAGTCTCTACCTGTGTGGTCACCGGGGTCAAGGGCAGCACCATCGACTTTGCCCAGTTGACTTTAAGACCGGATAGTACACCGAACCGTACCACCTCCCTCAGAAGAGGGGGGAGCGAAGTAGCCGGGTCATGCGCATGCAGCAGCGTATTGTCCGCATATATGGACACCACTATTTTGTATGTCGGGAAACGTACCCCCCTGTGGCTGTGATATTCTCTCAGCGCACATGCCAGTGGCTCTGCGGCTAGCGCATATGAGTTTGAGTTTAAAAGTATTTGTAGAGCGCGCTTTCACCAGCGGTTTCATGGCGCTGTAACATGCAGATCTCCAGAGTGGAAATGGCAGGGGAGGAACAACGTAACAAATAATCTAACTAAAGGATTTGGTGAATAGGTGAGCTTTGAGTTTCTTTCGAAACTGGGGGTAAGGCGTTAGGGATCTGAGCTCAAAGGGCAAGGAGTTCCATAAGACTGGGGCAAGGGTCGCGAACTTCGACCCCCCCCCCCCATTTTTTCCTGCAGGACCGGGGGACTGATAACAGGGATTGAGATGAGGATCGTAGCTCCCTAGTTGGAAGATATGGGACAATCTCTGAGGCTATGAAGGCAGGGGCCGTGCCCAGTCGAGCCTGGAAGGTGATGGAAGCAAGCTTGAACTGGACACGTTCACGGACAGGAAGCCAGTGTAGGGATTTAAGGAGGGGTGTAACGTGACAAGATTTAGGGAGTTTGAACACCAACCGTGCCGCCTGGTTTTGGATCAACTGCAACCGCCTAAAACTATATGCAGGTATGCCAGCATATAGGGCGTTGCCGTAATCCAGGCGGGAGATGACCATTGCAAGGATGATCAGCTTCAAGGCCTCAAAGGAAAAGAAATGAGATACCTTGCGGATGGTGCGTAGTGAAAGAAAAGAAGAAGAAACCACAGAGCTAACCTGGGAGTGAAGGGTGAGGTGAGAATTAAGTTTGATGCCTAAGGTTTTCACTGAGGTAGAAGGGACCGGGGGGGAACCTAGGGAAGGGGGCCAAAAAAGTGAGGACCAGGGACTGGAGGCCTCACCTGTCAACACCAACTCGGTCTTATCTGGGTTGAGTTTCAGGTGGTTAAAGTCCATCCAGTCCCGGATGAAAATCATAATGGACTGAAAATTAAGGATAGAAGCAGAAGAAGAAGAGAGGTTGAAAACAAGTTGGAGGTCATCCGCATAGTTATATACGGCGACCTCCATTTGTTGTAAAGCAAAGATAAGGGGAGCAATGTAAAGGTTGAACAAAAGAGGTGAAAGGGAGGAACCTTGGGGGACCCCGCACTGAACCTTCCGGAAGTCCGCAGAAAAGTCACCCAGGCAAACCGCCTGGGTGCGGTCCCTCAGGAAGGAGGACAACCACACCAGGGCGGTGCCCCCGATCCCTGCCGCCCTGACACGGGAAAGCAAGATGGTGTGATCAACCGTGTCAAAGGTGGCTGAGAGATCAAGGAGGACCAAAGCCTGGGATCGACTGGTGTCCATTGCCTCCTTGAGGTTGTCAAGGACCGAAAGCACTACGGACTCCGTCGAGTGTGCAGGGCGAAAGCCAGCCTGGCGAGAAGCCAGAACCCCATGCTCCTCCACAAAGGCGCTCAGAGACTTGGTGACGTGACGCTCGAGCACCTTAGCCAAAAATGGTAGGAGAGAGATGGGACGATAATTGGCGGGGACCGATGGGTCCGCGCCAGGCTTCTTTAAGATGGGTAGAATGATAGCTGTTTTCATTGGGTTGGCCACAACCCCCTGGGAGAGGGAACTGTTGAGAAAGTGAAGAGGGGGATCAGGGCAAGTAGTGTAAATGTGACGGAGGATGTGAGCGGGACAAGAGTCCAGAGGGGAACCAGATTTGATGAGGGGAATTAATGAAGAGAGGGATTCCTTGGTCAGAAGTGGGAAGGCATTAAGTTGTCCTTGAGGGGGAGGACACTGAGGATCCGCAAAAGTAGGGGAAGGTAAGGGAATATTGGCTTTGATGGCGGCAATCTTATTGATGAAGAAACTGTTCAAGGAATCACAGAGGTCCTGGGAAGGGGAGGGCTTGAGGGATGTCCGGTCTGAAAATGCCAAGTTGTGGACAATCGAGAAAATTTTCCTCGCTTGGTTCTCGGCTGTGAGGATCTTAGAGGAGAAATAGGCCGTTTTGGCGGCCAGGATAGCTTTCTTATATTGAGCCAGGAGAGCGATGAAATCAGCTCTAAGAATGGAACAGTAATTTCTCCTCCAGGCCCGCTCAGCACGGCGTACCTCTAGTTTGATGGTTTTAAGGTCATCGGTAAACCACAGATTGGCATCCTTCTCCCGCTTAAAGGTCAACCGCTTTAGCGGAGCAATGGACTCACTAGCTAAAGAGAGCCACTGATCAATGGCGTTGGCCTGAGCCAGAGTGGAAAGGCCTTGTAAGGTGGGGTAGGAATCAACTAAGAAGGCAGATAAGTTATCCGGATCCACTCTGCTCCACGAGCGAACCCAGACATTTTTAGGAAGAGGGAGCCTGGTAGTAGAACTAATGGGGAGAAAAAAAGATATTAGATGGTGATCGGACCAGGTGCAAGGTGAAATGGACAAGGAGTCTACCGGGTAGTTTAAGGACCAAATCTGATCCAAGATATGCCCCTTGACGTGAGTTGAGGAATGAACGTGAAAAACAAAGTTAAGAGATTGAAGTGTGTCTGAAAACTCTCTCGAGGATGAACACTCTGCTGGGTCAGAGGGCCAGAAATTAAAGTCACCCAGCAGTAAAACGGAAGAGTTATTAACCGTGAGGGTGGCCAGTACCTCCTGAAAGTCAGAAAGAAAACGTACAGGTGACTGGGGAGGACGATAGATGAGGACACAAGTGAGAGGGGGGGAAATGGAGGTAGTGCGGATGACAAGGTACTCGGTAGTAGTAATGTCTGACAAAGAAAGCAATTAGAATGGGAAATCAGATCGGGCAATAACTGCAACGCCGCCCCCAGTTCTGCCAGATGAACGATCAGCACGAAAAGCATAATAAGGAGCAGGAAGAGAGGCTAATAAGGCAGGCAAGGAGTCATCACTGAACCAAGTCTCAGTTAGAAAGAGAAGATCAGGTGCGTGGAGATCCAACAGCACCGATAGTTCATGTGAGTGAGCCACTGCCGACCGGGTGTTTAAATAATAAGCCTTAAGAGACCTGGCTGGAACTGGGTTGGCGTCCTCCTTAGGAGGCGGAGGGGAAGTAAAGGAGGAAGATGAACTAAAACAAGGAGAAGCAGGGGACAGATCAAACAGGGAAATGCGTGAGTGTGTAGAGGCATGTAGAAACCACGGACCTTGTAAACTGTGAAGTTGGGAGGAAGTGTAAGTAATGCTTTGGGCAGGGTGACGTGCCCTAGCCCCGGTCGGCCGCGGATGGGCGCAGACGGGCTTAACTTAGGCGCAACTTCGGCGTGCCTTCTTCGCGCCCGCTGCGCCCGTCTACTGCGCCGCCGGTAAGGAGTGGCCATTATGTAGTGACACATATGGGAGGAATTTCAACGGGGCGTGGCAGGGGGTGGAGGAGCCAGAGAACTGCCGCGCCCAGCCCAGACCCGCCCAAGGTGGAATGGCCGCCCGTCCCGCTCCCCACGCTAGGCAAGGAGGGGGCGATCAGCGGAGGCGGTCTGGCGGTCTGGGTCGCGGTTGCAGGCGGAGGGGCAGGCAGAGAATAGCTAAGCGCTGGTTCCTGGGCGCTGATCGGTGTGCACTGAGCAGGTAGGCACAAGTCTTTAAAAAGTCAAAATGAAGAGTAAAATGAAACCGTTGCTCCCGGGGAAGCGTCGGGAGATCTGCAGTCAGTGCAGGTGAGCCGCTGTAAGCCCTTTAAGCTGTTTTTCCAGGGGGGGAGGAGCCAGAGAACTGCCGCGCCCAGCCCAGACCCGCCCAAGGTGGAATGGCCGCCCGTCCCGCTCCCCACGCTAGGCAAGGAGGGGGCGATCAGCGGAGGCGGTCTGGGTCGCGGTTGCAGGCGGAGGGGCAGGCAGAGAATAGCTAAGCGCTGGTTCCTGGGTGCTGATCGGTGTGCAGGTAGGCACAAGTCTTTAAAAAGTCAAAATGGGGGGCGTGGCCAAGATGGCGGCGGAGTAGGACGCCTTTTCGTGCCGCTCCGGCGCTGATCCGACAAAGCTTCTAATAGCACGAATCTGGGGGAGCGCACCCACCTCAAAAGCGGTGGGGAAGTCCGTCTGACAGAGCGGTCGGCACTGGTATGATCGCTGGAGCGGTGTAGCCCCGAGATTGCTCCTGAGATCGAGCGCAGTCCGCGGCCTGCGAGACCCGGGGCTCTCCTGACATCGGCGCCCGGCACGAGTAGTGGGCGGGGCCCTGAAGCTCGTCTGAAGAGGTCGGAGCTGGTGGAAGGTGGAGGGTCGCTGCGATCCGACGAACAATAGAACTGGCGGCAGATATAGTTTCGACTCCACTGGCCCCCGGGGTGTTACCGAGACACCTGCACTCCGAAGGTGTTGGCCTTGAGCGGCGGGGCTCTCCCTGCCCTGGCATGGAGTAGGGGAACGGTGTTGGCCCAACGGACCTCGGCGCAGCTTGCATCGCACGGAGGCCCGGAGGGTGCTTGGGGGCTGGCGTCAGCACCTGGACTTTGTCCTGCCTGATCTCCGGTGGGGCCCACGGATCATACTGCTGTACACGTGGGGCTGGGTGCAGCTGGAGACTACGGAGCGAGAACTGGTGTGCGTTTGACCTGAACGGCGCGGCCCGCCATTATACCTGGCCACGTGGCGCTGGGCCGGAGCACTGTGAGCCGCCATGTCTACTGTGGAGTAGGGGTGTAGTGCTAGCCAACGGATCCCGGCGCGGCTTGCATCGCACGGAGGCCTGGAGGGTGCTTCGGGGCAGTCGTCTGCACCTGGACTTTGTCCTGCCTGGACACCGGTGGGGCCCACGGATCGTACTGCTGTGCAAGTGGGGCTGGGCGCAGCTGGAGACTGCGGAGCGTGAACTGAAGTGCGTTTGGACTGACCGACTCGGCCCGCCATTATACTTGACCACGTGGCGCTGGGCCGGAGCACTGTGAGCCGCCATGTCTAATGTGCAACGCAAACGGGGCCAGGGGAAGGATAATGCCCCGAAATCTTCCCAGCAGCCGGCTTCCCCCGGAGCCAGTGGGTCGGCGAAGCAGTCGGATGATGAGGCTCCGGCGACGAAAGCCTTCATGACCGAACTCTTTGCCTCCATTAAGGAGGACATCTCCGAACTTAGAGCGCAGCTGGCCTCCGACTTGCGGGAGGTGCGGAGAGACGTGGATGGCCTAGGCGAGAGGGTGGCAACCTTGGAAGATCGAGATCTGAGTGTGGCCACCGACGTCCACCTGCTACAGCAGGACATCATTCGCCTCACTGAGCAAAACCTAGATCTGCAGTTGCACACGGAGGACTTGGAAAACCGCTCCCGTAGAAACAACATCCGAATACGGGCGGTGCCGTGGGACGGTGAGGCTGGGGACCTGCGGGGATATGTTCAAGACCTGTTCCTTCACATATTGGATGAAGGAGATCCAGATGGACAGAGTGCATAGGGTTGGTCTGCCCCGGCGCGGGGGGGGCCCCCCCCCGACATCCTATTGTGCGTCCACGATTTCCAGCTTAAGGAACGGATCCTACGCAAGGCCAGAACCCTCACATCGCTGCAGTTCCGGGATCATCGACCTCAGCTATACCAGGACCTGGCGGCCTCTACTTTGCAAAAGCGGCGGGAGTTTCGTCCGGTGACTGCATTCCTGAGGGAGAGAGGCATCGCCTACTCCTGGGGGCACCCTTTTAGGATCATTTTCAGGTGGCAGAATCGTCTTGCTCAAATTCGCACGCTTCAAGCCGCAAAAGAGCTTCTAGGCCTGGAGGATGTGCCGCCTTCGCAGGCCGCGACGGCTTCTCCGTCCCGGAGGCGCCGCCGTTCGTCTTCCTGGCAAAGGGTTGGCGATTCGCCTACCCGACAGCGGCCGGATCTCTCTGCCAGCCTGCAGGAACGGGGTGAAGCAGTTGCATCAGTGGCGTCGGTCACGTTGGCCGACACGCAGCACAGCTCTGGAGCGGCGTGACCTCATGGAGTTGGTGGATCGGCGCCGGAGGGGTCCGGGCCTTCTGGTTGAGGGGTATGAAAGTACTCTTGGAGGAGACACCCTCGACTATGGCCTTGGGGGATAGTGTGTTAGTCCCCCCGGCCTGTTTCTTGTACGGGAGGCTTCCTACGGACTTCGGCCTTCTGGACATGATGAGTATTGTTTCTGCACTTTTGTTTTTGTTTTTGCCCCGATTTTTGATTGCATATCTTTTTGGGCGGGGTTGGGAGTTGTGGGGTTCGGGATGTTGGGGGGGGACCCGTGACGGTGGGCCAAAGGGGATGTGTGTTGCGTGTCTGCTGCTGAGTGTGTACTTCACTGTTGGAGATGTCTTGCTGCGGTTGTTCTGGAGGCTACTGGTCATCGGTTGCTTGTGGGCTGGGCTGGATGCGGGGTTGGGGGCGCTTGGCATGCTGAGAGCAGTTTCTGGGGTTTATATTCGCTATGCCGCTTAGCATAGGAACGTGGAATGTTAAGGGCATGAATTCGCCACAGAAGCGGCAGAGGGTTCTGAAGTATGTAACGGACCACCACCTTGATGTAGTTGGATTGCAAGAAACACACTTGGCACGGAAGGATGAGTTGAGGCTCCGCCATAGGGCGTACCCCATTATTTACAGGTCCTCTGCTGTCACGAAACACAGGGGGGTGGCACTCCTCTTCAGGGCGGCGTTGCACTTTCAACCAGTGGAGGTTCGCCACGACAGGGAAGGCCGTTGGCTGATGGTTAAAGGGCACATACAGGGTCGATTGTGCACGTTTGGTGTGGTGTATTTGCCCAATGCGGGCCAGAACAAGTATCTGCAGGATCTGTTGGTAAAGGTGGGGGACTTTGCGGAGGGGCTCTTGTTCCTGCTGGGGGATTTCAATTTGGTGTGGGACAGGGGTTTGGATAGCTCGGGGGGGCGCAGAACGGATACAGGGGTCTTTTCTGATTCCACACAGCAAGGGGTGGGGGAGTTGGGTCTAGTAGATGGCTGGCGATTTTTTCACCCTACCACGAAAGACTACACATTCTTCTCACACGTGCATCACTCCTATTCTCGCTTGGATCACATCTTCCTTAGTCAGTCCCTCAGGGGGAACATTCTGGATGCCGCCATTCTTCCGATCTCGGTGTCGGACCACAGTCTCTTGGTGCTTACTCTCCGCTGGTCGCCGCCTGACACCGCGAATCGAAAGTGGTACTATCCGGCGTCGGTGGTTAGGGACGAGGTTTCCAACCAAGCCTTGCGTCTGGCCATCCGTGAATTTTTCGATCTCAACCCCCGTCGGATACTTCTTTGACGAATACGTGGGACGCCTTTAAGGCGACGATAAGAGGGACGTGCCTGGGCCTCAATTCGCAGCTAAACACCCTGCGTAGGAAGGAACGTGAAGCACTGGAAGCTGAGGTGCTCGAGCTCGAGAGGGCTCACAAACTTAACCCCTCGAGAGTGACCCTCCGCCCGTTGACGGCAGTTAGGGGTAAGCTGAAGGCACACTATGCCAACAGAGCCGAGCTTACTCTTCTTCGACTAGGGCGGCACTCATACTCTAGTGGCAATAAGATTGGCAGACACTTGGCCCGACAGTTACGGGACAAAAGGGAACGAGAATACATAGGGGGGATCAGGGATTCCACGGGAGTGCTCCACCATCGCGACGGGGCGAAGGCGGACATCTTTGGCCGCTTCTACGCCGATTTGTACACGGGCGACGCGCTGGATGCTGCGTCACAGCAGGCGTTCCTGCAGCGCTTGCTGCTCCCGCAGGTCTCTAGTACGTGGAACGACCTGTTGGAAGCGCCGATCTCAAGGGAGGAAGTTCTCTCCGCCATCAAAAATCTAAAATTACATAAAGCCCCCGGCCCAGACGGGTACACTGCGGTCTTTTACAAGACCTATGCGACTGAGGTGTGCGACTTTTTGGTTGCCCTCTTTAATGACATGGCTACGCAGGGACCCTGGCGGAGGCGGTGATAACGGTCCTGCCGAAACCGGGGAAGGATCCGGAGCAATGTGCTTCGTTCCGTCCCATAGCCTTACTTAATATTGATGCGAAGCTGTATTCGGCGATTCTGGCAAGCCGTCTCCAGGACCTGCTTCCGGCGATTGTACACCCGGACCAGTCCGGTTTTATCAAAGGCCGCCAGACGCACGACAATACCCGTAGGGTGGTTCACCTTATTGAGAAGGCAGATAGGTTCCGCATTCCAGCTGTGCTGGTGGGCCTAGATGCGGAGAAGGCCTTCGACCGTGTGGACTGGGGCTTTCTATTCCACACATTGCAAGCATTTGGTTTCTCCGATAGGTTCATCACCATGGTGAAGGCGAACTTCTGTAGCCCGCGTTCGAGAGTGGCGGTGAACGGCCACCTGTCGGCCTTTTTTCAACACTCACGTGGCACCAGACAAGGGTGCCCCCTCTCCCCCTTGCTATTCGCGCTCAGCATTGAGCCCTTGGCAATGGCAGTGAGGGAACATGAAGGGGTGAAGGGTATACCGTTCACAGGGGAGCAACACAAAATCTCTCTCTTTGCGGACGACGTCCTGCTTTCGGTGGCTGATCCCGCTAGCTCTCTTCCATGCGTTCGGGATATTCTGCTAGAATTTGAAAGGGTGGCTGGCTTCAAGGTTAATTATGGCAAGTCTTATGTTCTGAACTTAACCTTATCACAGGCCGAAGTCGCTCAGGCGAGGGCCTCAACACCACTGGCTTGGGCTTCGGGCTCGATTCTTTATCTAGGAGTCCACCTGACCCCCACGGTGGGTGGGTTGTTCGCGGCCAACTTTCCACCCCTGCTGGCTAAGACACGGGCCGAATTGGAGAAGTGGAAGCCGAAATTCCTGTCCTGGCTCGGTAGGGTGCATGCCATTAAGATGGTCCTTCTCCCCAAATACTTGTATCTATTTCAGGCCCTACCGATTCCACTGGGTACTTCCTTCTTTGGCCAGCTCAAAACGTTGATCCTGAACTTTGTCTGGCAGGGTGGTCGGGCACGTCTCTCGTTTGCACTCCTACGACGACTACGGTCTGATGGGGGGGTCGGCCTCCCGGATCTACACCTCTATTATAAGGCTGCCCAACTCAGAGTCATGGTGGAATGGTCGCAACAACTCTCCGAGAAACACTGGCTACATATGGACCGAAGCGTGGCTGGTCGGTCCATTTGGGATCTGGCCTGGAAGCCGAAGCGAGACCGCCCGGTGAATGCGTACATCAGCACGCCCACGGGGACTACACTGAAAGTGTGAGACACTTTGGTAGGTGATGAGCGGTGGACGACCTTTCCATCTCCGTTCACCCCATTGCATTTTAACCCGGCATTCCCGCCGGCTCTCACCGAGGGCCCCTTTGATGCTTGGAGGGAGGGAGGATGCCGTGCGCTGCTCCATCTGTTTCATGACTCTGACCCCTTGACCTTCGAGAATTGCATGCGGGACTATCAGGTGCCGCAAACTGATAAATACAGGCATTTACAACTGCTTCATTGGGCCACGTCGCCGGGAGTGCGGGAGGCAGCCACGAGGCCTCCCTCTAAATTTGAGGCCTTCCTGCTAAAAACATCCACTATGAAGGGAGCCATCTCCTTCCTATACCAACTGCTGCTTCAATCCGCCCTTTCTCCTAGACCGCGTTACATGGAGCAATGGGAGGAGATGGTGGGGAGGGACATCACAGATGGTGAATGGTCGGCACTATGGAGGGATCTGACTCAATTTAATCATTCGATCCTCCTGAGGGAGGCGCACTTAAAAACTCTCACACAGTGGTATATGGTCCCGACCCGGCTTCATCGTATCTACCCGGCTGTCTCGGATAAGTGTTGGAGGGGCTGTGGCCTTCTGGGGGATTTCCGCCACATTTGGTGGGACTGCCCAATCATCAAACCCTTCTGGGATGAGATTCTCTCACATATTAAAGATATTTTGCGGTATCCTATTGACAACTCTTTAGCATTCATCCTCCTGGGCCTGAGGGACCCCGGACTTGAGCACCAGACACGCGCGGACAAGAAGATTCTATGGCTTTGTTTAGGCGCTGCCAAGCTCACGCTGGCTGCAGCTTGGAAGCGGAAGGAGGCACCGGCGATTTCACTCTGGCACGCGAGACTGTGGAGGCTCCTGAGTCTTGAGAGAATGGCGGACATCTTCCTCGGCAACTACAAAAACTTTAAACACATATGGGGTCCCTTGGTGTCCTTTCTTTCTACTGGTTTGCCCTCGGCAGTATGCCCAGCATCATTGAGGACCTTACACCTTTTTCAGCTTTAAGTATGCATGACGGATGATTGGGGAATGAGTGTGGCACCGTCACGGGGGGGGAGAGGGTGGGACGTGGGAAGTTATGTTTGTGTTCCCTTTGGTCTGCAGTAGGGGCGCCTATGCTTCATGGACGAGGCCCTTTTTTGTGACTCTTGGCCTATTCCCAGCTTGCTTAGCAGAGACTTCCAGCTATGGAGCTACGTATAAGACTGCCTCTACCCTGCGACTGTTGAGCCTAGAGTTTGCTTCTTTTTCTTGCACTATATTACTGCCTCGTCCTGATCTACTGTTTTCCCACTGTGTGGGACCATCTATGCGCCCGCTGTGGTACATTATGTTTACTGTTCCTTTGTACTATGCAAAATAAAAATTTTACAAAAAAAAAAAAAAGTTAAAATGAAGAGTAAAAGGAAACCGTTGCTCCCGGGGAAGCGTCTGGAGATCTGCAGTCATAGAAGGGGGATAGTGGGCACCCCTGCCGGGTGCCCCTGCTTATGTACAGAGGCACCGAAATTGCGTTGCCCACTCGCACTCTTGCCGAGGGGCCCTCGTAGAGTGCGCCCACCATTTGTAGGAAGGGCTCACCAAGTCCCATGCGCCGCATCACCTGGAGGAGGAAAGGCCATTCCACCGAGTCAAACGCCTTCTCCATGTCTAAGAAAAGCGCCACAGCCGGTGTATCTTGCTTCACGTGTTGAATGGTTCCTAGCACCGTTCTGATGTTATAAGTCAGGTTTCTGGTAGGCATGAACCCCGCCTGTTCCGGGGCCACTAAATCAGGGGCCAATAGCGCTAGTCTAGTAGCCAGGACTTTGGCATATATTTTAGTGTCCACGTTTAATAGAGACAGCGGACTGTTGTCTGCATACTTCTGTCTTGCCTTGTTAGACTGTAGATCTTCTGTAATCTTGTTTTCAGTTTTCAGCAGCCCTGCCAAGTTCCATGCATTTCGCGTTAGAATAACACATTTCCGCTACCTTTTCCATGTTATAGCAATGACTGGGATTGTCACGCAAAGAACTGTGTCCTGGAGTGCGGTCAAATTGTGTAGTTCCAGTTTCTCACTTGCCTGTGATGGTCGCATGAGCTCTGAGTACTGCTTTTCAAAGGCCACAAGATGGTACTAGTGAACAGCAGGAGCAATAGGCCTCTCAATATATTATGTGAAATATCCAGCTATCACAGAAACTCATATCCAAGCCACAAGAAGTGCAAAGATTTGAAGATTGAAACACAAAACTACACACCTGCCTAATTAATGTAATAAGCACCCCTGCTCAAACCATACTATCAAACAGATGTGGATGTCCAGCCTCAAAACAAAGTTTCTAAATACATGCCAACAACTCCAACAACTGGGTCATTTTATACTGTACAAGGAAAATAAGGAGGCGGGATGAGATGTGGCCTAGCGACTAGAACTGTCTATTTTACACACTACCATCTACAATATTCTCCTAATAATTCAATTTACTTTTGTGTCACTATCCCCTTCTCCAATATCCTTATAATTTAATTTAATTTTAAGAGCACGTTATACGTCATGATCATGATGAAGTGATGCTACAGCTGCTGCTGAGGCTTCAGAGCTCAGCCATAAGGCAGCATTAGATTGTGATCCATGCTAGGTCACCTCTCACATCCTGTAGTCAGCCGTGGGTCCCACGTGGTAGAGAACCTAGACAGACTCTGTCAATTGATCATGATCTGATCATGCCATTAAATTGATCCCAGCTAGGGAGGAGCCAGGAGGTCCGATCCAGATTGGCGCAAGCTGGCTAGTGCAGGGAATCTCTGTTTGATTCATTGTTTCTCTGCTGTCTCGCCCCGCAAGAGGTGTCCGACCTAGGCTGTGCCACGCTGCTACTAGGTGTGGGTGACATTATGCTGTTTACGAGAAAGTGTCACTCCTAGTCATTTAACCCCTTTCCCGTGGCCGCGATTTCGCGGCAGTGCAGCACTTCCGCAAAATGGGCGGGGCTGCGTCGACCGTTGGCCGACGGCAGCACAAGCGAGGTACTGCTCCCAACGGCCGACGGCAGCACGCAAGGGGTTAATGGCACTCATAATTACACGGAAATTATGAAAATGTTCTTAGCATTCCAGTCCTGTTCCTGACCCTAATTCCCGTCCTGCTTTTCCCTGAGCCCGGTTTCTTTTTTTTGTTCTTTGTTCTCTTCTCACTGGTCTTTTTTTATGTGTTATACTACAGTCTTATATTGATTATAATTGTTTTACAGGGGGTGCCAATGTCTTTCTGAGGCCTGGTGCTTCTGATACGGAGATACACCCAGCACTCTTTTTCCATAAAAGCTGCTGGGTGTATCCCAAAAGTCTGTGAAGTTATTCTGTCCCTTGCTTTCTTGTGAGATCTTTCTCTCCTCACAGAGAGATTACTTCTGAGGAGCAACAAAGAATAATTTAAGATGATTTGTCTATTGTTTCCCTGCTTTACCTTCCTGTTGTTTCTACTTGTGTTATCTTCATAGGTTTCCCTGCAAACTTCTAGTTCTGTTATCCAATCTTGTCCCAGTCTCACCCAGCTAATTCCCTGACAGTATCTCAAGGAGTGAATGGAACTGACCGTTGTTGTGCCCCATCACTAAGCAATTGAGGGGAGCACTCAAAAAGCCTATACGGTAAACCTCTCGCATGCTGGAGTTTTCCCCCTTGCTGCCAATGTTCCTTTCCTTACCGGAGACGCAATCTGCAGGCCTTCCCACACACTTAAGTGTTGGAACATATCTCCTATTCCACGGCTTGCTGGGAAAAGGCAGGGAAATGCTGTCACCAAGGAGGCTCTTTCATGGTAGTCTGTAACTATATCATTTTTATTTATAAGTTTGCCTAGAGGTCTGTGCTTTAAGATTCAATAACCATTCCATAGTGTTGTAGCACTATAGATATCTGCTTAAAGGTTTACTCCTCATTTGACATCCCATTCCAAAAGAATATTTTCCTTTGAAATTCTGCTATTCAGTCTTTTACTCAATTGTTCATATGAAATACTGATTTATTTTGTATGATTCTAGAGGTGGAAACTCTGAGGTGTAGAAGTGACCCAATATATGAAACTATCTATTTATCACTGAGGTTCACAAAGTCTCCCCCTGGAAATCCCCTCCTTCCTTGCACACTGGAAGGTTTGAATGTGTTCTACTGAATACTTCAAATATTTTAGAGATTATTTACTCCTCGTAGCAATTTTAGCTTCTCCATATCTTCGTGGGCATTGCTTATCAGGGGTGAACAACCTTTACAGCAACTTTTACCATGCAGTGCCTTTACAACGCAGTATTTACACCACAAACCATTACAACGCATTGCGCTGGAGGCGCTCTAGGATAGGGAATAAGTTTAATTTACTATCCAACACCTTCCCTAGTGTCCACGGGGACTGGTGTTGGAATAGTAAATTAAACTTTTCACTATCCAGCACCCCAAAGCGCTATGCGTTGTAATGGTTTGCGATGTAAAAACCGCGTTGTTAAGGCATGCGTGGTAAAAGCATGCGTTGTAATGTCATACATCCCTTATCAGGCATTGGCTAGGTTCTGAATATTGCATTCTTAGCTGTACATCAGTTGTCTCTGACCCACTCATTTGCAGATAACTCTTATAAGGGATAGGGATATGAAGACTATTGGCTATTATTCCAAGGGATGATAGTGGGGCTGCTGCTCAAATGTTTGGACCAATCATGGTATCTAGTGATGACATCAGCACTAAAGCTTCTTACATGAACTAAACTGTAATATGCTTTTCCTTCTACCATAGAGTGCTGCCACATATTCTCTTATACCTGTTGTCTCTTTGTTTTTACCAAGGCTGAGAGCGATTACCACAATCAGATAGTCAGCATAACCAACTCCATTCTGGATGAATACCGTGGTCTATTTGGGCAACAGGTGGCCGAAGGAAAAGTGTTAGACAACCAGACCCTGGAGGAACAGAAGTGTCAACTCAACTATGAGCTTAACTGCACTGGCAAATACTTTGCCTTCAAGGAGCAGCTAAAGGTATCTAGCTACCTAATGATTCTCTCAATTGATTTTCTGTTCTCCTTCCTTCCTAAATGACTTCACCTCACTTCCTTCTCCGCTTTTATTTAGGATTAATTCCTTCCTGGCATGATTTATCCTCATGTCCTTCCTTCCATTCCTCATTTTCTTCCTTACTCCGTTTACATTACTTCCCTTCCTAATTCTTTACCTCCTTACTTCCATTATCCATGTTTCTTAATCATGAAGTCTTGAAATTCATATATTTAGAAGCATATTTATTTTCTTTACATGCAGAGAATTTGTACTGTTTTCAAGGGGCTTTATGTTGTTATGAGGGCACATTCGCTCTGGCAAGGGGCCATGGAATAGTGTGCATTTGCAGACCGTTTTACCTTAAATATTGAGCCATATATTTCACCAACACTCATCTTTGTCTGATATCTATAGTGGACCGAGGCGGAGAGGCTCAGTTATAAATATGAGGAAAGTGCGTATCAGATAGAACTATCTTTATCTCTTTGCCCCCTTCTTTGCTCTAGTACTTACCCTATGAGGTAGATTTGCCTTGTACAGTTGACCAAGATACAAATACCAATCGATATGTCTCCCTTATCCTGCCTCACTTCCTGCAGGTGTATATCCTGACATTCTACCATCAGCACATCTTGTTTAGTTTCTGTCTTTATGGAAAGTCATATTCCAGTTGGCAGTATTACTTATTTTCGTGTACAATACATTTGTTTTTTTAAAAACTTTTTTTCCTTCATCCGAGTCTGGAACACTGGCTATATCATGCATCATGTTACCGCCCTCCACCTCTGTTTCGCTTAAGTCAAGGTTGAGGGGGTCCTGTTGTGGCACTGTAGGATCTAGGCAGATGGTTTTGTACAGTGGGTCTGCAAGTCCATTTGCACTGAGAGAAATACAAAAGACTCTTCTGGGTCGTGTCTTACTATACAGGCTGGGGCTCAAGGTGCAGGAGAGTTCCTTGCACCCAACAGCTGTTTTACAGCATTTTTTGGTTGAATAGGTTGTCACCTCAAGACCCTGGAGCATGGGTGAAAAAATAGTCTTCAAGAGTGAAAAAGGATAGTCTTCAACGGACATTGTACTTAGACATAGACTTGGCATGGTACCTGATTGATTCTCATCATATTGTCCAATTTCACTTTCCGATTTAGAGGTCTGTCTTTTGGCTAAGGCACTGGCCAACCATTTGCTGACTGTGATCCACGTTCTGAACCAGAGAGACTACTCAGCTTTTTGTACAAGCGTTTCATACACCATAACATCAGGCGCTTATATAAAGCTTTAGTTTTGGCTAAAAGACTAGACATCCCAACAATGATTTTAGTAGCTGATTTTGAAAATACTTTTGATCTAGTGAATAAGGTCTACTTATTCTCCTTAAGTACAAATGTGGCATGGGTTGCACCTTTATCAAATTTGTGTGGCTCCTATATACAGATGTCTCTGCATGAGTTAGAATGGGGCAGAATGCGTCAAGCCCATTTCTGATTATGACACAGCTCATGCCAAGAATGTTGCTGTCTCCTCTGCTCCTCCATCTGGCCATTGAGCTGAAAGGATTAGAGTGGACGCAGTGATAGAGTTGCCTTTTCGCAGACAGCATCCTAATATTTCTCATGGGTCCTGAATGGTCAGGCCCAAGGATTTTTCAGATCTTTCCTAAGTTTGGAGGTATAAGTGGGCTACCCTTAACCAAAATCCAATTGTCTCTATTCCTAGTTGGGGACAAACCTCAGTGCATTGATTGGGCTTTAGGCATACAAATAGCAGAAGAGGGGTTCAAGTAACTTGGAATGTACATCACACAACCCACGGGCAGCATGGACCCGGAATATTCAACCAATATTAGACAAAATAACTGATGACATCAAGTTCTGTTCTTGGCTCCCACTCTCCCTATTGGGAAGAGCAGCCCTATTTAAAATGTTTGCACTGCCACACCTACTGTACCAACTGCAGAATTTACCCTTTGATATTCCTAAGGCCGCGTTCGCCACCATTAATTCTATCATCAGGGGCTTCCTAGAAGAGTGTTATTTAAATGCTTGAATTCCACTTATGATACTGGCATAGCAGCGGCAGACATTTCACACAATTATTGAGCCTAAATGAGTGGTTTTATGACACTCAGAGCAACCCCACCTATGCCTCTGAGGGGTGGGTGCAAACATGTCAGTGCTGCATATATTATATGGAGGCAGGATTGACCCTTCACTCCTGCCGGCCACCAAGAAGAATTTTAAATTATGATATGACACAATAAAATATCTAACCAGAAATTAACCAAATAAACCCCACTATTTGAGGAGTCTTTGTTTCAATATGTGCCAGCACTTGAGGGATTCAAGAAGTGGAGCATTATAGAGATCTCCCAGCTAGGGAATGTAATATTGGGTGGAGCGTTAAAACATTCACTTAGTTATAAGATGAGCTTAGGCTCCATAAAACCGAATTTCTCCAGGATTGAATATTTCATAGATTCACATGTTTGAACCATTTCCCGTTGTCAAAGTGGGAGTTCCACAGTACAATAGAAAGCAGTCAATGACATACACATCAGTTAAAATTAAAAAAAAAACATTCACTTCAATAGCTTATCCTCATCATTTAGTAAGAACCAAAGTTCAGACAATAATGCAACAGTACCCTCTAGAACAATCACCACAGAGGCTTCAGTCACTCAGGTTTTCTACCACACGTAGTATGGTGGGAGTCTCTCTGAGCTCTGCTCAGTTTACTACAGTTTTCTCTAAAGTCTAATCGAATTTTCTTCAGGAAAAGACTGATATAGACTTCTTCATATTCTAACGACCCAACCATGACAAAACCACCTAAGACTAAGGACTGTTCAGGCCATGTAGAACATGTGGCAAAATGAAGCTGCACTCGGAGTGCATCTACTGTCTACATGCTTAACACAAAGTAAAGGATTCTAAGATGTGCTACACTTTTTCTCAAAAAATGTTGAAGGACAGAGAGGTGAAAAACCAAGAAGATACCAAAGAAGATGCCAATGAAAACACCACTGGCGATGATGTAATTGGCGACAATACCCCCGACTATGGGCCTGTTGACTAGACCGTCGATGACTGCATCGGTGAGAGCACCATTGACGACAACACCACTGGTAAGAGCCCCTTTGACGACTACAGCAGTGACGAGAACCCTGGCGATGACAACACCTCTATTGAAAATCTCATTGATGCTGGCATTGTCGGCAAAAGCACCATTGACACTATTGATGCCATTGTCAATCATGCCTGTAGGATCCCCTGCAGAACCAATATTTCCAGCTCATACTTCACCAAGTGAGGTTTTGTCTTTCCCAACTGCACATCTGCTGGATGATGATGAATCAGAGGATGAAGGCCCTTTTTGGGTAGTGCATAGTCCCTAGGAGCTGCACGTGAAGTGTCAAGAGGATGACTACAACGAGGATCAATTCCCTTCTGGGCCCACTTTGGTTCTTCCTTGGTTGCACTTTTTAACTGTTTTAGGCTGCCTTTGCTTTGCACAACCACACATACTACATTTGTTTTTGTTACATGATATTATTTTTGAAATACGCTGCACATGTTATGTGTTATTTAGTGACTCTTCTTGGTATTCAATCTGAACGTTCAATACGAGCTCAAACAGCACGGTGTACTGTTTTCTTCTGCCCAGTCAGCAACATCTTTTAATGTTTTTAGACATAACACCGTTGCACAGCTGCTCGCTCCTTGGAGGTTAGAGAGGAGAATTCCAGCAGAGATACCAGTCCTGGAACGTAGGCATCAGACTTGCGTAAACTGAGTTTACACCTATGTTGTGGACTACCTAACTACACACAACAGGTATGGGGTCGACCTCTAACCCCAGAGATTAGTAATAGATCCCTGTGCTCACACATTGAGGGTAACCTAGACAGATATATTACTTGCTATGGTTTGTCTATTAATTGAATACAGTTTGCTAGTAATGTTGTTTATTTGGTCAGTTTTATTTGTCTTATAATCGCAGCACATCTGCTTCATATTGGACTACTATAGTTTCAATAAATATTGTAAACTTTCTTTGTACCTTTGTGTGAGAAACTAAAGGTGATGATCTGTTTCCACGGTTCCCTTGGGGATTAGAGGGCCTTGTTCTAGGTTGCCGAAATCACCTGTTACACTGGGAAAGTTAGGATTTCAGGTGAGGCACTGTGAGCAACCAGGATTTGGGCCCTACAAGTGCTGATGTTGTAGAGAGACTCAGTCCGTACACTTTGACGTCCTGTTGTCCCAAGGCATAGTTCAGTTTCCACACAAAATCCCAGTGACATGGCACCACCAATGATTGGTCTGGTACTTATTCAACTGGTCTTCCGAGTAGCACTAATGCGTGTCCCATAGTACCTTTTCACCTACCGTACTGGAGATGTCCGTGGTGTTGGGGATATATCCTTCAAAGTATTTTAAGCAGCACCTAATTTGTTGGTTGTTCAAGCTTGAACCTTTAAATGATTACCCATATTTGTGTTTGCCTACTGCTTCTGTTCCTGTTTTAATAATGGCACAACCACAACCTACACCAATTGCTGACAATTACAGACCTGCAGTCTTTGCACATGTAACTTTATGTGGACTTGGCGTTGCAGGAGGTGACTTTATCTTCGTGGTTGAGGCCTACAACAGCTATTGCTTAGAAGTCTTTTATTCTTGGGTCAGTTTTCCAGCTGTAATGCTAATTCAGGTACATTCCATGAATATACTAATGTTAATCCAACACAAGCGTACATAGTATATTTGCTCATAGAAATACAATTTTCACATTGGGAACATCAAAATTGGTTCTGAGGCCCCCTGATTCGTGTACTTGCACCTATACACATGGATCCCCTCAGCAATGAGGGATCCATTTGGCCTGTATTGGCTGGTTATACACCATTCCCTAATTTACAAGGTCTCAATGTTAATGAGCGACAACAATTATAATAAGTTCGACTATATAGCCGCCAAACTCAGTATGTTTTACCCTCATTGAGGGCCGTCCCAGCAAGGGCAGGCCTGGCATGGCAGGCTCAATTGCCTACAGTGCCTACCACGAGTCCTGTTATTGTTCATTCAATTATGGGCAAAATTCCCACAAATCATTAGGACGTTCCATTTTAGATCGCACAGAAATCATTCAAATTGATACTGTGTTTTTCCTTACGGGACAACAAGACACACAAAGGATAAGAAAATGTGATTTCTACACAGTAGAAATTGCATTTTGTGATTCCTTAAATTGGACTTTGCAAATAAGGATTTTCTATTTGCAGTTTCTTATCACATGTACAAAGCATTTCCTAAATGCAAAATGAACATTTAGGAAATGCAGTTACCATTGACTCAAAGTCGAAGGTAATCATGTGCAAAAATAAAAAAAGCACTTCAAGATGTTTTTTTAAAAGTGCGATGGAGCGCACACATATCCCTAGGGTTTATGTGTGCTCTACTTGTGCACCACTATTTTTGGAGGGCATTACAGGGGCCTTATGCCCATAGCCAACCTTGGTTTAACATTTCTAAAGTAGCAATTTCATAATCAGAAATCGCTATTTTGAAAATGCTAAACCATCACATTGGGACAAATGTCATGAAATTTCCGATTTGCGATTTCCTAATAGTGATTCCTACTCTGTAGAAATCACTATTAGGAAATTGGGTATATCATACATATTTTTCATTTCCTAAATAGCAATTTCTAAGGAGTCACTTAGAGGAAAGGCCTCTGGGAAACGGGTCGAATAATCCACTATAAAGAGGGCGTACTGGTTCCCTTTTTGGGTATTCAGTAGGGGTCCAATGAGGTCCATTCTAACCCTCTCGAATGGGGTTCCTACGATCGGCAAAGGTTGTAAGGGAACGGCTGGGAGTCCTTGTAAGTTCTTCTTTTGGCAGACCCCACACTCCTGGCAATGGGTTTGGATGTCCTTGTAGATACCTGGCCAGAAGAAGTTCCTTAATATGTTTTGCATCGTCTTTTCGGTTCCCGTATGCCCCGCTGTGAGGTGTGAATGAGTGAAAAAGAGTATGTGGTCCCTAAATGGTTTGGGGACCACAAGTTGGGGTGGGTCGTCGGGCTTTCCCTGGCGGTACAGCAGTCCTTCTTGTATGAGAAACCGGGGGTATGTTGGAGAAGGGGTACCCTGGTTTTGGTGGGCGTTTTCCCAGGCATTGAAGAAAGTAGCGTCATTGGCTTGGGCAAACTTAAAACTTCAATCCATTAGCCACGGTTCTGGGGTAAGGAGGGCGGTTTGGGGTTAAGATGAACATGTCTAGTGTGTGGATAAAGTGCCTTGAAATAGGGTCAAGAATTCAGGGTTGTCTGTGCCTATAATAAGGTCTTCTGGTAAGGCTCCTAGAACCCCTACCTTCACTCTACTGGGGGTCTGTTTGGGATACAAGACTACAGAAGCTAGGGGATATGGTCTAACTTCCCCATGTATGCACTTAATGTGTACCAGAGTGTTGGGGATAACTTGACTGGGGTTTATGAAAGCATGTTGTATGACAGATTGTTTGCACCCGGAATCTAGGAGTGCTTTTACCTCCCTCTCATTCACCTGTACACTTAAATGGAACGTGCCTCCCATCTCAGCAGTATATAGGATTGCCTTCGGGATATAACCCACTTCCATGAGCTCCTCAGCTGGTTTACACCGGGGACAGAGGCGGGCGATATGGCTCCGATCCCCACAGTCGAAACATTGGGGGCCCGGAGAGTGGGGATATCGTGTTTAGCAGGTTTGAGTTTAGCAGGTTCGGACAAGGGTCGTAGTTTCTTTTCAGTCTTCAAGGGGAAAGGGCGTTGGTGTTTCTCTGTTTCCCCAACGGGGGTACAGGGCTGGCCCCTTGAACATGTTGTAGCCATCTCAATCGCTTGCTCAGGGGTAAGATGGGAGTGCTACCTTAGCCATCTCTGTGTGTTATATGGTAGGGCTTCGAGAAATTGTTCTAAATAACTGCGATTCATAATCTCCTCCTTAGTGCTAGTGGAGGTACGTAGCCATTTATCCGCTGCCATCTTGAGGCAAATGTACAATGCTTTGGGGTTTTCCCCTGCCAGTCCTTTCTCCTTTCTAAAACGTACTCTGTACGCCTCTGCATCAAGACCAAGGTGGTCCAAGATAACGTCTTTAATATCCACATATGGGGTATCTCCACTGGCATTCGCCACCTGATATGCGGCCTGTGCTTCTCAGGTTAGTAATGGGGCCAGGAAAAAGGGCCACTTTTCCTCAGACCAGCCACATACCCGGGTGGCGTGCTCAAAATTTAAGAGAAAGGCGTCGGGGTCCTCCCTGTGTACTTACTTCTGTACCAACACCCCTGATGGTCCATGGAGTGTACCCCGATAGTCACTGGACGTGGGTACCTGCGTTTCTGTTACCATTTTCTCCAGCCCCTCCGTCTGTGCTGATATTGTATCTTTGAAGACGTCGCGAACCGCCTCCGCGACGTCATTTGTCTTTCGACTGCCCATTCTAACTTCTCTTGCCCCTTTACTAGGTGCTGTATTACGGTTTCCATCATGGGGTTACTGATGGGAGATGTTACAGTGCCCGCATTCTTCACCACTTATTGCGGGATGGAATAAGGAACAAGTAAGCCATCTCGAAGAATGTGAAGGTTTTATTTTCCCTAATACACGCCTTCTATGGGAAGCCAGGGTTAGAGATCAACAGTCCGTTCAAAGATCGTGTTTCTTTCGTTAGGGGGATGCTTTTCCATGTGGTCTTGGGTCGTCCTGCAGTCGTCTTTTGGGAAATAGCTCCACCTCTGTGTCAGAAAAAGAAGGAAAGAGGGGACGTAAGTGCTGGGTAACAGCATATCTCTTTATGGGGAAAAGGTGTGAGGGATGCACTCGTGATACACTTCTATGGAATGAGTTGAGGGTGCACACAACTTTGGGAGTGTAATGAAGAGTGCAAGGGGAAGCACACACACAGGTTAGACTCAAAAAGGGACCCCGGACTATATTGCAGGGTTCTCCCTCCTCCCGACCCAGCCCGCGATGTGCTCCCCTACCTGGTGAGCCACGCTCCTCCTGGAGCATGGCTGGGCAAAGCGTGGTGCCGTTGGCCTCCTGGCTCCCCCGGGGCATCCGATGTCCTGACAGCACGACTCCAATCCTCTCTCCTTACACGTTCTCTCTCCTATTTCCTGGCGTCTTCTCCAACTTCCGCTTTCTCCTCTCCTGTGTAGCCACACACCAGCGGTGGGGAACTCCACCCTCTTATTGGTCCAAGAGGGACGGTGTCACTGAGAGGGGGAGGGCCCTCCTCCTCAGGGCTTTCCCAGTTAAAGGGGCCACTGTATCCTTCTGCTTGGTGTGTCTTTGTTATGCACGACTATGAGGTCCAGTCCTCCGGCTGCAGGGAAATAAGTGGGGGAGATAGGGGTGTCGCGGTCCACCATAGTCCCCTTTCCGACCCCCCCCTCGTCACACAGACCCAGAAAATCACAACTTGGCACACCTAGTCCTGACATGTGTACTGCTAAGGAGAACCCAGAGTTTGTTAAAAAAAAGGATGGGACAAACCCAGACCTAAAGAAAAAGTTTAAAAAACACTACTAAAAACAACCAAATCTGGCTCCCCTGCAGACCTGATCCCTGCCAAAACCACCGCCCGACTAGCAGACCAGCTGGCTGACTCAATCTGCCCCATCCTGAACAGCTCACTAAGGGAAGGCAAACTCCCGAAGGAATGGAAGGCAGCTCAGATACTGCCCATTAGGAAAAATGCCAAACTCCCCCCTAAAGACGTCACTAACTATCGACCCATCCCTCTACTGCCGCTACAAAGCAAATTACTAGAGAAACATATAAATAAACACATGACCAACTTCCTCGAATCCTCCAACAGCCTCGACCCCTCACAGTCAGGATTCCGCCCCAGACACAGTAAGGAATCAGCACTAGTGACAGTCACTGATAACATCAGAATGCTAGCAGACAGGGGTAAGGCAGTACTCCTTATACTGCTTGACTGTCTGCTGCATTCAACACCATCTCCCACCAGATCTTGCTAGGCAGACTTAGAAACATAGGCGTGGGGGGGATAGCCTTAGAGTGGATGACCAACTTCCTAGCTGAAAGAATACAAACAGTCAACCTAGGCCCCTTCAGATCAAAAACTACCATGGTCATCAAGGGGGTCCTCCAGGGCTCCTGCCTGAGCCCCACCCTGTTCAATATATATGTCACCCCACTCGCCAACTTAATAAGAAACCTAGGGTTTATCCCAATTTCCTACGCCGATGACACACAACTGCTACTCTCTTTTGATAAAAACTGCACCAGCGTTCAGAACACCTTCTCAGAGGGAATGAGATCCATCACCGAATGGATGAGCGATAATTTTCTCCAGCTGAATGCTTAGAAAACGGAAATAATGCTCTTCAGCGATGCAGTAACAAGTTGGTCTCCAAACTGATGGCCGGGAGACTTGGGACCAACTCCCTCCCCCAAAACGATGGTAAAGAACCTAGGGGTGAAAATTTACCATAATTCCTTGACCGGCAGGCATCGCCGTGAGGGCAACGGCTCGGTACTTTACTTACTTGTTGACCAGCGAGCGCCGTGAGGGAAACGGCCGGTCCACCAGCAGACCACAGTTCCCAGGTGCCCCAGTGACAGAGGCGCACCCGGGACGTCAGAGGCTGCGCCCGGAGGCGCCAATAAAGACCGGAGCGCCGAGCGCTCTGTGGGGGGCATTCCTTGACCGGCAGGCATCGCCGTGAGGGCAACGGCTCTGTACTTTACTTACTTGTTGACCAGCGAGCGCCATGAGGGAAACGGCCGGTCCACCAGCAGACCACGCCACCAGCAGACCACTGTTCCCAGGTGCCCCAGTGACAGAGGCGCACCCGGGACGTCAGAGGCTGCGCCCGGAGGCGCCAATAAAGACCGGAGCACCGAGCGCTCTGTGGGGGGCATTCCTTGACCGGCAGGCATCGCCGTGAGGGCAACGGCTCTGTACTTTACTTACTTGTTGACCAGCGAGTGCCGTGAGGGAAATGGCCGGTCCACCAGCAGACCACGCCACCAGCAGACCACAGTTCCCAGGTGCCCCAGTGACAGAGGCGCACCCGGGACGTCAGAGGCTGCGCCCGGAGGCGCCAATAAAGACCGGAGCGCCACCCGTCCGGCGGGACGCGCGCGGGCAGCGCCGGGCTAAGTCCGGGCAAAGGGTGGGCCCTCTGCGGCCAGAGGAGGCCGGGTCGGGACACCCCCCTTAGGTTCTTATGCCAATACTTCAGGAACACTGACCAAAGGTACTGTTATCCATTGTCTACTTCCGGTCCTTCCAATAGGCCCCTTCCAAGGTTCTCGATATTGTCTTAGTACAAAACTTCCTTTTGTGAGATAGCCGCTACGCTATGTCTTGTAAAGCGGACCGGAGAAACCACTCCTCCCAGGGTAACCTGCATAGGGGAAACAATGGATATGTATTTTAAGCGTGTTATACTGCCCATTGCAAGTGATTTAGATAGAATAGAACGATCCCCAGTTCTAGACAGCTCTTTCGCTCTGGGTTCTCCGCCTCAGAGTGCCAATATAGCTCCGGTAATATCATTACTGGATGAACTTAATCAACTGTGCAAAACTGTGGTCCCAGAAAAAGCTCCAATTCCCCCAATATCTACGCCCAAACATGGGCCTAGTTGCTCTTCCCAATTAATTCACACTCCACAGGTAACGCCCCGCACAATACAACCAACAGCAAACTCTCTATTGGTAATCCCCAACCAGGTGCTCTCTGCTAAAAGGAAGAGAGATGAGGCTAAACACGCGGGCAGTGAGGCCAAACTACAAAAATTACATTGTAATCCACCTTTACGCAATACTCCTAGTACTGCGACTTTGAAAACACCTACACAGACCTCCCTATTGTTGGAGCTCGAAACCATGATGAAAACTATCATAACTCCGCTTATTGATAAAATGACTAGCCTAGAGAACAGGCTTAGGGGAGTCGAGGAAGCTATAAAAGTAAAGTCTATAGTCACTAAAACCATGGGAGGACCCGTACAATCACAGCATCCAGCCCCTATAGATACGCCAATTTCCACCACACAGAGCAAGATCTCCAGTATACAACCAGTTGCTACACATATGAAATCTGTTAATATCCCAAAAGTCGCCATGCCATCACAATCTTTTTACCTTAGGGCTGGGCAGAATAAAGACAAGTCATCTCATAAAAGAATAGCATCTAGTCATGACACTTTACCTCACAAAACTAACCGCCTACATCCGCCACCAGAGGCAGCCCCTATTGTGTGTGTCCTCTCAGGAATACCTGAACTTCCAAAGGGAAAACTCGAGATACAGCAGGACCTAAGGAATAAGGTAGTGTACTGGCTCACTAAAAATAGACCTCTGCCCTCCAATCTAGACGGGACCATATTAAGTGTCCGAAGGGTGGGCTGGTTAGGACCTCTCGCAAAAAACACTGTGGGCGACTTGGTACTCATAAAGTTCAGAAATAAACATGTCGTACTATACCTGCAATCCTGGCAGCCTCAAATAGGGGATGGTCCTATATCAGTTTGGACTTTAAGTGAATTTTACCCCAGAACATTATATGTCCCGTCATAATGTCAGACAACATAGAATAATCTCTAGACGGCGAGAAGTGGTCTTGTATTGAGTGGCCACCTCTCTCCTGTTTTATCAACTTGTTCATGCTCCATTTTGTATACTGATTAGCCGATTTATTCTATTGATTTAATTTATTTTTAAATTCATCTAACTCTTTTTATGAAATGAAATGAAATGTATTAATGTATTGGTGTATTTTTATGTACTGCTGTTGCTTTTATGATTTTTTACTGAAATCGAATAAAGCTAATCGAATCGAATCGACCAGAAACTTAACCTCGAGGAACACGCCACCACAACCGCCAAATCCTGCTTCCACGTGCTCAGTCTGCTTCGCAGAGTTTTCCCCCTACTCCCTATATCCACCCGGAAAAATTTGACTCGAGCACTGGTCACTAGTCGTCTAGACTACTGCAATGCTCTGTTAATTTCCGCCAAAGAATCCTCCCTCAACAGACTGCAAGTGGTCCAGAACACAGCGGCTCGACTAGTGACTAATGCTCCCCCCAGAACCCCCTCACTCCCTCTACTCCGAAAACTCCACGGGTTACCAGTTCAGAAACGGGTCAAGTTCAAGATCTGCTGTATGGTATGCAAAGCCTTAAATAAACTTGGACCCAACTACATCGCAGATAAACTGTCCCGGTACAACCCCTCGAGGACCATTCGCTCTGGGGCTAAAGAGCTCCTCTGTGTACCTCGTATAAAACAAACCCGACAGGGGGGTGCAGCATTTTCCTATGTTGCACCTTCTCTCTGAAATCATCTTCCCATACACATTTGTCTCTCAACCTGCTACTTGTCTTTCAGAAAGCAGCTAAAAACCTTGCTGTTCTAAATTACTGGGCTGCAGTGGCCTACAGCCATCCTAGCGCGGAGATACCCCGTCTGGGGTGATTCATGCACTCTAGAAATGACATAAATAAATGACATAAATAAAAGTCTAGAGGAGGCTCTCTGCCTCCGGAGTCCTCTGGCAGATGCTATTATTTTACTTGATCGCACACAAATAACAGCACCTGAGAAGTATCAGATTTCTGATACTCATCCGTATCATTCCTTCCAGGACTCATCTGACAAGCAGTGCCAGAGAAGAGGGCTTTCTGTGCGGAGACAGGAAAAGTATGTGAAACCAAAGAGGGACTCATAACGCTTGTCTGACGTGAAGATAAAGAAGGAGGAAAAACCTCCTCAATGTAAGCCTCAATTTCAGAAAAAGAAAGTTGTAGCTATAACCACAAAATATGCCTCAGACAATGAGAGAACAGGAGGTGGGCGGTGACTCTCCGTGACACTATAATGCGCTAAAATCCCCAGGAGTTTCTGGCAGTGACAGCAACTGATAACTTTCTTACCATTAAAAGCCCGAGACAGGCTCACAACCCCTCCAGATTGATTATATAATTTGGATATACAAAATGAGGTTGACATACAGCGCACCATTCGGGTAATATTCTATGAAAATGTAACTTTATCATATGGCATTCTTTCAGCAGAGGTTGATTGGCCCCTGCAATGTGTCCAGACATCTCCACAAGGTGAGGATGTCATTCTTCCATCATTTTCTGTGCTTGTCCTTGTTGAAGTCAAACAAGCCTAAGGAGCAGAATGGGCTCTTGCACAAGCCCCAGCTTTATATTGCAATAATGTCGGCTGAGATCAGGACTGTCCTTATCATGCCATACCCTTAAGGTCCAGCCCATTTACAAATTAGGTAACCGCAATTTAGGTAATACAAGACCATTCTCGTCTATGGGCTTTGAGGCCCATATGAACGAACAGAGTAGTCATTACAAATAGCGATTCCCTAATTGCATTTACTATTTTTTAAAAATCGCAATTAGGAAATTGCGGTTTCATGTATGTTTTGTTACATTGCATTTTGCGATTACCAAATAGCAATTTCTTCAAAATTACTATTTGGTAATCTCAAAAAAGATATTTTCGTACATGTAGTCCAAAGTCCGTAAAAATATAGGACCATATTGGATTTTTTCAATGGTTTTTCTACTAAAATATAGCACCTTAAAGCAGGGATTGGATTGTCTTCTTGGCACTTGGCTTTCAGCGTCACTTTTCTCAAGTCCCTATGGGTTATAAATAGTCCAGGACTGAAATGCTGCCCGCATAGTGTCAATGCTAAAAGGTATTGACCCTGACGCGTTGTCCTATGCAGATGATATCTACCTTCGGATGATGAGTTAAACACACACCTGGTTTGCTGGATTGCATTATATTGGGATTCACTGAATATGGCTACAAGTTCAAATTCAAAAATCTAATATAGCATTTCTAATTGTCCTTTTTTTGGGATACAAACTTACATATGAATGGAAAAAGCCTTTTACCACACTTCCTAGAGAAGTGTGCTCTGCTCGAGCCTACAAATACTGTACGGAAACTGCAATCCTTATTAGGATTCCTAAATTTTGGCAGAACGTACAACAACCTGATTACGCACAACACATTAAGTCATTATATGAATTGGTTAATCCTGATTTTTCCAGTTCACATTGAACATCCGAACACATTGACTCACGCAGATCACTACAATCTGGCTTCATTGCAACGTGACACTTACATACACGTGTCAACATGACAAACCTGGTGATCCATGTTATCACGGGTGCCATTTGCTTTACTTTTATCACTTTTAATGAAGGTGGAACAGTGCTGATAGCATATAAATCGCATTTATATTCCAGTTGCATCCACTGAAAAAATACTGACTGCAGTGCAGATGGCTATACTTAAAGAACGGCCACTTGCACAAGGGAAGCACATTATTGCTGTTACTCCCAATCCAGCCTTAGAGCCTGTGATAAAAGCTTGTGTTCCTAACTCTCAAGCCCTCCATCCTAGATGGATACAATGGGCAACATCCATAACATCTGTTGGTGTAGACTTCGTCTTTGACCCATCTTTGCAGAAACAAGAGCTTCTTCAATATGAGCATCTTTATTTCATGCCCAGCAATATTTTGCCTCATGAACAGTATAAATATATTGTTTATACTGATGGTTCAGCCCAAACTGCTATAGATACTAAGCACCAATATTTGGCGGCATCTGCCACTGTTCTTGGTGTGTTGTTGGATGGTCAATTCCAACCACAGAAAACTTGCACAGTCCTTAGGGGACTCCACTGTGCAGTTAGCTGAACTGAAAGCTTTATTACTTGCACTGGAAATAGTGGATTCAGAATTTCCCACACTTATAGTGTGTGATTCGTATTATGGTGTCCAGTCTTTTAACAACAATTTGCATTATTGACACCAAAGTAGATCCAAAGATTCTAAAGGCAACACAATAAAGCATAAAATGCTTTGAGCAAAAGTGGTAGACCGTAAAGCTAGGTTGTCACAGACTCATATCATTACTACATTGAGTTATCAACATGTGGGACCACACGTTGTAGGAAATTCTTTGACAGATGTAGCGGCCAAATTAGCAGTTGGGACTTCAATAGATACTGCAATTACTCGTTATCACACTAGGGTAGACCAAGATTTCCTAGCTGCTGTTCGTGCTACACAAAAACGGCACGCCTTTGCCTAAGACTTTTTCTGGCTAAATATACATATCACTTAAGTGAACAAAATGTTCACTTTGTTACATTCCCAAAAGTTAGTGATTGTTTGATTCCCAACCAGGACTGCAGGCAATAATTAGTGATAGCTGCGCATGAAATTGTTGCTTCTACACAAGCAGGCACGGTGACCCCAATTTCATTGCTATAGCAACGTTATTGGTGGCATGGCTTCTACAAACAGACTAAGAATTAGGTCCTTTGTTGTGAAATTTGTCAACAAATTATATCTTCCACCCTGGCTCATCCACCGCAGATGCACCTGTTGATTTCCAACAGACCTTTTGGCTGCATTTGTTTGGACCATTGTGGTCTTCTTAATTCGGATGGAGCACTTAAATGTGTCCTAGTTTTAGTTAATTCTTGCTCCAGGTTCCTCCGGGTGGGACTGCAATGTTCGGCTGATGCTCGCATTGTTATTAAAGATCTGCAAGTCTTTATCTGAAAACATGTGTGCACTACATTCCACTTGGACCTGGGCCCTGCTTTCGCTTCAGAAGCATATAGGGATTCTATGGCTTCCCTGAGTGTAGAGATACAGTCTTCTTCTCCATATAAGCCTGAGCACAATTCTGTTGGAGAGGATGAACTGTGACTTAAAGCAATCCTTAACAGTTAGAGTATTAGGTACAGAGTGTAGTTAGATTCACTATCTATATGGGGTATAAAGAACACTAAATATTATCCAAAAAAGCTCTCTTAATGGCCGGACCCTATCTGATGTCCTCTTTGGCATGAAAATGTTCGTTCCAGACCTTGACGGTCCAGACATTGTGGGGCAGCCATCCCTTTGATGTAAATGTTCATTGTGCTGTGTTACATGATTTAAAAAACTTCTGGAATGACCAATCCAACAAACAGTTGAAGATGTCTGCTTCCATGGGACTCAAGGAGCAGCCAGCTCCTTCCAACTGGATTCCACAACTTGGGGATCTTGTTTAGGAAAGGATTTCTGTTAAAAAGGAGTTTGGCCCATCATTCTGTTCACCGGTGCTGGTCTTTGGCATGTAGGGTACATTAACTGTAATATTGCCACTGCTTTCTGGTTCTAAAGACAATCGTTTTATCTCCATTGATCACATCAAGTTATATCGTGTGGCTGATTCTAAGCAGTAGGCCACAAGGCGTCCTTGGTAGTTCCCTAACTTCTCTCCCTAGCATACAGGAAACTCCTCTTCAGCTTGTGAGCACCATCAAAGCTGTTTTTCCCAGGCTGGGGGGGAGGCGGAGAATGAGCTTCAGTTAATTACTAACACTGCGACAAATACCAGACACATGACGGTTGTGCGTACTGTACTTGCTTCTGCATCTCCAGCAGATGATGTTTATACTGATCCACACCTAGTGGATTCTATCAGTTGTCTTATTACAGATGTGGGTCCCATTTTTCAGCAAACTGCTTCTGGTTATTATGTGAAAACAGGTGATTTTTCATCCGATTCTTTTGACAGTGTGTCCTTTCCAGACACTTTGTCTACACAGGCCTGTGTTTAATTTTCATGGCTGAAACATACTTATCTGGTCCCTCCTTGGATGTATGTTTGAATAACACTTTCCTTGGTTTTTCTATTTCTTTGGATTGGATCTGTGACTGTTTCCTTTTTGCTGATAGATGGACAATACCTTTTAGAAGGTTCTGCCATACAACTGGTTGTTGAGGTTTTCACACCTCACTCATCATCACATAAGCTTAAAAGAGACGTGTCCCTTCTGAACATTTCAGCCATTCCAGTTATTGATAGAGTCGAGGTAAAGTTGCCTACAATATGTTTGGACCTAGAGAAATACTGCAGATTCCTTATATTTGTAGAGTCTACATGGGTGAAAGATATTGTACATTGGTTACATTCTGATTATTAGATTTAGGGAGTGTACATTCTATGCCCTCAGAGTTAGAATACTACACTGGTTTCGAAGCAGAGGACCTGTACCTAAATTCTGCTAATTATAGTGAAATGTTCTATTACCATCATTATGGGCATCATCATTTACATCAAGCTAATGTTCAATGCACACTTTTTAATCTTGCACAATGGAAACGTTGTCCTACTCCCTCGCAAGGGAACTCAAAAACATATAGGGATACATTGGCATATTTTTCTGGACTGAATACATTAGACCTGAAATCTTTTTATTTTAAACTTGCACCCCAAAGAAATATATGCTTACCCAAATCAAGCTAATATATACAGATTCATTTGTTGCACAATTAGCCTTAAAAGGCTTTGTTTATTGGAAGGATACTATTGACATGAAATCAGTTTGGGGGTTTCAAACCTTGGCAAGTTCAGTTACAAACACCTAATTTCAAACCTGTTTAATTCCAACACAAATGATTTTTCTGAATGTTCTAAGGGCTCAAGCTCATGCTGCCTATACAGCAGAGTTGCTGGTAAAGGACCTTGAGTTCTTGGCGTAAGCCCTGCAAGAAGGTGAAGCATGTTTGGATTATCATCTCAGGCGGACCAACAAGTTTGCTTCCTTTAATTGCATCACATGAAAAGCAGGAGAGTGTCTGCACTCTGTTACCTCTCTTCCACCTAGACGGCATATCTGGATAAAGGACTGGTAAGCAGATACCTCTGAGAAATAAGATTTATTAAAAACGTTTAAACAACAGCTGGAACAAATGGTGACCAAATTTCAAAGACGAAAAAAAGTCCTTCCTCGCAAATCTTCATCCTCTACAAGCCACTCTAATTGGGATTCCAAACAATATTTTTGTCCTTCAAGATCATCATGTAAGAATCACTTTCAGCCATGAAATTCAACGAAGACGATGGAACCAGTCTTTCAAGCATCAGGTCAAAAGCAGCAAAGGTCCTGACTGTCAAAGAGAGGGACCAGATCCACAACCAGTCAGAGGGCATTTTTGGGGATTCCAGCTAACCTGGGAAGAGGTTTTTATGGATCAGTGGTTCTTAAATATCATTTGATAAGCATTTCTGATAGAATTCTCCTCTGTACCTTCATAGTCCTGTCTCATCCATAATTCTGTTCCCAAAAACAGCAATTAATTTATGGGAACAAATATCTGCTTTACTAAGCACTAAGCCCATTGTTCCAGTTCCTCTGTTAGAGCAAGTCCAAGGATCTACTTAATTCTCTTTCAGATAGAAAATGCTTTTGACCAGTTTTGAATTTCAAATCAGTCAATCCTTAGGTGAAACCATCCCTTTCAAGTTGGACTCCATCCAGAAAGTGATTCCAATGATTCTTCTGGGAGAGCTTCTTAGTCACTATAGAACTGCAGGATGCTCATCTTCCGGGATGATCAACGTTTCTTATAGCTTACAGTAGAAAATGCGCACTTGCCTCTTTAACTTCGAATCAGCTCTCTGAGTGGTTTTGTTAACTTTATTTTTCAATTTTGCATATAATGGTAGTAACAAAAGAAGTTACATGACAGGCATTGTATTTCAAAAGCAGAATACATTACAATGATTGTACAGAGAGTGGGGAGTTGAACAGCATGCATTACAGTCAGACAGGGCCGGTTGTGCCAAAGAAGGACTGTGAAGTTACTACTGCTACTCATACTGTTGCACCATGTTCCCATCAAAATATATTCTTGCTACAAGTTGAGAGCAGCATCTGCTATGTGAAGAGGAAGGTATGCAGTTAGGAACTGCCATATGTCTCTTGATATAGATGCAGGGGGCCCAGTACAGCATATAATGCCAGTTTCTTCTGACAGTATACCAAGTCTGCAGGCCACTAGTCTGTTCACCATTATTAGGGCGAGGGCCGTGAACATCCTGTACTGGACAGTTTGGTCCTTGACATAGCAAAGTAGACAAACAATATGTTCCAATTGCACCTCTGACCTACCATAGCAGACAATGCTATGGTAACCTCTTTTCAAAACGTGTATACTAAAGCATGACCAAGCTGAATGGATATGCATAGCACATCTGAAAGAGACACGTTAGTGATAGATTCCTTACCTTAGAATATCCCCAGGCGTCAGACTGGATCCGGAAATTTTTGCGTAGCAATATCCCTGCGCGTCGGTAGGCGTCGTCTGCGGATCCGCGTCTGTCGTCGGCGTCGTTAGCGCCGGAATGACGTCGTCGGAGTACTTAGACGCCGCCCATGCGCGCTGACGTCAGTTCTTCTTTTTTCCGCGCCAGCTAGCGCAGATCCGGAGAAGCTCTACCCCTAGTCATTTTTTGACTAAACTGTTTGGTCATTTTGATAATTTCTTTCTTCGAGTCTTCGACTCTATCGGTGCCGGTAGGGATGCCCGGGTTCAAACCCTGCTCGAAGTGCGAACGACTGATGTCGGTTATGGACCCCCATCGCCGGTGCCTGAAGTGCTTAGGCCTCGACCACGATGCCTGCGCCTGCTCCGACTGCCGGGCCCTGACGTCGAAGGCTTGGCGGGAGCGGTCCCGCAAGCGGCTCGAGCTCTGGGAGTCGGCCCCGCGCCGCTCCAGGTCCCGGTCCCACAGGAGGTCGAGGGACCGGTCGCGGGGTCGGAGTCATCGCAGCTCCGGGAGTGGACACCGGTCGTCTGGATCCAAGTCCTCAGGTAAGAGGCATGAGAGGTCGGAGAGACGTCATCGTTCCTCCAACCCACCCCGACGCTTGCACGATGCGGCCGGGGGCTCGGGCGACACCGCCCACGCTGCTCCGCAGGAGTCGTAAGCGTCGCCGCCTGCCCCACACCTTCGGGTCTCTGGGCACGGCGCGACGCCAGAGGAGATCGAGCGGTACCTCATGGCCATGAGGTCCCTCCCTCCTCAGTCAGGTTCCGTAGCACCTCCGGGCCCAACGGTCCCGGCTGGAGGCCCTAGCGGGTCGGGTGCTTCGGCCCCGACACCGTCTGGTGCTTCGGCCCGACGCCGCCGGCGACTTCGGTCCCGGCGCCGCAGGACCTCACCGGATCCGCTTCCGGATCGGGGTCGTCGCCGGTCGACCTCACGACCTCAACGGCGCCGGCCCCACGGGTGTCGCCCCCGGCGCCCACTGTGGACGCCGTCTCCAATGTTCCCTACGGTCCGACTCTGGCGCCGGAACGGCGCCGCTGGGCGCCGCTTCCGACGGCCTTTGGAGATTTTTATTTCCATGAGGAGGCTCCGTCTGCTAATCCTGTTTTACAGGAAACGGGTGACGAGGAAGATTGGGAGGGGTCTAAGGACCCTCTGGCACTGGAGTGCCAGTCTCAACAGGACTGGACATATGAGCTTGGGGAGGCCAGTGGTATTGACACTTCTCCAGACACTGGATTTGTCTCCCCTCCTACCGTGGCTTCGGAGGAGAGGTCTACATATGTAGTGTTGACGAGGGCGGCCAAGGCCTTAAACCTTGAGCTCCCCGTTGCGGCCGTGAAGACTAACCTCCTCACTGAGGTCCTCAAACCGCAGTCAAGCTCCAGCCAGCCTCTGCTGCCGTTCAATGAGGCCTTGTGTGAGAAATTGGCCTGATATGCAGTGCTCACTATTCTAGTGATCACTATGTATCAGTCCAAATGACCCTTATTGATGATTGGTTGTAAGTCAACCATAGACCAGCTATCCTAGTAGCATGGACAAGAACAGTCTTTAGGCTAGACTCTAGAGGGCGTGTTAAGCCAGCTGTTATACCATCACATATACCCCTTGAACACCAAGTGAAAGGACACCACACAAGTTGTTATGAAAATAAAAGGATATTTATTTAGAACACAACAGCCCTGGACTCTTTATGAGGACAGGGCGCTAAGCACAATACAAAGCTCTTATGAAAATACTTAAAGTCGCACAATTTACACAAATGCCCGAGGGGCACGAAAAACCATATACTCTAAAAGTGGAATGCGCAATTACTAGCAGGTAAGTACTACTCAAATAGGCTTTAGGATCGCTAGGACTGGACTACTGAACCTTCAGATTACGAGCAGGAGGCCTAGGGAGATCGGGTGCAGAGTGTGCACTCTCACGCGGGATGCGGGACAAAGTCTATGGATGCTAGATTTCGTAAAGTTAGTGTTATCGGACGAATCCGACTAGGTAGAGCTGAAACGAAAAAGGATCTGGACCTTTGGATAGTTAAGCTATGCTGGAGCACCAAAATGCTCAGGTTACCTAGCCCAGGGGCTGCGGCTGCATAGGTCTGAAAAGACGTCGGGAATCCTCGTTGCAGTCTATGGAGCCTGAAAGAAGAAGTTGCTGGCAGGCGACCAGTGATGAAGTTCGATGGGATCCAAGCCTGGATCGGTGATGGAGGATACCTGTAAGCAGAGGGGACCAAGTTTTGAATCACTAGCCAGTGATTAGATGGGCACCAGGATGGCACCGGATGGAGTCACCTCGACCAGGTGAGTGGGCGACGCTGGGCTCTGCAGTCTCTCGGACCAGGAGGCGTTGTCGGCGACCAGGATGGAGGTGCGAGCTGTCCCACGAAGGTATCTGCTGTCGACGTCGCTGGACCCAGGATTAGGGCAACAACTCTTGGCAAATACAAGCCCACGCGGTGGACTCAAAATGGCGTCTGGAGTGGACCAGGAGGGTCCGGGGTGCTCCTCTGTTGGAGGGGAGCAAGGGCCAGTCTGGAGCAACCAGACCAGCAGTGTTGTGGTCGTGGTGCGTCGTCAGGAGGGCCACAAGCCAGCATGCAAGTAGCCGGACAACGCGGTGAGCAGCAAAGAGCAGAAGGGCCCCACGCCGATCTCGTGGATGCTGGGGGGCTGGACTTCGGTGCTGGAGCTGCTCAGGGTTGGGGCTTCTCGAACCCCAAAGCATTCACTCGAGGATCCCTCGGCGGTCGTGCTGGATAAGCTTAGTGCAGTTCTGAAGATGGCAGGTCCCTCGAGGTCTCGTCACACCCACGAATCTCAGCTGGGCTGATGATGCAGGTTGAGGTCAGAGGTGCCAGGGAAGCCGGGTCTCGTCGTGCTGGTCGGTCGGATTCCGGAGGAAGGACGTGCAGCAAACCGCAGGTTGCTTAGAAGGTGCCCGCAGATGCAGGTTGACTACTCCTTAGTCACAAGGGAGAAATCTTAGGAAGAAGTCTTGAGTTCCTTTCGTAGAAAGTAGTTTCAGGATTCAAAGATGATCTAAATTGGAAGGGTCCCCGCTCCCACCTTTATACTAAAAAAAGGGGCTGGTACTGGGCTAGGTCCTGCCCATGGGTGGGACCAGGAAGGGGGTGGTTACACCCCTCTCCCATGTCGGACTTTCCCCAGCTCAGGGGCTGGTGTGCCCCTGGAACTGGTTCTAGCCGGCCTATGCATAGTGAGCACCGGGGTGCCACTTGCAGTCACCTTCCTCTAAAGCCCTGCCTACCCAGGATACACAAAACCATGTCTGGGATGGTGCTAGCACCGCCCCTGACAGGAAACCCTTTGTCCAAGCTCTCCTCGCTGGAAGGACTCTCAGCAGCAGGAGGTCAGACTTGTGTCTGTGGTGGCAGCATCCATTTTGTGATGCTGAGGCTTGAGTTAACTTTAACCGGGGTTCACAATTACACACATGTCGTGTCCCTCTAGAAGGGAGGAATGCTAACCCCGTCGCCAGAATTGGCATGGGGTTAGTATTCCAATTCGTATGACACCTTACTCGACATATTTTGATAAAGCCATACCAGAGTTGGCTTATAACCGCGAGGATCATAATGCACTTAAGAGTATATGGTATGCGTTATCATGGAACAGCTATTAGGATTTGGTTCCGCAAGCTGCAAATGGGCTCAGCTCATGCCAGAGCACCATCTGACATAATTCCAAGCACTCTGCCTTCAGGATTGTCAAGGCCTGCCATAGGAGTGACTGATAGGAATACATGTGTCCATTTTAGGGTTAGATATAGGTATACTATATCTAAAGCAAGGGGTGATTACACCACCTTGCCCCAGCTGTCGTGCAGCCAGTTGTGTCAGATTTAGATGGCCAGCCAGGGGTGGCATAATACATGCTGCAGCCCCTGGTAGGCCCTGGGTACACCTATGCCCTGAGTTACAGGGTCTGATAAGGTGGCCCAGTACCAATTGGTATATGCACCTAAGGTACATGGAATCCATTTTACAGAGAGAGCAGTAGGCCTGGGGCCCTGAATAGCAGGGTCACAGGTCAACTAAGTCGGAAAACCAGCAAAACACTCGGCAAAAAGTTGGGGGCAACCATAGTCAGGTATCCACCCTCCTACACCTTGTGTGACGTTCTTGTGGGCACTTGGTCCAAGCCCGCCACAGGTCCGCCTGTGGATACGAACGTGGCCAGATGCTACCGCCCAGCCCCGGGCGACCCTTGCTTTTTGTCCACCCATCCCACCCCGAGAGCCTGGTCATCCAGGCCTCCAATTCCCAGGCCGCCTTCCCGTCGGCCCCGCTGGACCGGGAATCCAAGAGATATGAACAGTTCGGGAAGAAGGTGTTCTCGTCCCTAAGCTTAGGGCTGCGGTCTGTCAACACCGCCTGTCTCTTGGGCCGCTACACCCACACCCTGTAGACGCGGTTGCGGACGTGCTGCCACAATGTCCGGAGGAGGTCCGGGCTAAACTCGCCCAAACCCTTGCGGAGTCCCGGGATGCAGCGCAATATTCTATCCGGTGTGGGCTGGATACCACAGACTCACTGGGCGGGGCAATGGCAACGACGGTGGCGGTTCGACGCCACGCCTGGTTGAGGTCCGCCAACTTCTCGGCCGATGTCCAGGCCACACTTCTGGACATGCCGCTCAATGGCCGTCGCCTCTTTGGCGACAAGGCAGACCATGCGCTGGAACGTTTTAAGGACTCCAGGGCTACGGCCAAGTCCTTGGGCCTCTCGGCCCCACGCCAGCAATCGGGTGCCTTTCGCTCCTTTCGTGGTCTCGGAAGGGGCGCCCCCACACGTGCTGCCAGCCACGCGCCGCAGAATGTTCAACAGCGCGGTGGCGGCCGTGGAAACCGCTGTGGCGGCGGTCGGGGACAACAGCGAGGCCAGTCCACACCTCCCTCCACAGCACCCGCCTCAAAACCTTCCTAGTCCGAGTTTTCAGGCCCATATGATGCCTGTGGGAGGCAGGGTTCGCCATCACCTCTCCCACTGGAGCACTATCACGTCGGACAGGTGGGTGCTGCAGATCGTCCGAAGGGGCTACTCCCTCCCCTTCGAGGCGACCCCTCCATCCATGCCACCACAATTCCACTGCGTGTCGGGGGATCACTTGCATCTTCTGCAAGAGGAAGTCACGGCCCTCTTGGCCAAGGGGGGCATTGAGCGTGTTCCTGGGCCAGAAGTAGGGTGTGGATGTTACTCCCACTACTTTCTGGTACCCAAGAAGGGCAAAGGGGGCGTACGCCCTATCTTGGACCTGCGGAACGTCAAACGGCTTCCTCCGGAAGGAGAAGTTCAAGATGCTGACTTTGGCTCAGGTCCTAGCTGCCCTGGACCCTGGAGACTGGCTGGTAGCATTGGACTTGCAGGACGCTTATTTTCACATCTTCGTCCTGCCAGCCCACCGGCGTTATCTTGAGGTTCACGGTAGGCCAAGAGTACTTTCAGTTTACCGTGCTTCCCTTCGGCCTTACCAGCGCCCCACGGGTGCTCACGAAGGTGATGGCGGTGGTCGCAGCTCATCTGCGCAGGTTAGGGGTGTCAGTCTTCCCCTACCTAGACGACTGTTTGTTGAAAGCGGGCTCGCCCCAGACAGTCGTCAGCCACCTCCAGACTACAGCCGACCTCCTGCATTTGCTGGGGTTCTCCATCAATGTGCCGAAGTCGCACCTGTGTCCCTCTCAGAAGCTCCTTTTTATCGGAGGGTTCTCCACTCGGCGCAGTTTCGGGTTTACCCTCCCGAACAGCGGGTTCGGGATATACAGGCTCTGATTCCCATCTTTCAGCCTTTATCCCGAGTCTCGGTCAGGTTGACGCTGCGGCTTCTGGGGCTGATGGCCTCCTGCATCCTTCTGGTGCATCACGCCTGGTGGCGGATGCGGGCTCTGCAGTGGGACCTGAAGTTTCAGTGGGCCCAGCATCAGGGCAACCTGTCCGATCATGTTTTGATCTCGTAGGGCACTGCGAGACAACTGCAGTGGTGGCTCACGGACCGAGATTGGGTCAGTGGCAGATGCCTCTCCCTACCCCAGCCGGAGCACGTGGTTGTGACGTACGCGTCCCTCCAGGGCTGGGGGGAGGCCACATGGGAGAGGCGGAGATCAGAGGCCTCTGGTCTCCGGCGGAGTAGCGGCTCCATATCAACCTTTTGGAGCTGTGGGCGATTCGTCTAGCACTGAAGGCATTCCTCCCCTCTGTCCGGGGGAGTGTTGTGCAGGTGTTCACCGACAACACCACCGCCATGTGGTACTGCAACAAACTGGGCGAGGTGGGGTCGTGGACCCTATGCCAGGAGGCTCTGTGCCTCTGGCAGTGGCTGGAACATCAGGGCATGACTCTGGTGGTTCAACACCTGGCAGGCTCTCTGAATGCCAGGGCGGACGAACTCAGCCGTCGGTGCATGATGGATCACGAATGGCGTCTGAACTCGGACGTGGCGCAAGGCCTCTTTCAGCAATGGGGAGAGCCTTGGTTAGATCTATTCGCCACAGAAGAGAACGCGCAATGTCATCAGTTCTGCGCGTTGGAATTTCCAAGGCGGCACGCGCTCAGAGACGCTTTTTGTTGCGAGTGGAGTTGCGGTCTATTGTACGCCTTTCCGCCTATACCACTTCTGCCCAGAGTGCTGAAGAAGATCAGGCGCGACCGGGCCCAGGTTATCCTTGTGGCTCCGGACTGGGCACAAAGATAGTGGTATCCCCAGCTACTCAGCATGTCAGTCAATCCCCGATTCGTCTGCCTATTCGGGAGGACCTTCTGTCGCAGCAGCAGGGGACGGTCCTGCACCCGAACCTGTCCAGTCTCCACCTACAAGCTTGGAGATTGAGCAGCGGCAGTTGAGGCCATTTGACTTGCCTCCCGAAGTCTGTGATATCATTCTGGCGGCCAGGCGGCCCTCCACAAAGTCGGTATACGCCTGCAGGTGGAACAGATTTGTGGCATGGTGCACAGAAAAGGCTGTGGATCCTCTCTCTGCCCCTCTTTCTGAAGTTCTACTCTTTTCTTCTTTCCCTTGCCCAGCAGGGCTCTGCTCTGGGCACTCTTAAGGGGTACCTTTCTGCTCTTTCCGCCTTCTTACGGCTTCCTGATCAGCCTTCCTTATTCAAGTCCCTCATTGTAAATAGGTTTCTGAAGGGCATCACACACATGTTCCCTCCTGTTCCCTTCGTGATACCCCAGTGGGACTTGAATCTTGTACTTACTTATCTCATGTGTGCTCCCTTTGAGCCGCTCCATAACTGTCCTCTCCATCTTCTTACTCTGAAGACTGCTTTCCTGGTTGCCATCACCTCTGCCCGGAGAGTGAGTGAGCTCCAGGCTCTTTCTTCTACTCCACCTTTCCTCTCTGTTCATCCGGACAAGGTTGTGTTGCGAACAAGACCTTCCTTTCTGCCCAAGGTTGTCACGGCCTTCCACATCGGGCAGTCCATTACCTTGCCCACCTTCTTTCCGCCTCCGCATCCCTCGAAAGAGGAAGAGAGGCTCCACCGTCTGGACCCAAAACGTGCGCTCTCTTATTACTTAGATCGCACAGGCCAGTTCCGGGTGGATAACCAACTCTTTGTTGATTACGTGGGCGCGAAGAAGGGAAAGGCGGTACACAAGAGGACCATCTCGCAGTGGATCATCTTGTGTATTCAGGCATGTTACATCAAGGATAAGGGGAATGAGCCCGCAATCCAGCAGGGGGCTCCTTTTTGCCCATGAACATAAAGATACTCTAATATGGCGCTCTGTACCCGTTATGATCAGATAAAATTATGGTATTAGTTTCTCATTTAGAATAAGACAGATAAATAGATGCAGTCGTCATAACGGGTACAGAGCGCCATATTAGAGTATCCAAATAATAAACACTAACAAGTCCCTTCTCTGTGTCTATTAACTATACTCACAGCACTTCTAAGTAGAGTCCTATATTTATGTTCATGCATAGGACCCAGCTCCACTCACTTCGGCACCCGTTCCGGCTATGAGCAATTAAGCAGTGTTACTGCTATAAAAACAGAAAACGTACTACTGTCGGATGTCAGTGGCAGAGACATCGGCCGTAGGCGCCCTCCTGGAGACGAGCTATTTTTTTACCACAGGTAAGCGATATACCCCAAAGCTGCACTTTTATAGGTTTGGTTTGCGTGTCCGATTTGTTTAGGCGAACGCACAGAGTTCTCTACCAGCAATCTAGCCGCCCCTGCCTCTTTTAATATGTCTAACTAGCTAGGACTCCAAAAAGCCCTGAGAGACTACACTTCCCGGGTAGGTAAGAAAGACATGGACCTAGCCTTAGATACACAAAACTCTAACCACACAGCGTTGTCATACGTAAAGAGACATACACCACACATAGATGTAGGAGATTTAGTGATACCGCCGTAGTAGGCAGTAAAAAATAGGCTTTAGGAAACTCTAACTATACATCGTTGTCATACGTGAAGAGACATACGCCACATAGAGATGTAGGAGATACAGTTATACCGCCGTAGCAGACAGGAAAGAAAAGGTCTTACTCCTAGTTATATGCAGCTTCACATACAATACGAGCAGCAAGACGCACCACAGAATAGTAGGGCAGAAAGAGACATTGCTCCATCAATACCTAGCCTGTCACACACAGCATTAAAACAAAAGTATTAGAAACAAGTTATTACATGTAACTAGAGTGAGATTAATAATATTAACACCTCTCGCTGTTATCTCTACTTAAAAGTTTCTAGACAACTCCATAGTTAGATGCACAGGCTCCAACTTACCTTGCCATTTGCGATCTTAAAACAGTGGATAAAACCTAATACCCTAGATATACCTTGGCCCCCTTTTTTCTTTTCAGTTCTACAAAGTAGCACCAACCGACCTGTTGGAGCTTCAGAAAGCACTATAGTCAAACATTAAAACATAGATGCACACCGTGGACCAACAGCTCTTGGGTACAAATTAGTCGCTTTTGTTCTATTCTCAATTTATCTAACAACTTGCATAGTAATTCATCAGGTTTTACTTGCACCCTTTCTGTAGGATCAAATATCCGCTCATAGAGTCAGAAAACAAGCGCCCAGTTGAATAATACCGCTAATAGTGTCTAGAAAGTAACATCAAAGACACAGGTAGATGTAACTCGTTTAAACCCGCCTATAGACGGTATACACTAGAGCACCTTGCATGTCATACATGTTGACACACGCCAGCTGGCAAGCATGGAGACAAACTATTTTCTTCCCACCAACTTTTCAAAATCCTTTGGGTTCACAGGACTTTTCTAAAACTTTCACAAGCCTCTCCCTCATTCTGGGAACTAAGGTACTAGCTGCTCAGTGCACCTTTTTCACCCGACTATCTTTTGACTTTGGCATAAGTTAGCCTATGGCATGGCAAGTTCATCTAAACAGTCAAGTATTGTATTGATTTATGGATGCTCAGAAACTAATGATGGTACATATGTTCTTATTTCAGATAATGAGAACCCCCTGGTTTTAATAGTATGTATGCACCTGTCTGTTGTCCAGTTTCATGTTGGCCCTGAAGAAGGTGAAGTACAGTAATGACATCCCTGAAACGTACGTATGCCGTACTGACCAGAGACCCTCATACAAAATAAAATCAAACCCCGAAGAAAGAAAGGAAAGGATTACAAAAGACTATTAATCCTCACAATAAAAAGGAAGATTTAAAACTACGGGTTCAGTTATACCTAGACGAGTCTACTATAGGACGCATTATATGTTTTTCACTTCTGTCACTGGTTGCTTGTTGTGTTAGTAATGTCAGGACAGTCAGTATGAAAGATTGAGTACGTATGAATGATGGTATGAGTGAGAGTAATCTTAAATGTATTGTTTAGGGGTTCCTGTCAAGACATGATTTAACCCTGCATTTTAAACTCATTTGTACATATGTTACCATGTCACTGTATTGTAATTTTGATAACATAATTACTAAAAAATGAGAAAAATAAAACTGTTATAAAAATGATAGAAAATAAATGAAAGAAATAAAATACAAATACTAAGTCTAAGTGAATGATTTCATGTTTCTTGTAGCATCCTGTATGTAATTTTGAAGAGAATTCAATGCTCAGGGGTAAAGAAATATAGGTCAGAATAGGGGTTCCCCTTATCCTTGATGTTGCTTTGCTACTCCCTCCTCTAGACCTGAAAGTACCTTAGGGATTACCCTGGTTACCAATGCTATTCAGGCATGTTATTCCATGGGCAAAAAGGAGCCCCCTGCTGGATTGCGGGCTCATTCCACTCGAGCCACGGCAACAACAACTGCCCTGGGCCGAGGAGTCCCCTTACAGGACATTTGCCAGGCAGCTACGTGGGCCTCGCTGCACACGTTTGCAAGACACTACTGCCTGGACAGTCAAGTCCGGAGGATGACTTCTTTGGCCGTTCCGTCCTCCAGGACTTTCTGGTGTGATTATTGGTTCGCAGACCCACCACTGGGGTTGGTATTGCTGGGGTATCTATTCTAAGGTAAGGAATCTATCACTAACGTGTCTCTTTCAGAGGCACAAGTTACTACTTGTGTAACGATATATCTGTATGAGACATTAGTTAGTGATAGATTCCTTACCGACCCACCCATCCTCCCCTTTCTGCGAACCGATATCTAGGGTTAAGGTCACCCTCTTTCAGGGCCCTAGTTTCATGGCACCAGTGATGGTTCTATCATGGCTCTGCGTATCTGGCGCGGAAAAGCTGTGTATCAGAACTGACGTCAGCGGGCATGGGCGGCGTCTAAGTACTCCGATGACGTCATTCCGGCGCTAACGACGCCGACAATGGACGCAGAGCCGCAGACGACGCCTACCGACGCGCAGGGGTATTGCTACGCAAAAATGTCCGGATCCAGTCTGACGCCTGGGGATATTCTAAGGTAAGGAATCTATCACTAACTAATGTCTCTTACAGATATATCGTTACACAAGTAGTAACTTGTGCATCTAGCACAACAATCATCGTTATGCAGCCCAAGGTTGTATAGGTTCACCAAGGTATACTAAATGAGAGGCAGAAATCTATAGTGTATAATAAATGTAAATGTAAATGTGTGTGTCTTGTAAAGCACACTGCTACCCGGAGGTGTCCTAGCACTATAGACCGCTGGGGAACCCGTCCTGGCTTTCCCTGTGAGATGTTCCCTCCTGGGTATCTCCAAGGTGAAACCAGGCATCCCCGGCGTTTGTGGGGGGCTGTTGTGAAGATGAGGCAAGCTAATGCCCAGAGTTGCCGAGTGTGATCCCTGGTTAGAGTAGGCACCGAGGCGAGAATTATCGAGTCTGCTGACCCTGGTTCACGACCCTGCCGCGTCGGGGATTGAACCCTGGTCCCGGGCCGTCTTCTGCTTCCGGGTCTGCCGCCTCTAACCAGTGAGCCACACCACTCCACTCCACATAATACGAAGATGACTGCTGGAAAAGACCAGGTTGGTCTGACCACAGTTAAATCGCCATGCCTCCTCTGAAATTTCACACCCTAAACAAGTTCCCAACTCATTTTGGCTCTGTGAGGTATCACCTTTGTCTCTTCCTGGGCCACCTGATAGAGTGAGGTAATTAGCAGTATTAGTAGATATGGTTGCTTGGAGGGTGACCAACTTGGCGAAAGTCAGGGGTTCCTTTGGGAATTCATAGAGGGTGGTCCGGTAGTCGATGTGGAGCCTATAGTGTGTAAATGTGTCTAAATGTGAGCTGGGAGCAGCACTCAGGAATTCTGGGACTGACAGTGAGGTGCCACCTTTGTAAAGACTACCCCATTTAATCAAGGCCTGTGCTCGAAGTTGGGATATCAACCAGCTGCTTGTGGGTGACTGGCAGCAATGCATGGCAATGTAGCGGAAGGTCAGGGGAGTAGATCAAATTTTTGACTACCTTTTTTTTCAGCTTATCCCAATGCATGAATCGTACACTTAACTGTTGACAAATCTTCGCATGGGCAGACTAATGAAGGATTTCAGGGGAACCAGGACTTTGCTATCTATCTCTACCATCACGTGGGATAGGAATGTCGTGGGTTTATACCAATGAAACACATGATGTGCCTGGGTGCATAAGCAGTAAAGTTCTGTGTCAGGGGCCCGAATTCCCCACTGTGGAAGGCCAAAGTAAGTGTTTCCAATTTGATTTTAGGCTGTTTCCCAGCCCATGTCAGGCAGACCAATTGTGACCTAAGTGCAAAGAAAAATGCTGCAGTTAAGGTGATCTGAATGTTTAAAAATAGGTACTACAGTTTTATCAGGAGCACCATTTTGATCAGCCCCACATCTCTTGCTAAGAATAACAGTAGCGAGATCCATCTAGTGATCTAGTGAGGGATGGTATTAAGTGTTGTGCCATAGTTTGCATGTGTAATTACATTCCATTCTCAGAGTACAAGATTCCCAGGTATTTAGTCTTGTCTGTACAATATCTAAGATTTGCTGGATGTTAAAAGAGCATTGCAAGGGAGTGTCTTTGTATAGGCAATCAAAGGCACTTTTTTGGGTGCTGCAAAGAAAGTTTATAAACCTTATACCCCAACTATGGGCCGTTGGATCAAATCCTTAATTGTTATAGGTAAAAATTGGGTTCCGGGAGTTGCCCCAGTATTGGAACTTTCCTAGATTCCCATGCTTTGTATCATTCCCCGTCGTCGGAATGGGAGCCTCCGTAAATAAAAAATACTATAGTAGTAAGCACAAAGTGAAAAAATAGGCCTAGGCCTCATCTCATTTTGTAGCTTATCCACCTCTTTTTGTAAAAGAGACCAAATTCTTGTAACAGCCAATCAGAGCAGCCTCACCCCACAGAACCTTCCTGAGAGAGCCTCAGGGCCTCAGATTTTCTACCGCACGTTGTGCAAGGGAGTCTCCATTGAGCTCTGCTCAATTTTCTTCACTTATGAGTATATTTCTACAACTTTTTGACTGTTTTTCGTCATGTCTGACAAAGAGAAGAAAGCACTTTTTAGAGCCTGTGCTACTTGCTCAAAAAAGAGGTTGTTTGTTAAAGTTAAAGACAAACACGAAGACTGCATATACTGCTTATACCCGGACCACAAGGCCACTGACTGCAAGATTTGCAGAACCTTCTCCACCAAGACCTTGAGGGACAGAGAAGGACGCCTACTGACCTGGTTGCAAAAAATGAAGGATCGCAAGGAAGTTCTGTCTTTGGACAGTGAGGGCTCTTCTTCTGCTGTGTCATCAAGAAGATCAAAGAAGAGGGGTAGGTCTCCCCCTTCATCTTCTAATGAGCCCCATGTGAAGGCCTTGCCTGGGACCGCTGATAGGTCTGATAGGCCTGCTTCCCTTAAATCTCCTCACCACGGTGAAAAGGAGAGGCAGGGACAGCCTGAGGAGTTGCAACCTACAAAAAAGGCTAAGAAAATCATCTCTGTGACTTCACCACCTTCAGAGAAAGAAAGAGGGGTGAAAAAGCCTTCATCTACGCCTCAGGACATGGCTTCTGACAAGAAACAGCGGTCGTCGACGGTGAAAACCACAGGTACGTTGACGATTCCTGTCAAAAAAGACTTGTCTCTAAAACTGGCTCGTCGAGGATGGCTACGACGACGGCATTAAGATGCCTGATTCCTGTTCGTCGTCGATGAAGCTGACTTTTTCAACGTCGACGACGATGACGTCGAGGGTAGCGTGGACGGCGATAACGGCGACGAGAACTACGACGACGACGACGCCAGCTGCCATGATTCTGACGACGAGCTCGTCGACGACTCCGTCGACGATCCAGCCATCGTCGATGAAAACCATCTCACCGTCAACGACTCATTCGACGACCACCACAGTCTCTTCGTCGGCGCTTCCGTCGCCGAAACAGTCGACGAAGATTCAACCGTCGACGACGATCCCGTCGACGACGACGTCGACGACTGGGAAAATCTGCATTTCTCAAAGGAAGAGGCATATAACACCAGAAATGACATCTCCACGGCGGATTACGCTGTTGCCTCCTACCTTATTACTTGATGATGACTTTGAGGAGGAAGATGATAGCAATTATGGGCCAGCTTATAGCCCATCTGACTTGCAGGTCAAATTACAGGCAGTGAGTTCTGAAGAAGGCGAGACGGAGCAACACCACTATGCTCCGTAAGACTGTTATGACCAGCAAGAGAGGCCTTGCATGACTATCGGAGGCGGTTTCCTACGCAACAGGAGGTTCAACAACAACGTCCTCCCACACCTCTGCCTCAAGTATCACAACCAGTGGCGGACGCCTCTATGGCCTTAAGGGTGCTTGACCCAGAGCCTGTAGAACATCCTCAAGAGGTGGTTGCCATTCGGGATGAGGATGATGATGATGCCTCATCAGATGCAGATCAGTAGAGGGAACCTGACCAAGATCAGAATATGGACTGGAATCAGGATGGCCTTCAAGATCCAGATGTTACAGGGCCTGATACCGCAACCTCTCCTCCAGCAGATATTGGAGGTTTTCCCAACCTAATGGAACGAGCGTCCAAAAGATTTGGTCTTCCAGTTCACACAGTTCAATCTGACTGTTTTTTGTACGACTTCAAAGAACCATTCCGGAAGTCAGTTCGTTCAATCCCCATCATTGAACATGTTTGTTCTGAAGGAATAAAGGCTATGCAAAATCCAGCCACGGTCCTCCCAGCGCTTCCCAGACTGGAGGAAAAGTATAGGGCGCCGGAGGGCAGCCCAGCATGCCTAACAGGTCAACCAAAACCGGACTCAGTTATCTCCCAGGCCGCACAGAGTAAATCCAAGAATCCATCCACGCCTCTAACGACAACACAGGATAAAGAGCGCAGGCGTCTGGACAATGTTGGGTAAAGATTCTCCACAATGGCCAGCCTCCTCGTTAGGACGGCTAATGCTCTGGCGATTCTGGGGAGATATGATCACCAGATGTGGTGTGACCTCTCTCCGTTTGTGGAAGAACTTGAGGATGGGTCTAAGGATGAGGTCAGGAAAATCTTGATGGAAGGGGAGCGCGCCTCTTCGGAGGTAATCGGCTGCGCTATGGATATAGCTACTACTGCCATCCGAGCGCTAGCAGGCTCGGCTGTTTTAAGACGCCAGGGTTGGCTGCGAGCCACGTGGTTTAGACAGGAAGTAAAGAACAAGATTCTAGACCTACCTTATGACGGAGAGATGTTATTTGGTAAACACGTGGATGACGCCCTACAAGGCATAAAGAAAGATACTGATACGACTAAGTCCTTGGGAACATTACAATACCGCAAAGTACCTTTTAGGGGGGCAAGAGGAAGAGGTTTCTCATCCTACAGAGGCAGCAATCAGCAACGCTACTCTTCCTACTTCCAACCTGGCCAGTCATACAAACCCCAATATTCACAGAGGAGTCAGTCGGGGTCTTTCTCTCGCCAGCAGCCGAGAGGACGTCAATAACAACAGAGAAGAGACAATACTAAGAGACAATAGCGGCCATGTGGCTCTTTCTACTGTTCCTGTACCCTCGTTAACATCAGTGGGGGGCAGGATTGCCCATTGCCTAAACAGCTGGAAGGGCATAACATCAGACCAGTGGGTCCTCATCAAGGGAGGACACACGGAGTTTCAAAATCTTCCTCCAACGAGAGCTCCAGACGCCATTACATCAAACATCTAGGACTTCTTCGTCTCGAGGCCCACCAACTCTTCATCAAGGGGGCAATAGAGCCTGTACCTCATTCCCAGAAGGGGAAAGGGTTCTATTCCAGGTTCTTCCTGGTTCGGAAAACGAAGGAGAAGTGGCGTCCGATTTTAGATCTACGGAAGCTCAACACTTATCTCATCAAGTTGTCCTCCAGGATGGTCACCCTTCAGGACATTCTCCGTCTTCTCAATCCAGGGGACTAAATGGCAACCCTAGATTTGGAGGATGCATATTTCCATGTGCCCATTCATCCAGCTCACAGGCAATATCTTCGATTCAAAGTAGACAAGAGCCATTTCCAATTCAGAGTACTGCCTTTTGGTCTTCGGTCCGCACCAAGGATCTTTACAAAGATACTGGCTCCTGTGGCAGCTTTACTCAGGAGGCAGTCTTTCGAAGTCTTCCCATACCTGGACGATTGGCTGGTAAAGGCTCCTTCATTCCAAGAAGCATCCAGGGCAGTCACGAGCTGCAGTCAGCTGTTCGAGCAGCTGGGCCTTTGGCTCAACAAAGGGAAATCGATTTTGCGCCCCTCCAAGACAGCGAGGTTTTTGGGTGCGATCCTAGACACGGATTGCTGCATGGCTTTCCCTTCGGAGGAGCGCCAGACCAAACTGATTCTCTCAGCTCGCCTCCTGCACACAAGAAATCTTCTGTCAGTTCGCCAATACTAATCGCTTCTCGGATCGATATCATCCTGCATACCATTGATACCACACTGCAGGCTTCAAATGCGTCCACTGCAGGAACAACTGGACAAGCAATGGCGTCAGGTAACAGGCTCCTTCGACGACAAGATTGTGAGCACACCTGGAATGCAAAAGTAAGCAGCTGGCGGTTACTAAAAGAGAATCTTTCAGTAGGTTTGCCATTCCAACTTCCACCATCTCCCATGGTGTTGACAACAGATGCTTCCATGGAAGGGTGGAGGGCGGTCCTCCAAGAACTGGAAGTCAGTGGTCATTGGAGCACAGTCCAGGTCAAGTTCCACATCAATCTACTGGAACTTATGGCCATCCGTCTAGCCTTACCGGCTTTCCTTCCAAGGATCCGCAACCGTTCAGTGCTGGTTCGTACAGACAACACCACGGCCATGCACTACATAAACAAGCAGGGCGGGACGAGATCCTGCACCCTTTCAAAGGAAGCACAGACTCTGTGGAATCGGGTGATCCAACACAATATCACTCTTTCAGCGGAGCATCTTGCAGGCACACTCAATGCCACAGCGGACGCTTTGAGTCGCCAAAAGACTATCAGCCACGAATGGGAATTGGATCAAACCATTCTGGAGGAACTGTTTTCACGTTGGGGGACCCCAACCATCGATCTGTTTGCGACTCCTCAGAATGCCAAATGCCAGTGCTACGCAAGCAGGGATCACCATCAGGTATCCTTGGGGAATGCGCTTTTGATAGCCTGGTACGGCGCATTTGTTTACGCCTTTCCACCTATTCCGCTGATCCAGAGACTGATCCACAAGCTCAAGGCGGAGCCGTGCAGAATGATTCTGATTGCACCAGCATGGCCCAGGCAATTTTGGTACACAGAACTCCTTCTTCTCTCCCAAGATCAATCGATTCTACTGCGGCTGTTCCGTCACTATTAACAATGGCTCACGGACAGGTTCTGCATCCAGACCTGAGGTCCTTTCAATTGACAGCGTGGCTCCTGAGTTCAGAGAATTCCAGGGTTTGAACCTTTCAGGAGAATGTAGAGACATTTTAGCCCAGACCCGAGCGCCTAGTACTAATAAAACCTATTGGGCGAAGTGGAAGAGGTTCTGCCTTTGGTGTTAGAGACAAGGTCTACATCCATATACTTCTGCACCGCACCAACTCTTGCCTTACATTCTTTCTCTTGCAAAATCTGGATTGGCTCACTCTTCTATAAAGGTACATCTGGCGGCCATTTCTAGATTTAGACGATCATCATCAGGTCCTTCCCTTTGGTCTGCGAGGATCGTTAAACAGTTCCTGAAAGGTTTGTTCAGGGCTTTTCCTCCAGTCCAGCCTCCACCACCAGTCTGGCATCTGAATTTGGTCCTGTCACATCTGATGAAGGCCCCGTTTGAGCCTATTCACAGGGCCGACATGAAGTTTGTGTCTTGGAAACTGGGTCTTCTCTTGGCCCTTACATTGGCTAGAAGAGTTAGTGAGCTACAGGCTTTCACAATTGAGGAAACCTTTCTACAATTTAAGAGTGATGTTCTCATCCTGCGGACAAATCCTAAATTTATTCCAAAGCTCCCCTCAGACTTTCATCTCAATGAGTCGGTGATCTTAAAGACCTTCTTCCCGCGCCCCTCTACGCCAGCAGAGAGGGCGTTACATTCTTTGGACATTCATAGATGTCTCAAGTTCTACTTAGAGCGGACGAAACTGTTCAGGAAGTCTTCCCAGCTTTTTGTTTCATACAGTGCTCCGAGAAAGGGTTGTCTGATTTCTAAATCCTGCATTTCCAGCTGGATATCAGGTGCAATCCAGTTTTGCCATCAAAAAGCGGGAAAGCCACTTCAGCGAGCAATTCGTGCTCATTCTACGAGGTCAATGGCTTCATCGGTGGCTCTATTCTCAGGTGTCCCGATCAAGGACATATGTAGAGCGGCGACATGGAGCAGTGTCCACACCTTCACTCGCCACTACTGCTTGGCTTCTTCTGTGAAAGAGGATGCGGCAGTGGGCCAAGCGGTTTTGAGGAATCTTTTTCAATAAGTCAGTGAGCTTTCCTTTCTATCCCGCCTTCCTGTATTGCATATTTTGTATTACTTGTAGTTGTTCTGCTTTGTGTTGCCAATGTGTATCTGTTTTCTTATAAGGATTATGTATGACATTTACAGATATACAAATGACAAAATATGCTTTCTCTTTACTGCTAGCTATTCCGAAACAAAGCGTGGGAATCTATGAAAGTTCCAATACTGGGGTAAGAAAACAAGTTACTTACCTGTAACTTTGGTTCCCCAGTATTGGTAACTTTCATAGATTCCCATGCGCCCACCCTCCTCCCCTGGGAAAGCTCAGCCTTAAGGTTCAGTGATATTGCTGTTCACAACGGCTACGAAAATCTGAGGCTCTGAGGCTCTCTCAGGAAGGTTCTGTGGGGTGAGGCTGCTCTGATTGGCTGTTACAAGAATTTGGTCTCTTTTACAAAAAGAGGTGGATAAGCTACAAAATGAGATGAGGCCTAGGCCTATTTTTTCACTTTGTGCTTACTACTATGGTATTTTTTATTTACCAAGGCTCCCATTCCGACGACGGGGAATGATACAAAGCATGGGAATCTATGAAAGTTACCAATACTGGGGAACCAAAGTTACAGGTAAGTAACTTGTTTTCTTATTTGTCATTTAGGGTTTCAGGGAAGATCTATAAAAGGCATGACTCCTTCAAGGGGCTTTGTGTGCCAAGATCTGTAGGGCTGCACCTTGACCCTTTCTTTTGGCTTCTGTCAAGCATTATGGACTTTGACATGGTGCTCGCCCTGTAGATGTGTTTGGTAAAGAAATTCTCTCTTCTATGATATAATATGTGTTAGAGTTTTTACTCATATTAAATCATAGTTTGTAGTAATTTGTGCAAAGTCATTTCATTTTCCAGTCCTCTTGGCTTCTTAAGCTTGAGTAGTCCTCATAGAGTAAGGGCAAGAGTGAGGGAGAGAATGAAGAGGTAATGTTTTAATTACATGCTGGTAATTCCATTACTCTAAGTCCATGTTTCCTTGCCTTAATCGTTATTCCCACCATCCCGCAGATTGGCCAGTCTGGCCAAATTATGGGTTTAAAGGATGTTCTATTTTATATTAGCTGAAATATATCAGAATGTGCTGGGGTGGAAAGTCCTATTATACGCTTGGAAGAGGCGAGGCAGGCTACAGATGATATTTTGATTGTTGTCTGCAGATTGGTAGACTGCCTTTACAATGTGAGTAGGCCTCCTGGAACAGAACATGGAGTAGTACAAGGAAGAATGGACTCAGGGTAATGGAATTACTGGTAAGTAATTAAAACTTTATAGGCAAGTCATTTCTTCTTTCCTAACTCCTTTTCTTCTATGCTTCCCTTTTTTGCTTGCCATACCCATTAACCTCTTCACTCCACCCCCCTGTTTCCTTCTCTGACTCCTCCACTTACTCCTTTTATTTTGTTTCCTTCCATCTTCCTTCTTTCTCTCCCTACATCCTTCTTTCCATCCATCACAACTCTTTTCTTGCCTCCTTACTACTTCTTTTGCTTCCAGTTCTTTTTCAATTTTAAGTCAGTCTGTCTTTTCCTTCCCTTACTATTTAATTCTATCTCTAATTCAACCTTTTTCCCCCTTCCTTCTTTCCCTTACTCCTTCCTACTCTCCCTAACTATTATTATCTAAGTCCTTTTTTCTCTTTCACTTAATCATGCTCAGCCTCTTTCCCTCCTTCACTATTACCTTCCATCCATCATCTACTACCCTTTATTTTCACCTGTTCTCTTTACTTCTCAAAACTATTATTGATGCCCCATCTTTAAAAAACATTTTGCTATATTTCAGTAAATATTCATGATTAATTTTGAATATTTTACTCACATAATCTGGAAACCCAGATAGCAAAATGTTTGCTTAATTGGTGCACTAACAATAGACCAATGTAAATCATAACATTCGAAAATATAGACAAATACCTTTTTGTCATTATTTGCCCTGTTCTACCATCTGAGCATAGAGTATTTAATACATGTTTAAGAGGTTTTACAAGGATTAAGGAGGTTTGATGATTGACTTTTGCAGTGTGTGAAGTTTGATACTGCCTATTACTGAGCTATTCCATAATTGTCTTTTCCTTTATTTTGTGTAGCATGCTGTGGTGAAGATAGTGCGAGAGAAATACATGAAAACAACTGCATTTGAGGATCCCGACAAGCTGCAATCATTTCTGAGTGACCTCTATGTCTACCTGGTGGATCAGATGCACGTGGCTCTAAATCAGGTGGAGAGAGACAGGAGCTCCACTGATATTCTCTGCTGATTTTGCACTCTTTGTGCTGCGGCCTTCTTCATCTGTTCTTTGATGCTCAGACCAGTTCAATGTTTCCCCTGACGTTTTCACCTTTAGGTCAAACATTGCTAGGAAATTGGTTCTGTGCTTGTTTTGCATAACTCCCACTTCTGTGAGGACTAGCCAGGAATGCGATGCAGACACTGATCCACATTATGTAGCTGACCAGGCTCCGCAGATGTACCACATACCTTGTACACTGCACAGTCGCCCCTTGCTTCCACAACACTTTGGGATGTCCCAGTCCCATTGTACGCATGTCACCTGTCTGAGAAAAGCACTGCTTATTCTAAAGCTCTGTGGGAGAGGTAGCTGGTAAAAATCACTGCACAGATTCCTAATGTAGCACCGAATTCTTAGTTTCAGAGCTGTCATGAGAGGGAGCTAGAATATATCCCCCGCCGTTTTCTCTGTTCCAGAGTGTAATTACTACAGTCTAAATCACTCCGGTGGGAGGGGCGTGTTGCTTTCCCACCCCTTATTAATTGACCTATGGCAGGCCATTCACCATGGGTCCAGAACATGCAGCCCTGCCTCCAGACCCTAATCTAATTCTTGCTACCTCAACAACACCCTTCTCATACCCTCTACTGACACTCTGCACCTCAATTTCCACTAAGCAGTTCCTCTATTGCTTAACAGGTGGCTTCACACTATATATGTCCCTATACATTTAAACTTAATTTGAGCACTGCAGATTCTTGGGGAAGAGTCTACTTCAAAGTATTCCAGGGATTTTCTCTGTTTTAAACCAACAAGTAGGTTAAACCCTGACTGCCAGTAGACCAGGCTGTTTATTAATCCTCTTTGCTCTCAAACCATGGGTCTGGAAAATGACAATTGTTCCTTACCATAGACCATGGTACGTTTCTTCTCTCTGACCTGTACAGCTAGTATCTCAGAACAGGTATTAGCCTCATTTGGTAAGAACAGGCCATTGGTACACCACTAGGGCTTAAGTTGGAATGATTCACGAGGTAGATGGGGCAGCATTTTGTTTTTAAGCCCATGTGTTGCCCTACAATATCCAACTGAAGGGATACTGGTATGTGCCCTGAATCAAGAAAGTGTAGTCATGATTGATGTCAAAGACTTGCAGGTTGATGCACTTGAGGCATTTTCCCCTGCTCAAGAATTACCTCAGTGAGCTTAACTTTTATTACTCTGCTCAGGAACACAGATATCAAAAGTCGATTCCTTATTTTCATTTAACAGATGTTAACCGATGACAGTGCTTGTCCACCCCCGCCCTCCTTCTTGGACTCCGAGCAGCTGCGACACTTTGCACGGGAAGCTGAACTCAATGAGAACTTTGAACAGGCAGCAACATACTACCAAGAGGTAAAGAACAAGAGCTACACTTCAAGTACTTAATTTGTGCAGGTGTGGTGGTCACTGGCACTCATTTTTGGTGACCGTAACTTATTTTTCACCATCACACTTTGACCAAGAATAAGAAAGAGAAAGGCAGATAAGGGATAAAAAAGAGTGTAGGGTGGAGTTAAAAAAGATGAGGTGAAAGCAAGACTAGGCATCTTTGTTATTTGTCAACACCAGTTTTGGGGTGCTATGAAACACTTTTAAAAAACACACGTACACACAGACACACAAACACACTCTCGCTCTCTGCAAATGCACAGTTTAACATGCTATTTATCACCATTGTGAGTGTGGATAGGAGCCATGACTCACGAGAGGTGAAGCTCCCCTCCACAGGCTGATTTCAGCCCGAGAGACCCCATCCCCAGCACCGTTTTTATTGGAGAGGGGGCACAAGTGCCCCCGGCCCATTTCATCCACCGGGACCTTATCCCTGTGGGCGCATCACATTTTATGGGGGAGGAGGTCACCTGCGTTTATTGCTAATTGGATCTGTGAGTGGGTGTATGAGTGGCTTTGTGGGTCTGTGAGTGAGTGTGTGAATAGCTGCATGGGCGCATGGGTGTATGAGTGTGTTAGTGGATGTGTGAGTGTATAGGTATCTGACTGGGTGTGTGAGTAGTTTTCTGGGTCTCTGAGTGCGTGAGTGAGTGTGTGAGTGGTTTTGTGGGTCTGTAAGTGGGTGTGTGAGTGCATGTGTGAGTGGCTGAGTTGGTCTGTTAGTGGTTTTATGGGTCTGCGAGTGGGCGTTTGACTGGCTGTATAAGTGTGTATGTTGACAGGGACATCTTAAGGATTTTGGGGGCACTGGGCCAAAAAGATTTAGGGGGCCCTTGTTCGTAACAGCTTGAATTTATGATCCAATTTAAACTGTTTCATGCCCTCTTTGGTCAGGTCACTGACAGTGCACAGTCACACTCGTCCAAATCCTAAATATTTTACATCTAATACTTAGGGATATTGATGTGTGTTTTCAATATTGTAACACAGCAGCAGCTCACTAATATTACTGCAATTAATAGCTGTGCCATCCTCCCATTTATCATATGTGAGGTCCTGTTTTGATCTTTAAGAAACTTTTTATGGCTGTTACATGAAACATAAACACATATTTCTCTGCAAAATGTCTGTAAAAGGCAAACACATCATCACATCAAAAATAAATGAAAAGCAGACAGAATCTAAAACAATCTATTTAAGAACTATTAAAGGTCATTAGGACAAGCTCTCCACAGAACAGAGCTGGCTCTGTCAGTGGGTCCCCTGAAAAGCTGGGGCCCAGGGCCCACTTTGCCCATGCCCTAAAATGTCTATGTACGTTGGTGTGTGAATGGGTGTGTGAGTGCCTATGTTGGTCTGTAAGTAGGTTTGTGAGTGGCTCAATGGGTGTGTGGATCTGTGTACGAGTGGTTTTATGGGTCTCTGAATGGGCGTGTGACTGCTTGTATGGATGTGTTATTGGTTGTGTGAGTGTGTGTGTATGTGAATATGTGCTGGTTATTTTAGTGGGTGTGCAAGTGGATGAGTCAGTCTGTTAGTGGGTGTGTCACTAGCTGTATGAGTGTGTATGTGGGTGTGTGAGTGCCTGTGTGGGTCTGTGGGTAGATGTATGAGTGGTTCTCTGGGTCTGTAATTGGTTGTGTGAATGACTGTATGAGTGTGTAAATGGATGTGAGTGGCTGTATGGGTATCTGAGTGGGTATGTGAGGGGCTGTATGAGTATATGAGTGGTTTTCTGGGTGTGTGAGTACTTGGGTGGGTCTGTGAGTGAGTGTGTGCCTGTGTGGGAGGCTGTATGGATTTAGGACTGTGTGTGTGAGTTGTTGTGTATGTGGATGTGTGAGAGAGTATGTGTTTGAGTCTGTGAGTGGGTGTATGTGTTTTTTAATTGGGGTGTGGATCCGCAGATCTGCTACAGATTCACAAGGAGGTCACACTGTGGATCCTCGCATGCACAAAAAAATACGTTTTTGGACAATTTCTTGCCCAAGAGGGGTCCCTCCCAGACCCCTCCATCATTCTAAAGGGGTCAGGATACCTTATATCCCCCTCACAGGAACTGCCTAGATTCACAAAATGGCGGTCTCAACTTTTCTCTCAGGTTGCAGCCATTCAATCACTGCATTACTGTTGGTACGTGGATATATATATATATATATATATATATATATATATATATATATATATATATATATATATATATATATCAGTGATGTCATCAGTGATATCACTGACCATGTCATGAATGATGTAATATGTGACGTCTTCAGCAGTGGATTGCGGGTGAGCGAAATATATTCTGATAGATACATCTGCCGTGTGGATTCCTCACCTTGTGAATATCCCCTTGCGTCAGCAACATTCGGAAATTCTTTTTGTAGCTTCATGCCGACGTGGATCCGGACGTCACAGAGGCACGGCATCGCTCGCGACTCCGCTGATGTCACCGACGCCTATAGGCCCACGCCGGCGTGATGACATCAGTTCCCTTTTTTCCGCGTCGGCGACGCTAACGGTTTTCAGGGATCGTACTGTAGCTTTACAGTAACTTTGTTACTATTATCCTTTTATTGTGTCTATCTTCATATTCTTCCAAATGTCGTCGAAGAAAACTGGATTTAAGGCTTGTGGCGAATGTGGCAAGACTATGTCTATCACCGATCCTCATGAATGCTGTGTTTGGTGTTTAAGTTCCGACCATGACGTAGAGGACTGTCCTTGCTGCAAGAAGATGACTCCGAAGGCGCTAAGAGAAAGAGAGACGAAACTCCTTGTGGCAAAACTTAAAAATAAGAAAGTTAAAAAGTCTTCGAAGTCTCGAACTCGTCGGTCGAGGTCTCGTTCGAGGTCACGCTCGGAGTCGTCTTCGGCTCACGCTTCGAAGTCTTCGAGGAAGAAACATAAGAAGAGGAGCCATGAGTCACGTCATCACTCCGGAAAGGACTCTAGTTCAAGACCGAAGTCCCAGGTCAAACTTCTGAGTAAGGAAGTGGAGGTTTCGGAGTCAGAACATAACTCTGTTGGTGAGGCTTCACATCCGGATTCACCCGAATCTCAGAAGCAGGTCCATTCTCCGGTTCCATCCAATCCTTCTGGTCAGGAGGATGAAGGTGAGGAGCAGGGGGCTGGTGAAGTCGAGGTTCCGATGCCTGCGGGTTCGTCGACCCCGGTTCCTGGACTCGGTGAAGAGGCCGACGTCGTTTCGACTCCACCTCTTCAGGAACGACCCAGAGATCCATATACTGAATTTCCAGCTCCAGGTCAGGATCCTTCTCAGTTCCTGAACGCCATGTTTGGTGTCTATTCTAGGGCAATGTTCCCGTCTGGTGCACCTGTTGGTCCCACGGGTCCTATGGCATTCAACTTGGGTATTCCCCAGGCTTACGCCCCTGCGCCCTTTATGCCTTTTATGCCGGCTATACCACCGCATTGGCATTTTCCGACACCACCGGTGTTGTCGACGCCGAAGCGCACGACGCCGACTCCGTCGACGCCAGTCTCATCGACGCCGATGCCTACGACTCCGAGGCAGGATTCTGCCCGACCTCGTATTGAAAAACCTCTTCCGACTTCGGGTTCGACGCCGGCACCGAACCCGTCGGAGTCGATTCCGAATCCGTTGACTTCGGCTATGAAGGAAAGATCTCGGAGAAAGGCCCAGAGACTTCTGGAAGAGGAAAGATATCATTATTCAGATACTGAAGAAGGGGAGTTACAGGATTCTGAGGATCCTTTTGAAGACTTGTGTGAGGCCAGTGGGCTTGAACTGTCCCCTGAATGGGAATTGGCTTCAGTGTCAAATGTTCCATCGAAGGATGTGGTGCCTTATCACACCGTTATAAAAAAAGCAGCGAGTTTATTGAATATTACTCTGCCCACTGCTGATTATAAACCTAATATTTTAACTGAGGTTCTTCATTCACCCTCGTCAGTTATTGAACCTATGTTACCCTTCAACGAGGCCTTATCTGAGCCCATCTATGAGGTTTGGAAGAAACCTTTATCTGCTCCTGCAGTTTCTAGGACAGTGGCGAGGAGATACAGAGCTGCTCCTGAGGACCCTGCATTTTTATCAACTCATCCCTTGCCTGAGAGTTTGGTGGTGCAAGCTGCCTGCTCAAAGAAATCTGCTGGGGCTTTTCCACAGGTTCCTGGGGATAAAGAATCCAGAAAGCAAGATCAGAGTGCCAAGAAGGTTTTCTCATCAGCCAGTATGGCGTTAAAGTCAACCAACGCGACGTGTTTGATGGGAAGGTATATCCATGCCTTGATGGATTCTGTCAAGCAGCTGATTCCGAAAATTCCTGAGGATGACTGGAAGGATTTTCAGGAAGTGATATCAGACACTCAAGCGGCTGCCAGACAGGTGATTCAGAGTGGTCTGGACACTGCTGATTCGGTGGCAAGGGTCATGGGCTCCTCCGTGGCCACTAGGAGGGCTGCCTGGCTTAAATCATCGGAGTTCTCTGCAGACGTCCAGTCTGTTTTGATGGACTTGCCTTTTGATGGCTCAGGATTGTTTGGCAAGAAGGCTGATGCTGCCTTGGAACGTTTTAAGGACAGTAGGGCCACTGCAAAATCTTTGGGTCTTCATTCCAGAGGTACTACTGGTAGACGCTTCAGGGGGTTTGGAAGATCTTCCTTTCGTTCGTACAGACCATCCTAGCAGCAGCTTCAACAGCAGCAGAATACGCTGTATAAGTCATACAGGGGCAGGCAAAGATGCCGCCCTAGAGGTCGTCAAACTTCCTCCTCCTCCTCCTCCTCTCCTTCCCAACCCCCGACCAACGCAGCAAAGCAGCCCTAGATCCGCCATTCCGGATCATGTGGGCCCAGTGGGGGGTCGGCTTACTCATTTTCTGCAAGATTGGGAATTAATAACATCGGATCTTTGGGTTCTCAATCTTGTAGAGAATGGGTATGCACTTCCTTTCCAGGAATTCCCTCCCAATTACCCTCCTTGCCAGGGTTATTGCTCGGAGGACCACCTGCTTCTCCTGCAGGAAGAAGTCCTGGCTCTGTTCCGAAAAGGTGCGATAGAGGTGGTTCCAGAGCAGGAAAGGGGTCAGGGGTGCTACTCCCGGTATTTCCTGATCCCCAAGAAAGATGGCAGGCTTCGGCCAATCCTGGATCTCAGGATCTTGAACCTTTACCTGAAACAGGAGAAGTTCAAGATGCTCACTCTTCCACAGGTTCTTCAAGCGCTGCTGGAAGAAGACTGGATGGTGTCGATCGACTTGGAGGATGCGTATTTTCATATTCCTATCTTGAAGTCGCACAGAAAGTATCTCCGTTTTACGGTTGGGTCACAACACTACCAGTTTGTGGTCCTACCGTTTGTACTTACTACTGCGCCTCAAGTCTTCACCAAGGTGCTGGCAGTGGTGGCAGCTCATCTCAGGAGAACGGGGATACATGTGTTTCGGTATCTAGACGACTGGCTGATCAAAGCGGAGTCGCCGGAGAAGGTGCTCCATCACCTGCAGGAGACAACTCAGTTGTTGCACAGGTTGGGTTTTTCGATAAATGTACCCAAGTCTCACCTGGTGCCCTCACAGCGCAACCTGTTCATAGGTGCGGTACTGGACACTACTGTGTGTCGTGCATTCCCTCCCCCTCAAAGGATTCGCGACATACAGGAGATGATTCCTTTGTTTTACAATGGAGCGGTCGTTCCAGTCCTGAAGGTCCTTCGCCTGCTCGGTCTGATGGCTTCATGCATTCTGTTGGTCAACCATGCACGCTGGCATATGAGGGCGCTCCAGTGGTGCCTCCGCAGGCAGTGGTATCAGCACAACGGAGATCTCAGGGAGTCTGTGAAGATCTCCGGAGAAACTGCAGCGGATCTGTCTTGGTGGAGCGTGGAAGGCAATCTGTCTCAAGGGAAGCCTTTTCAGATTCCTCCATCGGTTGCCACAGTGATTTCGGATGCGTCCACTCTCGGGTGGGGTGCTTATCTGGGGGACCTGGAGGTCAAAGGTCTTTGGTCTCCAGAGGAAAGGTTGCTTCATATCAACCTTCTAGAGTTGCGGGCGATACGTCTGGCGCTCAAGGCCTTCCTCCCTTCCCTTCGCGGTCAGTCTGTTCAGGTCCTGACGGACAACACGACCGCGATGTGGTACGTCAACAAGCAGGGGGGTGTAGGGTCGCAGTGTCTCTGCAGAGAGGCTCTGCGTCTCTGGTCCTGGGTTCAGGACCATTAGATTTGTCTGATGGCAAATCATCTGGCCGGGGTTCAGAACGTTCGTGCAGACAGTCTCAGTCTGCAGTTCTCTGCCGATCACGAGTGGAGGCTCCATCCAGAGGTAGTTCACGACATCTTTCGGATGTGGGGGACTCCTCGGGTGGACCTATTCGCTACTCACGAGAATGCTCACTGCCTGTCATTCTGCAGTCTCCAGTATCCGATGCAAGGAGCCTTGGGGGACGCGTTTCAGTTGAGTTGGAGCTCGCAACTCCTTTACGCGTTTCCTCCCATACCTTTGATTCCTCGGGTTCTGAGGAAAATTCGCCTAGGCCGGGCCCGAGTCATATTGATTGCCCCGGATTGGCCAAGAAGGGTGTGGTACTAAGACCTTCTCCACCTCTCCTCTCACCCGCCGCTCCGTCTCCCTCACAGGGTAGATCTCCTCTCTCAGATGGAGGGGCAGGTTCTACACCCCCACCTCCAGACATTACACCTTCATGCCTGGAGATTAAACGGGGCAACCTGATTTCTTTTTCTCTCCCTCACAATGTGGTGGATGTCATTTTGTCAGCCAGGCGTGACTCCACTAAGTCCATCTATTCTTATAGGTGGTCTAAGTTTGTTGTTTGGTGCAGGGAGAAGTCCATAGACCCTTTGAGGGCCCATTTATCTGATGTTCTCCAGTTTGCCCTTTCTCTGGCACAGCAGGGGCTTGCTGTTGCCACGGTGAAGGGTTATCTTTCAGCGCTGTCGGCGTTTATCTGTTTGCCTGACCAGCCTTCTCTGCTTAAATCTCCTATAGTTTTGAGGTTTTTGAAGGGCCTCACTAATAGGTCCCCTCCTGTCCCTTTTATTGTGCCTCAGTGGGATTTGAATCTAGTTTTGACATTTTTAATGGGTGCTCCCTTTGAGCCTCTTCACAGATGTCCTATGAGGCTCCTGACTTTCAAAACAGTTTTCCTCGTTGCAATAACCTCGGCAAGGAGGGTAAGTGAGCTTCAAGCTCTTAGTTCCAAGCCCCCATTCCTGTCCATTCATGCTAATGGAATGGTTCTTAGGACCAGGGCTGCTTTTCTGCCAAAGGTGGTGACTCCTTTCCACCTTGGTCAATCCATTACCCTTCCTACTTTTTATCCTCCCCCACACCCTTCCAAGGAGGAGGAGAGATTACACCTTCTTGACCCCAAGAGGGCGGTGTCTTTTTACTTGGACAGGACTAAAGACTGTCGCTTGGATGACCAGCTCTTTATTGGCTTTGCTGGCTGTAAGAAAGGAAGAGCGGTCCATAAGAGGACTTTGTCGAGATGGATCGTCCTCTGCATTAAGATCTGCTACTCTTTGGCCCTTAAGGAACCACCAGAGGGTATAAGGGCTCATTCTACTAGAGCTAAGTCTTCGACCTCTGCATTGGCTAGAGGTGTGCCTTTAGAGGATATTTGTAGAGCGGCAACTTGGTCTTCCCTCCACACGTTCGCCAAGCATTACTGCTTGGATTCCGAAGTGAGGAGGGACGGTCATTTTGCGCGCTCTGTCCTTCAGGATTTCTTGGTCTAGAAGAGTGGACACCCTCCTCCGGGAGCGGGGACTGCTGTGGGACTCTATTCACAAGGTGAGGAATCCACACGGCAGATGTATCTATCAGAAGAACAAGTTACTTACCTTCGGTAACGCTTTTTCTGGTAGATACAATATCTGCCTTTGGATTCCTCACTGACCCACCCGCCTCCCCGTTGTCCACTCTTCTATGCCAGAGTTTCTTTAATGTATTATTTTATTGTCAAAGAGTTGTTTATTCAAATGTTTTATTGCATTTGCTTCACACTGTGTGTGTTACCTTGATTTCTATACTGCGTATACTGTGTATATGTCTACTGTCATCGGTCCGTCCGTGTGCCTCGAAGGCACGGAAAAAAGGGTGGAACTGATGTCATCATGCCGGCGTGGGCCTGTTATAGGCGTCGGTGACGTCAGCGGAGACGCGAGCGGTGCCGTGCCTCTGTGACGTCCGGATCCACGTCGGCGTGAAGCTACAAAAAGAATTTCCGAATGTTGCTGACGCAAGGGGATATTCACAAGGTGAGGAATCCACAGGCAGATATTGTATCTACCAGAAAAAGCTTTACCGAAGGTAAGTAACTTGTTCGTTGGTACAACTAACTATATAGGAGCAATTTCAATGGTTTTTTAAATGTTAATTCCTAACTATATAAGGCCTGAAACCTATGGTTTTTTAAGTGAATTTGCAAGGTTTTTAAAATGCTAATTCCTAACTATATAAGGCCTGAAACCTATGGTTTTTTAAGTGAATTTGCAAGGTTTTTTAAATGCTAATTCCTAACTATATAAGGCCTGAAACCTATGGTTTTTTTAAGTGAAATTTGCAAGGTTTTTTAAATACTAATTCCTAACTATATAAGGCTTGAAACCTATGGTTTTTCAGTAAATTCGCAAGGTTTTTTAAATGCTAATTACTAACTATATCAGGCGTGAAACCTATATTTTTTTTCAATAAATTTCAAAGGTTTTGTAAATGCTAATTCTATTAGCGGATAACGTTTATAAATGTTATTATCCTTCTGGGACCACCTGAGCAGCCATCTTTTTAGGTCTCGCCACTCAATGGGCATGCGCATTGAGCGAGACTATAGGCGCTTAAACAAGGTTTACCACAAGGTTTACCTAGACTGGCGATTTGATGCTGTACCCGTGCGCTTTTAGGTCAATGCGCAAGCGCATTGACGTAAAATGTGCGTGCCAATCATCAAATCGCCATCTGTTCCCCAGCAGCACTCCTCCCACTCCTTTGAAGTGAAGCTTAGCTTCACTTCAAAGGCCCCTGCTGCTTCACACTCGCCGCTCTCCCCGCTCCGCCCCGTGTCGCATTTCTCCTCCCCCCTCCCCACAGCAATGCCCTCCGTCAAAGGCTTTCACAGCGGGCCGGCCGTGCTTGAGACCCAACGTCTTTTCTTTGATGTATTTACAGTGCAGTAAAGATAACATTTTATTTGCAGATTTACATGCAAGTGTGTGCAGTGTCTATGGTTTTGCCTGCGTTAAAGACTGTTCATTGATCACACGTGGATGCATTTTTTCACAAATGCCGTAAATGAAACTTGTTAGGACAGAGGCTTAAGAGAAACACAAACACATTCCCTTTGTGCAAAGAATTAACTAATATTTTGCAGTGTGTGCTTTTTAAGATCACCAGTTAAAGTACAAACGTTACCTTCTGACTCGATTTTATAATACTACTTTGAGAGTTCTTCTGCCTCTCAGCTTATTTATGGCACTGTGGTCCAAGATATTTCGTTGTAAGATCTTCTTTGGGCAGGTTTTGGCAACACGTACTGCTGAATAACACGTGCTTCTCTGACACAAAAGCTACTTTGACTTTACCAGTGCTTGTTTGAAATAAATTGCTCAAGATTTTCCTTACTTTACGATCTGCTAGGTACATTTTGGCTTGTTTTCTTAGTGTTCCTGTATTGATATGGCTGGGAAGTCATAAGGCATCTGAGCCGGTTTTCTTGCCCTGTTGGGCGAGCGACGGAACTAAACTGACAGCAGGCTGATGCTTGTCTTGGAAATCATGCAAGGTGACATCCGCATCTCCTGGCAACTACAGCCCTCTCTCCTCGCTGCTGCTTTTCCCAACCCTTCCCTCCTCCCCACGCTCGCTGCTTATCAGCACAGACAAGACGCACACCTCGCGCTCATTCCAATACACACCCACCCTCCATTACCAGCATCGTTCCCTGCTGACTGGCCACAAGCATCAGTCATCATCAGTGTTTCCTGGAATTTGCACAGATTGTTACCCAGCTGCGGCATGCCACTTTCATAGGTAATTTCCAGTCTTTGCCTTTCGGGGCCATGAAGGCCTTTGCATCAGCAGAGAAAATATTTCTCACTCATATTTAATTAATTTATAACATTTCGGGAGTGTGCATAGCAAACGTAGTGTGCTCTGCATTGCACGAGAAGGTAACTGGGCCAGTAGTCGTATAGAGCGACTGTGACCTGTAGTTCCAGCAGAGGTGACCATAGGAAGTACAGGTGTGGTGGTGGTCAGCATATATTTTCTTTAACTATCACCTAGTATTGGTGATGATCCAGCTTCTAAACACCATTTTCCAGGTTAGTAAACTAAACTACAATGAGATGCACTGATTTCTTGAACAACGCACATAGTTCAGACTGTGTAGAATGTCTTGTGTGCATCATTGGGGGAAGGGTGATGTAGTGGCTTGACGTTGGGCCTTTTAGGTTCTTTTTTTTCCTCCGATCTTTGCTATGTGATATGCATGTTCCAGTGCCTTTCTTGTTTGTGTGACTTTCTGTCTCTAAAAGGGTATAGACTTTTTTTTGGGAGCCTGCCGCAGGAGATTGCTAAAGCGATTCCCGCTCATGCCACTTTCGAACACTATACTGCACTGTCTCTTTAGCTCATTCATGCAGGTTCCCTCTCACCCCAGGTTCCCCTCAATTCACCTAACATGTTTCTGCCTCCATCTCTTTCCCTAATCCGTCTTTCTTGCCCTGCTTTGAGGTAAAGTCTGATTTGGAAAAAGAAGTGCTGATCCCCAAAAATTGAAGCCGGTGTCCACCACCCGCACAAATTAAGCATTTCATCGTAGTTGTCCCTGAAGTGTTGTATGATGTAATAGTATGTATTTGCCGTGCTGCAGTGACCCGGAGATCTCACACAGCTGCTGCAGCACTTTCCACCGCGCAGAGTATCTCGCGAGAAAGGGCCGGGTTCACAGTGACCTGCCCCAGAGCCAAAGCTTCCGGGGCGCACACAATCGATGGAAGGTCTCTCCATCCGCTTCTCTCGCTTTTAACCCACACTTAGGGTTCTGAATAACATCCTTTATTATGTTACCCCAGGACTGTACGCTAAATAAATCCAAATTCATGTAGTTCTAACATCGAGTCTGGTTTTACTCTTTCAGGAAATATTGTAATTTGGTGGCTATTAAAAAGGCCTACGCACCCTTCTAAAATGCCTAGATGTATTAATAAGAAGGTAGAAATAGGAACCCAACTCAAATTAGTTGTAATTCTTGTAAGAGTTCTTGGCACACTTTTGTGGCTTCGGAGCACTATAGGCAGGCTTGCTGCGCTAATTTTTTCAGTTTTGGGCTTCCTTGCACAAGTACCGTGAAACTGAGCGTAACATGTTCAATGCAACCGTTCACCAAGACAAATACATAATTTCACTAGTGCAAAAGAGCCGCGCTTGCAGGGACAGGCAGGCTACACTCGTCACTTCACAGTGTAAGCGGGTGTGCCCGTGTATTGTTCAAGGTGCGAAGGCCTGTTCCAACCCCTGCGGTGACTTTTCTTCGCTCGTGACCTTTATCCTCTGCTGCAGCCACGGAGGGACCCCTGCGCGGGCCATTAATTGGCCCCCTTCCTGGCCATTGTCTGTGCACTGGCTGCTAAGGGCAGGGTGTGAGAAGTTGGCCTGATATGCAGTGCTCACTATTCTAGTGATCACTATGTATCATTCCAAACGACCCTTATTGATGATTGGTTGTAAGTCAACCTTATAGACCAGCTATTCTAGTAGTATGGACAAGAGCAGTCTTTAGGCTAAACTCTAGAGGGCGTGTTAAGCCAGCTGTTATACCATCACATATACCCCTTGAACACCAAGTGAAAGGACACCACACAAGTTGTTATGAAAATAAAAGGATATTTATTTATAACAAGTCTACCCTGAACCCTTTATGAGTCAGGGAGCTAAGCACACAACAAAACTCTTAAGAAAATACTTTAAGTTGCACAATTTACACAAATGCCCGAGGGGCACGAAAAACCATATACTACAAAAGTGGAATGCGAAATACTAGCAGGTAAGTAACTGGATCCAGAGGCTTCAGGATCGCTAGGACTACACTACTGAACCTTCAGGTTAGGAGCAGGAGGCCTAGGGGGATCAGGTGCAGAGTGTGCACTCTCACGCGGGATGCGGGACAAAGTCTATGGATGCTAGATTTCGTAAAGTTAGTGTTATCGGACGAATCCGACTAGTTAGGCTGAAAACGAAAAAGGATCTGGACACTTAGATAGTGAACCTACGTGGGAGCACCGAAATGCTCGAGTTACCTAGCCCAGGGGCTGCGGTTGCATAGGGTTCAAAAGACGTCGGGAATCCTCGTTACAGTCTATGGAGCCTGAAAGAAGAAGTTGCTGGCAGGCGACCAGTGATGAAGTCCGGAGTGATCCAAGCCTGGATCGGAGTTGAAGATGACCTGAAAGCAGAGGGGACTCAGTTCTTGATCACTAGCCAGTGATCAGATGGGCACAAGGATGGCACCGGATGAAGTCACCTCGACCAGGTGAGTGGGCGACGCTGGGCTCTGCAGTCTCTCGGACCAGGAGGCGTTGTCGGCGACCAGGATGGAGGTGCGAGCTGTCCCACGAAGGTGTCTGCTGTCGGCGCTGCTGAAACCAGGATTGGAGCAACAAGCCTTGGCAAAGGCAAGCCCACGCGGTGGACTCAAGATGGCGTCTGGAGTGGACCAGGAGGGTCCGGGGTGCTCCTCTGTTGGAGGGGAGCAAGGGCCAGTCTGGAGCAACCAGACCAGCGATGGAAGTGTCGTGGTTCGTCGTCAGGAGGGCCACAAGCCAGCAGGCAAGTAGCCGGACAACGCAGTGAGCAGCAAAGAGCATAAGGGCCCCACGCAGATCTCGTGGATGCTGGGAGGCTGGACTTCGGTGCTGGAGCTGCTCAGGGTTAGGGCTTCTCAAACCCCAAAGCACTCACTCGAGGATCCCTCGGCAGTCGTGCTGGATAAGCATCGTGCAGGTCTTGAAGATGGCCGGTCCCACGGGTCTCGTCACCCACGAATCTCAGCTGGGCTGATGATGTAGGTAGAGGTCAGAGATGGCAGGGAATTTGGGTCTCGTCGAGCTGGGCAGTCTTGATCCGGAGGGTGGACTTGCAGCAAACCGCATGCGCTTAGATGGTGCCCGCTGGTGCAGGGTGGCTACTCCTTTGCCACAAGGGAGAGTCTTCAGAAAGGTTCAAGAGTTCTTTCATGGAAAGTCGTCAAGATTCAGAATTGTCTAATTTGGGAAGGGGGCTCGCTCCTATCTTTATACTAAGGAAAGGGGCTGGCACACGACTAGGTCCTGCCCATGGGTGGGACCAGGAAGGGGGGTGGTTACACCCCTCTCCCCTGTCCGGACTTTCCCCAGCTCAGGGGCTGGTGTGCCCCTGGAACTGGTTCAAGCCGGCATATGCACAGTGAGCACCGGGGTGCCACTTGCAGTCACCTTCCTCTCAGCCCTGCCTACCTGGGATACACAAAACCCTGTCTGGGATGGTGCTAGCACCGCCCCTGACAGGAAACCCTTTGTCCAAGCACTCCTCGCTGGAAGGACTCCCAGCAGCAGGAGGTCAGACTTGTGTCTGTGGTGGCAGCATCCATTTTGTGATGCTGAGGCTCGAGTTAACTTTAACCGGGGTTCACAGTTACATACATGTCGTGTCCCTCTAGAAGGGTGAAATGCTAACCCCGTCGTCAGAATTGGCGAGGGGTTAGTATTCTAATTCGTATGACACCTTACTCGACATGTTTTGATAAAGCGATACCAAAGTTGCCAAATAACCGCGAGGATTATAATGCACTTAAGAGTATAGGGTACGCGTTATCATGGAACAGCTATTAGGACTTGGTTCCGCAAGCTGCAGACAGCCTCAGCTCTTGCCAGAGCACCATCTCACATAATTCCACGCACTCTGCCTTCAGGATTGTTAAGGCCTGCCGTAGGAGTGACTGATATACATGTGTCCATTTTAGGGTTAGATATAGGTATACTATATCTAAAGCAAAGGGTGATTACACCACCTTGCCCCAGCTGATTGATCAGCCAGTTGTGTCAGATTTGGATGGCCAGCCAGGGGTGGCATAATACATGCTGCAGCCCCTGGTAGGCCCTGAGTGCACCTATGCCCTGGGTACCTAAGGTACACTGTACAGGGACTGATAAGGTGACCCAGTATCCAATTAGATATGCACCTAAGGTACATGGAATCCATTTTACAGAGAGAGCAGTGGGCCTGGGGTCCTGAATAGCAGGGCCCCAGGTCAACTAAGCCGAAAAACCAGCTAAACACCAGGCAAAAAGTTGGGGGCAACCATAGTCAGATATCCACCTTCCTACGCGCGTACCTCGCGATTTTTTTTTTTTTGCCCTTGGGGGTCCTTTTGGGACCCCCTGAGAAGGGCTAGAGGGTTGGGAGGTCTCTACCCTGCCCCCTTTTCGTGTTTTCCACTCTTGCTTTGGGCTCTCTTGTGCCTCAGTTCTCCTGAAAAACAAGATGGTTGCCAACACTTCTTGGTTTGGACAGTTTGGAATGTTGACAGTCGACTGCCAGCCAATCAGAAACTCGCTCGCGCACGTACGTGTACGGTACGCGTACCGTACGCTTACGGTGCGCATACAGTGAGCACATATAGATATATAATTTGCTCAAATTCAATTTTCTCAACAACTACTGGAGGGATTTTCACCAAATATAGAAAAGGCACTACTGCATACCTGTCCCTACTATTTTGCCAAGTTTGGTGTAATTTTGTTCAGCCGTTCGGGCTGTAGCCGTGTCTAAAGGTCCCATAGAAAATGCCATTTGAAAAATTTCAAATTCAATTTTCTCAAGAACTACTGGAGGGATTTTCACCAAATATACAAAAGGCACTACTGCAAACCAGTCCCTACCATTTTGCCAAATCTGGTGTAATTCCGTTCAGCCGTCCGAGCTGTGGACTTGTCAGAATGGCCCAATGGAAATTAACTTGGGGAAAACACGTTTTGGGACCCCCTTTTTTCTCGGCCCCCGCTTGACGAATCCCCCCCAAACTTTCAGGGAAGGAGCGGAGCGCAGCGAGGCAAATTTAAGGAAAATTACAGGCAGATCCTTCAATCGGCACCAAAGTTATTCCCAATAGAATGTTCGGAATTTCCTATAGTAACTAGGTCCTAACTATATATACCTACTGGCGACTGCCAGTAGGTAATATATATATAATCAGTCCCTGGCAGTGAGTCTGATAGTGAACTAGCTACTACAAGTTCGCGATTGGGGTTTATAAAATTCTCGCTGGCCCAAGAGGTGGACTGCCTACGTCGAGATCGCAGGCAAACGCTAAGACCCCGTGCCCCCAATCAAAGGCAAGACAAAGATCCAATGCCAAACGCCGGGAACGCAGACAGTGCCACAAAATCAGACAACGGCGGCAAGCCACTTTCCAACAAAAAAACACAGTGGAAATGGAAGCGCAGATGAATAGTCCAGCAAGTGAATCTCTTTCTATAATAAATCTGACTGACATGCATCTTACCCCAAATGAAACTAGAACATTGTCACTGGGTCTATCGTTTTGCCCATCCAATAATTTCTGTTATGCTCAAACTCGAATTGACCTGTTCTGATAGATACAGTGGATTCCTCACCTGGTGAATATCCCCCTTGAGTCAGCAACATTCGGAAATTCTTTCGTACCTTTTTCGACGTGGGCGATGTCATAGAGGCACCGCATCGCGCGCGACTCTGCTGACGTCACCGACACCATATTAGGCCCACGCCGGCGTGATGACATCCGTTCCCTTTTTTCCGCATCGTCGACGCTAACGGTTTTCTAGGGATCGTCCGTAGCAATTGCTGTAACTTTGTTACTTTGAGATAATTGTGCTTCATTGTCTTCTCTCTCCACATGTCTTCGAAGAAGACCGGGTTTAAAGCTTGTGGCGAGTGTGGGAAGACTATGTCCTTTACGGATCCACATGAATGCTGCGTATGGTGTCTAAGCTCCGACCACGACGTCGAAGACTGCCAGTCTTGTAAGAAGATGACACCTAAGGGCCTCCGGGAGAGAGAAACCAACCTTCTCGTGGCTAAACTGAAAGGCAAGAAAGAGAAGAAAAGTTTAGGGTCGCAAACTCGGCTTTCGAGGTCAAGGTCTCGTTCGAGGTCGCGCTCGGACTCGTCCTCGGCCCATGCCTCACGATCTTCAAAGAAGAAACATAAGAAGAGATCCCATGAGTCCCGACATCACTCGAGGAAGGACTCGTGTTCAAAGCCGAAGTCGCAGGTGAAGCTGGTTGAGAAGGTCGTGGTGTCTTCGGCTTCGGAAGAGCCGGACGCCGAGGGTGAAGTGTCGCATGCGAATTTGCCAGGTTCACCGAGCCAGGTAGCAAATCCATCTCCGGATCCGTCCCATCCTTCAGGTCGGGAGGATGATGGTGACATGGAGGTGGTTGGTGAGGGAGAGGCTCCCTTGCCCGAGTGTCCGTCGACTCCGGTGCACCAGCCCGAAGAGGAGGTCGACGTCGTATCGACTCCTCGCGTTTTGAACGTTCGTGCAGACACTCTTGGTCGGCAGTTCTCCATCCAGATGTAGTTCGTTGGGTCTTTCGGACTTGGGGAACTCCTCTGGTGGATCTTTTTGCCACTCGCGAGAATGCTCACTGCCCGTCATTCTGCAAACTCCAGTTTCCGACGCAGGAAGCCTTGGGGGACGCGTCTCAGTTGAGTTGGGACTCACAGCTTCTTTACGCGTTTCCCCCCCATACCCTTGATTCCTCGGGTTCTGAGGAAGATTCGCCAAGAACGGGCCCAAGTTATATTGATCGCCCCGGATTGGCCAAGAAGGGTGTGGTACACAGATCTTCTCCACCTCTCCTCGTGCTCGCTGCTCCGTCTCCCTCACAGGGCAGATCTCCTCTCCCAGATGGAGGGGCAGGTTCTTCACCCCCACCTCCAGACCTTACACCTTCATGCCTGGAAATGGAACGGGTCAACCTGAGTTCCTTTTCTCTCCCACACAATGTGGTGGATGTCATTTTGTCAGCCAGGCGTGACTCTACTAAGTCCATTTATTCCTATAGATGGACTAAGTTTGTTGCTTGGTTTGGAGAGAAGTCCATTGACCCTTTGAGGGCTCGTTTGTCCAATATTCTTCAATTTGCTCTCTCCTTGGCCCAGCAGGGTTTTGCGGTGGCAACTATTAAGGGTTATTTGTCGGCCTTATCGGCGTTCCTTTGTTTGCCGGACCAGCCCTCTTTGTTTAAGTCACCTATTGTTTTACAGTTCATCAAGGGCCTTACCAACAAATTTCCACCAACTCCTTTTCTTGTGCCTCAGTGGGACTTGAACCTTATACTTACTTTCCTGATGGGTTCGCCTTTCGAGCCGTTACAAAAGTGTCCCTTGAGGCTTTTGTCTTTCAAGACTGTTTTTCTGATAGCAATTACCTCAGCAGGAAGGGAAAGTGAGCTTCAAGCTCTTAGTTCCAAGCCCCCGTTTTTATCCTTTGATGCTGATCGAATGGTTCTCAGGACCAGGGCTGCTTTTCTGCCAAAGGTGGTAACTCCTTTCCACCTGGGTAGTCCGTTACCCTCCCTACCTTTTATCCTCCCCTCACCCTTCCAAGGAGGAGGAGAGACTTCACCACCTGGACTCTAAGAGGGCGGTGAGCTATTACCTGGACAGGACGAGTGAGTTCAGGTCAGATGACCAGCTGTTTGTTGGATTTGCTGGCTGCAGGAAGGGGAAGGCTGTGCACAAGTGCATGCTAACAAGATGTATAATTTTATGCATCAAGATCTGCTACTCCCTGGCGAGTAAGGAACCTCCAGAGGGTATAAGGGCTAATTCCACTAGAGCTAAGTCTGCAACATCTGCTTTGGCTAGAGGTGTGCCTGTAGAGGACATTTGCAGAGCCGCGACTTGGGCCTCCCTCCACGCTTTCGCGAAGCATTACTGCTTGGATTCCGAAGTGAGGGGGGACGGCCTCTTTGCGCGCTCTGTCCTCCAAGATTTCTTGGTATAGCGGAGTGGACACCCTCCTCCGGGAGTGGGGACTGCTGTCGGAATCTATTCACAAGGTGAGGAATCCACTGGCAGATGTATCTATCAGAAGAACAAGTTACTTACCTTCGGTAACGCTTTTTCTGGTAGATACAGTATCTGCCTGTGGATTCCTCCCCGTTGTCCACTCTTCTATACCAGGGTAATTTTAATGTAATGTATATATATGTATATATATTATTTTCAATGGAGATGTTTTATTTTTAAATGTTTTCCTGAATTGGCTTCACACTATGTGTGTTTTATTTTGACATTTGTGTACTGTGTATACTGTATATATATATCTACTGTCATCGGTCCGTCCGTGTGCCTCGAAGGCACGGAAAAAAGGGCGGAACTGATGTCATCATGCCTGAGTGGGCCTAATATGTTGTCGGTAATGTCAGCGGAGTCGCGCGCGATGCCGTGCCTATATGACGTCGTCCACGTCGGCGCAAAGCTACGAAAGAATTTCCGAATGTTGCTGACGCAAGGGGGATATTCACAAGGTGAGGAATCCACAGGCAGATAATGTATCTACCAGAAAAAGCGTTATCGAAGGTAAGTAACTTGCTCTTCAAGTATACCCGCAAATTAAAACTGCGCAAATTTCACTTACTTAACAAAGGCAAGAACGCACATAGCAAGAGCCAATTGCTGCGTCCAGCTCTACTCCACCCATTGTTACATCTGGCGAATACAAGCTGCTTTGTGATTTGCAGGACTTGTACAGGGAAGATACTATTGATGGTATCACATCGGACACCGCGAAGCAGCCAAGATTGAACACACCATGATTCACAGGATTCAAACCTAAATCCACATTTAATCCCATCTTGTTGCACAATAACATCGATGTGTTTAATGAGTTGGTGACAACCCAAATCAAGAAACTGCATACTACCACACTGCAGACCCAATACAAACACCGCAATCAGAATAATTGCTACGGGAGTTTAATGAAGAAATTGCAAAGCAATAACAATATGGTGATACGCCAATCCGACAAAGGGGGCAATATTGTCCTCTGGCCTAGGTCCATGTACATGGAAGAGGCATTGCAACACCTCAATGATCGGCAATGCTATAGACGTTGTGACTGGCCAACAGTTAAATCAGCCTGGAACGATTTCAACACCAAATTGCTTTCTTGGAAAAGTGTGGGGTTTTTAAGCAGTGATGAATTTAAGTTTTTGAAAACCAGCCATCCTGTTATCCCTGTCTTTTACTTGATTCCTAAAGTGCACAAGGACCCTGACAAACCACCTGGGAGACCTATCATTTCCGCCAAAAATAGTCTCTTGGAGAACACCTCATGTTATGTGATTTTTTTTTCTCCAAGAGCATGTAAAAAGATTACCATCTTATTTACAGGACACAGGATTTTTTTGAGGAAGATGCTGACCATAATCTGGCAAGAGGATTATCTGTTAATAACCCTTGATGTCACTGTGCTGTACACCAGCATACACCATCTGGATGGAGTCAGAGCAGTGGAACACTACTTATGGACCAAACCTGTTCACATGTTGAAACACAAAAAGATGTTGGTAGACATGATTCAAAGTTGTTTGTATAATAACTACTTTCTATTTCAGAGTGAAGTGTTCCAGCAGATGAGAGGTGTGGCAATGGGGGCTTGCTTCTCCCCCAGCTACGCCTGCTTACACATGGGGCTGTGGGAGGAGCAAGTCCTCTGTGCTAAGTTTGAGCATATTCTCGTCAACCACATTGTTGCATGGTATCGCTACATAGATGATCTGTTTCTCATCTGGCGAGGCTCAGAATCTGCAGCCGATGTATTTATTGAAGAGATTAACGTGAACAATCTCAATATTGAATTCACAGGACATGTGAGCAGGGTTTCTGTCAACTTTCTGGATGTAGAAGTATACATCAGGGATAACCAGCTAGAGACCAGATTACATCTCAAAGCCACCGCAGGCAATACGGTTTTGCATGCCACCAGTCACCACCCAGATCATCTGATTCGCAGCATCCCTTATGGTAAGATGCTACGAAACAGACGTTTCTGTAGTAGGGGAATCTCTGTTATAGTCATAATCTAGTGAATAGTCCCGCCCATGTTCGTGGACCCCGGAGCAATAAAAAATAATCTCTTAAAGTGTCGAAAAATGCAGAACTGCACAGACACTTAAGAGAGGATTAAAGACAGATAATGCAGCCTGTAAAACCAGGCTACACTGTCCAGTACTTCAACTAGAAATTCCACCAAAAATCCACAAACAGCAAAGCCTGTCCAAATTTCCCTTGCCTCAACAGCAAAACCCCTCTGGAATGATAGAGAGGAAGACCTGGACAGACAGGCCCCATAGGCTGCCATTATGTGGCTCAGAACAGGATACTGTGCCTTTAAGATAACTTTCCAGAACTTCACAGTATCCCAGAATGCACTGCAGGTCCCTTTTACTTTCAGTTCTTTTTTCCGGCTCCTGCAAGCAGGACCCTGGAGCATTGAGCTCTCCCTTTTCAAGGGTTTATTGGTGATTTTTTCACTTTTTTGTCAAGTTTTTGAGTGCTTTTCTAAAGTACTTTGGTGCCTTCTTCCTGTTAATCCTTTGGTGCACTCTTTGTTGTCATTATGCCTGCATTATTCGACAAATGTCCAGAAGAAGGCCAAATCGGATCCACATGAGGTATGTATCCTCTGCCTTCCCTCTTTCCATGTCCCAGAGGAGTGTGTGATTTGTCAGGGCTTCTCTGGCAGGACCCTGAAGGAAAGAAAGAAGATCAGGCTTCAGGGCTTGAGGAAAGAAGGCTGAAGGCGCAAGGTGGGTCTGGAGGGGCTTCCTCTGCCTGTGCTGAGGCCTCTGGGGGGCTCCCCAGGGGCAGGAAAACCAGCAAGCATCACCATTCTCCGTCTGGGTCGATTGCACCGACTACGACGTCGAGAGCGATGACTACAGTCTGTCCCCCGTCTCCCCAGGGCTCTGGGTCGAAGCGACATCGACGTCGAAGGAACTGAACAGACTGCCGTCGAGGTCTCCTGTGATGATTTCGTCGTCGTCAGAGTCAACGTCGAGTGATCGACGTCGAAAGCCCCGGTAGGTCATCAGTGCGACTGCGGATGTCTCTCTTTTGGCTTTCTACCACCTCTTCCTCTATCTATACCTCGACCTCAGCTGCCAGCAGACAAGCCGCCTCCGGTCCCTCCGAGGTCGGTCTCACTACCCAGACTTCCGACCCCTCCCAAGGGGACCCCTATGCCGAAGGCTCCGGCCAAACCAAAGTCGCCCGCTCCGGTGGAACCGGCAGATCTACCAAAGCCGAGGAAGTCACGATCACGCTCCGGACGGAGAGGGAGATCGAGGAGTCGACGTAGATCCTCCACCAGGTCAAGACGTCGCCATAGGAGGCGTGGATCCAGGTCCCGCACTGACTCCTCCAGGTCCAGGACCAAGACCTATTCTCCGACCTTGTCGGAATCCCCGGGGACAAGGGTGTCTCCGGTGGACAACATCAGCACGTTCCAGGATGTCCTCCTGAGGGGGGCGGCAAAATTGGGAATCACGGTGACAGCTCCAACACCCACGACATCCGTGATAATTGAGACGCTTCACAAGAAGCATTTGTCTCGCCCTCTACTGCTACTAGTGCCTGGTTTGGTAGAGCCTGCGGAGGAGCTGTTCCTCATGCCAGCGGTGGTGAAGGCCGCTCCCTCCCGACTTCTGAAGAAGTACAGGGACCCGGATTCGGACCCGGCTTTTCTGCAGATAGACCCGGTACCTGACTCTGTTATAGTGTCGGCGGCAAGGAAGTTACATTCTACCTCCCCGTCCTCAACCGTACCGCCCGATAAGGAGAGCCGATGGATCGACTCAGCTGGTAGGAAGGCTTGTGGGACTGCATCCACAGCCATGAAGGCGTCCAGCGATGCGGCGTTGCTAGGGCGGTATGACCGTGCCCTGTGGGACTCCCTGCAACAGTTCACGGAACTCCTGCCACGAGACAAGAGGGAGGACTTCCAGGATATACTCAAAGAGGGGATGCTGGTTTCAAACCAGGTCATCAGCGCGGCTGCAGATGTCTCTCTTTTGGCTGCCCATGGGTACTGTCATGGGATCAACCAGCGGCGCCATGCTTGGCTCAGGCTCACATCACTCAAGCCGGCGGCCCAATCTACCCTTCTCTGGGGAAACCCTGTTCGGGAAGCATGCCGATGATGAGATGGCCCGCATGAAGGTGGAGGCAGAGACCCTGACGGCTGTGGGCTTGGAGAAGCCCAAAGAAAAGAAGGCCTACCGTCCGTTCCAGAGACGGTTCGGTGCACAGGGAAGAGGACGAGGACAGTCTTCGGGACAGCAGCAGCAACAACAGCAGCAGTTCCGGAGACCCTTTCAGAAGCGCCAGAAGGGTAGAGGGGGACAGCAGTCCTCTACAGCGAACAAGGGCCTGGCCGGATCTCGACCCTGAGCGGTTACTTTCCCTTCATCCGTTACCCGCTCCGGTGGGGGGAAGCGTTCAAATTTTTCTGGCTGAGTGGAGAAAAATTACTCAGGACAAGTGGGTGCTGAATATTGTTTGCAATGGATACAGTCTTCGGTTCACCAGCCCGCCTCCATCAATTCCTCCGGTCAGCTCGCAGTTTCAACTGCGCGAACTTCAGGCGGAGGCCGATATCCTGTTAAGGAAAAGGGCGATAGAAGACGTACCTCTGTCTCAAAGAGGAAGAGGTCTGGACTCCCGGTTCTTCCTGGTTCGCAAGAAGGACAAGAACGAGTTCAGGCCCATTCTGGACTTGCGACAGGCAAACAAGTGGATTCGCAGAGAAAAGTTTTGCATGCTGTTGTTGCATCAGATATATCCTCAGTTGCAACAGGGAGACTGGCTATGTGCAATAGATCTACAGGATGCGTTCTTCCATGTACCCATTGCACACAAACACAGGAAGTTCCTGCGATTTCAAGTCGGCACAAATCATTATCAGTACACAGTACTGCCATTCGGGCTGAAATCTGCGCCCAGGACATTCTCGAAGTGCATGGCAGTGGTAGCAGCACACCTAAGGAAGAACAAGGTGTTTGTCTACCCGTACCTGGACGATGGTTGATCAAGGCCTCCTCCTTCTCGGAAGCTCAGATGCATTTCCAGAAGACGTGCGTTCTCTTGAACAAGCTGGGGTTGCACATCAACATGTCCAAGTCTGTCCCGACTCCGATCCAGTGCATTCAGTATTTGGGAGCCACCATCAATACGTTGTCAGCAGGCGTGTCTCCTTCGGAGGAGCGAAGGTTATCTCTCCTTCGGAAGGCTCAGGCTCTTATGACCACTCCATCTACAACAGTGAGGACGGTGTCTTCTCTACTGGGATCGACAGCCTCTTGTATCTTCCTAACGCCACACGCACGACTGCACGTGAGACCGTTGCAGGAGTGCTTGGAGGATCAGTGGGATCAGAGGTAAGGGTCTTGGGACGACAAGATACACCTGTCTCTGCATGCTCTTCAGTCTCTGAAGTGGTGGTGTTCAGAGGAGAATCTCCTCAGAGGGGTTCCCTTCCACAAGGACATTCCCACTCAGACTATCGTGACGGATGCTTCTCTCCAGGGCTGGGGAGCACACTCCGGAGACTTACAGATTCAAGGAACGTGGTCCCCGATGGAGTCCACGTATCACATCAATTTTCTTGAACTCAAAGCTGTTCATTTGGCACTGAAGGCCTTTCATCCGTCCTTTCAGACCAACTCTCTGCTTGTACAGACGGACAATACGACCACAATGTATTACCTCAACAAGCAGGGGGCCTCTGGATCACGCACTCTGTCGCAGGAGGCGCAGGCGATCTGGCGATGGCTTCTGGCAAGAGGACTGACGATAAAGGCTACCCATCTACCGGGTGTGCAGAATGTTCAGGCGGACGAACTGAGCAGACTGCTTCAGGAAAACCACGAATGGGTCATAAACGACAAAGTACTAGGAGAAATCTTCGCAAGGTGGGGGAATCCAGACATAGATCTGTTCGCCACTGCCGAAAACAGCAAATGCCGAGACTTCGCCTCCAGGTACTACCAGCAGGGGACGCTGGGGAATGCGCTATGGATCGACTGGTCAAACAGCTTTCTTTACGCTTTTTCACCCATTCCCCTGATTCCGGCGGTGCTCATCAAGCTGTCCCAGTCCAGGGCGCGGATGATCCTGATTGCTCCGGAATGGCCCAGGCAGTGGTGGTTCACGGACCTGCTTCACCGGTCTCTCCTCCCTCACATGCGGCTGCCGTGCAGGCCGGACCTTCTCACGAAGTTCGGGGGGCAGATGTTGCACCTCAACCTCTCGTCTTTGAGTTTGGCGGCATGGCTCCTGAGACAGTGCAGTATGGCCATTTGAATCTACACGAAGATTGTATGGACATATTGAAGGAGGCTAAGCGACCTTCCTCTCGGACCTCCTATGCTTACAAGTGGAAGAGGTTCTATATCTGGTGCAATTCCAAGAACTATGACCCGACGGCGTGCAAGGAAGACGTCATCCTTCCTTACCTTCTGTATTTGGCGCAGTCTGGCCTTAATGTTCATTCCATTAAGGTTCATCTTGCTGCATTGACTTGATACCCCTACTACAGAACTGGAGTTACAGGACAGAAACTACTCCATCTGTAGCATGGACTTTGAGTGTACACAGGCTCAAATCAAAATTAAGGACAGATTTCTAGCTAGGAGTTATTCGGCAAACATGCTTGACATAGCTATCAACAAAGCCAACACGGCGGTATACTCGTACTATTCGGGAGCCCACACTCTACACACCCGATTGGACAGATTCATGCTCACGGATGATCTACTCCTGCTAGTGACGGATGCGCATTACATGGGTAGGACACATTCGGACCACAACCCACATATGTTAACCATCACTAGGGAGAGCGCCCGCCCCCCTGTCCCCACTTGGAAGCTGCAACCAGACCTCCTGCTAGACGCGCCCTTCCGAGATTCACTGTTTGCACATATAGTACATTACTTTGAGGACAACGCAGGCTCAGCCACCTCTCTGCAAATGGAATGGGAGGCGTTTAAGGTGGTCATTAGGGGGCAGTGTTTAGGTACACAGGGGAATCTCAAGCGTCAGGTGGAGAGGGACCTACAGAGGGTGGAGGAGGAACTGAGTCGACATGAGCGGGACTCGAAGGGAGGAAATATCACTGGCCTTCGACATGCGCAGGCGACCCACGAACGGCTATTGGAGAGGCTCCGATGCCTGAATTTTGCGGCTCATGCGGCACGCACACATGATAGGGGGGATAAGCCCGGAAAGTTGCTGTCGTGGCTCATCGCCAGTGAAGACCGAACGAAACCAGTCACAAAGGTGCTAGATGCGACTGAGACGCCCCTACACGCACAGTCTGAGATTCATAGAGCATTCACTACACACTACGGAGCGCTGTATCGCTCTTGCCTGCCCACACCCGCCCCGGACACGGAGGAGTATCTCCGTCGATTGACGTTGCCGACACTCACCGACGCCCAACGAACTATCCTCGCGGCACCCGTCGCCCCTGAGGAGCTCCGGGAGACCATAGCAGCGCTCTCAAACGGCAAGTCCCCTGGCCCCGACGGACTCCCAGCGGAGTTTTATAAAGCCTACCAGGACCTCCTGATTCCTGAACTCGTTAAATTATATGAGACGGCTCTAGAAGATTCCTCCCTGCCCCCTTCACTGAGCGAAGCCACACTGATCTCCCTATTGAAGCCGGGTAAGGAGGGGACGCTTATGGGCTCATACAGGCCACTCGCCCTCCTAAACACAGACTATAAAATACTAGCCTCCACTGTAGCGAGGAGACTGGCCCAATATACGCCCCTCCTGGTCCACCCTGACCAGAACGGGTTCGTACCCACACGCAGCACATCGCTCAATATCCGCCGGTTATTCAGGGTGCAGGAGTACGCGAGAGACCCTTGGCCACGATCGGGTTGCATAGTATTAGACCTGGAAAAGGCATTTGATTCAGTGGAGTGGCCGTACCTTAGAACGGTTATGCAAAAATTTGGTCTGGGAGACGACTATCTGGAAATGGTGGGACTCCTATACCAGACGCCCACCGTCCGGGTCCGGATAGGGAGCCTGATTTCGGATGCTATACAGGTGAGGCGGGGCACGCGACAAGGTTGCCCGTTATCGCCCCTACTCTTCTCATTGGCCATGGAACCGCTGGCGGAGATTCTGAGGATGCAGGGCGCCCAGTGGGGCATCCCATTGACAGACGGGGAGCACGCGGTTTCCTTGTATGCCGATGATTTACTCCTCTACGTCCGGGACCTGACGCGGATACCCCCGGAACTCACCAGTGCCCTCAGCGAATTCGCGACGCACTCGGGTTTAAGGGTCAACTGGGGTAAGTCTGGGGTTTTCCCCTTTCACCCAGATATGCAAGAATGCGTAGTACGGCTAGGGGACACGACGCTGACGTGGTATGCCGGCACCTTTAAGTACCTGGGCATACACATTTACAGGAACGCGGCGGATATACTGGATGGCAACCTGGTTCGAGCCATAAACTCCTTGCGGGCACAAATCCGATTCTGGGGCACGTTCCCGCTTAATGTCCCGGCCAGGATCACCCTGTCCAAAATGATAGTCTTGCCCAGACTTCTGTACTACTATTCGAACCTGCCGGTATATGTCCCAGCCCGGGTCTTCAAAGACCTGGAGGCCTTAACGCGAACCCTCATATGGAATGCGGGGAGACCGAGGGTGGCCCTGAAAAAATTATATGCCCCGACGGCCTCGGGGGGACAAGCGGTCCCGAACCACGAGCATTACTACCTCGCCGCACAGCTTCAATGGGTGGTAGCGTGGCTCGCGGGCAGAAACTTAAGCGATACGGCCTCAACAACCCCAGCACTGACCCATGCGGAGGCTCTCGCACTGTTCCACCCCCTCAGAGGCGTGACACGTGAGACGCAACTACATGTAGCGGTGGCACTGAGATGCTACAAGCGTGCACTGACATTAACCAGGGAAACTACACCCTACGCCCCAGCATTACCACTGGAGGGACTACCCAGACCGGGAGGAGTGGTGACGGCAGCGCGCCTGCAAGACTGGGCACAGGTGGGACTTGAAACGATGGCGGACCTCTATGACGATGGGGCCCTGGTGCAGTTCGAGGGGCTAGTGGAGAATCCTGGACTACCAGCGGGTCAATTCCTGACGCATGCATCAATGATACGGGTCCTAACGGAACACTGGGGAGATATGTCAGCGGAACCTGAGACACACCTCTTAATACAGTACCTGCACGTAATGGGGGCGGGCACGCACGTCGTACACTGGCTAACGCAGGCGCTGAGATCCCACACTACATGCTCCCTGCGGTCGCTCAGGGACAGGTGGACCACGGACAGGGGGGAGGACTGGTCGGATAAGGAATGGGAAAGGATTTTAGAGGGGCCACAACACATTCCCCGCAATTCGAGATTCAGAATCATACAGTTCTACATAACACACAGGGCATATCTGTCCCCGGACAAGATTAATCGTTACTTTGGCCTGGACACGTCCAAATGCCCACGTTGCGCGCTACTGAACGCGGATCTCCTACACATGCTATGGGCATGTCCCAAACTACAGACGTATTGGCACGATGTCACCACGCTGTTGGCGAAAGGGACGGGGCTAAGTGCTCGACACGACTGGGACACCTGTGTATTGGGCCTCCTCGCCAGGACGAAACACAAAAAACCGCACATGAGGTTCTGGGATTTAGGGCTGATAACCGCCAAAAGACTCATAACCCGCCACTGGAAAGCAGCAACACCACCGCTGACTAAACATTGGAGTGCCTCCCTCACCTACTGGGCGACCGCAGAGGGCACGGTACTAAGCAGGGAGGAGACGGCGGGGCGGAGGGCCATACCGATAGCCCAGATGTGGGAGGGTTTCCTTCGAGCTTTCGCCAGGGCCTGCCATGATAACGGGGTGATGTAGAGGGAGAGTAGTGAGAAAGGGGAGTAACGAAGGCCGCGCGCAGATGAACGAGAAACGCCACCCCCGTGATCCACCGCCCTCCCCCTTCCGCCCCCCCCCCGCGCCCGCCCCCTCTCACCCCCCCTAGTTTCCCCCCCCCGCTTCCCCACCCGCTCCGCCCCTTGCGCCCCCCCCCCCACCCCCCCTCGCCTGTCAGTGGGGGCTACACACACGCAGGCGACTCCGCTAATGCACTCCCACCCCGGGATTCAGAGTTATCACGCACCACTTGTAACACCCTCCTGCGAGCACCACGGGGCAGCACCCTATGAGGCTACTCCGCCCGAAACCAACGAGACAAGACCCACACTGCAGCACCCCCCCCCCAAGCTTAGGTTCGTTGCACCCACACTTTCTTTCCTGTTCTTCCCTAGATCGGAATAGCGACACACACGGCAGAGGTCGCCCCCCAGTTGACCGCACCAGACCTGCCTTTCCTACTCGCACCCTCACTACTAGCATACAGAGACTACACACAGGAGTGCAGCACATAGGCAAGCCACTGCCGAGACCTTCCACCCCATGGTGCCGACATCCTGACCAATCTAGTCGTCCACAGCACTCGTACATGCCGCCCGGAGTCGGGCCTGGATGGCTGTTCAAACTGTAGGGAGTCACCACACTTCACTACTGACCAAAAGGCTGCAAACACCGGGGGGAAGGCTGGACACCGAGCTACCCATCTGGGCGAGCAGGATTGGATGTCCTGGTGGGAACGGCACTGCGAGGCACACCGAGACAAGACAATGGAATGAATGGTCTGACGCATGCAGTGCCCACCCATGAGGCGATAAGTGGTGATTTTATATGTATATGTGCAATTATCGGACCTTTAACCATCGACTGTATTTGCTTTGATACTGTAAGAACCACTCCGATTGTTGTTTCCCCTTTGAATTATGCACATAACGAACTGTACTTGTATACCAAGAGTTTCAATAAAACAGATTTAAAAAAAAAAAAACAAAGCCAACACGGCACAAGTCAATCTGTCCAGCACTCCTCCTAGTCAAGCAGCAGATCAACCTGGACTGATAACCACATACAGTCGGCAACACAAACAACTGCCCATGATAATCTATAAGAACTGGCCGATTGTGCAAGGTGATCCAGTGATTGGTGGCACTTTATCTAAATTCCCCGAAATCACATTTCGCAGGGCACGATCCATGAATGATATGCTCGTTAAGAGCAGTCCCGAAGTTTGCACCAACAGTTCCTGGTTGCAAACCACTAAGGGCTTCATCAAATGTGCTTCTTGCAAAGCCTGCAAATTGGGCAGAAATAAAACGTCATATACTACCCCCTTCAGTGATGTACCCGTGCCCATATCCAAGAAGTTGACATGCAAATCAGATTTTGCGGTGTATGTGATGGAGTGCACGTGTGGCCTGCAATATGTTGGTAGTACCTAATTGCAGGTTCACAAACGTATACTACAGCACATGCGTGCCATTAGCAACAACGATGCGGCCTACCCAGTTGCTAGGCATTTTAAGGAGGTCCACAGGAGTTGCCTAGAGTTCTTGAGTTATTTTGTAGTGGACATGGTCCCACAATTGCGCAGTGGGGGTGATCGCGAAGCGCAGCTCAGAAAACTTGAAACTAGGTACATCCTCGAGTTAGACACCAAAACTCCCAATAGATTGAACTTGAGTGAAGATATGTATACCTGCCTCTAACGTACCTTCATTGGTAGCTCAGTGTCCATATTTGTATCAACCTTTCTCTTCCAGGGGATCCTCATCTATAGTCATAAGCATTAGAATATTCCCGCCCATGCGCTGGACCCCGGAAACACTATATTATATGTGCCCCACATATACATACTCACATATATATATAACATATATATATAAAAACATGCAATAGCAGCCAAATAACATCAGAGTTGAAATATGCTGTGAAGAATTTCCACCATACATGAATAATATGCATTAGAAACATGAGAAACAACACCAAAGATTTTTTAGAAACTGTTTTAATGCTTAGAAATCAGCAGAAATTCTCAAAACTCACTGAAAGCATAGACCGCTCCCAGGCTGCATTGCAAACACACAGTCTAAAAAGACTGAAAAGCTATCCTGTAGCTGCGAAGCAATAAACTGACACCGTGCCTTTAAGGCACTCATGACCCCCTGTATCCCATCATGCCTCAGGAGTGACAGTTAGGTCAGTTGTTCTTTCCGGCTCCTTCAGGAAGGATCCTGGTTACACAACTCCACTAATTTCTGTTTTCTGACAGAAAATTACTTCACTTTTAGCAACTTTTTTACTTACTTTGACATTTTACATCTAGTCAAGTAAGAAACTGTCTTTTTAAGTCAGTTTAGTGAGCATTTTCAACTGAGAATGCCTTCACTTTTTGACAAATGTCCTTCTTGTGGCAACAAGAAGGCAAAATCAGACAACCACGACGTTTGTATCCTGTGTCTGCCTGAAGAACATGATCCAGGCACCTGTTCTCACTGCGAGCACCTGTTAGGAAGAACTCTTAAAGACAGGGAGAGGATTCGCATTTATGGCCTGGCTCACAGGTCATCCAGAGGGAGGTCTCCGGCGAAGAAGGGCTCCAAGAAAGCTAGAACATCTTCAAAAGAGAAGTCTTCACACCCTTCAGCTTCAGCGTCGGGCTCGGCCCTGAGGAAAGATCCACCGGTGGGTCATTTATCTTTAAAACTACCATCGACGGCGGGCTCGCCGTCGAAAAGAAGACCAGGTACGTTGACGATGTCGAAGAATCCAGCTCCGTCGTCGAAATCCCCTCCGCCGTCTTCAAACTGGCGATGATCGGCGTCGAGGGAGGTCACTCCTCCGCCGTCGTCAACCGGGCGACGTTCGGCGTCGAGAAATGTGACTTCGCCGCCGTCAACCAGGCGACGGTCGGCGTCGAGATCCAAGGCCCCTCCGCAGGCGACGATCGGCGTCGAGGGAGGTCACTCCTCCGCCGTCGTCATCCAGGCGACGACCGGCGTCGAGAAGTGTGACCCCTCGGCTGTCGTCTAAGAAACGACGTTCGGCATCGAGGAGCAAGACCCCTCCGCCATCGACAACAAAACATCGTTCGGCTTCGAGGAGGCAGTCGCCGTCTCGTCGACGCTCGGCGTCGAGGGTGACCAATAACCCTCCGCCGTCGTCGCACACACATTCGACGTCGAGAGTGAGGGCTCCGTCGACTGCTTGTCATCGCCGTTCAGCGTCGAGGGAGGCTCCGCTGTCGGCTGCTCATCACCGTTCGGCGTCGAGAGATCGTAGATCCTCGCATCGATCGCCGTCGAAACATTCGACGTTGAGATTGATGGCTCCGCCGACTCCCCAGAGGCATTCGAGAGAAAGACATTCGACGCCGGAACGCTCGACGTCGCAGCATTCAGAAAGAGCTCGATCGTCGTCGAGGAACTCTGTAATCATGGTTACGAAGTCAGCTTCTCGCCATTCCACGTCACAGTCTTCTGACTCTTCGACAACATCCTCAAGATCCAGAAGTCATGTCCGCAGATCTACTGTGCGGCAGCCAGATCCTTTGGCTGCGGAGGTCAGACTGTCACCTAGATGGTACAAGTCTTTGGATCATTGGCGAGAGTCAGGGGCTGCCAGACATATGCAAGAGTATGTCAGTCCTCAGCACAGATCTCCTCTCAAGAGGCTGGTGGAGGAAGTGGACAGACGCAGTCCTCCCAGGCGCCAAGCAAGCAAATCGCCTGTGAGAAGGCCAACGAGATCCCGCTCTCCCAGAGAGGAAGATCCAGGTAGGTTTCTCGTTCTCCCAGAAGAGAGGATCCGGTTAGATCTCGTTCTCCCAGAAGAGAGGATCCGGTCAGATCTCGTTCACCCAGAAGAAAAGATCCGGTCAGATCTTGTTCTCCTAGAAGGGAAGAACACCTAAGAAGATCACGGGAGAGGAGGCACGGTGTGCACCGTAGACGTCGAAGAACTCCGTCTACTTCATCTACCTTTCTACCAGGTCTTCCAAGAGGGATTACTCTCCTACGCTAACGGATAGTCCTGTTTCTAGATCCTCTCCAGTGGATGACATAGGCACTTATCTAGATGTCCTACAAAGAGAAGCTCAGAAACTGAGCATTGAGATGTCTGTCCCCCAGGTGGCTACAACAGTAATTTTTGAAACTTTGCACAAAAAATCTGTCTCTCGCCCGCTGCTGCCTTTGGTCCCGGGGATTATGGATCCGGTCAAGGACGTTTTCCTAACTCCAGCAACCATCAAAGCGGTGCCGGCCCGCATACAGAAGAAGTACAAACCAGCTTCCTCCGGCCCAGTTTTTGTAAAATCTGACCCTCCAGCGGACTCTGTGATAGTTGCAGCTGCAACACATTCAGTTTCTGATCCTCTTCAGTACCACCAGATAAGGACAGCAAATCACAGGACTCGTGGGTTCGCAAGGTGTGCAATTCAGCTGCCTCCACACTGAAGGTCTGAAGTGCGGCTGCACTGTTGGGTAGATACGATAGAGCCTTATGGGACTCCATGGAGAGGTTTAAGTCCAAGCTTCCAAAAGAAGACCAGAAGGACTTCGAAGAAACAATGACAGAAGGATGTCTAGTGGCAAACCAGTTGATAAGCACTGCAGCGGACGGTGCAGTTCTTGCGGCACAATATCCTACTCACATGGGGTTTGTGCCAGGAGGTCAGCTTGGTTGCGTCTCACAGGGCTGAAGCCGGATGCTCAACATCGCATCCTAAATCTTCCTTTTTCGGGGTCCTCTCTCTTCGGAGAACATGCTGAAGAAGAGATGACTCGTACGAAGACAGAGCTGGATACAGTAAAAGCGGTGGGTTTGGAGAAGAAAAAAGAGTTCAAGCACCGTTTTAAGACCAGCAAGGGAAGAGGGGCTCAACAGAGGGTTCAAACCCCTCAGTGGTCCCAAAATAAGAACCAGGGGAAATCCCAGTTTCGAGGCAAATCCAACAGAGGTAGAGGAGGTCACCAGCAGTCCTCTACCACCACGAGAGGAGGAAAAGCCTGAGCAGTGGCTTCCTCTGGCGCCGTTGCCCAATCCAGTGGGAGGAAGTGCTTCACAACACCTGGCAGAGTGGGCCAGCATCACAAAAGATTGGTGGGTGCTGAATATACTGCGCAATGGATACATGCTACGTTTCCATGCGCTTCCAAAGAACATTCCTCCAAAGAACTCTTGCCCTCACCAGCTAAGCTTGCTCAGGAGAGAGGTGAAAATCCTGCTACAAAAAAGAGCTATAGAGGAAGTTCCCCCCTTTCAAAGGGGAAAGGGAGTTTACTCCATATACTTTCATGTCCCTAAAAGAGATCCGGAGTGTGAGAAGTTGGCCTGATATATGATGCTCACTAATTCTAGTGATCACCTTGTATCAGTCCAAACAACCCTTATGGTGATTGGTTGTAAGTCAACCTTATAGACCAGCTATCCTAGTAGCGTGGACAAAAGCAGTCTTTAGGCTAAACTCTGAATGGCATGTGAAGCCAGCTGTTTTACCACATATAACCCCTTGAATACCAAGTGAAAGGACACCACACAGGTTGTTATGAAAATAAACAGATATTTATTAACTAACATACACCTCTGAACTCTTTATGAGGTCAGAGGGCTAAGCACATGACAATGCTTGAAAGGAAATACGAGTTCGCACAGTATTTACAAGAACGCCTGAGGGGCGCAACAAACCATATACTAAATAAATGGAATGCGAAAGTCACTCAAAGGAATGGAGCTGTCCAGAGGCTGTAGAATCGCTGGGATCACACTACCCTGACTGGAGGTAAGTAATCGGAGGCCCACAGAACGCGTGTGCAGAGTGTGAACTCACACGCGAGATGCGTACAATCGTCTATGGACAGTACAGTTTAAAGAAAAGGTGAGTACGGACGTCCCTGACTAGGTAGAACTGAAACGACAATGGAACTGGACACCAGGATAGTGAAGCTACCCCTGAGCACCGAAATGCTCGTGTTACCTCACCCACAGGCTGTGGGTGCATAGGTGCCAAGTCGTGTCGCGTTCCGGCGTTGGAGTCCATGGAGCCTGGAGGAAAAGATGCTGCAGGCGGTCAGGAGGAAGATGTCCGGTGCAATCCAAGGGTGCATTGGTAAAGAGAGGAACCTGAAAGCAGAGGGGACAATGTTCAAAGTCACTAGCCAGTGACTGGAGTGGAACCAGGAGTGGAACCAGACGTCGTCGTCGTGATCAGGTGAAGGTGGACGCTTGTCTCAGCAGCCACGTGGACCAGGCGGTGTCTTCGACGACCAGGATGGAGGCACGAGCTGTCCCACGCAGGCTCTCGCTGTCGGCGGTGTCGTCTCCGGATTCGGGTTCAACAGGCCTTGGCAAAGGCAACCCACGCGGTGAGTGGAAATGGCGTCTGGAGTGGACCAGGAGGGTCCGGGGTGCTCCTCTTTTGGAAGGGAGCAAGGGCCAGTCTGGAGCAACCAGACCAGCAGCAAAGTTGTCGGTGTTCGTCGTCTAGGAGGTCACTAGCCAGCCGGCAAGTGACCAGACAACGCGTCGAGCAGCAAACAGGCAGAGGGGCCCCACACAGATCTCGTGGATGCTGGAGGGCTGATCTTCGATGCAGGAGCTGCTCGGGGTCGGGGCTTCTCAGTCCCCAAAGCACTTGGACGATGAGGCCTCGGAAGTCGTGCTGAAGCGAAGTGCTGCTTCTTTCAAGATGGCCGGTCCCACGTGTCTCGTTGCACCCACGGGTCTCAGATCGGCTACAGATGTGGGTTGAGGTCAGAGAGGTCTGGGAATCCGGGTCTCATTGGGCTCTGAAGTCTGGATCCTTTGCAGGAAGACGACAAAGGGAAGTCGCGGTACGCTGATGGTGCCTGCAGATGCAGGGTGGACACTTCTTGCCCAACAGGGAGATTCCTTCTGTCTTCTGTGGAGCAGAACGTCGAGGTCCAGAGTTTCTTCTTGTGAAGTTGATCAGAATAATCTAATTTGGAATGGGACCAGCTCCTACCTTTATCCGGCTAAAGGGGGCTGCACTACGACTAGGTCCCTCCTCTGGGTGGGACCAGGAAGGGGGGTGGTTACACCCCCTTTCCTTTGTCCGGTCCTGCGCCAGCTCTGGGGCTGGAGTGCCCCAGGAACTGGTTTGGACTGGCATATGCACAGGGACACCTTGTGTGCCCCAGGCATGTCTCATTCCTTTCAGCCCTGTCCTACCTAATACACAAAATCCTGTCTGGGGTGGTGCTAGCACCTCCCAAGTCAGGAAACGCTTTGTCTAAACCTCCCTCGCTGGAAGGACTCCCAGCAGCAGGAGGTCAGACTTGCGTCTGTGGTGGCAGCATCCATTTTGTGATGCTGAGGCTCGAGTTAACTTTAACCGGGGTTCACAGTTACATACATGTCGTGTCCCTCTAGAAGGGTGGAATGCTAACCCCGTCGCCAGAATTAACGAGGGGTTAGTATTCCAATTCGTATGACACCTTACTCGACATGTTTTGATAATGCGATACCAAAGTTAGCAAATAACCGCGAGGATTATAATGCACTTAAGAGTATATGGTGCGCGTTATCATGGAACAGCTATTAGGACTCGGTTCCGCAAGCTGCAAACGGGCTCAGCTCATGCCAGAGCACCATCTCACATAATTCCAAGCACTCTGCCTTCAGGATTGTTAAGGCCTGCCACAGGAGTGACTGATAGGAATATATGTGTCCATTTTAGGGTTAGATATAGGAATACTATATCTAAAGCAAAGGGTGTTTACACCACCTAACCCCAGCTGTCGTGCAGCCAGTTGTGTCAGACTTGGGGGCCAGCCAGGGGTGGCATAATACATGCTGCAGCCCCTGGTAGGCCCTGGGTACAACTATGCCCTGGATACCTAAGGTATGCTGTACAGGGACTGATAAGGTGGCCCAGTACCAATTGGTAAATGCACCTAAGGTACATGCTTGTCAATTTGGAGAGAGAACAGCTAGGCTGTGGGTCTGATTAGCAGGCCCACAGCCAGGGAAAGTCGTAAACCTGTGAAGCAGAAAGCAAAAATCGGGGGTGACCATAGGATTGCAGACCCCACTCTCCTACAAGGAGGACAAGTTCAGACCCATACTCGATCTTCGTCTCCTAAACAAAGTCATCGTCAAAGAAAAGTTCCTCATGTTAGCTCTTCACCAAATATGCCCACATCTTCAAACCGGAGATTGGGTGTTTCCGGTGGATCAGCAAGATGCATACTTTCACATCCCGATTGCACTGCGGCATCGCAAGTACTTGAGGTTTGTCGTAGGAAACAAGCACTACCAGTACAAAGTGCTACCCTTCGGACTCAAGTCCGCACCACGAGTCTTCACCAAATGCATGGCAGTGGTGGCGGCTTTTCTTCACAAAAAAGGACTCTTCATCTATCCGTACCTAGACGACTGGCTCCTAAAGGGTCCATCTCCGGTACGGGTAGCACACGATCTGCAACTTTGCCTGCACCAGTTGCATCGGCTCGGTCTCCATATAAACCTGGAGAAGTCAGTCCAGCGGTCGACACAGTCCATCCACTACCTAGGCTCCGTTCTGGACACAAAATTGGGAAAAGCGTTTTCTTCGGAGGAGAGACTTTTTTCCATGAGACAGAAATGTGGGATTCTGCTAGAGTCTCGGTTTCCAATAGTCCGACAAGTAGCATCCCTGCTGGGTTCCATGGCGTCCGGCATTTTTCTCATCCCAAACGCCAGGCTGAGAATGCTGCCTCTGCAACAGGCTCTCGAAGACCAGTGGGACCAAGCGACAGGGCGTTGGGAAGATCGTATCACTCTTTCCCAAGCAACGAAGGATGCCATCAAATGGTGGACTCGGACGAGGAATGTGCTGGTGGGAGTGCCTTTTCACCAACCTGTTCCGCCCCAGTCTATAGTGACAGATGCCTCTCTGCAAGGCTGGGGAGCGCACATGGGTCCGCTTCAGATTCAGGGTCAGTGGCCTGCGCAGGAGGAGACATACCACATCAACATGCTGGAACTCAGAGCGGTGTTTCTAGCTCTCAAAGGTTTCTTTCCAGCAAGTGAGTCCAACTCAGTCCTAGGTCAGACGGACAATACGACCACCATGTTCTATTTGAACAAACAAGGAGGCACGCGGTCACGCCCACTCTCCCGAGAGGCTCAAACCATCTGGCACTGGCTTCTCTCTCGAGGCCTCTCAGTAGTGGCGGTGCACCTTCCAGGCGAATTGAACGTCAAATCAGACGCACTCAGCAGGCACTTCGAAGATCAGCCAGACTGGGTGCTAAACGACGAAGTGGTAGAAGAGCTTTTTCGTTGCTGGGGTCGTCCGGCCATAGACTTGTTTGCTGACGACGAAAACGCAAAATGCCACGCCTTCGCGTCCAGGTTCCACCGGCCAGGGACGCAGGGGAATGCTCTCCTGATGGATTGGTCGGGAACATTCGCTTACGCGTTTCCTCCCCTGGCTCTGATTCCAAAGGTAGTGTCCAAGCTCCTCAGATCAGACATGGAGATGATCTTGATAGCTCCAGATTGGCCTAGGCAGTGGTGGTACCCGGACCTTCTGCATCTGTCTGTGTGTCCACACAGACGACTTCCTTACAGGCCGGTCCTGTTGAGCAAGATGAACGGGAGGATACTGCATCCCAACCTCCCATCACTGAACCTAACAGCATGGCACCTGAGTGTAGGAGAGTAGGGTCTACAATCCTATGATCACCCAGATTTTTTGCTTTTGTTTCACTGGTTTACGACTTTCTCTGGCTGTGGGCCTGCCAATCAGACCCACAGCCTAGCTGTTCTCTCACTAAATTGACATGTGGTGCATTACCCAATTGGAACTGGGCCACCTTGTCAGACCCTGTAACTCAGGGCATCGGTGTACCCAGGGCCTACCAGGGGCTGAAGCATGTATTATGCCACCCCTGGATGGCCATCTAAATCTGACACAACTGGCTGCACGACAGCTGGGGCAAGGTGGTGTAATCACCCTTTGCTTTAGATATAGTATACCTATATCTAACCCCGAAAATGGACACACGGATTCCTATCAGCCACTCCTATGGCAGGCCTTGACAATCCTGAAGGCAGAGTGCGTGGAATCGTGTGAAATGGTGCTCTGGCATGAGCTGAGCCCGTTTGCAGCTTGCGGAACCAAGTCCCAATAGCTGTTCCATGATAACGCGTACCATATACTCTTAAGTGCATTATAATCCTCGCGGTTAAATGCTAACTTTGGTATCGCTTTATCAAAACATGTCGAGTAAGGTGTCATACGAATTGGGATACTAACCCCTCGCCAATGCTGGCGACGGGGTTAGCATTCCACCCTTCTAGAGGGACACGACATGTACGTAACTGTGAACCCCGGTTAAAGTTAACTGAAGCCTCAGCTCCACAAAATGGATGCTGCCACCACAGACACGAGTCTGACCTCCTGCTGCTGGGAGTCCTTCCAGCGAGGAGAGCTTGGACAAAGGGTTTCCTGTCCGGGGCGGTGCTAGCACCATCCCAGGCAGGGTTTTGTGTATCCTGGGTAGGCAGGGCTTCACAGGAAGGTGACTGCGGAGTTGCACCCCGGTGCTCACTACGCATCTGCCGGCTAGAACCAGTTCCAGGGGCCCACCAGCCCCTGGCCTGGGGAAAGTCCGGCATGGGAGAGGGGTGTAACCACCCCCCTTCCTGGTCCCACCCCTAGGGCAGGACCTAGTCGCGTACCCACCCCTTTCTTTAGGATAAAGGCAGGAGCGGGGACCCTTCCAAATTAGATCATCTTTGAATCAAGAAACTACTTTCTACGAAAGGAACTCTCGACTCTTCTCAAGATTTCTCCCTTGTGACTAAGGAGTAGTCACCCTGCATCCGCAGGCACCATCTAAGAACTCTGCGGTTAGCTGCACGTCATTCCTCCGGAATCCGACTGCCCAGCTCTACGAGACCCGGCTTCCCTGGCACCTCTGACCTCTACCCACATCGTCAGCTCAGCTGAGAACCGTAGGTGCGACGAGACCTCGAGGGACCGGCCATCATCAGAACTGCACGACTTCTATCCAGCACGACCGCCGAGGGATCCTCTGGTGAGTGCTTTGGGCTCCGAGAAGCCCCGACCCTGAGCAGCTCCAGCACCGAAGTCCAGCCTCCCAGCATCTCCACGATCTGCGTGGGGCCCTTCTGCTTTTTGCTGCTCACCGCGTTGTCTGGCTACTAGCCCGCTGGCTTATGGCCTTCTCGACGACGCCCGACCACAACAACGCTGCTGGTCTGGTTGCTCCAGACTGGCCCTTGCTCCCTTCCAAAAGAGGAGCACCCCGGACCCTCCTGGTCCACTCAAGACGCCATTTTAGGTCCACGGCGTGGGCTTGAATTTGCCAAGGCTTGTTGCCCCAATCCTGGGCCCAGCGACGCCGACAGCATCAACCATCGTGGGACAGCTCGCACCTCCATCCTGGTCGCCGACAACGCCTCCTGGTCCGTGAGACTGCAGAACCCAGCGTCGCCCACTCACCTAGTCGAGGTGACTACCATACGGTGCCCTCCTGGTGCCATCTGACTACTGGCTAGTAGTTACGAACTTGGTCCCCTCTGCTTTCAGGTGTCATCCATCTTCGATCCAGGCTTGGATCTCTTCGAACTTTCTTCACTGGTCGCCTGCCAGCAACTCCTTCCTTCAGGCTCCTGGTTCGTCAGCGAGGATTCCCGACGTCTGTAAAGACCTATGCAGCCGCAGCCCATGGGCTAGGTAACTTTGGCATTTCGGTGCCCCAGCATAGCCTCATTATCTAAGGGTCCAGAGTCCCTGTCGTTTCCGACTTACCTTATCGGGTTCGCCCGAGAACACTAACTTTCCGTGCCCTCGGGCATTTGTGTAGATTGTGCACTTGAAGTATTTTCCTAAGAGTTTTGTTGTGTGCTTAGTACCCTGTCCTCATAAAGAGTACAGGGCTGTTGTGACTTAAAATAAATACACTGTTTATTTTCATAACACTTGTGTGGTGTCCTTTCACTTGGTGTTCAAGGGGTATATGTGATGGTATAACAGCTGGCTTAACACGCCCTCTAGAGTTTAGCCCGAAGACTGCTCGTATCCACGCTACTAGGATAGCTGGTCTAAGGTTGACTTACAACCAATCACCATAAGGGTCGTTTGGACTGATGCATAGTGATCACTAGAATAGTGAGCACTGCATATCAGGCCAACTTCTCACACTGAGGTCCTGCAATATGGATATCTGAACTTGCCTCCCGAATGTGTGCACATTTTAAAGGAGGCTAAGAGGCCTTCCACGAGATCGTCCTATGTGTTCAAGTGAAAAAGGTTTTACATATTGTGTAGGGATCATCACCTGGATCCTACTAAAGGGCAGGAGGAGGTAATTGCCATACCTCCTTTCCTTGGCAACTTCTGGATTGAAATATGGTTCCATTAGAGTGCATCTGTCAGCTATAGTAGTGTACAGGAAATCGCCTAATCAGATTTCTTTCTTTCAGGTTCCGGTGGTTAAGGACTTCCTCCAGGGGTTGCAAAAAGTCTACCCCCCTGTGCGAAATCCTTCTCCTTCTTGGGAATTGAACCTGGTTCTATCCATGTTAATGTCACCTCCTTTCGAACCTATCCACAAGGCCTCTTTGCAACATCTATCTCGGAAAGCAGCCTTTTTAGTGGCAATCACGTCAGCGCGAGTAAGCGAGATACAAGCGCTCTGTGCGAAGGAACCATATACTGTTTTTCATCACAATAGAGTGGTCCTGAGGGCTCATCCATCCTTTTTGCCTAAGGTGGTTTCTGATTTTCATATAAATCAGGCTATCTCCCTCTCTTCTTTTTTTCCAAATCCAGCGACCCCAGCAGAGCGGTCATTGCACTCCTTGGATTTAAAGAGAGTACTCAAGTTCTATTTGGAAAAACCCAAGGGAATCAGGAAGTCGGATCAGCTGTTTGTGAACTATGGTTCAATGAGAACGGGCTTTCCAGCGGCCAAGAGGTCCATCTCCAGATGGATTGTCTCCTGCATTAAATTGGCCTATCAGCTTGCAGGCAAGCCTTTATTGGTGTCACCCAAAGCACATTCTACCAGAGGGAAAGCGGCCACAGTGGCCTTCTTGCACGACATTCCAATGTCAGAAATATGCAAGGCTGCAACCTGGAAATCAGTTCATACCTTTACGAGGCATTACTGTCTAGAATCTGATTCCAGGGCCGATACTCAAGTAGGACAAGCCTCCTTGAGGAATCTGTTTGGGTAGCCTATGGCCTGCTCTGGCTTGTTGATGAGATTGCTGTCTTGTTGTTCCTTTGCCCGCAGGGATGAGGAGAGGCTCGCTATTCTATTCTAATGCTTATGGCTATTGATGAGGATCCCCTGGAGGAGAAGGATTAGTTACTTACCTGTAATCCTAGTTCTCTTCCAGGGGTATCCTCATCAAAGTCATAAGCAACCCTCCCGCCTCCCCGGGCAAAGGACATTCTTTAATAAGGAGATTTGGTTAACCTATTTGTTACTTGGTTTTTTCAGTCTCCGAAAAGAACAACTGACTTAACTGTCACCCCTGAGGCATGATGGGATACAGGGGGTCATGAGTGTCTTAAAGGCACGGTGTCAGTTTATTGCTATGCAGCTACAGGTTAGCTTTTCAGTCTTTTTAGACTGTGTGTTTGTAATGCAGCCTGGGAGCTGTCTATGCTTTCAGTGAGTTATGAGAATTTCTGCGGATTTCTAAGCTTTAAAACAGTTTCTAAACAATGTTTGGTATTGTTTCTCATGCTTCTAATGCATATTATTCATGTATGGTGGAAATTCTTCACATCATATTTCAGCTCTGATGTTATTTGGCTGCTATTGCATGTTTATATATATATATATATGCTTTATATATATATGTGAGTATGTATATGTGGGGCACATACAATATAGTGTTTCCGGGGTCCCGCGCATGGGCGGGAATATTCTAATGCTTATGACTTTGATGAGGATACCCCTGGAAGAGAACTAGGATTACAGGTTAGTAAATAATCCTTATTGAAGCATCCTGTTTTAGATCTGATCTCCGTATCTAATGACTCGGTTATACGTGAGAAGTTTTAAATTATTTTTGTATCATACACTTTTTACACTATGGTTGGTTTCTGTGACCTACTTGCACTTCACTCCTCTTTTTACTATTTGTTATCACTGATTTGTGACCACCTTAAGGGCAGAGTAGAACTATAGGCGACCCTCGCCCCACATGATTAGATTATTGACAGTGAGCTTGCACAACAATCAGGTAGAGGATGAGACATTCGTGCTAAACTCTGGATATATTTTTTAGATATTTATGATATAAATAAATATTTATGATTGTTGATGAATTGTTTTTAATGCCTTTTTAGATGAAAATTGAATGACGACATTGATCTCATTAGTGGATTTTTATTAATTCAAATCTCTATTAAGTGTATTATTTGTTGGATATGATTTCGGTTTAGTACAAATCACACTTGCATTGTCGCTGTTTTTAATCCACGGCCCACTGGGGCCAGATACACCCGTGCATTATAAAAAAAACTTTTCAAACATAGTATGACATCACATCCTGTGTGTGTGTGAGCTGGGCATTCTGGTACATGTAGTATTTTACAAAACCAACTAAAGAAGCATGTTACATTATTGCCTTTCTATGTTACATTTTGTGACCATTTGGTAGTCTTTGATCTTGAGACCATTTCATATCTGTGTGTCAAATTTTCTAAGGTGTATTGCTCTCATTTTGCAGCCATTAAAAAAGGTTTTTATCGATCTTGACCCTCTAGTGGGTTTTTTCTGTCTAAGTTTTGTGTAACTTAAGTAGTTCCCAAGGGCCCGATGTAGGTAAACGCGATTTTCCGATTTCAAAATACCGAGGCGGGCCGAATCGGTATTCTGAAATCGGAAAACGAGATGTAGGGGAAAAAAACCGAATGAATACCGATTCGGTCGGCATCGGTAATGAGATTCGGTACGTTCCGATTCTGCTCGGTCCGAATCGGAAAGTACCGAATCGGCCAACAACGATTCGGAAATCACCGAATCGGCTACCACCGAATCGGATATTCCCGATTCGGCGAATACCGATTCGGTAAAAGCCGAATCGGTAAAATCCGAATCGGCAATCATAGACCCATGGCGAAAAAGCCCATAGGAATGCATTGAAAGAACCGATTCGGCTTTTACCGAATCGGATAATACCGAATCGGATTTTACCGATTCGGACATTACCGAATCAGTAAAAGCCGATTCGGCAACAGGCGATTCAGCCAATGAGGTGGCTCCCCCTCCCCCACCCAAACAGGGAGTGGCAACCCTGGCAGGTGCAGCTAATTAAGAAGTTTCTGGAAATATCTGGAAAGCCTGCCTGAGCCCAACACACACAGTTAGCAGCAGTGGGAGAAGGAGGTTGCAAACTGAACAGGAGAAAATGGCAGATCAGGCAGGAAGCCAGAAGTCCTCCCAAAAGAGGAAGCCCAAGTTCACCACCACCGAACTTCAGGTGCTGGTTGAGGAGGTGGTGAGGGTGCACCGCCAGCTGTTTGGCAAGCTGTCCCTCAACGTGCCAGACAGCACCAAGAGGAGAATGTGGGCCGACATCGCCCAGAAGGTCAACGCTGCTGGTGTCACCCCCAGGTCCATTGAGGAACTGAAGAAAAGGTTTTACGACCTCCGCAGCCTCACGAAGAGGAAGCTGGCTGACATTCAAAGGCAGGCTGGACTCACTGGAGGAGGCAACAACCCGGCGCCACCCCTCACCGAGCTGGAGGAGATTGTCTCCAGCACCATCGAGAGGGAGAGCATCGTAGGAATCGGGACCCTGGACAGCTCTGCCAGAGCCACAGCTACAGGTAAGAAGCATGCGCATCATGACACACCCTACCAGACACCTCCCCATTAGACACAATGCATAGGCAAACACCAGCACTGTACTGTCACCAACATACAAGAGACAAGCATCATGGTACATGTAGTCAGCAGAAGTTAGCCAAATATGTCAGTGCAGAATCACAAGACAGGAAACAGTGTGACACGGTGTAAGGAGATGCAAGGACATGTGGAATGCCATAATTGTACTGACTGTAATACATCGGCACTCAGTTTACAAATGCTTCTTTGTACCTAGGGGCACCATCAGGCGGCACAACTGTGACAGCAGAGGGAGCAGCAACGTCCAACACTGCAGTCGCAGGGCCGAGCACCAGCCAGGCTGGCCAGGAGGAGGAGGAGGAGGAGGATGAGGAAGGAGACACCCCAGGGCTAGGAATGGAGGGAGTCCTGGTCATTGACTTCCAAGCAGTGCACTCCCCAGTACTGGCCAGCACACCCCCCTTGCAATTTTCACCAGACAACTCCCCTACAAGGCAGACCATTCCGCCGACACCAGCTCCTGCCACAACCGTGGCCTTGCCACCCGTCCAACCTGTCCTGGGAGCAGGGGCTCCGGGACCGGCCAGCACCACACCCCCACCAGTGGCACCCCAGCCCACTCAGCAGGCCGGAGGCAGCAGTGCCAGACGCCGTGCCACCACCACCACCACTGCTGCACCAGCACGGGAGGGCAGTGTGTTCCTGGGCCTGGAGGGCCAGATGGTTAAAATCCAGCGCCAACAGGCCAGATCCACCATGGCCTGCCAACGCCAGCTCCTGCAGCACAACATGCAGATGGGGGAGTTGGTGAAGGGTTTCCAGGCTGTTGTGGACAGCAACAAGGAGGTGGCAGCAGGGTTAGGCAGGCTGACCACTGCCATCACCCACTCATCTGCCAGACAGGAGGAGCATGAGGTTGCACGCAGGAGGGATGCCCGGGTGCTGAACCGGGCCATGGCCCGCCTTGCAGCGGCGACCGCACAACTGTGCCATCGCAGCTCCAACCAAGAGTCTGTGCTCAGTCAGCATACGGCTGAGCTCACCAGGGGGATGGCCAGGATCACCACGGCCATGGAGGCCATGTTAATATCAAACGCCGCCTCCAATCCTGCCCTGGACCTGGGTGATGCTGGAGACAGCAGCAGCCGCAGCAGCCCGGCCAGCGCTGCATCTGAACCACGGAGGAGCACCAGGCGATCCGCTGATGCTGCTGGCCATTCGGAGGGGGCCGAGGGACACCCCAGTGGGTCTGCCAAGCGGGCCAAAAAATAGCCTGACAAGGGGGGATGAGCAAACCAGTACCCTGGACTTTATTTGATTTTACAAACTCCATTTTTTGATGCACATCAGTGCTGTAACTGTGGTGCATCACTATTAAAATTTGATTTTTTGCAAGCAACATTTAGCAGTCTTTGCATCTGTACTCAGTCAGAAATAGTTCTCAGTGATCTCCTCACGTCTGTATCTGCCATCACTTGGCGTACACACCCCAGCTGGCTGTGTCAGTGGCACAGCTTCGTCGTCGTCATAGTCCTCGTAGTCAGACAACTCCACCTCAGTGCCCTTCTTGACCGCAAGGTTGTGTAACATTGCACATACAGCTATGATCTTGCAGCAGGTGATGGGGGTATACTGCCTTGCACCTCCACTCTTGTGCAGGCATCTGAATCTACTTTTCCAGATGCCAAAGGTCCGTTCAACAACATTCCTGGTGCGTATGTGGGCCCGGTTATACCTCCTTTGGCTGGGTGTGGAGGGGTTGAGGTAGGGGGTGAGTATGAATGAGCGGAGGGCATATGCACTGTCACCTGGAAGAGAAAGGGGTCACATTAGACACATGCATACATGTATTACACCTACCTACTATGTGTTATGGGGGTCTGATGATGTGGCTCACCTAGGAGGTATCCTTCTCCAAAATCGCCAGCCATCAGCCGTGCATATATGCCGCTCTGTTGGAATATATAGGAGTCATGGGTACTTCCTGGAAATTTTGCTACCAGGTCTGTGATGGTGCACTTGGCATTGCAGATCACCTGCACGTTGATGGTGTGTGTAGATTTCCGATTGCGGTATATGTATTCGGTGTCCGCTGGTGGGCAAATCGGAATATGCGTGCCATCTATGCAACCGATGATTTGGGGAAATTGTGCCATCTGGTAGAAGTCAGCTTTGGTTTGTAGCAGTTCTGCGTGGGTTGCAGGGAATGAGATGTATTGGTCCATCCTGTCTATCATGGCGTCAAGGAATATGTGGAAGAACCTTGACAGGCTGCTCTGGCTCACCCCTCCTGCTGCTGCTACTCCACTTTGATAGCTGCCAGACGCTACCAGGTGTAGGCTGCATAGCACCTGGACGTGCGCAGGGATGGCGTGTGCCCTTGGGGTGTGGTGGTCCAAGTATGGCTTAAGGTCCCTGATGAGCTCAAGTATGGTGTCAGAGTCCAGCCTGTATCTCTGTAGGATCTCAGCCTCAGTGAGCATGAACAGGGTTATCCTCTGTCTGTAAACCTGTTCATTTCTTAGCCATTCCCTCTGTCCTTCCTGCTGTAGCCGTAGCCGCCTCGCAATGACATAGAAAGCTGCCATCCTGCAAGTTGCAATGCATTTTGGGACTGTTTATATGGGTTGGAGTTGGTTACCACCTGATTGCAATCCATGGTAAATACCGAGTGAATTCTACCGATTTTGAGCCGATTTCGGTGTTTCTGTGCCTCCCTACATCTCCCCAACTGTCGGAATCGGGGAATTTCCCGATCGGAGATTCATACGAATCGGCATGTTTTCCGATTCGGCTCATGTCCGATTCGGTATTTTTTCCGATTCGGTACATGGACCGAATCGGTGATTTTCCGAATCGGTGTCACTAACGAATCGGTTCTTGGACCGAATCGGTGATTTTCCGATTCGGTGTCACTAACGATTCGGTACTTGGACCGATTCGGTGATTTTCCGATTCGGTGTCACTAACGAATCGGTTCTTGGACCGAATCGGTGATTTTCCGATTCGGTGTCACTAACGAATCGGTACATGGACCGATTCGGTCTTTGTAACCGATTCGGTGTTTTTCCGATTCGTTACATATCCGATTTTCGGTATGTACGTATCGGATTCTTTCCCATTCGGTACTCATTCCGAATCGGTTTTCTATCCGATTCGTTCTGTTTTTGGTTCCCTACATCTCGATGGCTGTTTACCGATCGGTAAGGGCCAAAAATCGGTATTTTCGGCCGTTACCGATCGGTAAAGCCCTACCTACATCGGGCCCCTAGTGTGCAACCCTCCAGTAGGTATATCCATTATCAATGGTCACAATCACATTATCCAGTATTATGGGTATCTTTCATAGAATCACATGCCTGAATCATTCCCCGTCGTCGGGGTGGGAGTCCTCGCTACATAACAATAGAAATGTTATATAGACATATACATACTAATAGGCCAGAGGCCTCACATTAGTAACCTATCTGAGTCCTTTTGTAAAAAAGGACCAAACTTTGCCCAGGAGCCAATCAGCTACTACCACCCTCTAGAACCTTCCTGGAAGGAGCCCTAGTCCCTCAGATTTTCTACCGCACGTCGTGCTAAGAGAGTCTCCACTGAGCTCTGCTCAGCTTTCTGGTATTTATGGATTTATTCCATATTTTTCTCACAGAACTTATTCTTGTGAAGGAGTACTTCAGTCCACCATGTCTGACACTTCTAAAAAAGGGCTCTTTAGACCCTGTGCTTCATGCAGCAAGCTAAGACTACATGTGGATGACAGGCATGAAGACTGCCTCTACTGTCTCTATCCTGACCACTTTGCGAAGGATTGCAAAGTCTGCAGCACTTTCTCTGTCAAGACCCTGAAGGACAGAGATGGGCGCCTGCTTTTATGGCTCAAGAGACTTAAAGAGAAGGATCAGACAGTCTCTTCAGATGAGAGCGAGTGTTCCTTTAGGAGCTCACACTCCTCCTCCAAAAGGCCCAGACCATCATCTCCTGGCCGGTCTGCAAAGCCTCCTCTAAAGAAGACGCCCAAGTCTTCAGAGGTTCGTCCACAGGCCATGGCAGGAGAGAGTTGTCTTCAGGATGCCACTTTCCAGAAGCCTTTGCTGGTAACTTCGGCCATGTCTGTGACAACATTGACAGCAACTATATCTACGTCGACGGCATCGTCCTTCTCCGACACGACGACTACCACCACATCGTCGTCAACGTGTAGGTCTATTATATCCGTCATTGCTATTAAAAAATCGTTGACGACGCCGCCGTCGACGACTTCTACTACGTCGACGAAAGTAAAGTCATCGTCGTCGACGAGAGTCCCATCAGCGTCGACGACATCCTCATCGACGGCATCAAAGGCACCGTCGACGGCTCCATCGTCGACGAAGCCATCGACGAAGCCCATCGTCGTCGACACCAGCGTCGACGAAGCCATCGTCGTCGACACCAGCGTCGAAGAAGCCATCGACGTCGACACCAGCGTCGACGAAGCCGGCGTCGACGCGATCATCGACAAAGCCATCGAAGACAGGTCCAGCGTCGACTCTGCCATTGGCGAAGAAACAACAGTCGATGCTGCCGTCGACAGCATCTTCGTCGATGAAGACAACAGAGACATCTGCTATGGCCGTAGACGCTCCACCGTTGACGACCACCTCGTTGACGGACTCATCGACGACAGAGTCTCCTAAGCTGAAGTACACTTACACACATTACAGACTGACAACGAGTACTTTAACGCCAGAGTTGACGTCACCTAGCTGAGTCCAGCCAATGCCATCTGCCCATCTGCTGGACACGGAGGATTCTGATGATGGATCAATGTTCTAAGCTGCGACAAGTCCATCAGATCTCCACGTTAATGTCCATGAAAGCTCAGACTGTGAAGTTCTGGGTCAGGATGAAGGGCAATATCAGGAGGAACGTCATATTACTCCGCCTCCTTCTTCACAACCTATGGTGTGCCTCCCAGCATCAATAATGACGGACCTGCAATTTCTTATAGCGGACTACAAACAACGGTTTCCGCCCACTCTGCCTCCTCCAGTAAAGCAACCTGCACCCGTGATACCTCACCAACTTCCTCACCCTAGACCACCTCCATTGGTCATTCGTCAAGATCCTGTCACTTTACCACCTATACCCTCTTCTGATGAAGAAGAGGAAGTAGTAGAAGAGGAGAGACAGCAAGAGGAAGGAGAAATACAGGACGATGAATGGAATAACTATGTCATTCAGGATCCGGCATCCCCTGACCAAGCACAGGTGGATTAACCCCCAGAGGATATCGGAGGGTTTCATAATATTGTGGAAAGGGCGGCGGCAAGATTTAAGATCCAAATGACCACTCAAACCCAGGATTGCTTCCTGTATGACTTTAAAGAGCCATTCAAGAAGACTGTGCGATCCATCCATATTATCGATTACATCTGGAATCAGGGGGTAAAGATAATGAATAACCCCTCATCTCTACTTCCAGTTCTGCCCAGGCTCGACAAGAAATATAAGGCCCCAGACACTGCTCCGGCATGCCTTATAGGCCAAACGAAACCGGACTCTGTTATTACGCAGGCTCACAGCGTAAATCTAGTAATCAGTCGGCCGTGCTGACTGCGCCACCAGATAAGGAAGGCCGCAAACTTGATAATATTGGTAAGAAGTTTTCGTCTATGTCGGCCCTTTCTATCCGGGCGCCAAACTCACTGGCCCTCTTAGGACGATATATTCGCCAGATGTGGGCGGATATTGCCCCATATTTAGGAGCAATACCAGATGATCAAAAAGAGGAGACAAAGAAGATACTCCTGGAGGGCGAGCGGTCCGCCTCGGAAATAATAGATGTGGCGATGGATATCGCCTCTACAGGATTTAGACAGATGGCAGGTGTGAGAAGTTGGCCTGATATGCAGTGCTCACTATTCTAGTGATCACTATGTATCAGTCCAAACAACCCTTATTGATGATTGGTTGTAAGTCAACTGTAGACCAGCTATCCTAGTAGCATGGACAAGAGCAGTCTTTAGGCTAGACTCTAGAGGGCGTGTTAAGCCAGCTGTTATACCATCACATATACCCCTTGAACACCAAGTGAAAGGACACCACACAAGTTGTTATGAAAATAAAAGTATATTTATTTAGAACAAAACAGCCCTGGACTCTTTATGAGGACAGGGCGCTAAGCACAATACAAAGCTCTTATGAAAATACTGAAAGACGCACAATTTACACAAATGCCCGAGGGGCACGAAAAACCATATACTCTAAAAGTGGAATGCGAAATTACTAGCAGGTAAGTACTACTCTAATAGGCTTTAGGATCGCCAGGACTGGACTACTGAACCTTCAGATTACTAGCAGGAGGCCTAGGGAGAGCGGGTGCAGAGTGTGCACTCTCACGCACGATGCGGGACAAAGTCTATGGATGCTAGATTTCGTAAAGTTAGTGTTATCGGACGAATCCGACTAGGTAGAGTTGAAACGAAAAAGGATCTGGACCTTTGGATTGTTAAGCTATGCTGGAGCACCGAAATGCTCAGGTTACCTAGCCCAGGGGCTGCGGCTGCATAGGTCTGAAAAGACGTCGGGAATCCTCGTTGCAGTCTATGGAGCCTGAAAGAAGAAGTTGCTGGCAGGCGACCAGTGATGAAGTTCGATGGGATCCAAGCCTGGATCGGTGATGGAGGATACCTGTAAGCAGAGGGGGCTAAGTTCTGAATCACTAGCCAGTGATTAGATGGGCACCAGAATGGCACCGGATGAAGTCACCTCGACCAGGTGAGTGGGCGACGCTGGGCTCTGCAGTCTCTCGGACCAGGAGGCGTTGTCGGCGACCAGGATGGAGTTGCGAGCTGTCCCACGAAGGTATCTGCTGTTGACGTTGCTGGACCCAGGATTGGGGCAACAAGTCTTGGCAAATGCAAGCCCACGCGGTGGACTTAAAATGGCGTCTGGAGTGGACCAGGAGGGTCCGGGGTGCTCCTCTGTTGGAGGGGAGCAAGGGCCAGTCTGGAGCAACCAGACCAGCGGTGTTGTCGTCGTGGTGCGTCGTCAGGAGGGCCACAAGCCAGCAGGCAAGTAGCCGGACAACGCGGTGAGCAGTAAAGAGCAGAAGGGCCCCACGCAGATCTGGTGGATGCTGGGGGGCTGGACTTCGGTGCTGGAGCTGCTCAGGGTTAGGGCTTCTCGAACCCAAAGCACTCACTCGAGGATCCCTCGGTGGTCGTGCTGGATAAGCTTAGTGCAGTTCTGAAGATGGCCGGTCCCTCGAGGTCTCGTCACACCCACGAATCTCAGCTGGGCTGATGATGCAGGTTGAAGTCAGAGGTGCCAGGGAAGCCGGGTCTCGTCGTGCTGGTCGGTCGGATTCTGGAGGAAGGACGTGCAGCAAACCGCAGGTTACTTAGTTGGTGCCCGCTGATGCAGGGTGACTACTCCTTAGTCACAGGGAGAAATCTTAGGAAGAAGTCTTGAGTTCCTTTCGTAGAAAGTAGTTTCAGGATTCAAAGATGATCTAATTTGGAAGGGGGCCCGCTCCTATCTTTATACTAAGGAAAGGGGCTGGCACGCGACTAGGTCCTGCCCATGGGTGGGACCAGGAAGGGGTGTGGTTACACCCCTCTCCCATGCTGGACTTTCCCCAGCTCAGGGGCTGGTGTGCCCCTGGAACTGGTTCTAGCCGGCCTATGCATAGTGAGCACCGGGGTGCCACTTGCAGTCACCTTCCTCTAAAGTCCTGCCTACCCAGGATACACAAAACTCTGTCTGGGATGGTGCTAGCACCGCCCCTGACAGGAAACCCTTTGTCCAAGCTCTCCTCGCTGGAAGGACTCCCAGTGGCAGGAGGTCAGACTTGTGTCTGTGGTGGCAGCATCCATTTTGTGATGCTGAGGCTCGAGTTAACTTTAACCGGGGTTCACAGTTACATACATGTCGTGTCCCTCTAGAAGGGTGGAATGCTAACCCTGTCGCCAGAATTGGCGAGGGGTTAGTATTCCAATTTGTATGACACCTTACTCGACATGTTTTGATAAAGCGATACCAGAGTTGGCATATAACCGCGAGGATTATAATGCACTTAAGAGTATATGGTATGCGTTATCATGGAACAGCTATTAGGACTTGGTTCCGCAAGCTGCAAACGGGCTCAGCTCATGCCAGAGCACCATCTCACATGATTCCAAGCACTCTGCCGTCAGGATTGTTAAGGCCTGCCATAGGAGTGACTGATAGGAATCTATATGTCCATTTTACGGTTAGATATAGGTATACTATATCTAAAGCAAAGGGTGATTACACCACCTTGCCCCAGCTGTCATGCAGCCAGTTGTGTCAGATTTAGATGTCCAGCCAGGGGTGGCATAATACATGCTGCAGCCCCTGGTAGGCCCTGGGTACACCTATGCCCTGAGTTACAGGGACTGATAAGGTGGCCCAGTACCAATTGGTAAATGCACCTAAGGTACATGGAATCCATTTTACAGAGAGAGCAGTAGGCCTGGGGCTCTTAATAGCAGGGTCCCAGGTCAACTAAGTCGGAAAACCAGCAAAACACCAGGCAAAAAGTTGGGGGCAACCATAGTCAGGTATCCACCCTCCTACAGCAGGGGCAGCAGTCCTCAGGCGCCAGGGATGGCTTAAAGTCACATCATTCCGCCCCGAGGTACAGACCGTTTGATGGACATGCCGTTTGATGGTGTTCTGCTCTTTGGAGAGCATATAGATGAGATGCTGCAGGGTATCAAAAAAGATACAGAGAATGCAAAAGCCTTAGGTACCCTCCAGTATAAAAATACTTCCTTTCGGGGCTCCAGAGGAAGAGGACAACAGACAAGAGGTAGCTATCAGGGATACAAAACCTCCTACGGCTCATCACAGCAATACAAGCCGCAATACCAGCAGAGACAGCAACAAGGCCACTCATCGTACAACAAGTCTTCCTTTCGAGGACGAGGAGGAAAAAAGGACACAGCCAGAAGGCAATGACCTCTTTCTCCCACAGCCCTCCATTTTTTCTCCGCATTACGCAGTTGGAGGGAAAATATCGAACTTCCTCCACAATTAGCAAAAAATTACAACGGATCGTTGGGTTCTCCAGCTGGTTCGGTTCGGACATAGTTTGGAGTTCGTAGAGACTCCTCCTCCGAACCCCCCACGTCCTATGCAGCACAAGAATCTGCATCTCCTTCAAAAAGAACTCTCACTAATGCTCTAGAAAAGAGCCATAGAAAGAGTTCCCCGAGGTCAGAGGGGGAAAGGATTCTACTCCCGATTCTTCCTAATACGGAAAAAGGAGAAAAAATGGAGGCCTATATTGGACCTAAGAAGCCTCAACAGATACCTCAAGAAACAATCGTTTCGTATGGTATCAATTCAAGAGGTGTTACAGCTACTCAATTCCAAAGATTTCATGGTGTCCTTAGACCTCCAGGACGCCTATTTTCATATACTGATCCACAAGAGTCACCGACAATTCCTAAGATTTGTGGTGGCGGGAAGGCACTACCAATTCAGAGTGTTGCCATTTGGCCTGAAGTCGGCACCACGCATTTTTACAAAATGCCTGTCTCCTGTGGCAGCGTACCTTCGACAACTTCATCATCAGGTTTTCCCCTACTTGGACGACTGGCTCGTCAAGGCTCCTACTCTGGTTGGCGTAACCAGATCTTCCAACGCCTGTCTTCAACTCTTCGAGAGCCTAGGACTTACGCTCAACCAGGAAAAGTCTGTCCTTCAACCATCCCAACGTCTCACTTTCCTGGGAGCAACTCTGGACACACGCCAGGGAAAGGCCTTCCCTTCACAGGAGCGTCAAATCAAACTAAGATCTCTGGCAAGCCGAGTTCGGACCAAAATGACCATCAAGGTGCGACTCTTCAAATCACTATTGGGGATGATGTCCTCCAATATCCTACTAATTCCACACCGCCGCCTCCGTATGCACCCATTACAGGAAGTGTTGTCATCTCAGTGGATACAGTGCTCGGCGTCCTTCGACGATCTGATCAAGATCACGCCAGTCATGACGCAGGCCCTGCACTGGTGGCTCCAGACAAAAAAATCTGAACCAGGGACTTCCATTCCTACTTCCAATCTCACCTCACGTAATAACAACAGATGCCTCGTTGGAAGGATGGGGTGCGTTCCTGCAGGAGCTCCGGATCAACGGCCAATGGTCACTGGCGGAAAAGCTGCTGCACATCAACCTGCTCGAGCTGAGGGCAGAATACCTGGCCCTTCGAGCATTCCTACCTCGGATCAGGAACTCCCCAGTGCTTGTGAGAACCGACAACACCACCACAATGCACTACTTGAACAAACAAGGGGGTACTCGATCGATGACGTTGTCTCAAGAATCTCAACGAATTTGGAAATGACTACTCCAACACAACATTTCTCTTCGAGCCGAGTATGTCCCAGTGGCAGACAATACCCTGGCGGACTCTTTGCCACGAGTGGGAGCTCGACCATCATGCTCTCCTCGCAGTCTTCTCCCCTGGGGCACCCCTCACCTGGACCTGTTTGCGACGGAAATGAACGCAAAATGCCAAAATTATGCAAGCTGGCTTCCCCAGACAGGATCTCTAGGGGATGCATTTTCGATCGCATGGTGCAACGTCTTTGCTTACGCATTTCCTCCATTTCCCCTGATTCCCAGGGTTCTCTGGAAACTGAAAACAGAGCATTGCACCCTGATCCTGGTAGCCCCAGCGTGGCCGCGCCAACACTGGTTTACGGAACTCCACCTTCTATCGCTGGAGCCACCAATTCCGTTCAGACCATACCCGAATCTCCTCACTATGAACCAGGGGCAAGTCCAGCATCCAGATCCGGCATCTCTCAGATTATCGGCTTGGCTCCTGAGTTCAGAGAGTTCCAGAACTTAGATATTCCTCAAGAGTGCAGAGCAGTCTTGGCCCGAACGGGCTGACAGTACCAACAAGATGTATTTCCTTAAGTGGAAGAGGTTCTGTATGTGGTGTAAAGCTAACAATCTGCATCCATTTTCGTCATCTCCGGCGCAATTGCTGCCTTACTTACTTCACCTGTCTAACTCGGGATTGGCCAACTCCTCGATAAAGGTCCACCTGGCGGCCATCTCTCGATTTAGGCGCTCTTCGTCTGGAACGTCACTATGGTCCAATAGATTGGTCAAGCAATTTCTGAAAGGGTTATTCAGAACATTCCCTCCAGTGAGACCGCTACCACCTACATGGCAACTCAACATTGTCTTGGCTCAGTTGAGAAGCACCCCTTTGAGCCGATTCATAAAGCAGATATCAAATACTTGTCATGGAAGACGGCTCTCTTATTGGCTCTCACGTCAGCAAGGAGAGTAAGTGAGCTTCAGGCTTTATCTATTCAGGACCCTTTCCTTCAGTTCAAACAGGATAGAGTCATCTTAAGGACCAATCCTAAGTTCATACCAAAGGTTCCGTCTACTTTTCATCTCAATGAACCTATTGTTCTAAAATCTTTCTTTCCGAATCCATCCACGGCAGCGGAGAGATCTCTCCACTCCTTAGACCTAAAGAGATGTCTGAGGTTCTACATCCATAGGACGGAACAGTTTCGAAAATCCAGCCAATTATTCATTGCCTTTAGCAGGCCAAGGAAAGGTCATCCATTGACAAAGCAGAGTATTTCAAGATGGATCTCTGTGGACATCGCCTTCTGCCACCAACAAGCAGGACATCCTCTGCCTTCCAAAGTTCGGGCTCATTCCACAAGAGCAGTCTCCACTTCTATGGCGCTCTTTGCTTGGGTGCCCATTGTCGACATTTGTAGAGCGGCGACATGGAAGACACCACATACGTTCACCAGGTACTACTGCTTGGATTCAGAACTTATGAAGGATGCAGCAGTTGGACAAGCGGTGCTCCGTCATCTATTTCATTAGAGGTGAGCCTTTTTCCTCTCATCCCACCTTCCTATTGCCTTCTTGCACATTTCTTCCTCATGATAATGTTTCCAGTTTTATGGTATTGCACTAATGATAAGGTATTCTTTAGTGTCTTACGTGGTGTATTATATGAAATGTGCTGTCTATTGCTTGCTACTCTGATTCAGGCATGTGAATCTATGAAAGATACCCATAAAACTGGATAAGAAATGCGTTACTTACCTGTAACTGCAGTTATCCAGTATTAGTATCTTTCATAGATTCACATGCAACCCACCCACCTCCCCTGGAAGGGTTCACCTTGGTTCTCTCAGTAGGTACTACTTAGCACTGTGCTTACGAAAATCTGAGGGACTAGGGCTCCTTCCAGGAAGGTTCTAGAGGGTGGTAGTAGCTGATTGGCTCCTGGCCAAAGTGTGGTCCTTTTTTACAAATGGACTCAGATTATTTACTAATGTGAGGCCTCTGGCCTATTAGTATGTATATGTCTATATGACATTACTATTGTTATGTACCGGGGACTCCCACCCCGACGACGGGGAATGATTCAGGCATGTGAAGCTATGAAAGATACCAATACTGGATAACTGCAGTTACAGGTAAGTAACGCATTTCATACTTTACTAAATAATATATTACTCCAATACGTTTTAACTTCCACCCTCCCAGCTGACCTTTAGTGACTCAAGTACGTTTCAAAAACAAAAACAAATTGAAAAATTAAAGTTGTAATTAAAGGTTAAAATTGAACATATTGTTCTAAAGAGGAGGCCAGGTCTTACCCCTCAGTAATTCCATTAACTCTTTTCAGTCCTGCTTCATCACATATGATCTTAAAGATGATAATGTAACTCCTTGTTCTGATTTAATCCATAAGGGGCTGAGCTGTAATGAATTAAAGAAAATTGAACTATGTACTGGGAGTTAATCGTTTGAAAATTCTTTCTGGAGTGCATAAGCAAATCCCTGCAGGGAAAAGGAATACATGTTGGAACAGCTTGGCTCTGCCGTAGCTCTGGTGCATCGACCGCCGATAGAGCGCCCGATAGCCTGGAAGTGGGCCGCTGGAGAAAGGAATATATATATATATATATATATATATATATATATATATATATATATATATATATATATATATATATATTACCTACTGGCAGTCGCCAGTAGGTAGTTATAGTTAGGAGTTTTTTTCAATGTTAAATCTCAAAATTCTATTTGGAATAACTTTGGCGCCGGTTGACGAATCTGACTGAAAATTACCTCAAAATGGCCTCGCGGTGTTCCGGTCCTTCCCTGAAAGTTTGGGGGGGGATTCGTCAAGCGGGGGCCGAGATAAAAGGGGGGTCCCAAAACGCGTTTTCCCCATGTTAATTTCCACAGGGCGGTCGATTTCACTTTTAGCCCGAACGGCTGAATGGATTTCCACCAAATTTGGCAAAATTGTAGGGACTGGTAGCCCGATGTGCCTTTGCTATGTCTCAAGATATGTGCTCCAGTGGATTTTGAGTAATTTAGGTTCAAAAAAATATATATATCTATGGCAGCGCCCCGGTACGCGCACCGGGGAGCGCCCCGGGCGCGACACGCGAGGTGCGCACGGAAATCTGATTGGCTTTCGGGTGTCTGTAAACATTCGAAACAGTCCGGAGCGTCCGCCATCTTGTGTCTCGGTAGGATCGAGACACAAGAGGTGGCCAAAACAAAGGGGGAAATGGCCATAAGGGGGCAGGGTAGACCCTCCCTGACCCCCTAGGTTTGATGTGGGGGCTTTAAAAGGGCCCTGCGGGGCAATAAATGTTTTTTTTTTCTTTTCGTTTTGCGCGGGGGGAGCGCACGGTAGGCGCACCGGGAAGCAGACTGGGGAGCGTTCCATGAGGAAAAAAGAATGACAGAGGGGGAAATGACCATAAGGGGGCAGGGTAGACCCTCCCTGACCCCCTAGGTTTGATGTGGGGGCTTTAAAAGGGCCCTGCGGGGCAATAAATGTTTTTTTTTTCTTTTCGTTTTGCGCGGGGGGAGCGCACGGTAGGCGCACCGGGAAGCAGACTGGGGAGCGTTCCATGAGGAAAAAAGAATGACAGAGTTTTTTAAAAAGGAAGCCTTTTTTTTATAAATTGGAGGTAGTTCTGAAAAGAACTGTTTTTTTTCTTCTTTTTGTTTTTTTATATATTTTTTTATGTTTTTTGAACATTTTGTACTTTTTTTGGCTTTTCAAAACAGTTTTATATTTTTTTAGTATTTTTTTAGGGGGAGAAACAAAAAAAAAGGGTATTGAAACTGGCTCAACTGGAGCAAAAAACAAAAAAAGAAAAAAATTACTTATTTTTTGGGGCACTTGTGATTGTCACCTGCAAGGACGATGAGCTTTACGCTCTTTTCACCATAGGGGATAAGCTTGCCACATGCAGTACAAGTGATTTTAAAATCAGCAAATCGTTGCTGAATACAAGGCATCATCTCTGATGTTTCTGGTCCCGATGAAGTGGGTTCGTTTCTTTGGGAGGTGGTCCTTGATGACTGGGGGGGGTTACTGGCCAGTTCCCTGAGTTCTGCACGAGAATAGTTGTTAGGGTGCTTCCGGATCATATGTCGAATCATGGTATTGTTACCAAAGGAATACTTTTTGTTTGGGTTGCCCCTTGAGAGTTGTTCCTTACAGATAAGGCAAGTCACCTTTGCCGCATTCACTTTCTTTTTTCCCTCTGGGAGTGAAAAAAATTCCCATACAATGTGTGACTTGGGCTTGTATGGGGTATTTTGTTCAGGCAGCCATCTTCTCCCATCCTCCTCTTCCTCTTCCTCCTCCTCCTCTTCTTGACCACCAATGTACTGTTGTGGTGGTCCTCTTGGTGGTGGTGGTGGTGGTGCAGATGCACCAGCTGCTGCTGCTACTGAAGCCATTCTATAGATCCAAAAGGTACAGAGCAGTACAATCAGGTCTTCCTCAGTCAAAGGACAAAGTCAGAATAAGGAAAAAAGGTGGGGTCTTTCATCATTTGGAAAAAAAAAGGCCTGAACTAATGAGAAGTGTTATTTTCAGGTCACAAGACCAGGGATTTCATCATTATGAAAGTAAAAAGTGTTCTGCACCAATTAAAAGTGTTATTTTCAGGTCACATGACCGATGCGCTTACACGACGCGCCCGTGGGCGCGCCCCGGGTCGCGTCGCGTAAGCGCGTCGGAAGTTTACGTTGCGCGATCGTATTCGCTCGAGTGCTTCCGGGTGCGCTTACGCCGTGCGTATCACGCGGACGCGACTACGCGATACGTCACGATGATGTTTTCGTTCGTGACATTGGCGCTAACGGGACGCTCTCCGGAGCGCGCCCCGGGGCTCTTCAAAAGACCACGCTCTCCGGGGCGCTCACCGGGGCACGCCCCGGGAGCGCTCCAGGGTCAAAAGAAAAAGAATTGTTTAAAATACAAATAAAATATAGAAATAAATACATACAAAATATATATAAATATATATAAATACATTTCATAGCTATAGACATTTGCTATTAACCACATTTTTGAACTTCAAAGAAAAAAACATAGGTTTGGGGCCTTATATATAGTTAGGAATTAGCATTTAAAAAACCTATGAAATTCACTGAAAAAACCATAGGTTTCACACCAGTTATAGTTAGGAATTAGCATATAAAAAACCAATGAAATTCCCTGAAAAAAACCATAGGTTTCACAACAGTTATAGTTAGCTGAAAATTTTACTGACATAAAACCATTGAAATTCCACGTTATAGTTAGTTGGACTCACTATAACTTGCACGTGTAATGCACTGCTGATGACGTCACATATTACATCACTCATGACATGGTCAGTGACATCACTCATGACATCACTCATGACACCATCCTTGTGACAGAGTGACAGACCTCCTTTCACTGTAACCCTTGAAACACATATTCAAAAATAGAAACTAAAAATTTTCAAAAAAACCCATACCAGTTACAACAACCAATTCAGAAATTCCACCATTTATATACACATCCACTAATTCACCAACAGTTCTATGTAGTCACTCATACATATACTCACTCATCACATGTAGTGATACACCTATACATCCTATAACACATCGACAGTCATCCAAAAGTTACTCACACACATACTCACACATGCAAATAAACTATTGAACATCCATTTATTTGCATATACAACTATACACACACTACCACCTTACTTGTAAGGAAACGTACACATACTTACTCAAACAAACACTTATAGAAACACATACTTATTTAAACATGAACTCTTACAATCTCTCACTCTCACATATACTCACTTATAAACATCAATAATCACATATACTGATAAAGACACTAGTGAGACAGTCATTCACTCACTAACACACACATATAGACACTCATCCACCCTTACAGTCCTGCACATATGCTGTCTTCAAAACACATACAAACAGTGAATCAGTCATTAATGCATCTATGTGCTAAGTAATACCCCCACCAAATCATACAGACATTCATATTGATACTAAAATAAACATCTAATAACCCATATACACACACATGTAGGTGCTCACCAACCCATGCAGCCACTTATACACAAAGTGAAACACTGATACATATATTTAAATATTTAAACATTACTCGCTAATACATATATTCACAAAGATACACTTAATAAGCCAGTTAACCAATCCATTTTTTTTTTTAAAAAACATCCATTTAGATACTTATTTAAACATTTATTCTTCCATCGACCTTTTTCATATACATATAGAAAACATATTTATTTTTCAGAAAGACACACATTCACTGGATGGTGCCATCAGTGATGTCATGAGTGATGTCACTGACCATGTCATGAGTGATGTAATATGTGACGTCATCAGCAGTGCATTACACGCGCAAGTTATAGTGAGTCCAACTAACTATAACGTGGAATTTCAATGGTTTTATGTCAGTAAATTTTTCAGCCAACTATAACTAACTAACTATAAGATCATCCGGAGGGACCGCGTCAACCAGACTGGAGGAGGCATCGCCATCGTCCACAAGAACACCATCCGCATCATGACCAACACAGACGAGACCCTCGCACCCGCCGAGCACCTCCACTTCCAGATCCACACCGACCCAAAGACGACCCTCAGAGGCACCCTCATCTACAGACCCCCGGGACCACGCACACCATTCAGTGAAGACATCGCCGACTTCGTCAACCCGCACGCCCTCCTCTCCGCTGACTACATCCTCCTCGGGGACCTCAACTTCCACCTGGAGAACAACAACGACCGCAACACCACCACCCTGCTGGACAACCTCGCAAACCTCGGACTCAAACAGCTGGTGACCACCCCCACCCACTACGCCGGACACACACTCGACCCCGTCTTCTCATCCAGCAAGGACATCACCTTCAGCCACGCCACCGGACTCCACTGGACGGACCACAGCTGCGTCCACTTCAGCTTCAGAAGGACCATGTTCCACCACCACCAGCAACAGGTTGCACGCCGAAGCTGGAACAAGATCACAGCCGACCAGCTCGCAACTTCCCTGAGCAAGAACCCACCCACCAGCGCAACGAACCCCAGCGAAGCGGCCACCAACCTCACGAAGTGGATCAGCGACTGCGCAGACGACCTCGTCCCTCTGAGGACCCCGCCTAGCAGACCCGGCAGCAAGAAAGCTCCATGGTTCACTGACGAACTCAAGAGCTCCAAGAAGAACTGCAGAGCCCTCGAGAAAGCCTGGCACAAAGACCCAACACCGGACAACATGACTGCCCTCAAGCTCGCCACCCGAAAACACCACCAACTGATCCACGCCACCAAGAAAACTGCATTCAAGGAACGCTTGGACAACAACGCACACAACAGCAAGGAACTCTTCAACATCGTTAAAGAGCTCTCCAACCCAACGCCGGAAACAATGGCATTACCCCTTCGCAAGACCTCTGCAACTCCCTCGCCTCCTACTTCCACAACAAGATCGCGGACATACACAACAGCTTCAGCACTCAACCGACGCACGCCACGACCGAACCACCGCCCCCCACCACCACCCTCCGCGCCTGGACCCCGATCAGCACCGAAGACTCCGTCCGCACGATGAACTCCATCCACTCCAGATCTCCGACCGACCCCTGCCCTCACCACGTCTTCAACAAGGCCGACACTGTCATCGCACCCCACCTGCGAGACATCATCGACACCTCCTTCGACTCCGCTACCTTCCCGGAGAGCTGGAAGCACGCCAAACTCAGCCCTCTACTTAAGAAACCATCAGCCGACCCCACCGACCTCAAGAACTACCGCCCCATCTCGCTGCTCCCGTTTCCTGCAAAAGTCATCGAGAAGACCGTCAACAAGCAGCTGGCCGCCTTCCTCGAGACGAACGGATCCCTCGACCTCTCGCAGTCTGGCTTCCGGGCCAACCACAGCATCGAGACCGCCCTGATCGCAGCCACCGATGACATCCGAGCCCTGCTCGACAACGGAGAAACAGCGGCCCTCATCCTCCTAGACCTCTCCGCGGCCTTCGACACTGTCTGCCACCGTACCCTAGTACAGCACCTCAGCAACGTCGGACTCCAGGAGAAGGCACTGGAGTGGATCATCTCCTTCCTCGCCGAAAGGACACAGAGAGTCCGCCTCCCCCCCGTTCAGATCAGAAGCCACCGAAGTCATCTGCGGCGTTCCTCAAGGCTCCTCGCTCAGCCCAACCCTCTTCAACGTCTACATGAGCCCCCTCGCAGCCATCGCACGCCAGCACAACCTCAACATCATCTCCTACGCCGACGACACCCAGCTGATCCTCTCCCTCACCAACGACCCCGCCACCGCCAGAGCCAACCTACACGAAGGGATGAAAGAGGTAGCCGACTGGATGAAAAACAGGCGCCTGAAACTGAACTCGGACAAGACGGAAGTCCTCATCCTGGGATCTTCACCCTCCGCCTGGGACGACTCCTGGTGGCCCCCCGCCCTAGGCAGCGCACCCAAACCAACAGACCACGCACGCAACCTGGGCGTCATCCTGGACTCCTCCCTCTCCATGACCAGACAAGTCAACGCCGTCTCCTCAACGTGTTTCAACATCCTGCGCATGCTACGAAATATCATCCGGTGGATCCCCACCGAGACCAGGAAGATGGTCACCCAGGCCCTCGTTACCAGCCGTCTGGACTACGGCAACTCCCTCTACGCCGAAACCACCGCCAAACTCCAGAAGAGGCTCCAGCGGATCCAGAACGCCTCAGCACGACTCATCCTGGACATCCCCCGTCGCAACCACATCTCCGGACACCTGAGAGACCTGCACTGGCTCCCGGTCAACAAGAGAATCACCTTCCGTCTCCTCATCCACGCACACAAAGCCCTACACAACCAAGGCCCAGGATACCTCAACAGCCGCCTCAACTTCTACGCTCCCAAACGCCAGCTTCGTTCGACCGGCCATGCCCTCGCCGCCGTCCCCCGCATCCGAAGAGCCACAACAGGGGTAAGGTCCTTCTCCTACCTCGCCGCCAAGACTTGGAACTCCCTCCCGACCCACCTCCGCCCGACCCAGGACCACCTCGCCTTCAGGAAGCAGCTCAAGACCTGGCTGTTTGAGCAGTAGCGGAACCCCCTCCCCTAGCGCCTTTAGACCCTCCGGGTGAGTAGTGCGCTATATAAATGCCTTGATTGATTGATTAACTGGTGTGAAACCTATGGTTTTTTCAGTGAATTTAATCGGTTTTTTATATGCTAATTCCTAACTATAACTGGTGTGAAACCTATGGTTTTTTCAGTGAATATATATATATATATATATTACCTACTGGCGGTCGCCAGTAGGTATATATAGTTAGGACCTAGTTTTCATAGGAAATCCACAACATTCTATTGGGAATAACTTTGGCGCCGGTTAATGAATGTACGCGATTTTCTCAAAGAAGATGGCCCGTTACGCTCCGCTCCTTCCTGAAAGTTTCGGGGGGATTCATCAAGTGGGGGCCGAGAAAAAAGGGGGGTCCCAAAACGAGTTTTCCCCATGTTAATTTCCATAGGACGATTAGTCACGGCTACAGCCTGAACCACTGAACGGAATTACACCAAATTTGGCAAAATGGTAGGGACTGGTACGAGGTAGGACCTTTTCCATATTTGGTGTAAATCTCTCCAGTAGTTGTTGTGAAAAATGAATTTGAAAATATATATATATCTATATAAGCTTACTGTAAGCTTACTGTACTCTGTACCTTCCCGAGTACGAGCTGCATGCTGATTGGCTGCCACTGTCTGTCAACACTCCAAAACAGAAATTGTTGGCAGCCATCTTGTGCCTCGGTAGACTGAGGCACAGGAAAGCAGAAAAACAAACGTGTAGAACTCAAAAAGGGGGCAGGGTAGAAGTACCCTGACCCCCTAGGCCTGCTCAGGGGGTCCCACAAGAACCCCCAGGCCAAAAAAAAAACATTTATTTTTTGGGAAAAATCGCGGAGTACGCGCACGGTACGCGTACGGTGTGCGTACTCCGCGATTTAAAAAATAAAATAAAACATTTGGGGGGCCTGGGGGGTCCTTGTGGGACGCCCTGAGCAGGCCTAGGGGGTCAGGGTACTTCTACCGTGCCCCCTTTTAGAGTTCTACACGTTTGTTCTACACGTTTGTTTTTGTGCCTTGGTTCTACCGAGGCACAAGATGGCTGCCAACACTTCCTGGTTTGGAGTGTTGACAGACAGTGGCAGCCAATCAGCATGCCTTTCACAGGAAAGCAGCATGCTCATTGGCTGTCAACACTTCTAACCAGGAAGTGTCGGCATTCATCTTGTGCTAGGTAGACTGAGGCACAAGAAAGCAGAAAAACAAACAAAGCAGAAAAAAAACAGGAGGGCAGGGTAAAAGCACCCTGACCCCCTAGGCATGCTCAGGGGATCCCACTAGGACCCCCAAGGCAAAAAATGTTTTTTTTAATAAACCCGGTATGTTTATTTAAAAATTACCCCCAAGGGGGACCAAATCGCGGGTGCATAGTGATAAAGAAGTTGGGGGTGCCCAATCCCCCCCACACTGCCCCGGGGACCGCCGCCCTCCGGGGCAAAGCAAAGCAGCCCCCTGGCGCATACTGGAGGCGCTTGGTAGGTTAGTTGCCCCCCAGGGACCCTCAGTTTGCAAGGGGAATTAGTTCCCCCTCTGCAAACATGCCCGGGGGCTGCGTTGCAGAGAGGTGTAAAAAAGGGTGTGGCCTCATTACACCTCTCTGCAATGCAGCCCACTGGCTTATACTGGAGGCTCCTGGTTGGCTAGTTGCCCCCCAGGGACCCCCAGTATGCAAAGGGAATTAGTTCCTCCTCTGCAAACGCGCCAGGGGTTGCGCTGCAGAGTGTTGTAAAAAGGGGGCGTGCCCTCTGAACACCTGCCTGCAAAAATGTAGTAAATCAGTATAGAAAAATAACAATTAATACATTTAAAAATTGTCATTTAAAAAACCTTCGAAATTAAATTAAAAAACCATAGGTTTCAGGCCTGATATAGTTAGGCATTAGCATTTAAAAAAACATTGAAATTCACTAAAAAAACATAGGTTTCAGGCCTTATATAGTTAGGAATTAGCATTAAAAAACCTTTGAAATTCAGTGAAAAAAACATAGGTTTCAGTCCTTATATAGTTAGGAATTAGCATTTAAAAAACCTTGCAAATTCACTGAAAAAAACATAGGTTTCAGGCCTTATATAGTTAGGAATTAGCATTTAAAAACCTTTGAAATTCACTCAAAAAACCATAGGTTTCAGGCCTTATATAGTTAGGAATTAGCATTTAAAAAAACCTTTGAAATTCACTCAAAAAACTATAAGTTTTAGGGGTGTTATAGTTAGCTGGACATTTCACTCATACAAAACCATTGAAATTGCTCCTATATAGTTAGTTGTACTAACTATATTTCGCGCACTGCTGATGATGTCACATATTAGATCATTCATGACATGGTCAGTGACATCACTGATGACATCTCAAATGACATCACTGATGACATCACTGATGACATCATTCAGTGAATGTGGTTTGCATCGTTATTTAAATATTGGTTACAATTCTGCCCAAAACCTATGGTTTTTTCAGTGATTTTGCAAGGTTTTTTAAATGCCAATTCCTAACTATATAAGGCCTGAAACCTATGGTTTTTTCAGTGAATATATATATATATATTACCTACGATAGCCAGTAGGTATATATAGTTAGGATTTTTTCTCTATGGAACTTTTGAAAATTGTATGTCTAATAACTTCGGCGTTTGTGGACGGAATCGGCTGAAATTTTCAGGAAAATGGCACATTTTGTTTCTGAGCAGCCCCTGAAAATTTGGGGGTGTTCCGTCAAGGGGGGGCCGAGAAAAAAGGGGGGTCCCAAAACGCGTTTTTCCCATTCATTTTTCCATAGGGCGTTTGGCCTCACTTTTAGCTCGAACGGCTGAAAGGATTTGCACGAAACTTGGCAAAATTGTAGGGACTGTTAGCCCGATGTGCCGTTGCTGGGTCTCAATATATGTGCTCCAGTGGATTTTGAGAAATTAACGTTTAAAAAAACAGATATATCTGTGACAGCGTACCGGATAGCGCACCAGTTCGCGTACTTTTCGCGTAACGGAGCTTTGCGAAGCGAAGCTGATTGGCTCTCCGGTGTCTGTCAACATTCTAAACAGTCCGGAGCGGCCGCCATCTTGTCTATCGGTAGGATCGAGAGACAAGAGGAGGCCAAAATGAAGGGGGAAATAAAGGAAAGGGGGCAAGGTAGACCCCTTCTGACCCTCTAGGATTGATGAGGGGGATATTAAAGTGCCCCGCGGGCCCAAAAAAAAAAATTGCGATTTTTTGTCGTAGAGGCGCAAATCGGTACGTGAACCGGGCAGCTAACCGGCAGCGTAACGGGAGTCTGAGGAGAAGCTGATTGGCTGTCAACATTGTAAACAGTCTGGAGTGGCCGCCATCTTGTCTCTCGGTAGGATCGAGAGACAAGAGGTGGTGAAAAACGAAGGGGGAAATGAAGGAAAGGGGGCAAGGTAGAGCCCTCCTGACACCCTAGGATTGATGAGGGGGATATTAAAGTGGCCCGCGGGGCAAAAAATAAATAAATTTGCGATTTTTCGCCGGAGAGGCGCGTCCCGGTACGCGAACCGGGCAGCTAACTGGGCAGCTAACCGGCAGCGTAACGGGAGTCTGAGGAGAAGCTGATTGGCTGTCAACATTGTAAACAGTCCGGAGCGGCCGCCATCTTGTCTCTCGGTAGGATCGAGAGACAAGAGGTGGTGAAAAACGAAGGGGGAAATGAAGGAAAAGGGGCAAGGTAGACCCCTCCTGACCCCCTAGGATTGATGAGGGGGATATTAAAGTGCCCCGCGGGGCAAAAGAAAAAAAAAGAAAATTGCGATTTTTCGCGGTAGAGGCGCTTCCCGGTACGCCAACCGGGCATCTAACCGGCAGCGTAACGGGAGTCCGACATCTTGTGTTTTTGGAGCGTCCGGTTTGCGTACCGGGTAGCGCTCCGGTAAGCGTAACAAGGGGAAAACCAAGAGAAACAGTAAAATAAAATTTAAAGGAATAGATTTCCACCAAACTTGGCAAAATTGTAGGGACTGTTTGTTTGATGTGCATTTGCAAGGCCTCAAGATATGTGCACGTGTGGATTTTGTCTAATTAAGGTTAAAAAAAAATATATACGCGCTTAAGTTACGGGTTTTGTTTGCGCTGCAGAGACGATACGTCACGTTTATGCGACGCGTCATGAGGCGTCTCACGTGGCTACGTGATATGTCACGTAATAAAGAATATATTTTACAGCTATAGATATTAGCTTTTAAAAAACCAATGAAATTCACTGAAAAAAACATAGGTTATAGACCATATATAGTTAGGAATTTGCATTTACAAAACCATGAAAATTCACTGAAAAACCCATTGGTTATAGACCATATATAGTTAGGGATTAGCATTTACAAAACCTTAATTTACTCGCACAAAACCATAGAAATTTGCATATATAGTTAGTTGCAATAACTATATATCGCGCACCCGCAATCCACTGCTGATGATGTCACATATTACATCATTCATGACATGGTCAGTGACATCACTGATTACATCACTGCTGACATCTCAAATGACATCACTGATGACATCACTGATGACATCTCAAATGACATCACTGATGAAATCACTGATAACATCTCATTTGACATTACTGATCACATCACTGATGATATCATTCATGTGATAATACGATGAACCTCTTCAGACTCTAATATAACCTTAGATACAATCAGTGTAAATAGACACTCACAGACTGTCACTCATCCATGGAGTTACTCACACACCTAGTCAGTCATGCAAAGAATCAATTACACCTCCATTTCCTCAACTATACAGTTATACACACCTTACTTAATCAAACATATACTAACACATATTTACTCTCTTATACAATCACTGATACAAGTTCACAATGATCCATACAGCCACACACACATTCACTGGCTCTTATGCAGTTATTTATATATGTCAACTCTTACATGTACTGTGTTTTACATATGTACTTACTTTGACATGTAGCACTGAGAAATCCAATCACTCACCAATACACTCATGCAGACAGTCAACCGCCCATACAGCTGTTTCCACATGCACTTTTGAACCCATACATCTAGTGAATCAACTGCTCACACATCTATGCACAGAGTCACATATCTCCCAGCCACCCCCACACACACACTCACTCTCCCATACAAATATTTGGGCAACCAATCAATAACCCATATAGTTACTCATATAGCTACTGATCAGCACATGCAGCAGTTTACAGAACTACAGAAATAATGATGCACAAATTAAGACAGTTTAGTCACTAACCCATGCACTCAGTGAGACACATTTAATCATTCTCTCATACAGTCAGTCATGCACCTACTAAATCTTTCATCCAAACACTTATACATCCACTCATTCTTCAATATGTAAGACATATTTTAACTTTACAGAAACATACAGTCACTGGATGTTGTCATCAGTGATGTCATCAGTGATGTCATTTGAGATGTCATCAGTGATGTCATTTGAGATGTCATCAGTGATGTCATCAGTGATTTCACTGACCATGTCATGAATGATGTAATATGTGACATCATCAGCAGTGGATTGCGGGTGCGCGATATATAGTTATTGCAACTAACTATATATGCGAATTTCTATGGTTTTGTGCGAGTAAATTAAGGTTTTGTAAATGCTAATCCCTAACTATATATGGTCTATAACCAATGGTTTTTTCAGTGAATTTTCATGGTTTTGTAAATGCAAATTCCTAACTATATATGGTCTATAACCTATGGTTTTTTCAGTGAATATATATATATATATATATATATCCATACTAATATAATAAAGAGAGAGCCCGAACTTTTGAGGTGGGTAATCTCAGGAACCACAGCACCAATCACAACACACAATACAGCGTTGGTAAGGGCAGTTGCAGCAGAAGGACATAGGCTATGTAGACGCCCACCTTATACATTTTATAGGTAAAAGAACCGTGCTAGCAAAGTAGTCCCTTGTGGGCATGTCTGCGATTTGCTGGGGGCATGTGGTACGTTCTGCCCATCATGCCATGTCTCATATGGTGTGCTAATCCCACCCTGCTCCCTTTAAATACACCTGCACCCCATACTCATAACCCACCCTTACTCCTTAAAATACCCCAACACCCTTAAACACTAACCCATCTTAACCCTATAAATATACCCTGTACCCCAAAACCCAAACCTACCCCTAAACCCTAAAAATACCCCTGTACCCCACAACCCAAACCTAGCCCTGAACCCTATAAATACCCCTGTACCTCAAAACCCAAACCTATCCCTGAACCCTAAAAATACCCCTGTACCCCAAAACCCAAACCTAGCCCTGAACCCTTAAAATACCCCTGTACCCCAAAACCCAAACCTACCCCTGAACCCTAAAAATACCCCTATACTCTAAAACCCAAACCTAGCCCTGAACCCTAAAAATACCCCTGTACCCCAAAACCCATACCTATCCTTAAACCCTAAAACTATCCCTGTACCCCATAACCCAAAACTATATCTGAACCCTTAAAATACCCAAACACCCCAAAACATATACCTCAGTACCCCAAAACATATACCCCTATACCCATACTTACCATGTCCAAACATTTAAAAAAAACATGCTTTTACCATTCATGCATTTACAACGAATTTCGTTGTAAATGTATGCGTGGTAAAAGCATATAAAATGTAATGCCATGCGTTATAATGGCATTGCGGAGTTATGGTACTTTCGTAATGAAAGTATGCGGAGTGATGGTATGCGGAAAGAAAGTTGCGGAATAATGGGTGTTTACCCTCCCCCGGTTAGTACGTTGGTGGCACGGCGGCCCACATCTCCAGCAACATACTCATATTTTTTCACCACCCATTTGAAAAATCACAGGTCTCTCTCATTGATGGCCAGCACCGACATACACTTTTAGACACACCTCCCGCCACAAGTTCTAGAATTGCGAACTTTAGAGCTGGGGAGCTGTGGTAAATATAATTTACCGTACAAGTTTTTCCATATAATTACTGACAAGTAAAAGAATAGCTCAATCAAATGAGAGTCAGAGTCCGTGGTGTCTGAGTCATACGGGCTTTAATCGGGATGGCTCGAGCCATGGAAATCAATTCCATCAATACAAGGGATCGGGGAATATGCAATGATGGCAAAAAGATGTCAACGATTTATTAACAGTACATGACATATATAGTAAAACTGTACAATGGCGATGGATACAGTAGGCGTGACAAGTGAAAAGAATATGATAAGAACACATGTGCGTAGCAGAAAGGCGTGTACAGGGGTGTGCACGGAGGTGTGTGCTGGAAACGTCACAGAAACGTGTCATAAGTGGGTGGGTGCATAGAGGATTCTGCAGAGTCAGCTGAAACATTTCACCTGGATGCGCACGCAATTAGTATGACCTGTGACTAAGGAAAACTGGGGGCTTTGACTTTAGCACTAGTAGGGGAGACAGAAGTCTAGCATGTCAGATCGACCTGTTCCTATAACATGTCTGATATCTTGTATTTGGAGGATGTGTTGTCTGAAGCAAAAGGTCTCTCGGGCAGAGGCTATTCTATACTAAATGCATAGGTGTCTAAGTGCAATGCGCGGGGCCATGGGCCTACCATGGTAACGGGAGCAATGAATTACATGAAGGAGACAGGAAGGCTTGGCCCTTTGCTCTGCAGCCGAGAAGCTGTTTTCCTATTTCACTAGACTGGAATGTGTTTTCGAGGAGGCTGGCTGATAACTTGAAGGCAAAATACTGTTTTGGCAGGCAGGCCAAGCCGAGCCAGGCACCGCTTCGCTTGGCAGGAAGTAAGGCAGAGGTCAGGGATGCATCTCCATGCTGCAGCTTTCAGAGGCAGAGACAGAAGTGGCTCGAGGGCAGAAATCAGGGCCTAGCTCTGCAGAGCCAGGAAAAACGTGAAAGTGCACCATGTAAAGACGTTGGCATGGCATGGTTAGGAACTGAATTATCAATCCATTCATGGTGGATCTGATAGAGGACATGTTGACGTTGGACGCAAATGTATTTGCGTCTTCAGATTTGGTTGCGGAGGGAAGTTACATGCACTTTAAACTCGTACATGGAGACGTTGGGGTACACGTTAGGGGACATATCTTGACCATAACATTTTCAATTACCTCATTCCCTCCTTGTCCCCTACGGACCCTTCAGGATATATCTATTTTCATGAGACCATCTATTTGTTCATATAACATCATCTGTTCTTCTTTCTTTATTCGGGAATGGGAACGTGAACTTGGGCGGGGAATACAAGCTGTGGCGCACAAGCCGCAAATCGCTGGCCCACATTGAAGACACAGACAACAACTGAATACGATGGCCAATATAATCCCTAGGAATGACAGTAACTTCCATCCCCAGGCTGTTATTACACTCCAGAGCCAACCAGACCAAGTCCAGGAGCCTGGGTTCTGATGTATCTGATGGGCGATTTCGTGAAGTCTGGTGATGGCCTTATAGACTGATGGCGCGTTGTTAGGAATAAACATGCAACAACTGGATCCGATGACTCTACAAGCTCCGCCCCTATCGGCCAGGATGACGTCAAGGACAAGGCGGTTCTGAAGAACAACAAGTCTCATAGCAGACTGCTCCTCTGTTAAGTTGCCCAAAGCGGAAGTAGTCTCATTTTCTACTGCTTCGAGAATTCTGGTTAGTTTGCGTATCAGTTTACTATTTGAGACAGTGCCTAAATAAGGAAAGAATCCTTTATTGAAATCTGTATATTGTTCCCATGTAGTTTCAGTCTGATCAACAATTGGGAGACCTCTCCTTTGTCTAACGTGAGTGAGGCGGGAATTCCTGTGATAATCAGATGGGGCTAGAAAAACTGGTGGCAATAGGAATGCAATGAAACAAGTACCATCCCAATCTAGAGGTAATCGTACATAGGCCGTCTGACCACAAATAAAATAGGAATGTCGGGAAGCTTTGAATGTAGACTTGCCTTCATCACTGAATTCGACCACAGTAGTACAGTCACTATGGCCTAGATGTACTGAACCATTCTTTCTGACGCATAATACGCCTTTTGCTGGTAAAACTGATATAGATGGCAAGTCTGGACTAGTTTCTGACTGAACATTTAGAATCATGAGGTTAAGTGTAAAATTACCTAATCCATACACTTCATTTTCTAGATCGGTCCCTTTCATTTGTGGAAGACCTTCTTCGTCTGGGAAACATGCTTTGTTCATGACTGTGTTCAGATTTCCCCATATCCATTTGCCTTGGGAAACACGGGATTCAGTGTCTAAAGAGGATATTAAACTAAACCATGCACCACAGAACCATTATGTGTAAACGGGTAAGGAAAGAGGGGCAGAGCTGCCTTGTAGTCCTGATAGGGAGGGAGTCGGCCACATATCCATTGGCTGTCAACACTTCTAACCAGGAAGTGTCGGCATTCATCTTGTGCTAGGTAGACTGAGGCACAAGAAAGCAGAAAAACAAACAAAGCAGAAAAAAAACAGGAGGGCAGGGTAAAAGCACCCTGACCCCCTAGGCATGCTCAGGGGATCCCACTAGGACCCCCAAGGCAAAAAATGTTTTTTTTAATAAACCCGGTATGTTTATTTAAAAATTACCCCCAAGGGGGACCAAATCGCGGGTGCATAGTGATAAAGAAGTTGGGGGTGCCCAATCCCCCCCACACTGCCCCGGGGACCGCCGCCCTCCGGGGCAAAGCAAAGCAGCCCCCTGGCGCATACTGGAGGCGCTTGGTAGGTTAGTTGCCCCCCAGGGACCCTCAGTTTGCAAGGGGAATTAGTTCCCCCTCTGCAAACATGCCCGGGGGCTGCGTTGCAGAGAGGTGTAAAAAAGGGTGTGGCCTCATTACACCTCTCTGCAATGCAGCCCACTGGCTTATACTGGAGGCTCCTGGTTGGCTAGTTGCCCCCCAGGGACCCCCAGTATGCAAAGGGAATTAGTTCCTCCTCTGCAAACGCGCCAGGGGTTGCGCTGCAGAGTGTTGTAAAAAGGGGGCGTGCCCTCTGAACACCTGCCTGCAAAAATGTAGTAAATCAGTATAGAAAAATAACAATTAATACATTTAAAAATTGTCATTTAAAAAACCTTCGAAATTAAATTAAAAAACCATAGGTTTCAGGCCTGATATAGTTAGGCATTAGCATTTAAAAAAACATTGAAATTCACTAAAAAAACATAGGTTTCAGGCCTTATATAGTTAGGAATTAGCATTAAAAAACCTTTGAAATTCAGTGAAAAAAACATAGGTTTCAGTCCTTATATAGTTAGGAATTAGCATTTAAAAAACCTTGCAAATTCACTGAAAAAAACATAGGTTTCAGGCCTTATATAGTTAGGAATTAGCATTTAAAAACCTTTGAAATTCACTCAAAAAACCATAGGTTTCAGGCCTTATATAGTTAGGAATTAGCATTTAAAAAAACCTTTGAAATTCACTCAAAAAACTATAAGTTTTAGGGGTGTTATAGTTAGCTGGACATTTCACTCATACAAAACCATTGAAATTGCTCCTATATAGTTAGTTGTACTAACTATATTTCGCGCACTGCTGATGATGTCACATATTAGATCATTCATGACATGGTCAGTGACATCACTGATGACATCTCAAATGACATCACTGATGACATCACTGATGACATCATTCAGTGAATGTGGTTTGCATCGTTATTTAAATATTGGTTACAATTCTGCCCAAAACCTATGGTTTTTTCAGTGATTTTGCAAGGTTTTTTAAATGCCAATTCCTAACTATATAAGGCCTGAAACCTATGGTTTTTTCAGTGAATATATATATATATATTACCTACGATAGCCAGTAGGTATATATAGTTAGGATTTTTTCTCTATGGAACTTTTGAAAATTGTATGTCTAATAACTTCGGCGTTTGTGGACGGAATCGGCTGAAATTTTCAGGAAAATGGCACATTTTGTTTCTGAGCAGCCCCTGAAAATTTGGGGGTGTTCCGTCAAGGGGGGGCCGAGAAAAAAGGGGGGTCCCAAAACGCGTTTTTCCCATTCATTTTTCCATAGGGCGTTTGGCCTCACTTTTAGCTCGAACGGCTGAAAGGATTTGCACGAAACTTGGCAAAATTGTAGGGACTGTTAGCCCGATGTGCCGTTGCTGGGTCTCAATATATGTGCTCCAGTGGATTTTGAGAAATTAACGTTTAAAAAAACAGATATATCTGTGACAGCGTACCGGATAGCGCACCAGTTCGCGTACTTTTCGCGTAACGGAGCTTTGCGAAGCGAAGCTGATTGGCTCTCCGGTGTCTGTCAACATTCTAAACAGTCCGGAGCGGCCGCCATCTTGTCTATCGGTAGGATCGAGAGACAAGAGGAGGCCAAAATGAAGGGGGAAATAAAGGAAAGGGGGCAAGGTAGACCCCTTCTGACCCTCTAGGATTGATGAGGGGGATATTAAAGTGCCCCGCGGGCCCAAAAAAAAAAATTGCGATTTTTTGTCGTAGAGGCGCAAATCGGTACGTGAACCGGGCAGCTAACCGGCAGCGTAACGGGAGTCTGAGGAGAAGCTGATTGGCTGTCAACATTGTAAACAGTCTGGAGTGGCCGCCATCTTGTCTCTCGGTAGGATCGAGAGACAAGAGGTGGTGAAAAACGAAGGGGGAAATGAAGGAAAGGGGGCAAGGTAGAGCCCTCCTGACACCCTAGGATTGATGAGGGGGATATTAAAGTGGCCCGCGGGGCAAAAAATAAATAAATTTGCGATTTTTCGCCGGAGAGGCGCGTCCCGGTACGCGAACCGGGCAGCTAACTGGGCAGCTAACCGGCAGCGTAACGGGAGTCTGAGGAGAAGCTGATTGGCTGTCAACATTGTAAACAGTCCGGAGCGGCCGCCATCTTGTCTCTCGGTAGGATCGAGAGACAAGAGGTGGTGAAAAACGAAGGGGGAAATGAAGGAAAAGGGGCAAGGTAGACCCCTCCTGACCCCCTAGGATTGATGAGGGGGATATTAAAGTGCCCCGCGGGGCAAAAGAAAAAAAAAGAAAATTGCGATTTTTCGCGGTAGAGGCGCTTCCCGGTACGCCAACCGGGCATCTAACCGGCAGCGTAACGGGAGTCCGACATCTTGTGTTTTTGGAGCGTCCGGTTTGCGTACCGGGTAGCGCTCCGGTAAGCGTAACAAGGGGAAAACCAAGAGAAACAGTAAAATAAAATTTAAAGGAATAGATTTCCACCAAACTTGGCAAAATTGTAGGGACTGTTTGTTTGATGTGCATTTGCAAGGCCTCAAGATATGTGCACGTGTGGATTTTGTCTAATTAAGGTTAAAAAAAAATATATACGCGCTTAAGTTACGGGTTTTGTTTGCGCTGCAGAGACGATACGTCACGTTTATGCGACGCGTCATGAGGCGTCTCACGTGGCTACGTGATATGTCACGTAATAAAGAATATATTTTACAGCTATAGATATTAGCTTTTAAAAAACCAATGAAATTCACTGAAAAAAACATAGGTTATAGACCATATATAGTTAGGAATTTGCATTTACAAAACCATGAAAATTCACTGAAAAACCCATTGGTTATAGACCATATATAGTTAGGGATTAGCATTTACAAAACCTTAATTTACTCGCACAAAACCATAGAAATTTGCATATATAGTTAGTTGCAATAACTATATATCGCGCACCCGCAATCCACTGCTGATGATGTCACATATTACATCATTCATGACATGGTCAGTGACATCACTGATTACATCACTGCTGACATCTCAAATGACATCACTGATGACATCACTGATGACATCTCAAATGACATCACTGATGAAATCACTGATAACATCTCATTTGACATTACTGATCACATCACTGATGATATCATTCATGTGATAATACGATGAACCTCTTCAGACTCTAATATAACCTTAGATACAATCAGTGTAAATAGACACTCACAGACTGTCACTCATCCATGGAGTTACTCACACACCTAGTCAGTCATGCAAAGAATCAATTACACCTCCATTTCCTCAACTATACAGTTATACACACCTTACTTAATCAAACATATACTAACACATATTTACTCTCTTATACAATCACTGATACAAGTTCACAATGATCCATACAGCCACACACACATTCACTGGCTCTTATGCAGTTATTTATATATGTCAACTCTTACATGTACTGTGTTTTACATATGTACTTACTTTGACATGTAGCACTGAGAAATCCAATCACTCACCAATACACTCATGCAGACAGTCAACCGCCCATACAGCTGTTTCCACATGCACTTTTGAACCCATACATCTAGTGAATCAACTGCTCACACATCTATGCACAGAGTCACATATCTCCCAGCCACCCCCACACACACACTCACTCTCCCATACAAATATTTGGGCAACCAATCAATAACCCATATAGTTACTCATATAGCTACTGATCAGCACATGCAGCAGTTTACAGAACTACAGAAATAATGATGCACAAATTAAGACAGTTTAGTCACTAACCCATGCACTCAGTGAGACACATTTAATCATTCTCTCATACAGTCAGTCATGCACCTACTAAATCTTTCATCCAAACACTTATACATCCACTCATTCTTCAATATGTAAGACATATTTTAACTTTACAGAAACATACAGTCACTGGATGTTGTCATCAGTGATGTCATCAGTGATGTCATTTGAGATGTCATCAGTGATGTCATTTGAGATGTCATCAGTGATGTCATCAGTGATTTCACTGACCATGTCATGAATGATGTAATATGTGACATCATCAGCAGTGGATTGCGGGTGCGCGATATATAGTTATTGCAACTAACTATATATGCGAATTTCTATGGTTTTGTGCGAGTAAATTAAGGTTTTGTAAATGCTAATCCCTAACTATATATGGTCTATAACCAATGGTTTTTTCAGTGAATTTTCATGGTTTTGTAAATGCAAATTCCTAACTATATATGGTCTATAACCTATGGTTTTTTCAGTGAATATATATATATATATATATATATCCATACTAATATAATAAAGAGAGAGCCCGAACTTTTGAGGTGGGTAATCTCAGGAACCACAGCACCAATCACAACACACAATACAGCGTTGGTAAGGGCAGTTGCAGCAGAAGGACATAGGCTATGTAGACGCCCACCTTATACATTTTATAGGTAAAAGAACCGTGCTAGCAAAGTAGTCCCTTGTGGGCATGTCTGCGATTTGCTGGGGGCATGTGGTACGTTCTGCCCATCATGCCATGTCTCATATGGTGTGCTAATCCCACCCTGCTCCCTTTAAATACACCTGCACCCCATACTCATAACCCACCCTTACTCCTTAAAATACCCCAACACCCTTAAACACTAACCCATCTTAACCCTATAAATATACCCTGTACCCCAAAACCCAAACCTACCCCTAAACCCTAAAAATACCCCTGTACCCCACAACCCAAACCTAGCCCTGAACCCTATAAATACCCCTGTACCTCAAAACCCAAACCTATCCCTGAACCCTAAAAATACCCCTGTACCCCAAAACCCAAACCTAGCCCTGAACCCTTAAAATACCCCTGTACCCCAAAACCCAAACCTACCCCTGAACCCTAAAAATACCCCTATACTCTAAAACCCAAACCTAGCCCTGAACCCTAAAAATACCCCTGTACCCCAAAACCCATACCTATCCTTAAACCCTAAAACTATCCCTGTACCCCATAACCCAAAACTATATCTGAACCCTTAAAATACCCAAACACCCCAAAACATATACCTCAGTACCCCAAAACATATACCCCTATACCCATACTTACCATGTCCAAACATTTAAAAAAAACATGCTTTTACCATTCATGCATTTACAACGAATTTCGTTGTAAATGTATGCGTGGTAAAAGCATATAAAATGTAATGCCATGCGTTATAATGGCATTGCGGAGTTATGGTACTTTCGTAATGAAAGTATGCGGAGTGATGGTATGCGGAAAGAAAGTTGCGGAATAATGGGTGTTTACCCTCCCCCGGTTAGTACGTTGGTGGCACGGCGGCCCACATCTCCAGCAACATACTCATATTTTTTCACCACCCATTTGAAAAATCACAGGTCTCTCTCATTGATGGCCAGCACCGACATACACTTTTAGACACACCTCCCGCCACAAGTTCTAGAATTGCGAACTTTAGAGCTGGGGAGCTGTGGTAAATATAATTTACCGTACAAGTTTTTCCATATAATTACTGACAAGTAAAAGAATAGCTCAATCAAATGAGAGTCAGAGTCCGTGGTGTCTGAGTCATACGGGCTTTAATCGGGATGGCTCGAGCCATGGAAATCAATTCCATCAATACAAGGGATCGGGGAATATGCAATGATGGCAAAAAGATGTCAACGATTTATTAACAGTACATGACATATATAGTAAAACTGTACAATGGCGATGGATACAGTAGGCGTGACAAGTGAAAAGAATATGATAAGAACACATGTGCGTAGCAGAAAGGCGTGTACAGGGGTGTGCACGGAGGTGTGTGCTGGAAACGTCACAGAAACGTGTCATAAGTGGGTGGGTGCATAGAGGATTCTGCAGAGTCAGCTGAAACATTTCACCTGGATGCGCACGCAATTAGTATGACCTGTGACTAAGGAAAACTGGGGGCTTTGACTTTAGCACTAGTAGGGGAGACAGAAGTCTAGCATGTCAGATCGACCTGTTCCTATAACATGTCTGATATCTTGTATTTGGAGGATGTGTTGTCTGAAGCAAAAGGTCTCTCGGGCAGAGGCTATTCTATACTAAATGCATAGGTGTCTAAGTGCAATGCGCGGGGCCATGGGCCTACCATGGTAACGGGAGCAATGAATTACATGAAGGAGACAGGAAGGCTTGGCCCTTTGCTCTGCAGCCGAGAAGCTGTTTTCCTATTTCACTAGACTGGAATGTGTTTTCGAGGAGGCTGGCTGATAACTTGAAGGCAAAATACTGTTTTGGCAGGCAGGCCAAGCCGAGCCAGGCACCGCTTCGCTTGGCAGGAAGTAAGGCAGAGGTCAGGGATGCATCTCCATGCTGCAGCTTTCAGAGGCAGAGACAGAAGTGGCTCGAGGGCAGAAATCAGGGCCTAGCTCTGCAGAGCCAGGAAAAACGTGAAAGTGCACCATGTAAAGACGTTGGCATGGCATGGTTAGGAACTGAATTATCAATCCATTCATGGTGGATCTGATAGAGGACATGTTGACGTTGGACGCAAATGTATTTGCGTCTTCAGATTTGGTTGCGGAGGGAAGTTACATGCACTTTAAACTCGTACATGGAGACGTTGGGGTACACGTTAGGGGACATATCTTGACCATAACATTTTCAATTACCTCATTCCCTCCTTGTCCCCTACGGACCCTTCAGGATATATCTATTTTCATGAGACCATCTATTTGTTCATATAACATCATCTGTTCTTCTTTCTTTATTCGGGAATGGGAACGTGAACTTGGGCGGGGAATACAAGCTGTGGCGCACAAGCCGCAAATCGCTGGCCCACATTGAAGACACAGACAACAACTGAATACGATGGCCAATATAATCCCTAGGAATGACAGTAACTTCCATCCCCAGGCTGTTATTACACTCCAGAGCCAACCAGACCAAGTCCAGGAGCCTGGGTTCTGATGTATCTGATGGGCGATTTCGTGAAGTCTGGTGATGGCCTTATAGACTGATGGCGCGTTGTTAGGAATAAACATGCAACAACTGGATCCGATGACTCTACAAGCTCCGCCCCTATCGGCCAGGATGACGTCAAGGACAAGGCGGTTCTGAAGAACAACAAGTCTCATAGCAGACTGCTCCTCTGTTAAGTTGCCCAAAGCGGAAGTAGTCTCATTTTCTACTGCTTCGAGAATTCTGGTTAGTTTGCGTATCAGTTTACTATTTGAGACAGTGCCTAAATAAGGAAAGAATCCTTTATTGAAATCTGTATATTGTTCCCATGTAGTTTCAGTCTGATCAACAATTGGGAGACCTCTCCTTTGTCTAACGTGAGTGAGGCGGGAATTCCTGTGATAATCAGATGGGGCTAGAAAAACTGGTGGCAATAGGAATGCAATGAAACAAGTACCATCCCAATCTAGAGGTAATCGTACATAGGCCGTCTGACCACAAATAAAATAGGAATGTCGGGAAGCTTTGAATGTAGACTTGCCTTCATCACTGAATTCGACCACAGTAGTACAGTCACTATGGCCTAGATGTACTGAACCATTCTTTCTGACGCATAATACGCCTTTTGCTGGTAAAACTGATATAGATGGCAAGTCTGGACTAGTTTCTGACTGAACATTTAGAATCATGAGGTTAAGTGTAAAATTACCTAATCCATACACTTCATTTTCTAGATCGGTCCCTTTCATTTGTGGAAGACCTTCTTCGTCTGGGAAACATGCTTTGTTCATGACTGTGTTCAGATTTCCCCATATCCATTTGCCTTGGGAAACACGGGATTCAGTGTCTAAAGAGGATATTAAACTAAACCATGCACCACAGAACCATTATGTGTAAACGGGTAAGGAAAGAGGGGCAGAGCTGCCTTGTAGTCCTGATAGGGAGGGAGTCGGCCACATATCCAACAATTAGTAGCATTGTTGATCTGGTGAGAATGGTGTAACATACGGATGAATGTATTGTTGCGCAGTGCAAGGCGATAAGACAATTCATGTGGGGGTAGTTCACTAAACGTGTGCTCTGCAGTGACATTAGAAAAAGAATGTGCAATGGGAAAGTACATATATAACATCCAACTGATGCAGATTAATGTAAGACTCAGAAAAAACATAAGTAACGTGCAGATACAACGGCTTCGGAGATTTTTACAATAACGTTGTTTCTTGATCTCCTGTCTATCTCTCTCTCTATTGGGGTCTATCTCATACATGTCAAGAAACTGTCTAACCGCTTCACCCAGGAGGGGACTTAAACAATTAAACTGTCTGACTTACTAGACCTCAATTTCAATCGGTACTCCTGCTGAGGAGTTTTCTCTACCAGGGGGAGTTTAGTATCAGTGTCTGGAATGCGAAAGTCCTGGGAATCAGTCTTTGGCGGAAGTCCATAAAAATTTTTGACGTGGCTCGAGTGGAGCCAGCCTTTTCTTCCCTCGATCTTGACTGCAGTCCTTGTAGTCAACAAAACGATCTTCGGTTCTTTCCAGCGGGGCTCCAGAGGGCTTGACCGATCAAAATTGCGGACTACGACGACATCTCCTGGGACCAGCTCATGCGGCTTTACCTCGGTGTTGTCTGGAAAGGCTGCTGCGACCTGTGAACGACATGATAGTAGTGCAGACATCAAGGAAGCAAGGTAATCTGTCAGCATAGTACTGTCAACATCGGTTATTTTACGTGACATAGGCGTCCCCCACATATTAGGAGGTCTACCGAAGACCACCTCATACGGGCATAGCCCTGTCCTAGAATGGGCTTCCATTCGCATATAAAAGAGGGCAACTGGTAAAGCTACTATCCAATCTACTCCTTTCTCTTTACACACTTTGGCAAGACGGGTTTTCAGAGTCTGATTGTGTCTCTCCACGAGACCAGCTGCCTCGGGATGTCGAACACAGTGGAACTTCCATTGATAACCTAACAGAAGTGAAACCTGCTTCATGAGTTTAGACGAGAATGGCTGACCATTATCTGAATACACGACACGGGGCAAACCGTACCGTGGGAAAAATTCACGAACCAACTGCTTGGCAGTGGTCGGGCAAGTGTAATCTGGGACGGGATATGCTTCTGTCCATCGGGATAGGGCACATACAACTACGAGGACATACTTGAACCCTCGGCATCTGTCCATCTGGATATAATCCATGTGGAGGACTTCAAAAGGATGGTCGGGAGGATGAAATCCACCTCGTTCCACGGGAATACCTTTTCCTGGATTGAACTGACAACAGATCATGCAGGTACGCACTTTCTGTTTTGCTGCTGCTCGTAAATGTTTGTTAAACCAGAGGTTCTGTAAACTGTCTAACATGGCTTTCTCTCCCAAATGTGCTGGACTGTGTGCAGTGTTGATAATAACTTGAACCATAGAGTCGGGGAGAAACCATGTGGTCTTTCCTTTCGTCATCCATCCCTGTTCTGTCTGGACCCCTCCTTGTTCAGTCCATTTCTTTATTTCATCTGGAGTAGCATGTGTCTGTATGTCAATGACATCTTGTGTGGGGTCCCTAACTGTCATGCAATGTGTCAGTGAAGATACGTCAGTCTTCGTCATATCAGTCGTATGAGTATGAGTCTGGGCTGTATGTTTCGCTGTTCGATCTGCCAGGTCGTTACCCTGGGAAATAGTGTCCGTGACTTTTGTATGTGCTTTGCACTTCATGATGGCTATGGCTGTAGGCAAATGTATTGCTTCCAACAGAGCTTGGATGAGGGGACCATGCTGGATTTTGGCTCCGTGAGAGGTCAGGAAACCCCTCTCTTGCCAGAGAACACCGAAGTCGTGTACGACTCCAAATGCATAGCGTGAATCTGTGTATATGTTTACTTTGAGGTTCTTGGCTCGTATACAGGCTTGGGTCAGAGCAATGAGCTCTGCTGCTTGAGCTGACAGGGTGTCAATGCGATGTGTTTCTAAGACTTTAGTTTCAGTGGTCACTGCATATGCGGCCACTAGCTCTCCTGTACTTGTTCTCATACATGAACCATCCACATAAAGTGTCAGGTCTGGATCGGGTAGTGCAACATCTGTCAAGTCTTGTCTGGGTTTTGTGATTGTGTTAATGACATCCACGCAGTCATGTGGAGTAGGATCTGTTGTGCTCGATGGTAAAAGTGTAGCAGGATTTAGTGTATTGCAGCGTCTGATTTCTATGTGTGGTTGGAATAATGTTAATTCCTAACCTGTCAGTCGTGCTATGGTCAAGTGCTGGGTCTGTGTTCTGTTTAGGAGGACTTCCACAGAGTGTGGAACCTGTACTGTCAATTTATGTCCCAATACAATGGAGTCACTTTGTCTGATTGCTAGAGCTGTTGCTGCAACTGATTTTAAGCACGCAGGCAAGGCCTGGGCTACTGGATCCAATGTACTCGAAAAATAAGCACACGGTCTGTGTTTGTCTGCTTGAACCTGAGTGAGAACCGATAACGCTGTGCCATCGCGTTCTGTGACAAAAAGTGTAAAAGGTTTGCTGTAACATGGTGTCGCTAAAACAGGTGCTTGACATAAGGCTTTCTTTAATTCGTCAAAAGCTTGTGTATGTTCCTGAGTCCAAGGGAGAACAGACGAAGACGCTGCCTCCTGTGTTGTCAACTGTATAAGTGGTTTAGCTAGAAATGCATATTGGGGAATTCATTGTCTGCAATAAGAAGTGAGTCCAATAAAGGCTCGTACTTCCTTCTGTGTCTTGGGTTGTGGAAGATGTGCAATTAACTGGATGCGATCAGGTGTCAGCTGCCTACCCCACTTGGACAGCAAGTGCCCAAGGTACACCACTTGCTGGGCACAGAATTGTAACTTCGAAGGAGACACCTTGTGTCCCTTGTCCGCCAGGAAATACAAAACTGTCAGTGATGCATGTTCACATTCTTGTTCACTTCGGGCGGTGATCAACAGATCATCGACGTATTGGAGTAGGGCAGTGTTAGGAGGCATGTGAATACTGTCAAGTTGTCTTTTCAATGCTTGGCTGTAGATGCTGGGGCTTTCTGTGAATCCTTGAGGGGCGCGTGAAAATTTGAAGCTACGGCCATTTAAACAGAATCCGAAAAGGTATTGGCTTTCCGGATCAATGGGGACACTAAAGAAGGCGTTCTTGAGATCGATTACAGTAAAGAACGTCGCCTCTGAATCAATAGCTGTCAATAATGAAGAGATGTCTGGGACCACTGGATACTGTGGTACAATACATTTATTCAATTCTCGTAAATCGATCACCAAACGATAAACTGGAGGTGCATTCGGATCAGTGCGTTTAAGAATCGGAATGATAGAGGAATTACAAACATTGGAGTCGGTTTCTACAACCACTCCTAGTGCAATGAGCTCGTCAATGATTTTCAGTAAAGCCACTACAGCATCAGGTGGTAACTTGTATTGTCGGATTCGGGGCAGTACAACTCCTGGCTTGAGTGTAACACAGTATGGTGTAATGTGCATACAACCTACATCAGTGGGGCCTTGTGCCCATAAATGTGCAGGAACATTCTGTAACCTGGGATCAAAATCTCTCAACACATAATGACCCTTAAAATCACGAAGGAACAGCCTTACTCCTTCCGGAGAACAACAAATTACAGCTCCTAGAGCTTTCAGCGTTTTAATACCAAGCAAGTTTTCTGGACATGATTTCGTGAGCAATAAATCTGTAGTACGGGATAAAGGACCAACTGCAAGAGGAACTGGTTTCGATACTTCATTAACAATAGGCTTTCCTGAAAATCCAAGGGAAACATTCTGTGAGCCTGAGAGGGGTGCCCCTGGAACCTCGTCATGACTAATGGTAGTTCTGCTTGCCCCTGTGTCAATCAAAAATTTCCTATCCTTTCCTAATACCTGACTATGTACATAAGGACCCTCTTGATCTACAGGAACCTCAATAAGAGGCAAGCCAACCTCCCTCTCTGGGCTGTTTCATGTGTACTGCTGATAATCTGGGTAGTCGGATTGGGCATACTGGTACATCTGCTGTGTGACATGTTGTGCCGCGGCAATGGGCTGGGGTTGTGGTACCGCTACGGTCTGTTGTGGAACCTGCATAGGCTGCACATTCTGCGGAATATGTTGTTGGACCTGGTCCTGTCTAGGTGGACGTGGTCTCTCTTTAGTTTTACCTGTGGCTATATTGTGTTTCAGAACTGCACAATCGTTTACATAGTGACCTGGCTGTTTACAATAGTTGCATGTCCCTTTAACAGGAGCTGCCGAATTATTGGACTGTGTCGTACCCCTTTTCTGACCATCAGCTGGAACTGACTGAGCAACTAGCACTTTCATTTTCGTGTCTTTCATACGTCTCTGTTCGTGATCATGTTCCTCCCTAATCCTGTTCTGGTGATACTGTAACATTTGTAACATTTGGGAAGGCGTATTTGCTTGCCATGTGCTCTCGACTTTCAATACACGGTTCTTAACCTGGGGTAATGAATTCTCGACTAATTTGGTCACAAATATGTGTGGATAAGACTCGCTACTTGTTTTCAGGCCACTATTAATAATAAAACATTTCTCGAATCTAGAATAAAAATCACTAGTGTCTTCGTCGTGTTTCTGTTTGCAGGCTGAGATTGCATCCCAGTCCTCCTTTTTAGTTGCCAACAATCTTGGCAAAACCTGTACTAATAATCCTGGTAATGCTTTAGTTTTGTCCCCAAGACCTAGACCTGGGGTTCGTCCGGTTTCTTTGTTTTCCAATTCAGCCCAATTAATCTTTTTATCTCCCACTTCCCATTCTTTTTCTTTGAGTTTCTCGTAAATACCGGCAGGCAATAGCACTTTTAATATTTTCATAATATCGGGATATGTATAATCTCCCATGAGTAACATGTCTTTTATTTCACGGTGAAACCCTGCTGGATCTTTATCATGACTAGGCACTATTTTCTTCATTTCCAATAATTCCATTTTAGTTATGGGCGTGTATACAAATACGCGTTGGAGCTCACCCCCGGGAGTTGCCTGGACGGGATGAACTTCTCGTAAAGGGTTCTGTCTATCTAGGTGAAAAGGATAGCTTACTGGGGGTGGAACCGGAACGAAATGTGGAGTCAAAAATGTTCTATATCTATGACGTTGTTCGAGAATAACATTAATCAAATCAGTACCCAGGCCTCTCCACCTATTCAGGAGTAATTCGTCTAATACCTTGTATAGGGGACCTGGATCAGAATGCTGACTTTCATATAGCATAATAATATGTTGGATCATGTACATACCAACTAAACGTTGTTCAGTCGGAGTAAGACTCAAAAATGTTTGCGCTACCGAATCGTCTCTATACACGCTGTCATTATCGGCCCACTGTACTGCGGACCGTGCTAGTTCTTGTTCACGCATTGTACTAAGTTCATTGTAACCTATTCTATCTTTCAGGATTTTATCAGTGGCTTGGAATAACTGTTCAAGAGAACATTTTTCTGGTATGGGGGAAGAAAACGTCTTTTATTTTCTAGACGTATCGGTCTGTCAAAAGGTCTATCGGAAGGGTACTGTTTAGGGAGTTTCGCCCTACCTACGTAAGCTATCGTGTCTTGAGTCACTGCTGGATTCTCTGGTTCTTCCTCCTCTGAGGAGTCCCTTTCGTCCCCTGTTTCGGTTGTCCTGTCGGCTTTGCGTCGGGCATAAATGGCCACTATTTCTTTACGGATCTTTCTGGACATGGCATCTATACATTTCTCTTTGTCATGCTTACAATCTGCAATATTCTGACTCCATTTTGTCAATCCTTCCATTTCTTTTTGAGAATAACCTGGCTGATCTTGTTCCCTTATCAAACAATTAATCAAAAATCGCAATATTAACCCTTGAGTCTCGACTTTCTGATATGCCATGGCTTCACAAACACATTCTGGACCCTCCCCCGATCGAATAAAGTGATATATTTTGTCTAGATGTTCTGGCATTTCTGGTAATGTCATCAAATAATCTGTAACACGTCTTAAACCGAACGATGCTAACAACAGGTCCCCTTGCTTGCCAGGGACAGGATCGTATCTACAATCTCCAATTATTTGTTTGAGCTTTTCAGCTGGGCTTGCTTTAGGGGTACGCTGCATTGCTAATTCTCTCATTGTCAATCGATGTAATTGTGGTGGAGTGTGGGGGAGGCCACCTGTGGCACCTCCCGAAACGGAAGCATGAGCATAACCTGACTGTGGGGCGGGTATATGTAATGGTATTGAACCCTGAGTTGCATCTGTTGAGAAAGGATTAGTAGGGGGAACAGTAGTAGGAAGGCCAGTAGGGGAAGTGGCAACATGTGCGGGAAATTGGTGACGTGGTGGGGTCGTGGCTTGATTGGCCGGTGCGGGGTGCTGAGCATTGTTATCAGGAGGTACGGGTAGTACGGGCACATTAGTATAAGCTGGAGCTACACCATCTAAATAGGAAGAAAGGAATATATCTGCTGCGGTCTGTTTGTGACGGATTTTAGTCGGAACTAATGGTGGCGTCAGATCACTTGGCATATCCGGGGTCGCCTTGGGCAGGCCCTCGGCTAGAACTGGATACAGTCCTGTAATAAGGGCATTTCTCTGTCGATCTTGTTGTTCTATTCTGACTCGTTCTCCTTCTCCTAGTAGTTCCTTTTCTTTAGCTTTTTCGGAATCCTCTCTACTTTTTTCTGCTTTTCTGAGTTCTTTCTCTGTCCGACTATGCGATTCTTTGCGCCACAATTCTATGGCATCTTTCTGCGATTGTCTGGCTTTCTTTTTCCATAACGCTTCTTCTACTCTCATGATGCACTCGGCATCCCATGTCCCTGTAACGGGCCATCTCTGATTCTCTTCCAAGTCTTTCGTATAGTCCACCCATAAGTCTAAGTACAGTATGGCATCTAAGCCATGCTTGTGGTACATAAAATGACCTGGAGTGTCCCTAGGTGGGACGGGAACGGCTTCTTCGAGTATCCCTTTCCTAGTTCCTATCTGTCGTAATTTAGAAAACAGAGGCATTTTTACCTCTTACCTGGACGCAAAACATGATGACCACAATAAAAATGCAAACAGTCATTCATACCACGACATCAAACACATTGAAACATTTCGACCAGACACTGTCTAATACAAAGAATACTGAAATACTGAATCACTGTATTACTAGATGTACTGCTAAACAGTACAGATGCACTGCTAAAACAGTACAGACCGGATCTGTGTACCCAAACCCGTCTTGACCGGATACAAATTAATGCACCCGTCTTGATGCGTCCCCAGCAACGGTACTCACCGGGAAGCACGGAACGAAAGGCCTCGGAAACTCGACTGGACTGGACTGCTACGACGTCACTGCTGCTGCGCACTACGCATGCGCCTCGACGCTTCGGACAGGTGGGCCTCTGGACACCTCGGACACTGCTCTCTCGGCTGGGCTCTGGTCGGGATCCTCCGCACTCCTCACCGCCTCGTCTGGATGCTGTCCCGCAGTCTCCGTCTCCACCGTAGGCCTGAGGGAGATACAGGAAAACCTGCAGATGCGCATAGGAGTCCGTCACGGCTGTGGTAGGGGGCAAGGCCTGCGACACATCGCCGGCGCGTGGGGTGGGGAGGGGTCCCTGTTCGGGCGCCAAATTATGTGGTAAATATAATTTACCGTACAAGTTTTTCCATATAATTACTGACAAGTAAAAGAATAGCTCAATCAAATGAGAGTCAGAGTCCGTGGTGTCTGAGTCATACGGGCTTTAATCTGGATGGCTCGAGCCATGGAAATCAATTCCATCAATACAAGGGATCGGGGAATATGCAATGATGGCAAAAAGATGTCAACGATTTATTAACAGTACATGACATATATAGTAAAACTGTACAATGGCGATGGTTACAGTAGGCGTGACAAGTGAAAAGAATATGATAAGAACACATGTGCGTAGCAAAAAGGCGTGTACAGGGGTGTGCACGGAGGTGTGTGCTGGAAACGTCACAGAAACGTGTCATAAGTGGGTGGGTGCATAGAGGATTCTGCAGAGTCAGCTGAAACATTTCACCTGGATGCGCACGCAATTAGTATGACGTGTGACTAAGGAAAACTGAGGGCTTTGACTTTAGCACTAGTAGGGGAGACAGAAGTCTAGCATGTCAGATCGACCTGTTCCTATAACATGTCTGATATCTTGTATTTGGAGGAATGTTGTCTGAAGCAAAAGGTCTCTCGGGCAGAGGCTATTCTATACTAAATGCATAGGTGTCTAAGTGCAATGCGTGGGGCCATGGGCCTACCATGGTAACGGGAGCAATGAATTACATGAAGGAGACAGGAAGGCTTGGCCCTTTGCTCTGCAGCCGAGAAGCTGTTTACCTATTTCACTAGACTGGAATGTGTTTTCGAGGAGGCTGGCTGATAACTTGAAGGCAAAATACTGTTTTGGCAGGCAGGCCAGGCTGAGCCAGGCACCGCTTCGCTTGGCAGGAAGTAAGGCAGAGGTCAGGGATGCATCTCCATGCTGCAGCTTTCAGAGGCAGAGACAGAAGTGGCTCGAGGGCAGAAATCAGGGCCTAGCTCTGCAGAGCCAGGAAAAACGTGAAAGTGCACCATGTAAAGACGTTGGCATGGCATGGTTAGGAACTGAATTATCAATCCATTCATGGTGGATCTGATAGAGGACATGTTGACGTTGGACGCAAATGTATTTGCGTCTTCAGATTCGGTTGCGGAGGGAAGTTACATGCACTTTAAACTCGTACATGGAGACGTTGGGGTACACGTTAGGGGACATATCTTGACCATAAAATTTTCAATTACCTCAGAGCTACGTTCGAATCTCGGTATCAGCTCAACATCCTGTGATTCCAGGCAAATGGCTTTGTCTCCCCGTGCCTACCACAAATGAATGTGTTCTTCTGTAATGTAAATTGTGCTCATGCCATGTTGTTGAGTTCGCGCTATATAATATTGCAAGGAAAAATAAAGTAGGGAAACTGGAGTTCACACACTACTGAACGCGCACTCTTAAGTGCATCAGCAGTGCACTGTGAATTGGAGCGTTTCACAGGCCTGTCACAGATAAGAAATGCTATCAAAACGAAATCCTACAAAACAATACACTACTGGCCGGCAGCAATTCATACCCGGACAACGTCGGAACAGGCTGCTAGTACATCTATAAATTGATTCCAAAGAAATTTCAGCATCAGGTTTTTCAATTATACCTCCCACTGCTTGGTCACATAGTTCAATACCTTCGGGGGTAAATGTACCTGCCAAGGGCAAGTCCCACTGAGGGGTCCTCATTGCTTCTGGACCTATCCATCCTGCCTTGAATGTTTGCTTCCGCACTGTGAGCGGGTCCGAGTTTTCCTCTTCCAATGTAATGCTATTCGAGTCACAGCCAACACTTATTAGTGACCCCTGAAGAGAATCATTTTTATATGCTTGCTCACCCTCGTCCTCTGACATGTCCGAAGGTTGAGGCAAGGAGAAGAACTGAGTCACTTTCCTTACAAGCGACATCGGTCCCATCGTTGGTTACTCCAGCCTCTATTAATTCAGGCCCCCATTATCCTCTTGAGTCCTATCATTACTCCTGTCTCATTAATACGCTAGATATCAGGCTGTTCAGGTCCTGTTAGAGTCTACATAACATATTTTCCTGACATAGCATTCACCTGGTCACCACCTCTAACATCCTTACTATGTCCTCCTATTTCTTGTTTCTCTGCTGTACTTTTAGACCCCTGCAACATCATCGATGTTTTCCTAGTTGCAGCCTGGAGAATCTGGGGGACTTTTTTAGTCACCAGTTCTTTCTCCTCTCCTTGCTTGATATTGTCCAAATCCCCTTCTACCGCCTCTCTAGCACTGCAACCTGCAAGTGCTGCTCTACTTCCTGCAGAGGCTTCACCAGCAGCTCTAGTCTTCCCACCGTGGGCGACTTTGGCCGTCATATTGGTCCGATACTGTTATTACAATCGCACACCAATGCTAAAAAATCAACATGCACTTACTTCACAGCACCAGGAATAACCACAATATAAACCATCAGAAGCCTGCCAGTTCATTCACAGGTGCGTTTTCTACTTTCCTGCTTTCAGGTGGTTGCCGGGCCGTCACACGCCAGAAGCCTTGCCGGTCCTCAGCCTCTGCAATTTGGCACAACAGCACGCCAGAAGTCTGCAATACAGTGCTGCTCCACTGTCACTTGCCAGTCCTCTGCCTCTGCAGCACACCATTCAGATCTTCCCAGAGAAACTCGTCCTGCCCCAAACTCCAAACTCAAGGCTCCGCGGCGACAGGTGCGTTTCTTGCTTTCACACCGCTGCCATGCCATCACCAGTGGAACAGCAATGTCCTGCTGTCCTCACCCCGCCGATCCTCCGTCTCTGCAGCCCGGCACATCAGCCTGCCAACACCTCTGACACTGCTCCCCGCAGCCTGCAACCGGCCAGCAGCACGCCGTCGGTCCTCCGCCTCTGCAGTCAGGCACAGCAGCCCGCCAACACCTCCGACACTGCTCCCCCGCAGCCTGCAACCCGCCAGCAGCATGCCGCTCAGATCCTCCGCCTCTAGAAGTGCACTCTGCAGGTGAACGTGCCTTTCACAGCCACATGGAGTCCAGGGCCGGCGTGTCTTTCCAAATCTCACGTTAAAGAACCTGCTCACAGCTATTTACCATTTAGGATTTTCAAGTCATGTCCTTTTCATTTTCGTACAGTACCCCGTCTTCCTGACCGCTACAGAGAAAAAGATAGACGAGCACCTCAGGAGCCACTTACACATACGTCGAGCGCATGGACGCTATCTTGCCGCACACTGTGTTCTCTTCATAACAAATGACAAAATATCTGATAACTTTCAGGTTTTGGCCTTAAGTGTCAAGAATGTAGATCGACTCTCTGTGGCAGTTACACATTTTCATCGCACAATGACTCACGGACCACAAGTTCTTTAGTTTAGCAATAAAGGCCACTTTATTAAGACAGGTGCCATTTATTTCCTCAAAAACACATTTCGCCATTTTATGATCAAACCAATCTCCAAGCTTATACCAACTATCTACAACCTAACCCCCCAAAATGTTGACCCACCAACAAACCCAGAACTGACCCCCGTTGATAACTCCCCCTCATTCTCATTTCCTTTCCCGCGTGACTGTATACCCCACCTCCCCCCTTTGAGGATGGACAAACCCGCTCAAGGCTGCCCACCCCCCAGAAAAGTTCCGCCAACCAGGAAAACCGAATAGAGTTTTCCTGCCCCACCCACGAAGAAAAAGTGTATAACATTGTGTTAGAGCACCATATATTGTCCTGCCCGATTTCCGCAATCAAATCCTTCAATTCGAGTAAATAGAAGGCCAACCCCAATTTAGACAATATGTACCCCATCCTCGTGGAATAGATGTCCCTCTGTGCTCTGTATGGAAGGATGACATAGCACCTTGACTCCAATGCCCCCACAGTAAATTGTCATTGTTCTATTGAGCTTCTGTCTCGCCTTTTCCAAAGCTGCATGGATCCTTGCACCTCTCCAGTGCAGCCGCGTTATGAATGCAGTCCAGATCACCGTTGTGTCAACCCAGATAGACTTGATGGCGGCTAGATCCATTTTCATCAGTTTTATTAGAGTCAGGCCAGACAAGGCAACAAGATAATATTCCCCAAGGTGAATGACAAGCAGATCCGGAGGGCTCCCTCTTTTAAGGCGCATCATTGACCGTATTGGAAACAAACCCTCCCAACGCATTCCCCCATTCCCCTTCCATACCACCTCATGTCGAGCACTGGCGAAGCCCAACAATCTCCCACAAATCTGTTGTTCCGCGTAAACAGCAGCCCACTTTACAAAGGAGTGTCCTACTATCCAAGTAGTCTTTTTCAAACTTACAAGCCTCGGAAGCTGACCTAGGTGGAAAAACAAGCATTAACAAAAGAAAACAACAGAGTACTGAACTTTATTTCCTAACGTATTTCTCACAACATTTGGACCTCCATCTCCAAATCCAACGTATGGCGGACCAAGACCACCCCAATCTTGCCGCCTCCGTTGCCGCCCCAATGCGAAAAGAGTGTGTGCCAAATCTCAGAAGGTCTTCACCCAGCATAAGGAGTACCTTCCTCATCACAGCCAACAGCTGAGCTATGGAAATCTGACGTCCCTGCCCATGACAAAAAATGGTACCTGGAGTAAAAAATGTGGAAGCTGTGAAAACCTCCCACTCCCTTACAGGACAGCACGCCCCCACCCCACTCCTATTCAAGAAAACCCATTTTCCCCTGCCCAAATGATCTGTCTTGGAAGCCATCAACCAAATCCTCAATCTGTGGTCCTTTAAGAAAACTTCCTCACTGCTAATGCCTACTCTATTGCGTAAATTTAGCAACTCTGATGCCCTGAAAGCCCCAAAAAATAACCACACAAAACATAACCTAAATTTGCAACACTCAAACTCATTGTAACAGAACTCAGATAACTGCGCCACAAGCCGTTGCAACAAAGAAGATGTCACCAGCTGCCGAAGCTGCTTGCTACCAGCCTGCTCCCTACTTAGACCCCTAAGAACCCTCTTCAGTAACACCCCTTCCACCGGATCCCTCCCCCACCTCAACTGCCCATAAAAAGAAATCCCTGCCAACTTGCCAGAAATAGAAGTGTGTGAAAATCCTTTGTCTATTAGGTGTAACACAAAACCCAATAAAAACCTCTCACCATACACCGTTTCCCCTTGTGCAGCAACAGAGTCACCATAACTCGAGAATTCGTCCTAGGCTTGCTGATAGCTTCGACTCGTGGAGGCTGCTACTGATTTCTCTACCAATTCGACAATTCTCATTCCCCCCACGCCCAGACACACTGAGGGATCTGAGTCTTGTGAGCACCTGCTCCAGGAGCCAGCCTGCGAAATTTCACCCGCTGTAAACGAGAGAGAGCGTCTGCTATACAATTATTGACTCCTGGGATATGCCTCGCTTTAAAGACAATGTTAAGCTGCAAACATTTGAGCATAAAGGCACGTAATAACCGCAGCACTCTCAAATCCCTGGCCTTTTGGTTGTTGATCAAGTCAACCACTGCTCTATTGTCCACATTAAACAAAATAGGTCTATTCTGGAATTCCTCGCCCCATACATGCAAAGCTACAAGAAGAGGAAAAATCGCCAAAAAGGCAATACTGTGACCCTGCTGTAACCAATGGTCCGGCCAGCTTTCGGCGCACCAACGCCTCTCCCATAATATACCAAAACCTTGGGCACCAGAAGCGTCTGAGTAGATCTTAATTTGCCAAATCCTATCTTCGTACGCAAAAAACAAAGTCACTCCATTAAAGTGGAGTGGTGTGGCTCACTGATTAGAGGCGGCAGACCCGAGAGCAGAGGACGGCCCGGGACCAGGGTTCAATTCCCGACGCGGCAGGGTCGTGGACCAGGGTCAGCGGACTCGATAATTCTCACCTCGGTGCCTACTCTAATCAGGAATCACACTCGGCAACTCTGGGCATTAGCTTGCCTCATCTCCACAACGGCCCCCCACATACGCCGGGGATGCCTGGTTTCACCTTGGAGATACCCAGTAGGGACCATCTCACAGGGAAAGACAGGACGGGTTCCCCAGCGGTCTACTGCGCAGAGATACTCCTTCGGGAGTCGATTCTAGCGCATTATAAACCCACAATTAATTAATTTAAAAAGTCTGCCAGAAAAGTCAACCAAATGTACAAGTCCGCCTTAGTGGCTGCCGAAAGACGCACCCTGTGTTGAGGGAGATTAGCCCCTGACATGGCCATACCCAGCCTCCTACAAAATGTTCTCCCAGCCCAAACCACTCTGCACGCAAAGTTGATGTAGCCCAACAACTTTTGCACCTTCCTAAGCTCCAGCTTACTCTCTACAATCACCGAAGACAAAAAGGCGGAAATCTCCTGCACTTTCTCAGCCAGCAACCTCGCTACCATTTCAAGAGTGTCAATTTCAATTCCTAAAAACGTCATTCTTGTACTGGGTCCCTCAGTTTTGTCAGGCGCCAACGGCACACCTAGCTCCCGCGCCATATCCTGGAAAGTTTGCAAAGCCTGCAGACAGTGCTCTGTATTCTGAACACCAATGAACATAAAATCATCTAATAATGCCAAATAATGGCAAACAAGTTCATGCCCATTAATGTAGGTAAAGCGCCACTGTAGAGATTTGCTGAATGTTTCAAATAGGGCACATGACACGAACACCCCATGGGAAGAACTTTATCCACATAAAATTGTCCCTAGAAGTGCATGCCTAACAATTCGAAATCATAAGGATGGATGGGCAGGAGCCGAAAGGCAGACTGGATGTCACTTTTAGCCAACTGCGCCCCTATTCCTGCTTACCTACCCAACCTCATCCACAGAAGCGTAGGACACCCTGGAGTCCACAGGTGATATAAAATCATTGACGGAGGAGCCCTCTGCCCAGGATAGGTGGTGAATTAGACGAACTCCCCAGCTTTCTTTTAGGCACCAAGCCCAGAGGAGAGACAATCAGGGTACGCATTGGACAATGAACAAAGGGGCCCGCAACTCTGCCTGCTTCTACCTCAGCCTGCAACTTCTGCTGAACAACCTCCGGAAACTGTTTAGCTGACTTCAGATTATCAGACCACCTGCTCTGCCGGGGCCCCTGATCACCTATCCGAAAGCCATCTTTGAAACCCCAAAATAACCTGGAAGCAGCATCCGTGTCCGGGTAATCTCCCAGCCATCGTGCTAAGATGTCCAGCTTAACTGGTGTATGAGCCCTTTGGTACAAACTGGAAAGTCTGCCCCCTGCCCCGCTGCCCCCGTCCTTGCTCTCCAAATCTCTGCCCTGGGAAACATTGAGTAAGGGGATGCCTGCCCACACATTCCGAGCACTCATGCTTGTATCTACAGAATTGCCGATTACAAAACCCCCTGTTGAAGTTCCAACAGGCTCCAAAAACAGGTGGTTGACCCCTGCCACTAAACCCCGCCCCCGGCTGGGCAGGACAGAACTGAAAGGGCCGATAACATACTGGCAATCCACTGGCAGTATGAGTAGTAGCAGGCTGCTGAGAAGACGCCATGCACTGTAACCACAACTCGGAGTCCACATCTCCCCTAGGTCTGTCATGGAAAAGGCTCATGCGTGCTCTAAACTCCTCATCATAGGACAACCAAGCATAACCCCCAAAATAACTCTGAGCTTTCCTGATAATGTCCATGTACTTAAACATCGCCATGGCTCTGTCCTGGTGTTTTTCACAATATATGCTAGCATATATAAGAAATGCTGAAGTCCAGTTTTCAATTGTTTTAGGGACTCTAGG